>NC_091989.1:41319519-41969657 GCF_044704955.1 Pristiophorus japonicus | reverse complement strand
AAGTGGAGGAGAAGGGGGGGAAGTGGAGGAGAAGGGGGGGAAAGAGGAGGAGAAGGGGGGGAAAGAGGAGGAGAAGGGGGGGAAAGAGGAGGAGAAGGGGGGGAAAGAGGAGGAGAAGGGGGGGAAAGAGGAGGAGAAGGGGGGGAAAGAGGAGGAGAAGGGGGGGAAAGAGGAGGAGAAGGGGGGAAAGAGGAGGAGAAGGGGGGGAAAGAGGAGGAGAAGGGGGGGAAAGAGGAGGAGAAGGGGGGGAAAGAGGAGGAGAAGGGGGGGAAAGAGGAGGAGAAGGGGGGGGAAAGAGGAGGAGAAGGGGGGGAAAGAGGAGGAGAAGGGGGGGAAAGAGGAGGAGAAGGGGGGGGAAAGAGGAGGAGAAGGGGGGGAAAGAGGAGGAGAAGGGGGGGAAAGAGGAGGAGAAGGGGGGGAAAGAGGAGGAGAAGGGGGGGAAAGAGGAGGAGAAGGGGGGGGAAAGAGGAGGAGAAGGGGGGGAAAGAGGAGGAGAAGGGGGGGGAAGAGGAGGAGAAGGGGGGGAAAGAGGAGGAGAAGGGGGGGAAAGAGGAGGAGAAGGGGGGGAAAGAGGAGGAGAAGGGGGGAAAGAGGAGGAGAAGGGGGGGAAAGAGGAGGAGAAGGGGGGGAAAGAGGAGGAGAAGGGGGGAAGTGGAGAAGGGGGGGGAAAGAGGAGAGGAAGGGGGGGGAAAGAGGAGAGGAAGGGGGGGAAAGAGGAGGAGGGGGGAAAGAGGAGGGGGGGGGAAAGAGGAGGAGAAGGGGGGGAAGTGGAGAAGGGGGAAAGAGGAGAGGAAGGGGGGGAAAGAGGAGGAGAAGGGGGGGAAGTGGAGAAGGGGGGGGAAAGAGGAGAAGAGGAGGTGAAGGGGGGAAAAGAGGAGAAGGGGGGAAAAGAGGAGAAGGGGCGGGAAGGGAGAGAGGATGGAGGGAGGGAGGGGGGTAAGGAAGGGAGAGAAGGGAGAGAAGGAGCTGAACGGCCAGGCCCAAGACTTCGGGCTGGATTTACAGGTAGGTGGCGTCGGGTCCGGGGCGGGGGGGAAATGCAGAGGTCGGGTTGGGTGGGAGGAGCCTTATGCACCAGCCCCAGTGAGGCCATTCGGCCAGGGCTCGGGGCTGCGTGCTTCGGGCCCCTCCCAGTTTTGGGTGCCTGGAGCTACTACACATGCGCGCCTGCTGTAGCGCGCATGTGCAGAGGTCCCGGCACTGTTTTCAGCGCAGGGACCTGGCTCCGCCCCCTACAGCTCGTGCTGCGCCGCGCCCAGCTCCAGAGGTCCTGCAGGGAGCCGGAGACTAGGTAAGTTTTTTTTTAGGCGCTCTTTGTGGCGCGAAAAACAGGCGCCCAGGTCCGGGCTGCGCTGTTTTCGGCGCGGCCCGAAACTTGGGCCCATACTTTCATTTTGATCAAGGCAACTTAACAGCACACACATGCACATTTTAATTTTATTTACTAAACATATTAGCATTTGGATCTCATGATTCCTAAAGTAAAACTATTAGAAAAATGTAAACCCTTAATACTGGAGAGGTACTAGCAGCTCGCCAAAACCACCATGAAAATTTATGTCTAATTTCAAAAACATTACAGGATATATGGCCCAAATTTGGCGCTCCGTTTTTTTCGGCGCACCTCCAAGCCCTCCCGCCAACATTTTACATCAGAAGCAGCGGCAAAATAAATCCTTCCGATCACGGCCGATTCTCGGGCCGTCTGTGGAGCTGGCGTGACGCAGAAGAAAGATGGGGGGGCGGGGAGAGCTCAGCGCCGGTACGTCTGCGCGCATGTGCAGTAGCTCCTGGCAGGCCGTTTGGGCAAATGTGCGCTGCAGGCTGTGTGGGAGGGGCCGAAGCACGCCGTCCCTATCCTGGGCCAAGTGGCCTGCCGCACACTGATATCGAAGGATCGCAGACCAGTGCGAGCACTGACTTGGTGCAGAACCAGGATGGCAAGGAGAATTCACAGGACACCGAAGAGGAGAGCATTGACAGCCAAAAGTGCCTAGTGTGTGACGTCGTCTTCCTGTTCAACCTGGAGGACTTCGATTTCGAGCAGCACATTGTGAAGCACTTTGTTTACGAGTGTCCAGTGTGCCATGCCAAAGGACCTTTCCAAAGAACAGACAAGCTGCCCATTAAGACCATGTGCAGTCCCATTTTATGCAGGCCAATTGAGGGGCAAACAAACCAGTTTGAGTTCTACTTTATAAAGATGCTGCCGAGCCCAGCCTTTCCTCTCCCTCCCCCCGCCCCCCTCCCGATACCGCCGAGACCAGCCTTTCCTCTCCCTTCCCCCCCTCCCGATACCGCCGAGACCAGCCTTTCCTCTCCCTCCCCCACGCCCGATACCGCCGAGACCAGCCTTTCCTCTCCCTCCCCCACTCCCGAGACCAGCCTTTCCTCTCCCTCCCCCACTCCCGATACCGCCGAGACCAGCCTTTCCTCTCCCTCCCCCACTCCCGAGACCAGCCTTTCCTCTCCCTCCCCCACTCCCGATACCGCCGAGACCAGCCTTTCCTCTCCCTCCCCCACTCCCGAGACCAGCCTTTCCTCTCCCTCCCCCACTCCCGATACCGCCGAGACCAGCCTTTCCTCTCCCTCCCCCACTCCCGAGACCAGCCTTTCCTCTCCCTCCCCCACTCCCGATACCGCCGAGACCAGCCTTTCCTCTCCCTCCCCCACTCCCGAGACCAGCCTTTCCTCTCCCTCCCCCACTCCCGATACCGCCGAGACCAGCCTTTCCTCTCCCTCCCCCACTCCCGAGACCAGCCTTTCCTCTCCCTCCCCCACTCCCGATATCGCCGAGACCAGCCTTTCCTCTCCCTCCCCCAGTCTTTCCTCTCCCTCCCCCACTCCCGAGACAGCCGAGACCAGCCTTTCCTCTCCCTCCCGAGCCCAGCCTTTCCTCTCCCTCCCCCACTCCCGATACCGCCGAGACCAGCCTTTCCTCTCCCGAGACCAGCCTTTCCTCTCCCTCCCTTATCGGTGGCCCGCTGCGTTCCCCAAGGTAGGAGTTCTATTTTTTATTTGTTATTTACTGATTACTTATTACTTTGGTCTTGGTGTTTTAGGTACAGGGTTTCTTCTATTTTTTTTGTGTGTTAATTGCTTATTACTTTTCGTGCTTTGTTTGGTGCTTGAAATGTTGTTACTTGCGCCGATTCCTTAACTGAAAGTAAGGTCTTTCTGTGCAGACAAAAGTGGACACATATGCTGCCCTAAGTTAGTTTAGTACAACTTTTTTCTGACCAAATTAGCACAAATGGTGTAAGCGGCTGGGAACGTCCCCTTTTGAAAAAAAACGGACACAACAAAAAACCTAACACGCTTACACTGGCGCAAATTAAAAACGGTGCACCAGAAAAATCCAGTTACACCAAAAAAAGTGCAACTTTGGGCCCAATGAAACGATCACATCCAACCTTAAAGCTACTTCGCCAGAGCTTTGCTTTATTACAGATTTATTAAAATAATTGATTTTATAAAATTAAAGAAGGATACAGCACACATTCAGCCCATCGTGCCTGTGCCAGATCCATGTTCTTTGATAGAGTTATCCAATTAATCTCACTCCCCTGCTCTTTTGCCATAGCCCTGTAATTTTTTTCCCCTTCAAGTATTTATCCAATTCCTTTTTGAAAGTTACTAATCTATCTCCTTCCACCACCTTTCCAGGCAGTGCATTGCAAATCACAACAACTTGCTGTGTAAAGAAAAATCTTCCTTCTGTCTCTCCCTCTTTTGCCAATTACCTTAAATCTGTATCTTTTGGTTATCGACCTTTGTGCTGCTAGTTTCTCCATGTTTACTCCATCAAAACTATTGAAGACTTCAAATATTATTCCAAACAAATTGCTCTTTTGTCAACTTACCCACATGCAAGATTAGAGAGTTACATTTGACCTGGACTGAAAATCAAAATCCCTTTCCCATAAAGTAAAAAGTGCCTGGAATTTTTGGGGAGCTTCTCCCAATTGTGCGCTGTAATTTCAGCGGAATTCCCAGAGATACAGGATGAACAACCACGCCATTTTTTTTTTTTTTTTTGGAAATTCGTAGCCAATCGTTCCAATTCTTTGTCAAATCACAAACGCCAGAGGTCACCTTGCACACGCCAAGGATCACTCTGCGCCAATGCTCTTAGCCAAAAGGCCTAGAGCCACTGCACCGTTCCTGGAAGTACTGCAATACCAGGTTCGTGCCATGGAGGTGGATGGGTCAGGTCCCCCACACACCTCCGTGGAGGTGGATGGGTCAAGCCACCCCACCCACGCCATTTATCCATGGTTTCTGTCGCACATATGGCAGACGATTGGGAGAACTCCCCATGGAAATTCCAATGGACGAAGTTAATTTTTTAACATGAGTTGCATCGTGAGAGCAAAATGCTTTGACTCGATTAGTTTCTACAGGGCCAAGTTTCAGCCTGAGTTGCTCCTGTTTTTTTGGAGCAACTGGTTTAGAATGGAGTATCTTAGAAATTGCAATTCTCGGCATTTAGTTTGCTCCAGTTCTAGTCAGTTAGAACAGTTTCAGTTTGGAACAGATTTTTTTTCAAAAAGGGGGCGTGTCCAGCCACTTACACCCGTTTTGAAAGTGTAGGCAGTGAAAACATACTCCAAACTAACTTAGAATGGAGTAAGTATAGATTTTTGTACGCTCAGAAAAACCTTGTCTACACTTAGAAAATCAAGCGTAGGTTACAAATCAGGCATAGGGAATGGGGGGGGGGGGGGGGCTAGGGTTTAAAGGGATGTTAACAAACATTAAACACTTCAGTTTTACAAAGAGAGCCATCATCAATAATAAGTGATAAATACATCAATAAATCAACCAAAAAAAGTTTTTTTTAAAAATCAATAAATAAAACATTTTCTACTTACCGACTGCAGTACCGGGAGTCCTCCAACAGCGTTCTGCGATGCCGCCCCCACCCCCCCACCCGTGTGTCTCTAACAGCGAGGGGAGGAGGGAGGGAGGGAGGGAAGGAGTGAGGGAGGACCTACGTTTGTCTTCACATATCTATGGAAGCTTTTTCAGTCAGTTTTTATGTTCCCGGCAAGCTTCGTCTCATACTCTATTTTTCCCCTCCTAATTAAACCCTTTGTCCTCCTCTGCTGAATCCAAATTTTGCCCAGTCCTCAGGTTTGCTGATTTTTCTGGCCAATTTATATGCTTTTTTCTTGGATTTAACACTTAGTTTCCCTTGTTAGCCACGGTTGAGCCACCTTCCCAGTTTTATTTTTACTCCAGACAGAAATGTACAATTGTTGAAGTTCATCCAGGTGATCTTTAAATGTTTGCCATTGCCTATCCACCATCAACCCTTTAAGTATCATTTGCCAGTCTATTCTAGCCAATTCACGTCTCAAACCACGGAACAAGGTTGCCTATCATATGCCAGGAGCTATTTGCCCAAGGAGGTAAAAAGTACACAGAATACCACCCATAATTCTACATACTGCATCCAACACAAGTTGGAAAGCATGTTTTTTTTTAAGTTATCATACAATATAGTATTGTAGCAGTGGATCAATATAGTCCTAGGAAGTAGAAATAAAAATAAATACCTTCTTCCCATGTCAAAGGCTTAACTGTTTCACTCTTTGGTGGTTCAGGCAGATGCATTATAGTTTCACAGTCATAACCAATTCGGTCAGCTTCACGACGAGCCTGTCTTAGTACGACACCTCCCTGATCTCTCAATCGCACAGCTGCTCGGTAAAATATTGTGTCCTTTGCATTATATTTCATACAGTTATCTATAATGAGGTTAACATCAGCTTCAAGCTCATCCAGATTATTATAACCATGATCCTCTATCCTTGATCTCATTGTGGAGAAGTCCATAGGGTGTGCTATATGTTCTAAATAGTCCGGAACCTGAAAGATTAAAAAAAGTTTAGGTAATGATGGGCTTTAAAAAAAAAAATATATATATATATATATATATATATGTATTTTATATTTATTTAAGTGCCTCAAGTACAAATGTTTGCTGACTGCAAAGTATGCCAAAATATTTTACAGACATGTACATCTCTGGCAAACTAAAACTGATTTCACGAACATGAATTTTAGAAGATACAAGAAGCATGAAGCTCAAAATTTGTAGGGTTTCTAGATAGAGCCAGGAGAACTACTATATGGCCCACTTGCCCTGAACCCAGCTGCCTTGCAAATGGGCACTCAATCCTGTCAAGAATACAGTTATTATAACCAAATATGGCAAATGTTGTGGGAAGTTGGACATTGCTCTCCCATCACCAACATGCAAGGTGTTGAGTCAAGGCTTGGTCAATCCTTATTCTTTGGGGCAGATGGAGCGTGTGCGTTTGCGTGTGCCTGCGAGGAGAAGTGAAGAGATTCTGCTGAAGTGGTTGCATAAACAGTATCAGTGACTGTTTTCATGGCGAGTGTAGGACAGTCAGCTGGAGTTGGAGGTATAGACATATAATCTAGTGACATCAATTAAAACTCCAGTGTATTTGAAAGACTCCAATTCTTTGTTGATAGCAGAATTTATGGCCCCAAGTTTCCACATGATTTGCTCCTGATTTTTTTTTTTTTTTTGGAGCAACTGGTGGAGAACAGAGTATCTTAGAAATCAGAATTCTCCACATTTAAGTTTTCTGCAGTTCTAGTCAGGTAGAACAGTTTCACTTTTGAACAGAATTTTTTCTTCAAAAGGGGGCGTGTCCGGCCACTGACGCCTGATTTGAAAGTTTCCACAGTGAAAACGTACTCCAAACTAACTTAGAATGGAGCAAGTGAAGATTTTTGTACGCTTGAAAAAACCTTGTCTACACATTAAAAAATCAGGCGCAGGTTACAAATTAGGCGTCGGGAACAAGGTGGGGGGGGGGGGGGAAAGGGAAGTAATTAAATTCTACAATAAATCCTTAGTTATACTTATACAAATATTATACAAATAAATCCAACCTGAATAAAAATTTATAAGCAAAGAAAAGATTAAATAAACCATGTTCCTACCTGTGTGAAAGTGCTTCAGGCAGGCCTTTCAGACAGCGGTGTGGCGTCGGTCCCGACGGCAGGGGCAAGAAGCAGCAAGCAGCCTCAGTGCTTGAGGCAGCGGTGTGCCGTGGCGTCGGTCCCGACGGCAGGGGCAAGAAGCCGCAAGCAGCCTCAGTGCTTGAGGCAGCGGTGTGTTGTGGCGTCGGTCCCGACGGCAGGGGCAAGAAGCCGCAAGCAGCCTCAGTGCTCGAGGCAGCGGTGTGCCGTGGCGTATGTCCCGTCGGCAGGGGCAAGAAGCCGCAAGCAGCCTCAGTGCTTGAGGCAGCGGTGTGCCGTGGCGTATGTCCCGACGGCAGGGGCAAGCAGCAAGCAGCCTCAGTGCTGATCATGGATGGGCAATGTGGTTTTATTAAAAAATGTTAAAAATTGAACAGCTACAAAGAATTTGAATAGTCTTAAACAAGTGCATGTGTCCCGTTTATCACAGTCTATCTTTAATTACAGAATGAGTGTAGGAGATTGAAACGGTAACGAGTTGTAAAGGCTGAATTAAAATGCACAGTTGCTGCAGTAACACTGGTTAAAGAGCCAACATTAATTCAGCAGGTGATTTATTCAGCAGTGCTGCTAAAAGCACTCCCTCACACAGAAATATCAAGCAAATTAAAATGCAAGCCTTTGCAAGGGTTCAATAAACAAATTTTCACTTTTTCTGCAGCACTTTTTAAAATGGCCGAGTGCCAATGTTTACTTCAGACTGCGCGTGCGCGAACGCTCCAACGCGCACGGTTGCCGGCACCAAAAAAACTCATTTAAATTGTACCTGCCCCCTCCTACTTACAAAATCGGCGCAAGTGGTAGGCTCCGCCCCGTGCGCCACGCCAAGCAGGCATCGAGCTGCAAGGAGCTCGAGAATACCGCGTTTTTTTTCAGGCGCCGTTTTCGGCACGAAAAACAGGCGCCCAGCTCTGAAGGGCGCCTTTTTCGCCGCGTGTGGAAACTTGGGGCCATAATGTATATATGTATATGTAGAGAATTCGATTATCTTTCAACGGGTAGCACTCATCTGAGTCGTGAAGGCCCTACATAAATCCAAGTCTTTCTTTTTCTTACCACTTGTAGAAATCATGACAAAGAAAACACTCAACAAATTAAACTATATAAAAGTAATCAGGTAACACAAACTCAATGGGAGGGGGGGGGGGGGGGGTTCAACTGGCATCCAAAATGGGAGCAAAAGTGGGCAGGATGTCCCCAAAGCCTGATTTCAGGTTTGTGCCTCAGCTCCATAAGATGGGCAAGCTATCAGCGCGACTCATACTGGTTAGTGACTGCTCACCCATTTGTGGGGGGGGGGGGGTGAAGAGGGCCGGAATTACACCATTTAAAAAGGCAGCTATACCATTTAAAAGGGAGGTGGACTTGGAGAACACAGTCAGAATGAGTACTGCAAGAGCCCTAAGATTTTCAGGGATTTGTGGAGGAAATCAGCAAAAGGAAGGAGGTTCTATTTCCTGTTGAAGGGAGATGATGCCAAGGAAAATGGCCCAGCAACAGTGAGCAGAAGTTGCTGAGCAAGTGACTTTCAAGATGTTATGCACACAGTTTTTATGGTAAGCTTCTCTTCCCCATTTGAAAATAGAGTAATTCATTCAGGAAAATGTGTGAATTGTATTACCCACAAGAAAATATATTAAAAGCAATCTTGAGTGCTTAAATGGAAATAACGTGATTCTGGCCAATACAAAGATTGGACTTTTGCAACCAAAATAAGAGGTTCTTACCTCTTTCAAGCTCACAGGCTGAGCAAATATATGTGCCGTGTCCTTTTCCTGAAGCTGTTCCAAAATTGAGCGCAACATAACAGTCAATGGTGTCAGCTGGAGCTCCATAGCAACCTGCTGAACTTTGACCTGCCAATATTTAATTAATTACACATTTAAAAGAAATCATCCAGAGCTATAACAAATCACAGAATATAAATGGAAAGGCACCCTTTAAATGGGAATGATGCTATGAATTTGACAAGAATAGATACTGAATAATACCTGTTCACGTTTTAGTTTTTCACGTTTACGAATAAGTTCAACCAGTAAACGTGCTCTTTCTAAGTCATGGCGTAGCCTCTGCCAGTACTTCAGCTGCTCTTTCAAGCCATTTTTCTGTTCATCATTTGGTCTCTTTTCCAATCCAGGAGGAAGGAGAAAGGGGGCAAAAAAAAAGTTAAGAATTCAGAAGAATATTTGCTAACAAAAATTAATTTGTGACCAATAACTATGGTAACAGCAAGTTTCAATATATATATGAAAATCATAACTTCTTACTAGTTCTCCCTTAATTCCCACATATGAAGTCCTTCCTTTAACAAAAATAAGTATAAGTGAAGGAGGCCTTTCAACAAAATCTACAATCCCTTCCATCACAACATTTGCTTCCTCCTGGAAAGTATACCTCATAGTTGTTAGCTCCATGGCTCACTGCAAAAAAAAACTCTACAGCTCAATCGTCACAAAAATAATCAAAAATGCATCTTCAGAATTTAGTTTTGCGCAGAGAGCAGGAGCAAAACTTGAGCAAGAAACATCTGGATGAAATCCAATTGCAAAATTACGTTTTATTTATGCATAGTGCCCAGCATTAACTAAAACCCAGTATCAGCACAGTGGGTTGATAATCAATGTGCTGGTCACAGTTTGGTTAATGCTCCAGACCCCAGCCCATTACCACTACCTTCCTTTTGCTTTCTCTTTTTACTCTTTGGGGCCCTCTTCCTGTTACCCAGTAATGCCTCCATTCATTTCTCCCCTCGCTGATACTTTGCCACTCCCTTAGAATCCCTACCCTAACCCTTCACCATTCTGCTACTTACTTCCTCTCCTGCAGCCGCCCCAGGTTTGATTTCCTCTTGAAGGCGCATAGCTTCTTCCGTCTCTCTCTGGACATTCTGTAAAGGACCCATCAAGGCACTTGACGCAGCCTCCCTACTAGCGGCAACTCCTAGTGCCCCATTCTCCTCTTTAGCCAAGCTTCCTACCCAGCTAACCTTGCCAACGACCTTCCCACTGCTAACCTTTGACTCTGCCAGCAGATCAATAATCACCATCCCTCTCCGCATCTCCCTCCAGAATGTCCATTCATTTGTGAACAAGGACCTTGGCATCCATGATGTAATTGTGGATGATTCCATCAACATCGTGGCCTTGACAGAAACTTGGCTCACGGGTGATGACACCTTGCCCCTTACTGAAGGCTCCAGTCTCCCTATGCTCCACCACAAATCAACGTGGTGGCATTATGGCTCCATCACCAAATCTCACCTTGGACTTTACCCCATAGTCCTCTGGCATCTTCTTTGAACTCACCTGGTTTCACCAGTCTCTCCTTTTCTTTAAAATACTCATTCTCAACCACCCACCCAAACCTCACCTAGATATGCTCACCCCTCTTTCCTGCCCCCACCCCCCAAAAGCCTTTCCACTGAGAAACTCCTAACCCTCAGTTTTAACCTCCACTTCAACCCACCTTGCCCCTTCTCCTCTGGGTTTACAGCCTTCCGGTCCTCCCTTAACACCTCCCTCCATATAAACTCTCCTGCCCATTTTCAGAATACTTCTGCAGCTGTCGATCTGCTCAATCACTTACCTGGTTCCCAGTAAAACCCCTACTCTCTCTGGTTGTTTCCCCTGGTATGGTCTCCATTTTTAGTTTCTTTCAGTCCAAGAGTTGCAGATTGAATATCCATGGCGCACAACTGATTTAGCCATTCATCGGCAGATTTGGCTGAAGCGCATCAAACACCATCAGGCTCCAGCTTTCCTCTGCCAAAACTAGTCTCTACTTTATTATCCTGGAATGCAAAGATAACAACTGCCACCACCCTCTCCCCACTTCTTTTCTCCATTACCAGACACAACCGTAAATCTGCTCTTCTGTCCTCTCCTCTCTTCCCATAGAAACATAGAAAATAGGTGCAGAAATAGGCCATTCAGCCCTTCGAGCCTGCACCGCCATTCAATAAGATCATGGCTGATCATTCACCTCAGTACCCCTTTCCTGCTTTCTCTCCATGCCTCTTGATTCCTTTAGCCATAAAGGGCCATATCTAACTCCCTCTTGAATATATCTAACAAACTGGTTTCAACAACTTTCTGCGCTAGAGAATTCCACAGGTTAACAACTCAGTGAAGAAGTTTCTCCTCATCTTGGTCCTAAATTGTTGACCCCTTATCCTTAAGACTGTGACCCCCTCTTTCTCCAGCCACCTCCCCCCCACGCTCAACTCAGCCACACTACCCACCTCCTGATATTTCAAGTCTATTCCAACTAAAGACTCATCTTAAAACCTACGTCTTTGACCAAGCTTTCCACCACCCCTCCGAATATCTCTGTCTCACTATCAATTTTTGTCTGATTATGCTTCTGTGAAGTGCCTTGGGACATTAATGGTATTCTACGAACATAAATGTGTTTTATTTAGATTCTTACCACCTCCTCCCCCCGCCCCGCCGCCCAGGATCTTATCATAATTTTCACATTTCCTCAGGCACAAGGACATGTGAATATCTCATTCTGCAAGAGGTGTGCAAGAGGGTCTGGATGATCAGTGGGCTGGAGGAGGAGCAGGCTAGCTTCTACCCAGCATCTCTGCTATGATGCACAAGATTGGAACTTATCATTTGCTCAAATCCCTAAACCAAAACCACATCCTATCAGTCTTAACACAGTATGTTGGAGCTCCAGTGCTGTGGGATGTTTTGTTACGTGAAAGGTATTATAAAAATGCAAACTGTTCAAATTTAAATCCCACTTTTTGCTAACGTGTATAAAACAAAAACATTGTTTTTTCGAATAAGTTTTTTTTTTAAATCAGAGGGGGTATCGACAAGATGATGTTATGTAACTGTAGTCTACGGAGATGAAAGCACTTGAAGGGGAATCTGCATTTTGCCGAGTGATTACAGCATAATTTTTTCTGAAATCATTTTTGGAACCGCTACCTTCCAAAGCAAATTTCAGCCACCAATATCTCCTCAATGCTGGTGAATAGCAAACACTTATTTCACCTGTATTAAAAAATGTAGGTCACACATGTACAGACACAAGTTATATTCGTTGGTATCCTCCACCAAGAATACTGCATCTCTTAACAATGGCTTTTATAATGTTTAAAAACATTACAATGCGCCATTGAAGCATTTTTTTTACAAAACAAAAAAATCAGAACACTCATATTAAGCTGTAATTTTAATTTTAAAAATATTAACACTGCAAAATGGATTTAATTGTTCACATACTGATGCTAAAAAATATATTTCTACTTGCCCAATATTTTTTTAAAAAGCTTAATGGTATCTTTTCTACCCCACCCATGTGCATCTGGCTCAGACTTGAGCCTGGGCCTTTACCAATACCACTATTAACTGATCACAAGGTTTTCAAGTGTGACAGAACTGTTCTCACTGAAATTTTCCTTTCCTGTGGGGAAATACTTGGCCTGGAGGCAGAGATTAGAAACTCAGCAGAATAGGCAGGATAAATCTGTAATTTACCACTCTATGGTGTAGCACACTGACGCTTCAGACACAGAATGCCAAAGCAACATCTTTTAAAAATCACATTTCAATATTGGAATGTACAGCCCATGTTGGAATACTGAATATCTTTACAGTTTAAACCCAAAATGGATCCGTGACAGTGAGCCAAAACAGGAAATAAAAAAGTCCAACTTTCTAGATCAGCTACCATCCCAAATCAGATGTAACTATACTAGTTTCCCCCAAAAAAGTGTTTGACAAGTCTCGATAGTGAATTAAGAGAAAAGCAATGCATAATCAATACCTGTTGAGCATTTCTCTGAGACTGCAAGTGTGACTGTAAACGTCGAAGTAGGGGTACACCATTTCTTGATTGTCGTTTGAGTGTCCAGTAAACATACAACCTCTGTATAAACTGTTTTTTCCGTGGCACTGAGACCTGACTCATTATTTTATTTAGCCTGCAAAGAAAATAACTTGTTTTAAAGTAGTCATTTCAAACATTATAACAATAATTAAGATGTCTTGGGAAACTAAGTCCAAACTAAGCTATTAAACTGAGCTTTGTTTAATATTGCACCCTACAAATCCTATTTCTTACCAGCTAAAATAAAAATATTCTGTGTACGACTGAAATTTATGAATAGAACCAAGAAGGAAAATGTGAATATGGGCAGGGAATTGGAAGGAGGCAGAAATGTTAAAAATGCTTTGCATGTTACGGTTAACTCAGAAATGTAATTTGAATGTTATTTGCACATTGACTTGTTTAAAGTTGGGCTCTTAAGGAAAACCAGACCTACAATATAATTTCTTCTTATTCTACAACCCAGGTCTGGACACACAATTGAGAGAACACAATTATTAGCATAAAGCACACAATATTCTGCAATATTCAGACACATGCAGTAGACCAACTTGCGCCCACATAACATGATCAGATTTGCATAGGAAAGATACTGCTCCGTAATGAAACACAGATGTGATTGCTAAACACCAGTTAATTAGAAAGATTCACCAAGGTCTCAGTATAATCAATTAAAATTTACTTAGAACCAGTTTGACTATATTTAGAACATAGGCCTGTGCGCGGAGATGACTGGATGTCAGATAAGAAATGGATGAGCCCTAATTTCCCCCAGCTAAACATTCAATAGTCCAAAACCATCATAATTGGTCCACAGCGCAAACCCAGTACTCTTGCCACCAATCCAAGGCCATTACCAAGCACTGTTTCAGGCTCAACCAGACTGTCCGCAACCTCAAAGTCCTATTAAACCACGAGCTGATCCTCTCCATCATAAAGACTGTCTACTTCCACTCGACCATCAACAGCCTCCTTCCCAATGTCAGTTTATCTACTGCTGAAACCCTCATCCATGCCTGTGTCACTTCCAGACTGGATTACTCCAATGCTCTGCTGCTTGGCCTCCCATCCTTCACCCTCTAAACTGCAGCTCGTCCAAAACTCTCTCTATATTTATTCTTTCACAATGTTCATCCTCCCCTCCTTCAAGGCCCTCTTTAACACCCACCTCTTTGACCAAGTTGTGGCCAATGATCAGCATCAATTTTCTTTTGGAAGCACTGTGGGATGTTTTCCACATTAAAGGCACTATATAAATGGAAGTTATTATTGCAACTACATACATGTGCATTGCTCTGTTGGAGCTTGTCAAAACTGCAGATGTCAAGGCTAAACCAACACATTTAGGTTGCAGTAATCTATTAATCCTGCTCATTATTGCATTATTAAATGGAAGAACATCTAGATAAAATGACTGTACAATATGTAGAACTTTTAACAGCTCAATTATGAAGCCATCAAATTTTGTTGTTAGAAAGTACCTGTGATGAATGCCACAGATGGGGCATAAGCACTGAACAATGTCAACATAATATTTGAAAGACTTGCAGTTATATACCACCTTTCACAACCTCAGGACATTCCAAAGCACTACAGCCAATGAGGAACTTTTGAAGTGTAGTCACCATTGTAACAGGAAATTTCCCTGAGTTAACTTCGGAGACTGGCTTTCGAATGCATGGTAAATATGCACTGACCAAGAAAATGGAGTCAGTGGCTAAACAGAACCATAATGCACTGAAAATAAGTTTAAATTATCCTCATGCCTATCGAGCTTCTTAAAAAAAAAGTAATTACTGGCTTTCCAATAGCCCATGAGAGTATCCAGTGTATGGTCAAGTCTTACAAACAAGGAACATCCCAGTTTGATTCTTGATCGGTGGTGAGCTGGCTGACCTTAGTCAGAGCACAAATACAGACACTACAATTGGCCTCAATAACCTCTAGCTAAGGAGGGACAAAATTATTTTTCATGATCATTTTTACACTGGAAATTCACATATGTAGAGCAACTTAATACAGAGTGGTGATTTCCTCATGGACCAAATAGATTGTCAATCCGCACTGCCCTTTTGCAGAAGTATTGGAGGGGAACTGTACACTTAATAAACTGTACCGCAGCAAGCAAGTAGTTTGTTCAAGAGGGAATAATAAAAAGGGTATAAAATATTTCTAAAAAAGCATATTAAAAATCAGGGACAACTTTCTCATGTCACGACGAAAGTGTGCGACTCCTTCCAAATTAATCAAGAACTTAGGATACAGGTCATGAGACTTTATTTATAGAGGTGGAGATGACCATCTGATGCAAGCATGGCAGAGGTATTAAAGATATTCTACTGTTTTACCTCTATTTTATGTAGTGAATAATTGAACCTTGAAATCCATCTGGAATTTTCTTTTACTATTAAATAAAGTATACGAGGGTTGAGGGATGGGGTGGGGAGGGGGGAGAAAGAGAGGAGGCTTCAATAGTTGCCACCCAGCTAATTTTGCTGTTTGTTACAATAGCCAAACTGTCCCATCAATAGTATTTATTCTGCCCCAGATAAATACAGTGTACTGTTCAGTGCCCAATTAAACTACATGCACAGGTGAAACCTCATCACGCTCACGCAAGCTTTTCTTTCATGAGTTATAAAAAACAGTCCCAGCAAAGACATTAACTAAAACCAATACAACACAGGTAATGAACCAGACAAGATATGTGTCAAAGAAACAAGAAATTAAACATTATATATAGTTGGAGATTCCAGCTTCCAGATGAGACAATAAACCGAGCTCCCATCTAACCTCTCAGATGGACTTAAAAGTGCCATGGCGCTATTCGAAGAGGAGCAGGGGAGTTCTTCCCAGTGTCCTGGCCAATATTTATCCCCAACCAACAATTAAACAGATTATCTGATCATTATCTCATTGCTTTTGGGAGACCTTGCCATGCGTAAATTGGCTGCTGTGATTCTTACATTACTTCAAAAGAATATCACTGGCTGTAAAGCACTACAGGACATTCTAAGATCATGAGCGGCACTACATAAATGCAAGTCTTTCTTTTCTTTATTATAAATATCAAATAAGAGGGAGAAAATTAAAAAATGTTGGTTAGTCACAAATTACAGGATAAAAACAGCACGAAAAATGTAAAGGTTTGTGCTTGCGCAGAGGCCTAGAATTTCCTGGATCCCACTTGTGCAGAAATTGCCGGTCTCTATGCCAATCTTACCTACAGGAATTGCAGCAGAAATCAGCATATACAATCAAGGCCTGAAGAAGGTGCGGAACATATGACATCTTCCTTCTTCAAGTCCCTCTACCTTATAAACGTTATGAAAATTACGTTTGAAGTCATCAAACCATACCTTATGCACACTAAGCACAGCATGTGTAAGAAAATGCAATTGTGGAAGGTTTTCTCTTTTTAATGCAATAGATTCTGTTGTCATAAAGGAGCATTCACAAGATTAGAGAATACAGTTAGGTCTCAGGAGAAAAATACATTTTGCAGGAAGGTGGAGCTATGTTAGCCAAGTGATATTTCAGTAACTCAGGAACAGCGCACATAATCAAGGATATTCACAAGTAGCAACATCTCAGTATAAATCAGTAACGAGCGAATTACCTTGGAGGGGGGGGGGGGGAAATGGCATAACTCTGCTCTTACACTAGTTATGCCAAAACTTCCCACGAAAGTCCATGCCAGAGTTTTAGCTAGTCCAGCAAGGCATTTGCAATAGTGTTGTACGTCTTATTTTAGATCTTGGTAAATTAAAGAGTGGTACAAAAATATTATAAAAAGTAAAAAAAAAACATTTCTATGTGACTTGTGTACCATAAGTAGACCCAATAATCCATGATTTATTATTGAATATTACTGGGAACTGAACAGTATTTATCTGGGTCAGAAGAAATGTTTTAATGAACGGCAAAATTAGCTGGATGGGAAATATTGATGCACTTTGCCCTACTTTCCCTCAACCCACCCATACTTTTGTTTAATAGTTTAAAAAAATTGCAATGGTATTTCAATTATTCAACTGCAAATAAAATAGGGAAAAAATAAAAAAAATACACCTTCAAGACCTCTGCCATGATTGTCAGGTGGCCTTCCCCACCTCCATAAACAAAGCTTTATAATGTGACTTTGATTTATTGCTGAAACGGTCAGTGTTTTGAGTCCCAAAATTATATACTTGTACCATGTGACATGCAGCAACTTACATTTATACAGCACTTTTTACATAGATAAATGTCCCAAGGAGTGTCACAGAGGCGGATGGAAAAATAAAAAGGGTGCTAAATCAAAGATGATATTAGGAAAGGTGATCAAAGCCTAGTCAAAAAAAGAGAGGACCTGAAATTAGGCAGGGGAGGTGGACAGGTGGGAGTGGTTTCTAAAATGTGGCTGAAGACAATGGTGGGGCAAGGGGGGTGAGGAACGTAGCACCGGCGGTTAGAGATGGGGAGGGGCAAGGCACATTAATACCCTACAGGGAATTTTTTTTTTTGCATACTCCCTTAAGCCCATGTTCTCGATTGATTAGTTATACTTTTATAACACCCCTTTCTTGAAAATTATTTGTAATATTGAGTGAAAAACTTGCCTGCTATTTTCACTGGACTCTCCAGCTTGTCAAACTAAACAACCCCTATACTCATATCAACAAAGTCACAGTACAGCAACTCTGCTGCCATGTGTTCCTAAAGTTCACACCAAGATCCGTTCACCCATCAACGCTGTGCTTGCTAACCTATATTGGCTTCTGGTCCATCTACACCTCGATTATAAAATTCTCATTCTCGTGTTCAAATCCCTCTTGAGGCTTCATCCCTCCCTATCTCTAACCTCCTCCAGCCCTACAACATTCCTCAAACTCTGGTTCCTCCCAACTCTGGCCTCTTGTTCATCCTCCATTTCCTGCACCACACCATTGGCAGCCACCCAGGCCACAAGATCTGAAATTCCCTCCCTAAACATCACCCTCCTTAAACCCACCTCTTTGACTAAGCTTGTGCTCATCTGTCATAATGTCTCCTCCTTTGATTTTGTAACAAATTTTGTCAGATTAAGCTTCTATGAAGCGCCTTGGGACATTCGTAAGTTATTATTGTTGACCGACATGGAAATTTAGCTTGAAGAAAGAGGAAAGCTTAAGGAGCGTACTTTTTAATAAAAATCAAATGATATCAATGCAAGTTTATTTGACTTGTTTTGAAAATGTTAATTCCTTGTTGCCATGGAGAATCATGAGCAGGGTTTCCTCACCAAAGATGCCACTCCAGTTGATGTCAGAAATGTTACAGTGACTCCCATTACAAACATGGGAGGTATAACTTCAAACTGGTCTAAGAACAGATCTGGACAGTTTGACTAGGAGAAACATTGCTGTCAGCTGGGTATATAAAGACTTCAGAGCAGACTAGCAGGGTGGAAAAAAAGCACTGCTTTAGGTTTTCATTCACAGGAAGACTGTCAAGTAAATGATATGTTTATTTCATCTATAAAAAGGTACAGTACTCCACTTAAGACATTCCTCTTCCTTCATGCACTAGCAATTTCTGGTTATTTAAATCATTTTTGTTTGTGTGTGGGGGGTGGCAAACTTGTTTTGTATTTAGCCAGTTATTTCTCTGTCCAGTTTGAGACAGGCACACAAAGATCCAATTAATTACTCACAATAAATACAAGTAGATCTCTCATGACATTACTCACAAGTAATGTGGGGCACAGAGCTCAGTGAGACTACCTTCACTGAGCTGATGTCGCCACTATGTCAGAGGTCTTGCAATGGTTTCTCACTAAGTGAAGGGAGACTAAGAGCGGTCAGAAAATGGGATTTAGACTTACATGGCTCTGCTGAAGGAAGGCTTTGTGCTTTTTGGATGGTAAATATTTGGGTGTCAGAGGAACATGTCACTACACTGCAGCTTGTGCATATTGGAGGCGCTCAGTATACTAAGCTGAGCGAAGACATTTGGGAGTTTCCCCGAGAGCTGATTTGATCCGAAGTGTGTTATTTGCCCCTTTTCTCTCTCTCTGTTACGATCAGACTTTCTCTCCATTATACTTTATTTTTCGATTGCTCTCTCCTAATGACATTACTTTTCCCCTTTCTCTGAATCTGTTCCTGTTTGTCAATCTCCCTCTTTTGTTTCTGTATTTCTCTCTTCCTGCAATGAACACTTCAGAGTGAGAGTGAGGAACAACCTAGCCAGTGGGTGTGGGGCTATCTGCTACAAGACCAGGATGTACATAGATTCAAGGCTATTGATTTTGTGTGGTGCAGGAAGAGTAGAAAAGATTGCAAGGTGGCTTAGGACAATTACATTTTTTCTACGAAGTATTATTGAAATGTGTCAAAGGTTTATGTATTGGATGGGTGGCTGCATGCCACAGATTTTTTTGATGAATACGATGGGTTCAGAAATGGTATCAGAGAGGTGGCTGTAGGATCTGATTGAACCATAGCTTCAAATGGCTGAGCAAAAAAGGTTGAAAGTAATCTCAGGTTTCCCAATCTGTTTGGCTTAAGGGACTCTACAACACAACACACAAGGACATAGAAGCATAATTTTTAGATAGATATTACATTTTCTTTACTTTTCATTAGGTTTATTTAATAGTCTACAGATTTCATCACAAAACTTCCAAATGAAAATCAGGTGATTATTTAACAAGTTTGTGAAGACACTCACCTATCAGGCTGAATGCATGGGACAGATACTACAGGCACAGCAGTACATTTTTCAACTAAGAGTTTCCTAGCCTTCTTTGTCTTCTGCCTCGCCTTACACTTTGTTTTAGTTGCCTTGTTAGGTGAATCTTTTCTACATATGCCATTTTTCACTTCAGCTGGCTCGTAAATGTTTACCGACCTTCTCACGCACCCTGGAGGAGTGTGCACAGCACAGAAAGCAGTCTTTTTCACATTGAACGATGTTGTTCCATTGGATGTAGTTTCTTTAACAGGCTCCATTTTCATGTACAGACCCGCTTGTTGAGCACACGTTACATGGAATGCTGTATAACAATTTGCCTTATGGCACTGGATGCAAGCACCAAGCCCTTTTTGTTTGCAGAGGTAGCATGTCAATTTCCACCTGGCTGCTGGAATGTTCTTGACACCATCAATAGGCTCTATGAATACAGTGTTAGCAAATCCAACTTCAGGAACCCACAGTGCACATACAACATGTCCCCACTGACCATCATCTGTCTTCTTGAAAGCACCACCCTTATTTGGGCACAAGATACAATCAACAGGTCGAGAAGGGGATTGCAAACAACGACGGCACAACCACTGTCCTTCGGGTATGTAAGGAACCCCATAGCATTCCTGATGCACTGCTAAGTTACACATGTCGCAAAACAATATTACATTACTGTTTTGACATTCTCCATCCATGCAAATACAACAAACAGCATCTTCATCAATTAAAGACTGAGGATCACCTTGATTAGAATTTTCAAAGTAAGATTCCTTCTCTAGTTTATCCATAAGGAACTCAAACACATTCTGTGAAACTGCACTCAAACCATCACTTTTACGCCTTTCATTAATCATTTCCAACCATGCATAATCTTCCTCATCCATATCGTACTCAACTTCATTATTGAGCTCCTCAGGAGATTTCTCAATGAGCCTGTAATAAGATGAAGGCCGACGAGGAGCAGAAGGTGGTTCATAATCTACTATTCTAAACCTGGGTTCTGGCAATGCATTCACCTGTGTTGGAGCTCCATGTGTACTCTGAATAGTGACATCCTTCTTTTTCACTTTATTAGATTTGTACCTTTTAGTCTTTATGAAAACAGGTGGACGTTCACTGTTTTCCTTGTTGCTGTTACATTCAACAATTTCTTGGGCAGTTAAATCATCTTCTGAAATTATCTCCAATGGATCATAAATACTGATCCTGTGCAGCCGGCCATCAATCTCCATTTCAACCATTCGCTGTGCTTGAGCATACGTCAGCATTTCACGGCTTGGTGAATGTTTCAGCTTGCAAGGTGAAGATGGACGCCTTGCTGTCACTCGGTGGCATCTTCCTTTCCTCCTCATCGTTAATAAGGAAGTCTGCTGAAAGAAAGTTTATAAAAAGTCAAAAAACAGCTATTGACGGGTTATTAAAAGTTACAAAACATTGCAAGAATTATTCAGACGTTAGAATAGACCAAATCCAACACCTCTGCATAACTTTTCCCCTTCAATTCAAATGAGACATATCCTTCCTCAAGCCCCAATTTTCTGCACTTTTTCTCCTCTCCCAAAGATAGGCACTCATGGCATGACACAGATCCATGTGCGTGAAACAGCATGGCAATTCTTTATTTGCAAGTCTAAATAGCAAGAGGTTACAAGTTTTTTGACTGAAGAACATCGCAGTTCAGCTAAAATCTACCCTCAAATGAAGTCTACAAATGTGCTCGTCAGCAAGAGTCATGGTCAGGGCTAGTGTTTGACCTTCCTATCGCAGGGGCACTGAAGCCAAGCTGAAATCACATTGGGCCCAAGTTTCCACATGATTTGCGCCTGATTTTTTTTTAGGAGCAACTGGTGGAGAACGGACTATCTTAGAAATCGCAATTCTCCACATTTTTTTTTCTGCAGTTCTAGTCAAGTAGAACAGTTCTACTTTGGAACAGAATTTTTTCTTCAAAAGTGGGTGTGTCCGGCCACTGACGCCGGATTTCAAAAGTTTCCACAGTGAAAACATACTCCAAACTAAAGTAGAATGGAGCAAGTGAAGATTTTTGTAGAACTGAAAAAACCTGTTCTACACATTAAAAAATCAGGCGCAGGTTACAAATTAGGCGTCCAGAACGAGGTGGGGGTGGGAAGGGAACTCATTAAATTCTACAATAAATCCTTATTTATACTTCTACAAATAAATCCAACCTGAATAAACATTTATAAGCAAAGAAAAGATTAAATAAACCATCTTCCTACCTGTGTGAAAGTGCTTCAGGCACGGAGAATTCTGCAGTTAGCCTGAGGCGCCCCTTCTGCCCGCGGGGGGGGGGGGGGGGGGGGGGGGGGGGGGAGGAGGCAGTGAGAAGGCTGCAAGTGCTGATGGCAATGTGCTTTTATTTTAAAAATGTTCAAAAATTAAACAGCTACAAAGAACTACAAAAATGGCCGAGTGCCAATGTTTTTTTCACACTGAGCATGCGTGAACGCTCCAACACGCAGCGTTGCCGGCAGGAAAAAAACTAATTTAAATAGTACCCGCCCCCTCCCACTTACAAAATCGGCGCGAGTGTAGGCTCCGCCCCCCCTGGGCGCCGCGCCAGGCAGACAAGGAGCTGCAGAACGCTCCAGAATCGCGATTTTTTTTTTTTTAGGCGCCGCTTTAGGCCTGAAAAACGGGCACCCAGCTCGGAGGGGCGCCCGTTTTTTATCGTGTGGAAACTTGGGCCCTAAAACTCCACACAGATCAGGAATCAAACATGGGCCCACAGAACAATACAGCACACAAGTAGGCCATTCAACCCATTTTTTCAGTTTCTTCTGTACTAAAACAAGCTAAAATGAGTCTCATTGCCCAATGCTCTCCCCATAGCCGTGCACCTTCCTCAGCTTCAAATATTTATCCCATTTTTAATTAAAAAGATGCAATAACTATTTCAACTACTTCTATGATAAAGCATTTAATGCTCCAACAACCCAGAGTAAATTAAATTCTTCTTACCTCTCCCTTTATTCTCTTGGTAACAATTCTAAATTGATGACCCTTCATCACTGACTCCCCAACCAGGTCTTTCGTAAAACCTTTCATAATTTAAAAAACCTCGATTAAGTCTTCTCTTAGCCTTTTCTGCTCCTGTGAATATAGTCCCAGTGCTTTCTTATTACTATAGTTTCCCAACCCTGACATCAGCCTGGTGAATGTACACTGTATGCTACGGCTTTAATGTCCTTTCTAATAACGTGCACAAAACTGCACAGGTACCACAACTGGCCTAACCAATGGCTTGTATAACTTCTTAAATTGTATTAACTTGTACTTTTTCTCTATTTATAAAACCTAAACTGCTGGGTTTTTTTTAATGGCTTTAGCTATCTGCAGATTCAGAAATTTAACCATTATATTTGAAGATCATTTTTATCAGAAGTTTAAAAAAAAAATGATATTCAGGAGGTTTCCAAATCTCAAAGTGAATTAAGTGTTGCTTGCTTTCTGCTTTATATTATACAAATTCCTGTAGCAATCTATACTATAGTGAAAATATTACCGTTTCAACAGAGATAC
The DNA here is from genome assembly GCF_044704955.1 of Pristiophorus japonicus. Lineage (NCBI taxonomy): Eukaryota > Metazoa > Chordata > Chondrichthyes > Pristiophoridae > Pristiophorus > Pristiophorus japonicus. The sequence goes on along the minus strand of NC_091989.1, from coordinate 41,946,539 downwards.
GCAATATGAATGAATGTTTCTTTCAAAATTGACAATGTATCTACCCAAAGATGTTCAGAGTTTGGATGAAGATTGCTTGATTTCTGCATTAATCACTGAAAGTGATACTTGATAGATAGCTTTTCAAATTACATTGTTTCTTGTCAATTTTGCCTCACTATCTTTCCTGAAGAGTTTACTGGTGCTAGAATGTGGAACCATAGGCACTAGCTTGCAGCAACTTCCCAAGTGGCCAGTCTTCATATGCAAGTTGACAGTGGAGGTCAGCAGATTCATCAACTGAAATCATAGTTAAGCTTGATTCTATCTTCACCAAATATCAATACATACGGACTTTCCAGCAGGAATCACTGGATGATGAGTAGAAATGGGAACACTCATTAATTTCCCCCTTCCTAGATCACAGGCACACTATAGCACCCAATTACTGCCCCAGCTGAGATTAACTGACCACAGAGCAAGAATTAAAAGTGGAATCACTGACCAGTATAACTCACTTTACCAACAGCCATTGGGCTAACTGCAGGTTAATTTTTCAAAATGATATTACACTACATATATTTATTCATTATTGTACTAGGATTGAGGTTCAATAATAATTTCAACAGATCACCCAAATTCAGTTGCAAGCAACTTGCAATGCCAAGGGTGGGGAGCTGGGGGAGGAAGTCAGCCATTTTACACAGATAAACTCTTTCTCAAATCAATGACCAGGCTCAAAACTACACAGAGAAATATTGCCATCATCCTATAGCAGGAACAAAAGACCACCCACTTAAAATTGTACTTTAAGATCTTTAGTAGACTTTAAACAATTACTTTCCAATTCCTATCTTCCAAGACCTGTCGTGAACTGCCTCCTCAGTTCTGAGCCAATAGATATCACCACAGCATTCAATGAGAATAGGATGGGCACAAATCAATTCAAAATGATGCTCGAACTATGCTATCGCCAAAAGAGCCTTGCACATGGAATCAAACTATATTTCATCATCATCGGCTTTCACGCCGAAATGGGATGAGTTCACAGGTGTTTCAATGAAGGACCTAATATTCTGGATCCCGAACAACGTCTTGAAGGGTGGAAGATGCCGGTGTTAAAACTTGTGGTGGCCATTGCACCCCAGCCACCACACGGGCTTGGTCCAGTGGCAAGGATTAACCAGGACGACTGGAGACCAGCTCTGCTGCACGGACCTGTGCACATATATCACAGTGTGGGCTGGCACATGCTGCCCCTGGGCCTTCACCTCTTCTGGGCCCCGATCACATCTCTTTACGAACTATTGCCGCTCCTATGCCCTGACCTCGCTGCTCCTGCTGTACCTGCCCACACTGCTGCCGCCGCACGCTGCTAACTCTAACGGCCCCGGCCTGCTGATGGTCTTGCAGGCCGGGACCACGCCAATTTCTGGCCAGGGACACTGCATGCTGTTCCCTCCAATGGCCCCGGCCTGCTAATGGTCTTGTTTATCGAATTTGGGAAGATCATACCCACTATTAAATAAGTCAATGTTAATTTTTGATGACTTTAGTATGCCTTTTGTTTGTAGTTAGCATTGAATACTGAGGGGAGACACAGAACTGGTTATTTCAGGGACCGATGGATCATACATATACCAACATACCTGGACCTTGAGTACCAAAACAATCATCCCTTGAAAGGTTTTGGATAACATCCTACTGCATACGACACAACGTGAGCCCTTTGGTGCATTAAAGCCTTGCAGCCCATAGACGCTTTACCTCGAAATACAGTCATTAGACCTCGAGATGCTACAGGATGCGCTGTTTAACCCTCTTGTAGGCATGAATTTTCTTTTGTAGCCCTCCTGCTTCCCAAAATATATGTAGCATTGAGTGCTGCCCTCCAGCTGTCAGTGTTGTCTTTGTAATAACCCGTAGCAAAGATGCAGTTTTGCTGCCCACTTCTTAGAGCGGGCAAAACGTGTTATCAACATGCCCACTATAGGTGGTGGGGACCTTAGCGATCTCATCCAGACATGAGGTCAGTTCCACATGTATACTGATACCACCCAGCGCTCTCACTCCACCAGTGTGATATAAAACTGTTAGTCTGACATCCAGACTTGGGTGAATCTCAACTTCATGATGGGAAAACTGAAGCCAACATCTTCAGTTACTGCTACTAACTTTGTACCCCCATCACCGACTCAACCCCCGCCCTGTCTCAGGCTGAATTAGACTGTTCCCAAACTTGGCACCCTTGTCAACCTTCCAACTCCGTCACAAGGACTGCCTACTTCCACTTCCAATACTGCCTGCATTCACCCACCTTAGTCCATCTGCAGCTGAAACCATCACTGGGCTGATGAGCGAGTGGGATACGATACGGAGCAGTGTTTTGGATAAGCTGGATTTTGTGGAGGATGGGAAGCCAGCCAGTAGAGCACTGGAATAATCAGGTGTAGACAGGACAAAAGCTTTGAATAGGATTCTAACTACTATTGAAGACATGTGGAGGATTTTTTTTTTTTTGGGGGGGGGGGGGGGGGCAGTCTGCCATATTACTGCATCTGAAAGAAAGAGCTCTAAAAACTATTGAGTGCAGTAACCCATCACAGACATCAACAATACCTGAAGACAGTCATTACTGGGAAGAAAAGAGATGGGTAACTTTTTCTTCTGTCTCGTCACCTAGACATTTTTAATTTCTGGTATCAACCCTTCCCAAGCTTCAAAAGGAGGTGTACTTCTTTCGAAAATAAAGCTTGAATGCTGAGCTATTGATTGGGGGGGGGGGGAAGAAAGAGAGAGAGAGAGAGAGAGAGAGAGAGAGAGAGAGAGAGAGAGAGAGAGAGAGAGAGAGAGAGAGAGAGAGAGAGAGGAGAGGAGAGAGGAGAGAGAGAGGAGAGAGGAGAGAGAGAGGAGAGGGAGAGGAGAGGGAGAGAGGGAGGGGGGGGAGGGGGGGGGGGAAGAGAGAGATCTTAATCCTCATGCTGGAGTTACAATTTGGACTCCGCTGGTTCAAAAAGCTTGTGCCTAAATAAAAGAAATAAAGGAGAGTATCAAAATAAAAACCAATGCGTATAAGGTGGCCAAGGTTAGTGGGAAACTAGAAGATCGAGAAAATTTTAAACGATAGCAAAGTATGACTAAGAAAGCAATAAAGAAAGGAAAGATAGATTACGAAAGTAAACTTGCGCAAAACACAAAAACAGATAGTAAAAGCTTTTACCGATATATAAAAAGGAAAAAGAGTGACAAAGTAAATGTTGGTCCTTTAGAAGATGAGAAGGGGGATTTAGTAATGCGAAATGTGGAAATGGCTGAGACCTTAAACAATTATTTTGCTTCGGTCTTCACAGTGGAAGACACAAAAACCATGCCAAAAATTGCTGGTCACAGGAATGTGGGAAGGGAGGACTTTGAGACAATCACTATCACTAGGGAGGTAGTGCTGGACAGGCTAATGGGACTCAAGGTAGACAAGTCCCCTGGTCCTGATGAAATGCATCCCAGGGTTTTAAAAGAGATGGCAGAAGTAATAGCAGATGCATTGGTTATAATCTACCAAAATTCTCTGGACTCTGGGGAGGTACCAGTGGATTGGAAAGCAGCTAATGTAACACCTCTGTTTAAAAAAAGGGGGCAGACAAAAGGCAGGTAACTATGGGCCGGTTAGTTTAACATCTGTAGTGGGGAAAATGCTTGAAACTATCATTAAGGAAGAAATAGCGGGACATCTAGATAGGAATAGTGCAATCAAGCAGACGCAACATGGATTCATGAAGGGGAAATCATGTTTAACTAGTTTACTGGAATTCTTTGAAGATATAACGAGCATGGTGGATAGAGGTGTACCGATGGATGTAGTGTATTTAGATTTCCAAAAGGCATTAGATAAGGTGCCACACAAAAGGTTACTGCAGAAGATAAAGGTATGCGGAGTCTTAGCATGGATAGCGAATTGGCTGGCTAACAGAAAGCAGAGAGTTGGGATAAATGGGTCCTTTTCAGGTTGGAAATTGGTGGTTAGTGGTGTGCCACAGGGATCGGTGCTGGGACCACAACTGTTTACAATATACATAGATGACCTGGAAGAGGGGACAGAGTGTAGTGTAACAAAATGTGCAAATGACACAAAGATTAGTGGGTTGTGTAGAGGACACAGAGAGGCTGCAAAGAGATTTAGATAGGTTAAGCGAATGGGCTAAGGTTTGGCAGATGGAATACAATGTAGGAAAATGTGAGGCCATCCACCTTGGGAAAAAAAAACAGTAAAAGGGAATATTATTTGAATGGGGAGAAATTACAACATGCTGCGGTGCAGAGTCACCTGGGGGTCCTTGTGCATGAATCCCAAAAAGTTAGTTTGCAGGTACAGCAGGTAATCAGGAAGGCGAATGGAATGTTGGCCTTCATTGCAAGAGGGATGGAGTACAAAAGCAGGGAGGTCCTGCTACAACTGTACAGGGTATTGTTGAGGCCGCACCTGGAGTACTGGGTGTAATTTTGGTCACCTTACTTAAGGAAGGATATATTAGCTTTGGAGGGGGTATAGAGACGATTCACTAGGCTGATTCCGGAGATGAGGGGGGTTACCTTATGATGATAGATTGAGTAGACTGGGTCTTTACTCGTTGGATTTCAGAAGGATGAGGGGTGATCTTATAGAAACATTTAAAATAATGAAAGGGAAAGACAAGATAGAGGCAGAGAGGTTGTTTCCACTAGTCGGGGAGACTAGAACTAGGGGGCACAGCCTCAAAATATGGGGGAGCCAATTTAAAACCGAGTTGAGAAGGAATTTCTTCTCCCAGAGGGTTGTGAATCTGTGGAATTCTCTGCCCAGGGAAGCAGTTGAGGCTAACTCATTGAATGTATTCAAATCACAGATAGATAAATTTTTAACCAATAAGGGAATTAAGGGGTATGGGGAGCGGGCGGGTAAGTGGAGCTGAGTCCACGGCCAGATCAGCCATGATCTTTTTGAATGGCGGAGCAGGCTAGAGGGGCTAGATGGCCTACTCCTGTTGCTAATTCTTATGTTCTAATTATCTGGCCCCAAAGAGGGCAGTTCCTAAAAAAAATAGTTCCAGCAGTTTACTTTGTAGATCTGCATGAACGATTTTTTAGTTGTGCTTATTTGGAACTAGAACACTTTGGGCACTGGATGCCAGTACTAAAGACACCTAAAATAGGATTGTTGCAGTAGTTTCCCTGCAATAGGCTTAGCACCATTCTACTGCACTGAATCTTCAGACGTTTCAGTACTTACTGGTTTGTGAATAAACTTCACCCAATGTATATGTTGTTCCCTCTAAATAAGGGCACCTGCTGGAATTATCAAACTTTCAAGGTTCCTTTTATGGGGATTTTTCAAATGGAGCTTCAACTTGGAAAATTACATAAAGATTAGGATCTTTAGTGGCAATGACAATAGTGAATTTCATCCAGTTAGGACACAACTGATCTGAAACTGATCCAATCTCTCCCTTATAGCCCATAAGGAAGTCCATTCTGATGGACATGTCAAGTAATAAGATTTTTTAAAAACTTAATAGAAACTGCTGCAGTAAATATAACTGAAGGGTACAAATAATCATGGCATCACAACACCCTGGTTAGAGTGCAAATTCCAGACATTATTCAACATAAAGGGCTTCTGAGACACACTAACATGGGAATTAACAATCTTATGACCATGTAACCTTAAATTCTAGAACATTAAGCCAAATAAAAAGAATGCGACACGGAGACGATTTCAGAAATCAACATTTTACATATTGATTTCATCTATGCATCAGAATAAAAATGGTGTTAACTGTCAGAAACAGGCCCAGAATATATTAAAAGATTGCTGCTTCCTTTCCAAACCAAGTGCATATGGATGAAGTTAAACTGCCTTCCTTCAAATTGCACTAACTTTAACCAAGTAGTTGATATAATCTACAGTACTGACTAAAACAAAACCATTAAAAATGTTTGCAGTATAAATAGAACATGATTCATATGCCAATGTTGCAAATGATTTCACATTCGGAAATTATTCACAATAGTGCATTATATATCCTGCACAAACAGAATATTTTTTTTTAAAGTTAGAACTCACAGTGGATGTTAACGTGAATAGATTCTTGAAAGGAGTCTGCTCCCATTACAGGACTACAATTCAAGGTGGAATGGACATGCTTTGCACAGCACAATTTCATTTATATACAAGTACAAAGTTCCGCTTATTAAAAGGAGAGGGGAAAAAAAAAAGGCCCTGAAGATTTATGGGCCAGTTAAAGAAACAAGCTCCAGCGCACATTTCAGCAACGGAATTCCGCCAGTAGCACAAATAAACGATTTCATTTCCACGACATGTAGGAAATGGGTGGGGTGCAGCTTCACAGAGGTTTCATTTGAACTTGGGGGGGGAGGTGGGGAAAGAAAGAGACGGGGACTGCCAACTCTCCTTTGCGGGAGCGTTGACAAACCCGGAAGTGGCTCCAAAGCCCAGCCCGAGTGCGGGGAGCCGTGACGTCACCGCACCCAGCACTTCCCCGGGCCTGTTTGAATGAGCGGCGGCAGCGCGCCCGACCCCAGCAGCCGCCACCGACAGGTCCGGCCCGGTCCTACCCAGCCACAGCAGCGGCCCCTCCTACCGACTGCGCGCGCGTGGTACCCCGCCCCCGCGCCTTCAGTAACCGCCTTCACGCCGGCGAATCCCGACACCCGGAACCCACAACAGGGCTCCGGCAAACTAGATAAGCTTGACAAAAAAAAATGGCGTCCAACAAAACAAGGGCCGAAAAAAAAAGGCACTGGCGGAGCTTTCCCTCCCTCCCCCACCCCCAAACACCTTCCTTCCCAGTCAGGCAAGTAGGTCAATAACAAGTCGCCTCAATTACCGATTCCTCACGTCGGGCGAACTTACCGCCTAGTGGTTTCTTTTAAAAAAAATCTGTCACCAAACACGGGATTGTATCGGCGAGCCCTTTTCTCCGTGCAGGCCCCAGGCTCCGCTCCGGCTTCTCCAGACGTTCATCAAACGGACCGCGCTCGCTAGACGCTTTTTTTCGCCTTCTCTCTCTCTCTTCCCCCTTTTTTTTCCAAATCCAAACACTTGGTGCAAACCCCAGCCTCGGCTCGAGAGGGCGGCTCAGCCTCGAGCAGGCGCGCCGCCGCCTTCCCCTCCAACTCTTGTTGCTGTTGCTGCTCGCGTTGCGCGGCCAACCGCCACAGAGCGTGCGAACATTCGATCGCAGTGCTCCCTCGCGCTTATTCTCTCTCTGTCTGTCTGTCTGCGGTGTGTGTATGTATTTTTCTTTCTGTGCTTCTTCAACAACAATGCACCGTGTTCGGTGACGCAAGACGTCGACGTGAAGCACGCGCGTGCGCGTGCGCGCGCTCGGCTGGCCTTGGCAGCCAATTGCCGTTCAAGTGAGCGGCCCCGGCCGGCTGCTGGAACCGTCGTCTGGCTCCAGCCCGCCAATCAGCGGAGGAGAAAGCAGGTCGCGCGCTCCGACTACCAGCCCACGCACGCGCGGTTAACCCTGGGTTTCGGTTGGCGGGCTGGGGGAGGGGAAAACCCCTGTGGTAACTCGGAGCTCGAGCGGCGGAGGACGGCAGGCAGTGTTTGTTTTTAAAAAGTAGCAAGAGAATAGCTTCTTGATTTTATTCATAGGTGTGGTTTCCCTAAGACGGCGGGGTTGACCGTTTGCCTCGGTGGTTTGTATGGGGGGGGTGCGGGTGCGGGTGCGGTGCCCATGACCGTGAGGTCGGGTCGCAGATCCCACCCCCACCCCGAGGGAAAGGCCCGTTGTGGCGGAAGTGTCCGATGGGCCCTTTAAACCGCCTCCTCCTCCTGGGTGTCATCATCACACTCGCACATGGCGGCTCTGTCCTCGGCCATGGAGCGCTGACTCTCTAGTTTTCAATTACAGGGGCGCTGCGATAACGGAGAACGTGTCTCCTTTCTAGCGCAGTCGGGGAGAGGGGTCGCCTTGCTCCACTTTTGGACCTTCCCCTGCTCTCAATATCCGGGTCGGACAGGGAAGTGGGGGGAGAAACTGCTGACTGAAAGAAGACGATTATCTCTGGAATCTTTTGTGCGTCCTTCTGCGCATGCGCACAGTAGACCGCGCCCCTTTCGCGCACGCGCACTACGATATATGAGCAAGCCGGAAGTGAGGCCGAAACGACGCTGCTGCTCGAGCTGAGTTTTTTTGGGTTATCTTTCGTAAATCAATAGCTATAGTGAAGGTGCATCCATTGCCTCGAATATCGCCGTGATTACACGAACATGTTAATGGCCTTCTGAGACTGGGGCAGAGAGAGCTTGGGGGGGAGGCAGAGCGCCTCCAGAGGAGGTCAGGAACTCGGTGAAGGAGTGTGGAGAGCACAGTGGGGATGGTGGAAGAATGTGCTCCAGGTCGAAAGTGGGTGGGATGGGGGAGAACGTGATCCTGATGGTAAGATGGATCCGTTCTTCCAACCCCAGCTGGTTTACACCCGCACCACGTTCTCCCTCTCCTCCCCCTACACCTGGTTCATTTCTCGGAAAGCTCAGTGCGTGTGTGGCAAGTGGCATCATTGGACTGGACGAAATCCAGAAGTAACGACAATGTCACTATTCACTTCATACCCAATAAGTCCATTAACAATTCGTGACCCACACACAATGCCCCCATCTATAGTGGGGTGTTACGGGGGAAAGTCAGGAATCTGTGGAGGAGGAACTTGGGAAGGAGGAGAAGGTCAGGAATCCTGATTTGGGGGGGAGGGGAGAGAGGAAGTCAGGAATGTGGGGGTTGGGGGTGGGAGAGGGTCAACCCGAGAGTGAGCTCTGTTCTGTCTGGAGTCGGCAGTCAGAATTGCAAAAAGAAACTGCTGGGTGTGTCTCCACCTCCAAGGGGACCAATCAGCAATCAGGCCTTGTCATCAACTCTTTTTGTGGAGTACAAAATAACATTAGATTGAGTGCCCCCCGATCTGGGGGACACTCTAGACACTTATGACGGCCCTCTTTTTTTTTGGTATTTTTGTAGGGTTTTTTTGTGTTTTTTAGGGCATTAAAATTCCACATTTGACAAGTGCCCCCTATAAAAGGGGAGGGGGACACTAAAAACACTGGCAATTAAGGCCTTGTCATCAAACTCTTTTTGGAGTTCACCTGCAAAAACATAAAACATGTATCCGTGCCACCCGACCTGGATGACACACACAAGACATTTACAAGGCCCCTTTTTTATTTATTTTTTTGTGTTTTTTTTTTGGGGCACTAAAATCAAATTTTTCCTTTTTCCAGTGCCCCCTATAAAAGGAGAGGGGGACACTAAAAGCACCGGCAATTAAAACAAATTAAACTTTAAAACGTAAAATCAAATTAAAATTTGGTTGCCGGGCGTGATGATGCACTCCAGTCCCTCCGGTGCCCACCTCTCGCGGAAGGCCGCGAGCGTACCGGTGGACACCGCGTGCTCCATCTCCAAGGACACCCTGGATCGGATGTAAGAGCGGAAGAGAGGCAGGCAGTCAGGTTGAACGACCCCCTCGACCGCCCGCTGCCTGGACCGGCTGATGGCACCCTTGGCCGTGCCCAGGAGCAGTCCTACGAGGAGGCCCTCGGACCTACCCGCTCCCCTCCGCACAGGGTGCCCAAAGATCAGGAGAGTGGGACTGAAGTGCAGCCAGAATTTCAGGAGCAGCCCCTTCAAATAGTGGAACAGGGGCTGCAACCTTGTGCATTCAATAAAAACATGGAACACGGACTCCTCCAGACCGCAGAAATTGCAGGCGGCCTGGGAGTCCGTGAACCGGCTTAAAAATTTGTTGCACGGCACTGCTCCGTGCACCACCCTCCAGGCCAAGTCCCCGATGAATAGTGGGAGGACCCCTGCGTAGAGTGCCCTCCATCGGGGACCCCCGCCTCCTCCGGACGGCAAGATGGTACGCCATGGCGTGTCCGGACGGCCGGCGAGGATGGCAAAGTTGAGGGTGTGCAGGAGCAGCCCGTACAGGAAACCCCTCCGCGCGGAACTGAAAGGCACGGAGGGGATTTCCCCGAGGCGGCTCAAGTTGTGAGGCGCCGGCCCCCGAGGGAGGTTCCGGGGTTTGGCGCCGATGAGGAATTCCGTCCGGACGGGGGTCAGTTCGGACGGGATCTCCCCACGTGCTTGAGCCTCCTCGATACACCTAACGGAGTCAGGGCCCAGAGCTGTTTTTAGCGACTCGATGGCATCGGCCGCGCGGCGGACGTTGGCAGAATTTAGGCGCCGCGCCAGCGTGACTGGCGCCATCCAGCCCGCTCCTCCGCCATCGAGCAGGTCCCTGACCCTGGTCACCTCACCAGCCACAGCCCTCTCTTCCGACCGCCACATGAAGCCTCGGCCGTGGAGGTACGGATTCCCGAGCAGCGGTTCCTGCAGGACGGCCGCCACTCCAGCCGGCGGAGAGCTGCGCTTGGTGGAGACTTTGTTCCAGACCCTGATGAGTTCCCTGTAAAAGACAGGCAGCTCCCGGAGGGCGGTCCTGGCACCCCCCAAGTTCACAAACAGGAGCTGCGTGTCATAATTGAGGTCGAGCTGCTGGCGGAAGAAATACCTCGCCAGAGCACACCACCTAGGAGGGGGCTCGACGTAAAGGTATCTCTGCAGGGTCTGAAGACGGAAAGTCGCGAGCTGGGCGCTGACGCACACCAACGACTGACCGCCCTCCTCAAGCGGGAGACTCAAGACCGCGACAGAGACCCAGTGCTTCCTGTTGTTCCAGAAGAAGTCCACCAGCTTCTTCTGTATCTTGGCGACAAACGCAGGGGGAGGGGTCAAAGTGACCAGCCGGTACCACAGCATTGCGGCCACCAGCTGGTTTATGACTAGCGCTCGACCCCTGTAGGACAGCACTCGGAGCAGTCCTGTCCAGCGCCCTAGGCGAGCGGCGACCTTGGCCTCCAGCTCCTGCCAGTTCGCCGGCCAGGCTTCCTCGTCGGGGCTAAGGTAGACTCCCAGATAGAGGAGATGGGTCGTGCTCCAGGCAAAAGGCCTGAGCTCCTCCGGCAGGGAGTCCACCCGCCACTGACCCACCAGGAGTCCGGAACATTTCTCCCAGTTGATCCTGGCGGAGGACGCGGCCGAGTAAATCTCCTGGCACTCACGCATCCTCCGCAGGTCAGCGGGATCCTCTACCGCGAGGAGCACGTCATCGGCGTAAGCCGAGAGGACGACCTCCACGCCCGGCCCTTGCAGAGCCAGTCCCGTCAACCTCGTCCGCAAGAGGCGCAGGAAAGGCTCCACGCAAACGGCGTATAACTGGCCGGACATGGGGCATCCCTGGCGCACCCCTCTCCTAAAGCGAAGGGGCGCCGTCAAGGACCCGTTAACCTTAATCAGACACTCCGCGACGGCGTACAAAAGTCGGATCCGGGCGACGAAATGCGTCCCGAACCCGAAAGCGCGCAGAGTTCCGAGCAGATAGTCGTGATCCACCCTGTCGAACGCCTTCTCTTGGTCGAGGGATAGGAAGGCGACCGACAGACCAGCCTCCTGGGAGCAATGGATGAGGTCCCGGACCAGATGGATGTTGTCGTGGATTGTCCGGCCCGGGACCGTGTATGACTGGTCGGGGTGGATCATGTGGTCCAGCACGGCACCAAGGCGAGCAGACATCGCCCTGGCGAAGATTTTGTAGTCCGTGCTGAGGAGGGAGACCGGGCGCCAGTTCTTAAGGAGGCGGGGATCGCCCTTCTTAGGCAGCAGGACGATGACTGCCCTGCGCCAAGAGAGGGGCATCTCCCCGGTCGCCAGACTTTCCCCCAGGACCCGCGCGTAGTCGCCCCCCAGGACGTCCCAGAACGCCCTGTGGAACTCCACGGTCAGCCCGTCCAGCCCCGGGGATTTTCCCCTCGAGAGCCGGGCGAGGGCACCGGTCAGCTCCGCCAGGCTTAGCGGAGCTTCCAGATTTTCGGCGCCCTCCGGGCTGACCTTCGGCAGGTCCTCCCACAAAACTCTACGCGCTTCCTCGCTGGACAGATCCGGAGAGAACAGAGCCCCGTAATATTCACGGACCCTGTTGTTGACGCCCTCCGGATCCGAGACGAGAGAGCCGTCGTCGGCCAGCAGCGTCAAGAGCTGCTTACGGACACTCTGCCTTTTTTCCAGCGAGTAGAAGAAGGGGGAGCCGCGGTCCAGATCCCGCAGGAACCGGATCCGCGACCTCACGAACGCGCCTCGGGACCCGACGAGCTGCAGGTCCTTCAGCGCGGCCTTCTTCGCTTCGTACACCGTCCGCAGGGCCGGGTCCTGGACGACTTGACCGAGACGGGCTTCCAGGTCGAGCACCTCTTTTTCTAGGCGCCCGACTCTGGCCGCCCGCCTCTTGGTCGACCCCCTCGCGTACTCTTGACAGAAGACGCGGACGTGAGCCTTGCCCACGTCCCACCATAGCCTCAAGGAGGGGAAGCCCCCCTGCTTCCTTCTCCAGTCGGACCAGAATCGACGGAACGAGTCCTGGAAACGCACGTCCTCCAGCAGCCGGTTGTTAAAGTGCCAGTACGCGGACCCCGCCCTCGCGCGGAGCGAAGCGAGCTCCGCCCACACCAGGTGGTAAGGCCTTGTCATCAAGGGGCTCAATCAGAGCTTCAGGTGTTGCAAATTGATGTATTCAATACAAAAATACTCCCAACGTTTGTGTCTGTTGCGCTTCAATCTTTATTTGATGCCTGACACTTCTAGTTTTGCTTGCAAAACCCCTATGGAAAGTGATGGTTTTTAAAGTTAACAATTGCAGTGCAATCTGTATGATTTATAATTTTGTTTATGATTCCTGGAAACAATTTTTGTGGGTATGCAGGTATATCCTTAACCAGATTGATGGATTACTTACAGATAAGTAATATGCATTATATGAATGTATGAAATACTGTAGAATACTTACACTGTTTGAGCAACCTAGAGACAGTTTGTGGATTTCTAAGTAACTTTCCCCCAAGAAAGTATTCAAGTTGTATCATTGTGTCATTTGTAAAGGATTGTTAAAAATATATCTCTGAAAATCACAAACTTTCTTAATGTCTTCCTTAAGTACTGCCGTGAGCAGTTCACATTTGCCATATATGTAAAATGAACTGAATATTAGCACATTTATTACAAAATTATGAGAACAAGTGTGCATGGAAAGAATTTGATGGAGTTATGTCTAGAAACATTTTATGAAGTATTTCATAAAGATATAGCTCTGGAGAAAATTGAGAGTTCAAGTATATTTCAGTAATTCAGTGAACGAGCCTATGGCTCAGTGGGTAGCACACTCACCTCTGAGTCAGAAGGTTGTGGGTTCATAAATCTAGGCTGACACTCTATTGCAGCACTGAGGGAGTGCTGCACTGTCTTTTGGATGAGATGTTAAACCGAGGCCCCGTCTGCTCTCAAGGTAGATATAAAAGATCCCATGGCACTATTTAGAAGTGTGTTGTGGCCAATATTTATCCCTCAATCAACATAACAAACATTATCTGGTCATTATCACATTACTGTTTGTAGGTGCTCATTTCCCACATTACAACAGTGAATACACTCAAAGTACTTAATTGGCTGTAAAGCGCATTGAGACATCCGGTGGTCGTGAAAGGTGCTATATAAAAGCAAATATTTTTCTTTTTTAAAGGAAAGTATCAAAATACATAGGTTTATTATAGTAAATACATTTTAACAAACTCACTTTGAATTGTTTTACGATCCTAACTATCTGTTTCACAAAGGATTTTTGAGTTTTTTTAAACAAGTGTTTTGGAGATTGTGTATTTGCTCATTGGCCCTGTATTTATGGTTGGAGGCTTCCCGCGGGGAAATGGCTCTGGTCCGCAAATAAAATGGCCACGTATCTGGTGGTCTGGGAGGAACGGGAATTTGCAGTCCTGGGTCTCTCAGTACCTGCAGGAAGAGGCCCACGTATCTCGGGGTCACATCACCCGTGGGATCATGTGGGCCAGCCCAACGAATGATAAGGAATCCCCATTCATGCTTATGAGGTTTCCATATGTACAGATTCCCCATAAGTATGAATTGGAATACCCCCAAAAATACCTCTAAACTTCAAATATTTTTTTAAAATCACATTTAAAATTAAAATGGCATTTAATTAAATATTTAAAACATTTAATTATTTGAAAAATAAATTTACATGTATTAAAGGTGTTAAAAATAAACTTACCTTATTTCACAGGTTTTTAAATGTATAAATATTGACAACATTTTATTTTTTTGTTTATTTTTAAACTCTTACACTGGTAAATTTACCAGGCGTAAGAATTTTACAGGCATTTGCTAGGCAGAAGTTGGGCAAATAGCTCAACTCTCCACCAGCGAATGCCCTTTTCCCTGGGTTGCGGATGATCTGTCAAAAGAATTCTTGACGGATTGCAAGTTCTGTGTTTTAGCAAATGCTAAACCCGGAACCTGCATAGCCCCTACGAGTGCGTGCTCACCTCGTACACGGTCATAGGGGCCGCAAATTATGGCTCATTGTTCCATTTAAAACTGTTAGCTATTTGTTTTGCTAAGAAGTAAACTATAATGCTCAGTCTGATCTTAAAGTCTTACAGCACAGGTGGCGATTTGGCCTATCATGCCTATGCCAGTTCTAAGAGCTATCAAATTAGTTGCACTCCGCCACTCTTTCCTCCTAGTTCTTCTTTTTTTTTTCTTTTCAAGCATATATCCAATTCCCTTTTGAAAGTTACTATTGAATCTGCAAACTTTGAAATTATGCCCTTCATACCCAAGTCCAGTTCATTAATATATATCAAAAAAAGCAGTGGTCCTAATATCGACCCTTGGGAACACCACTGTATACTTCCCTCCAGTCTGAAGAACAACCATTCACCACTACTCTCTGCTTTCTGTCAATTTTGTATCCAAGCTGTCACTGCCCCGTTAATCCCATGGGCTTCAATTTTGTTAAGTCTATTACATTGCATTATATCAAATACCTTTTGAAAGTCCAGAAATACATCGACCGCACTACCTTCATCAACCCTGTCCTTTACTTCGGGGGAATACTCTGTGGTAACTTTACCCCAAGTCACTTAAATTTCACTCTCAATCTATCCACTACCTAAACTTTGGCTCTTCATTAGCAACAATACTTCTCCAGTCATTGATTTGTTCCTTCACCTCCACAATTTTGATGCCTTTGACTCCAGCAAAGCTTTTATTATCTTCCATTCTGGTATGGCCCCGTCTTCATTCCCTCACGTCCAAGTGGTACAAAATTGAGTGCATACAGTTGGCATTGCCAGCTCTAACTGGACCACATCAAGTGATATCAGGCCTCACTCCTCTGTCAAAATCAATCATTACTTCAGGATTATCCGGGAGAATAAAGATAACGCATAACTTCTTTTCTCCACTACTAACTTTAATCCCTCTCCCCTTATCTCCAACAACTGCGAGATGATCATGGACTTCTGTCACAAAGACTGAGACCGTCCATCCAGCTGCCCCTCCCATCTCCCTTTCCTACCAAACCAAATCTTTTTCTCCCCCATCACCCCACCCTCTCATTTCCTCTTTGCCCGAGTCCTAAACCCATGTCTCTAAGTTTTTCTCTCATCTCTCCCTACACCCTCTATGAGATCATCTTGTCCATGAGACCCACTTCCTGCTAAACTGCTGAGCACTCATCCTAGCTAACATTGTAACTGGTTCCTTCTCCTCGGGTACTATCCCCGCTCCTTTTGCAAACTGCCATTATCAACCCCTCCTCAAACTGAACATTGACACTGTGCTTGCAAACTATCTCTAATCTTTCTTTAAAGTCCTTGAATTTGTTTTTGCCTCCAAATGTCATGTTGATCTCTCCTGCAACTCCATTTGAATCTCTCCAATCAGGTTTCTTCCGTTGCCACAGCACTGATAAGACCTTAACCAAAGTCACTAACTACATTCTATGTGAATGTACATGTGATGCATTATCTCTCTTAATCATGCGCGACAGTGTAGTGCTGAGGGAGTGTTGCACTATCGGAGGTGCCATAGAATGTAGTTAGATTGGAGAGATTCAAATGGAGTTGCAGGAGAGATCAACATGGTATTTGGAGGCAAAAACAAATTCAAGGACTTTCAGTTGAGACATTATACCAAGGCCCCACCTGCTCTCAGATGGGGCCCCATGGCACTATTTCGAAGAGCAGGGGAGTTTGTGTGTCCTGGCCAATATTTATCCCTCAATTAACATAACAAAAACAGATTATGTGGTCATTATCATTGCTGTGAGAGCTTGCTGTGTGCAAATTGGCTGCTATGTTTCCGACATTACAAGAGTGACGACACTTCAAAAAGTACTTCATTGGCTGTAAAATGCTTTGAGATACTCGGTGGTCATGAAAAGCGCTATCGAAATGCAATAAGCTTTCTATTTCTATGCAGACTTTGATAAGTCGACCATGTCTCTTTGTTTTCCAGCTAGTTGGGCCTGCCCTTGCTACAAATATATTCTGAAAACTGAGACGTAATGTAAGATAGTGTTAAAACTGCATAGTTACTGAGATTTGCAGTGTTCATTTGTGGATATTGTATTTACTAATCCAAGACTGAACTGTAGCATGCATCCAGGATAGAGATTGTACTTCATTTCATTGTGCTTTTTAAGAGTTAATTAGGTATGTGTTTAAAGTCAACATTCACAAGTTACAATAAAGGGTAAGCAAGTTTTTTTTTTATGCAGGTCAACAAAATAGTACTTTCCTACATTTTAAAATTGTGAAAATAAATACTGTTATTGTAATAAAGTTTTAACTCCACTAAACAGTAAATCATTATGTAAGAGATGTTTGCAAACCATTCGTTGTGTTCCAATGAAGGAAAATATATTGTAAACATAATACAGGTACAACATGCTGAATCCGGCAACCTCGGGACCGAGGCTGTTCCGGATTTCGGAGAAGAAATCCAACGTCCCGAATTCAGTAACCTCGTGGCCGATTTTCGGGTATTTCCGGATTTCGGGGAAAAAATCCGACATCCCGAATCCGGCAACCTTGGGGGAATGATTTTTGGGTATTTCCGATTTCGGAGCAGAAAATCAGACGTCCCGAATCCGACAATCTCGTATGATTTTCGGGTATTTCTGAATTTCGGAGACAATCTGACGTCCCGAATCCGGCAACTCGTGGATGATTTTCGGGTATTTCCAGATTTCGGAGCAGAAAATCCGACTGCCCGAATCCGGCAACCTCGTGGATGATTTTCAGGTATTTCTGAATTTCGGAGACAATCCGACGTCCCAAATCCGGCAACCTCGAGGCCGGAGTGGTTTACGTATTTTTCCGGATTTATATATGAAAATGTATGTACTCAAAGCATGAACTAGAATAAGTAAAGGTTTTTATTTGGTAAAGTACAGGTATGAAACAGTATTCAGGTACCCTGTAATGTATAAAGAATAATATTCTTCCTGTGATCCACTTCCTAAGTAAGCTACACAAAAATAGGTACAGGTTACAATTGGCTGGAGGTTGTGCTTGAGGGAGAGCTTTGGGGTAGAGAGCTCAGATCTGGGGCTGAAAATGGGCCAGCAATAGAATTTAAGGGTGGAAATTGCTGGTGTAGTTATAGGCTGTAGGTCTTGGGCACTCTGCTGCGATAGGCTCTTAAATATATCGACTAATGCTAATTGTTTGTCATTTGGGCTTTTGTTTGATTAATTTCCCCCAAATTTTATATACCTGCATTATTTCCTTTTCACTTATGAAGTTTTGTTGCTCTAGGGCATTAATTCATGACAAAGATTGATAGCTTTGTCAATGGACATTTTTTCCACTTAATTATCAACATCAGCATCGTCATTCTCATTGCTTTCATCCTTTTCCTCTGGACGCAAAACCATGCCCACAATTTCTTCTTGTCACTTTATGCACAACGGGAGCATCATTGTCTATGTCCATGACTTCTGTGACATAGTCTTCATTCAATTCTAGTACAGCTTCACAAGTCAGCCCTTTTGCGTATTCTAAAAGTTCAGCAATCATTTTCTTCTCTCTGGACCCATGAAAACCTTCAAAGTCATCATCAGCATCAAGGTCATCTTCACTAAACATAGTTGCTGGACGGAGGTTATGTCAAGCAATAGTCAAGGTGTTTCTAGTTACCCCATTCCATGCATCCACAGCTGCCCATATGGCGTCCTTTAGAGAGAACCCTTTTGAGAACGTTGTTATCCCCATGCCTCTGTTCTCAGCACTAAGCAAACTCCTCATGAATTCGTTTTTGTAGAGACACTTCATTGATCTCAAAATTCTTTGGTCCATTGGCTGTATCAGTGATGTTACATTGGGAGGTAAATAGATTCCATCGACATTATCCTTTACTAGAAGTTTAGCATCAGGATGTGCTGAGCGCTTGTCTAGCAGCAAGAATATTTTGCCGTTTTCTTCAAGGCTGACCTACAATGAGCACACGCCTAGGGAACAAAATGCTTCTCACACCTCTTCAGAAAAATTACCCTGGTTACCCATGCTCTCTTATTAGCATAATACTGCACTGGCCAGCTCAAGGAACAAAGTAGAGATTACATCTTTTTTTGGAAAGGAAAACCAGAGGGAAGAACGCCGCCTTCAAGGAGTTGGCTTCGCCATCAAAAATGAACTGGTCGGCCGCCGCAAAGACTCCCCCCTGCGGGGTTAACTCTTGGACTCACCCAATCCTGGAACCAATGCGCCACAGTCATCAGTGCATACGCCTCAACACTCGATGCAACGGATGAGACTAAAGAGGGTTTTTATTCCAACCTCAACATCTCTGTCCCGCTTCCCTGGGGGCGACAAACTGATCCTCCTAGGTGACATCAACGTCAGGGTCGGCAAAGACAGCCCTCTGGAGAGGCATGATCTGCAGAGAGGGGGTAGGGAAAGCCAACTCCAGCGGTACCCTACTCCTGACAAAATGTCTAGAACATGAACTTCTCATCACCAACACCCTGTTCCGCCAGAGGGACAAATACAAAGCATCGTGGCAACACCCTCGCTCCAAACACTGGCACCTGCTTGGCTATGTCATCATCCGAGCCAGGGATCGCAAGGATGTGTGCATCACCCGCGCCATGAGAGGAGCTGACGACTGCTGGATGAACCACCGCCTAATCGATCCATCATGGTCATTAACATAGCCCCAAAGCGGAGGGGACAGCAGAAGCAGTGCTGCAAAAAAGTCAATGCCGGGCACTTAAAGACCCAGCTAAGAGAGCCCTATACAGCCAGCGCCTCACAGCTAACCTGGCATGCCTTGATGTCTGAGATGCTGAATGCCCACAGTGCTTGGTCTGCCCTCCAGGCCTCCATAACCAATGCCTGCAAAGAAACACTTTGTCACTCAACCAGAAAACACCAGGATTGGTTTGATGAGAATGATCAGGAGATCCAAGAACTAATAGATCGCAAGCGCAGAGCATTTCTGAGCCTCAAGCAACAACCCAACTCGGGAGCAACAAAGCAACATTACAGGCGGTTCAAGGCTGAAGTGCAACAAAAAACCGGGACCTAAAGAACAGGTGGTGGATGGAGGAAGCACAGGAGATACAACTGGCCGACAGCCATAATGTGCAAGGATTTTTCA
This sequence comes from Pristiophorus japonicus, assembly GCF_044704955.1. Lineage (NCBI taxonomy): Eukaryota > Metazoa > Chordata > Chondrichthyes > Pristiophoridae > Pristiophorus > Pristiophorus japonicus. The sequence continues at coordinate 41,926,983 of NC_091989.1, read as the reverse complement.
TCGCAGTCAAGGCCACCTACGGTCCAAACTCCCAAGGCCCCACCCCACTGCTGGCCAAGAATGGGGAAACACTCATCAAGGACACCGAGGTAGTCAGGGCCTGCTGGAAGAAGCACTTCGAAGATCTCCTCAATCGAGACTCTGCCTTTGATGCGCGTATTCTCGACTCCATCCTGCAGCATGCGACCCGCCACCACCTCGGGGTCTATGGAGTGTCCTCCATTTTGGATGCCTCCAAAAGTCTGTCAACATCCTTTGCCTGCTCCACAATGACATACAGACTGTGATCCTTACCAAAGGATCCATTACAGACCCAATTCACGTCCAGACCGAGGTCAAACAGGGCTGCGTTATCGCTCCAACCCTATTCTCAATCTTCCTCGTCGCCATGCTCCACCTCACAGTCAACAAGCTCCCCGCTGGAGTAGATCTAAATACAGAACCAGTGGGAAGCTATTTAACCATCGCCGCCTCCAGGCCAGGTCTAAGATCACACCAACCTCTGTCATTAAGCAATGGTACGCGGACGACGCCTGCGTCTGTGCAAATTCTGAGGCTGAACTCCAGGATATAGTCGACATATTTACTGAGGCATACAAAAGCATAGGCCTTACACTAAACATCCGTAAGACAAAAGGTCCTCCACCAGCCTGTCCTCGCTACATAGCACTGCCCCTCAGTCATTAAGATCCACGGCGCGGCCCTTGACAACATAGACCATTTTCCATAGCTCGGGAGCCTCTTATCAACAAAAGCAGACATTGATGAGATTCAACACCGCCTCCAGTGTAGCCTTCGGCCGACTGAAGAAAAAAGTTTTCGAAGACTCTGCCCTCAAATCTACCACCAAGTTCATGGTCTACAGGGCTGTAGTAATACCCGGCCTTCTATGTGGCTCAGAGGCATGGACCATGTACAGTTGACACCTCAAGTCGCTGGAGATATATCACCAACGATGTCTCCGCAAGATCCTACAAATCTCCTGGAAGGACAGGCGCACCAACATCAGCGTCCTCGTGCAGGCTAACATCCCCAGCATTGAAGCAGACCACACTCGATCAGCTCTGCTGGGCAGGCCACATAGTTTGCATGCCAGACACGAGACTCGCAAAGCAAGTGCTGTAGGCGGAGCTCCTTCACAGCAAACGAGCCAACGGTGGGCAGCAGAAACGTTACAAGGACACCCTCAAAGCCACCCTGATAAAGTACGACATCCCCACTGACGCCTGGGAGTCCCTGGCCAAAGACTGCCCTAAGTGGAGAAAGTGCACCCGGGAGGGCGCTGAGCACTTCGAGTCTCAATGCCGCGAGCGTTCAGAAATCAAGCGTGGGCAGCGGAAAGAATGTGCGGCAAAACAGTCCCACCCACCCCTTCCCTCAACGACTATCTGTCCCACCTGTGAGAGTCTGTGGCTCTTTGGTGGCTGAACGGTCCAATATAAGAACTCACTTCAGGAGTGGAAGCAAGTCTTCCTCGATTCCGAGGGACTGCCTATGATGATGATGATGCACTGGGAATACTCACACCCTTGAAACATCTTGGACGCTGGCTTTTCCAATGACCATCAGCTTAACATGTGTCCCAGTCACATTTGCACAAGCAAACACAGTCAATCTATCGTTGGCATCTTTTACACCTGCTGGCTGTGATTCTTCTGCTGTTGCTAATGTCTTTCTCGGTATATAGTGCCAAAACAGTGCTGTCTCGTCGGCATTATACATTTGCTCAGCTGAAAGGTTTATCATCAGCAATTAGTTTAACGAACTCATCCATATAACTTCCAGCTGCCTCATGATCTGCTGAGGCTTTTTCACCACACACTTTCAATTGCCTGATGCCATGACGCCTTTTAAATTTGGTTAGCCAACCTCAAGAGTAGTCGCATGGAGTTTCAATCTCCAGTTCTATGGAATTCCATGGCTTGTTGCATCACCATTGGGCCAGACAAAGGAACCGTTTCACTTCTTTGTCATCACTACTCCATCATTACTCGATCCAATTCATCACTTTAGGCTCATGCATAGTTTTTCTCTTACTCATTTCTTTCTGAACGTTACTTTCTGCATAAAACTTCATCTGTTCTTTCTGGGTTTTATTTCATAAATGGTGGAGATTCCAACACCGTACTCCTTACTCATGGTGGGGAGGGTTCAGGTGAGTGGAAATTTTTTTAAAAAGTCAATAAGGAGAAGGCAATAAAGCAGGATAGCACTGGGGGAAATGAAAAGCAGAGCATGACTGGAAGGGATAGAATGTATAAATATAAAAGTGTATCAAAGTGGGGTAAAAGCTGGAAAAAATGGTAAAAAAACAAATTTAAAAGCTCTTTATCTGAATGCACGCAGCATTTGTAACAAAATAGATGAGTAGATGGCACAAATGAGTATGATCTGATAGCCATTACAGGGACGTGGTTGCAAGGTGACCAAGGCTGGGAACTTAGTCCTTATACATGGCCTTCTTAAACCTTACAAAGGCCTTTGACACTGTCAACCGTGAGAGTCTATGAACCGTCGTCCTCCGTTTCGGATGCCCCCAAAAGTTTGTCACCATCCTCTGCCTGCTCCATGACGACATGCAGGCCGTGGTCCTTACCAACGGATCCATTACAGACCCAACCCACATCTGGACTGGGGTCAAACAGGGCTGCGTCATCGCCCGAACGCTCTTCTCGATCTTCCTCATTGCCATGCTCCAACTCACAGTCAACAAGCTCCCCGCTGGAGTGGAAGTAAACTACAGAACCAGTGGGAACCTGTTCAACCTTCGTCGTCTCCAGGCCAGGTCCAAGATCACCTCAATTTCTGTTGTCGAGCTACAGTAGGCGGACGACACCTGCATCTGTGTACATAGAGACTGAACTCCAAGTCATGGTCAACGTATTTACTGAGGCGTATGAAAGCGTAGGCCTTACGCTAAACATCCGTAAGACAAAGGTCCTCCAGCAGCCTGTCCTCGCCACCCAGCACTGTCCTCCAGTTGTCAAGATCCATGGCACTGCCCTGGACAATGTGGACCATTTCCCATACCTCGGGAGCCTCTTATCAACAAGAGCAGACATTGACAACGAGATTAAACACTGTCTCCAGTGCAGCCTTCGGCCGCCTGAGGAAAAAAGTGTTTGAAGACCAGGCCCTCATCTGCCACCAAGCTCCTAGTCTACAGGGCTGTAGTAATACCCACCCTCCTGTATGGCCGAGAGACATGGACCATGTACAGTAGACAATTCAAGTCGCTGGAGAAATATCAGCAACGATATCTCCGCAAGATTCTACAAATCCCCTGGCAGGACAGATGCACCAACATTAGCATCCTCGACCAGGCCAACATTCCCAGCATTGAAGCACTGGCCACACTTGATCAGCTCCGCTGCGTAGACCACATTGTTCGCATGCCAGACACGAGACTCCCAAAGCAAGCGCTCTACTTGGAACTCTTTCACGGCAAACGAGCTAAAGGTGGGCAGCAGAAACATTACAAGGACACCCTCAAAGCCCTCCTGAAAAAGTGCAACATCCCCACTGACACCTGGGAGTCCCTGGCCAAAGACCGCCCTAAGTGGAGGAAGTGCTTCTGGGAGGGCGCTGAGCACCTCAAATCTCATCGCCGAGAGCATGCAAAAATCAAGTGCAGCCAGTGGAAAGAGTGTGCGGCAAACCTGTCCTATCCACCATTTCCCTCAACAACTATTTGTCCCACCTGTGACAGAGACTGTAATTCCTGTATTGGACTGCACAGCCACCTAAGAACTCATTTTTAAAGTGGAAGCAAGTCTTCCTCGATTCCGAGGGACTGCCTATGATGATGACGACGATGGCTGGGAACTAAATATTCAGGGGTATTTGACAACTCGGAAGGACAGACAAAAGGGAAAAGGAGGAAGGGGAGCTCTGTTAATAAAGGATGAGATAAGTGCATTAGTGAGAAAATGATATTGGCTCAGAAGATTACGATGTTGAATCAGCTTGGGTGGAGATAAGGAATAATAAGGGGAAAAAGTTGCTGGTGAGCGTAGTCGATAGTCTCCCTCACAGTAGCTAAACTGTTGGATGGAGTATAAATCAAGAAATTATGGAGGCTTGTAAAAAAGGAACAGCAATAATCATGGGCGATTTTAATCTTCATATTGATTGGACAAAGCAAATTGGCCAGGGTAGCCTTGAGGAAGAGTTCATAAGAGTCTATCCGGGATAGTTTTCTTGAACAGTACGTTGCGGAACCAACCAGGGAGCAGGCTATCTTAAATCTGGTACTGTGTAATGAAACAGGATTAATAAACAATCTCCTAGTAAAGGATCCTCTAGGAATGAGTCACCATATCATGGTTGAATTTCAAATTCAGTTGGAGGGTGAGAAAGTTAGATCTCAAACCAGTGTCCTAAGCTTAAATAAAGGAGACTACAAAAATATGAAGGCAGAGTTGTCTAAAGTGGACTGGGAAAATAGATTGTGTGGGACAGTTGATGAGCAGTGGTAGACATTTAAGGAGCTATTTCATAACTCAACAGAAATATTTTTCAATGAGAAGGAAAGACTGTAAGAGAAGGGATAACCATCCGTGGCTAACTAAGGAAATAAGGGATGGTATCAAATTGAAAATAAGGGCAAACAAAGTGGCCAAGACTAGTGGGAGGCCAGCAAAGAATGCCTAAAAAATTGAGAGGGAAGATAGATTATGAAAGTAACCTAGCACGAAATATAAAGACAGATCGTAAGAGTTTCTACAGGTACATAAAAAGGAAAAGAGTGGCGAATGTAAGTGTTGGTCCCTTAGAGGATGAGACTGGGGAATTAATAATGGGGAACAGGGAAATGGCAGAGACTTTGAACAAATATTTTGTATCGGTCTTCACGGTAGAAGATACTAAAAACATCTCAATAGTGGATAATCAATGGGCTAAAGAGAGGGAGGAACTGAATACCATCACTATCACTAAAGAAGTAGTACTCGGAAAAATAATTGGACTAAAGGCGGACAAGTCCCCTGGACCTGATGGCTTGCAACCTAGGGTCCTAAAAGAAGTGGCTGTAGAGATAGTGGATGTATTGGTTGTAATCTACCAAAATTCAGTTTTCTGAATTCCGGATTTGGGATGTTGTATCTGTAAAAGGTTTTCACCTATAATATTTATTTGTACAAACGGGTAAGGTTTACTTGTTTGTATGGTTGTGAATGATTTAAAATGAAGTACAAAACCGAATTTAAAAATAATGCTGTGTACTTTATTAAATATTCTAAGTATGCAGTGTTCAGAACGAATTAGTGAAATTGCCATTAGCACATATTTAACCTTATGAGCTTAAAACATTTTTCTTACTCATTCATGGGCGTCGCTGGCAAGGCCACCATTTATCATCCATCCCTAATTGCCTTGAGATCGTGGTGAGCAGCCTTCTTGAACAGCTGCAGTCCGTGTGGTGAAGGTACTCCTACAGTGCTGTTAGGGAGTTCCAGGATTTTGACCCAGCGATTATGAAGGAATGGCGATATTCTTACAAGTCAGAATTGCGTGCGACTTGGAGGGGAACGTTGAGGTGGTGTTCTCATGCGCCTGCTGCCCTTGTCCTTCTAGATGTTAGAGATTGCAGATTTGGGAGGTGCTGCACTGCATCTTGTAGATGGTGTACACTGCAGCCAGTGGTGGAGGGAGTGAATGTTTAAGGTGGTGGATGGGATGCCAATCAAGCAGGCTGCTTTGCCCTGGATGTTGAGCTTCTTGCCTGGATGAATGCAGCTCCAACAACATTCAAGTGGAGAGTATTCCATTGCACTCCTGACGTGTGCCTTGTAGATGGTGGAAAGGCTGTGGGGAGTCAGGGGTTGAGATACTTGCCACAGAATTCCCAGCCTCTGACCTGCTCTTGCTAGTCCAGTTAAGTTTCTAGTCAATGGTAACCTCACGATGTTGATGGTGGGGAATTCAGCGATGGTAACACCATTGAATGTCAAGCGGTGGTGGCTAGACTCTCTCTTGTTTGAGATAGTAATTGCGTGGCATTTGTGTGGCGCAAATGTTACTTGCCACTTACCTGAATGTCGTCCATATCTTGCTGCATGGACTGCTTCATTATCTGAGAGGTTGTGAATGGCACTGAACACTGCAGTCATCAGCGAACATCCCCGCTTCTGACATGATGGAGCAGCTGAAGATGGTTGGACCTAGGACACTGCCCTGAGGAACTCCTGCAGTGATGTCCTGGGGCTGTGTTGATTGACCACCAACCATCATAACCATCTTCCTTTGTGCTGGTATGACTCCAGCCAGTGGAGAGTTTTCTCCCCGTTTCCCATTGACTTCAATTTTACTAGGGCTCCTTGATGCCACACTCTTGTCAAATGCTGCCTTAAGGACAGTCACTCTCACCTCCCCTCTGGAATTCAGCTCTTTTGTCCATGTTTGAACCAAGGTTGTAATGAAGCCTGGAGCCGAGTGGTCCTGGCAGAACCCAAACTGGTAATCGGTGGGCAGGTTATTGGTGAGTAAGTGCCACTTGACAGCACTGTCAACGACACCAAAATTTGCAGTAAATAAACTAATTGTGGTTGTTGGTTTCGACATTGAAGGGACATGTTTTAAGACTTGAGGGAAAAGGGAAGTTGGAGATGGGGTTTGTTGAACCTTGTGCATAAATTGACTAGTGCATTTCCCCACGTTATAACCGTGACTACGGGCTGGATTTTGCGGAGTGTTAGCGAGCGCAATTGGTGTTGGGCCGTGTGGAAAGTTGTTTCTTTCTTCTCCCTCCTCCTCCTCCCCCCCCAAAGCGGGTCAGCAACCCGTTGTGAGCCCACCGCCACGCGCCTTTCCCAAATGTCGGGTCTGTCAGTACTGAGCAGACCAGACACGCACTGGCGAGGAAGGCAATTAAAATCATTGGGGCTTGTTTACAGCCACTTCTCAATGGCTTTTTGCCCCAGCTTTTTGGATTTGTCAGGTCGGCCACCGAATTCCCGCTGTGCCTAGACCTAGTCTGTGAATCTGAGGCGGGAGGTTAATGGCCATTGAATCAGCTGATGAGTTGCCAGCTTCAAATGTCAAGTCAAAGCTCCCAGCTGATTGAGAAATGTTCCCTTAACCACTATTTTCTCTGGATTGCATTTCCATTACCGATTCAGGATGCTGCAAGTCTTTACACAAGTCCCCATCCAGTCTGACCTCATTACTTCTCCCACAATTGACAGATCACTTGTGTCGTCTATACTTCGCCTTCCATCTATTCCCTCAGCATGAGTGCCCTTGAAAAACTCTCACCTTTGGTCCTCAGCATCCTACCACAATCAGCCCAACACCAGCATCATAAGGTATCCAGCAGCACTGACACCAGCAAACTTCTCCGCAATCAACTGATGCTGCACAGGACACAGGGCATCAGCACCTGACCACATTGCTGCCCAGGAGGCCAGGAATGACCTCACCATGGCCAGATTTGATTTACTTGATGCTGTACACCCTGGCTGCCACATGATGAGTCAGGTTGGCACCACCAACACCATAAAGCATACCTATAATGCCCAACCCATTCCTTTCACACATCACCATTGCAGGGGGCACCGTTATGGCTCACCATTCACTACAACTCACTAAGCCACTTCCAAAGGTGCACACAAATCTGTCCAAGAATGCAAAGTGTTGAAAATAAAGGTTTCAATGTTTGACACCACATTAACAGAAACTTTACATGAACATTGGATAAAACACCCAAGTGTGTTAGTTGGTATGATTGTACTAGGGTGAGGGAGAGTCTGAGGAGTGGCTTGTGAGATGGGGATGTGATAATGTAGATAGAGAGGGATGGGTGGAGGTGCGAGGTAAGTTGGTGTAAGGATGTACAGGAGTAGGATAGGGAAGACAGAGTGATGGGGATGTGATGAGGCATAGCAGCATAAGGTTGAATGTGACTTTGTACTAATTTTTCGTGATCTACTGAGATCATTGAAATGTTTGTGGCACTGCACCCAGGTCGTCCTGATCACAACCCTACTTGTGCCCTCCTGTGCAATGTGCAACCAGGCCGTGTTGATTTCCTGTGGAGGTCTCTTCCACCCTTAGGAAGGGAAGAGGACCTCTCTGTGTCCTGTAACTCTTGGGAGTCATGGGAGAGCCAGAGTGCAGCTCTGTACCTTTGTGCTGTGCTCGTCAGTGTTTGCAGCACCTCAATGCTGTAGAACACGGACAGCACAAATGTCAAAATAAATTCTAGCATGGTCCCTTTAAATAAACCAGCTGATGGTGCGTCATCAAATGTCGTCACCAGATCCGCTTCCTCTAATTGGCTGGACTTAAGTCCAATCAAGGCAAATTCGTTTCAAACAACAAGATGGAGCCAGCTGTCCTCCGCCACAGACCCACGAGGTTTTTAAAATCGCAGCAGACAGTTCAAAAGTACTTCAGTGGCTGATAAGTGCTTTGGGATGTCCTGAGGCCATGATAGGTGCTATAAAAATGAAAATTTTTCCTCAGGACAATTAAACTGCTCTTCAAATCTGCATAACTATGAAACAACATCTAGTTGTAAAGTAGTTCCACTTGTCTAAGGATAATTTCATGGCAAATTGTATATTGACTGTAAACTAGGAAGTTATGACACTTTGCATATTCAAAAGAGGAACTGTAAAAAAAATACATCACGTTCTGTAGATCATTATCATAGCTGTTGTGGAAAGTGCATCAAGTCTAATACTAATCACCTGGTTCTTGTTACCATTTTATAAAGCTACAATGGGTCAGAATATGCTGGAAAAATAACGGTGAGTTCACGGGGCTTGTTGTTTGTGCGTTTAAAAAAAACTAGCAGTTTGTGTCAAGGAAGAGATATGCTATGTGATGCAAATCACCACAAGTTACTGGACAATTTGAACCGCTCTGCAGTTAGCCTCACAAAAACAAGATCTCGTCATCAATCTCCTGATGAGGTTCAAGAGATTGCTGTATTTGTGGTGTAAATACAAATTAAACTCGCCAGTTAGAAAACATTTAATGATGCAAGGACCATTTTTAATGACCAGATTTATGTTCCTACAATGCCACTCAGGCAGCTCAGAAAGGGAACTACTGAAAATGTGGAGTCTCTTTCCTACAGGGAGTAAATTGTTCCAGCAGGTCTAAAAATGTTTTTCTTATTTCCATTGTTTCACTTTTCCCTTTTTCTCTTCCTGTATACAATTTGCCTCTAATTCATCCCGTTTCCTTCTCCATTCCTGTTTCTCTATCCATAAATTTCATTGAGATAGGCTGTTGGTCCTGTTGTTCGCCAAGGTCCCACATACCCCATTATCAACTTGCACTTCCAGCAATTTGCAACTCAAAATATTTGAGCTAAAGGGAGACAAAAACACACAACTCGGCACACCGCGAGATTCCCCACTCCAGCAAATTCTGGCCTGCAGACAACAGCAGCACTCATACTTTGAGCAATTTTCTCTAAGTTGATCTCTGGGACTTTTACATTTTCATATCATATCAAGGAATATCTGTTCACCTGTATAACTTAATTTCCTATCTTATAATCATGGTATATAAGCTGCCAGGAAATTATCCATACTCAAGTAGAATGTTTAAAACTAGGTTTGGTTTTCAACAGCACAACCTCAATGTTCATCTCAGCACAATTCCAACATTGCATTTAAAAATGCAAAGATCAAATGGGTTCTCATGACACTAATGTGCCTTTCAGCTTAATACACTAATATGCATCTATTAAGACCGAGAGGTGGAAAATGGTATGACCTGTTCTTGGGTTCCAAAACCAGTGCCTAACCGAGAAGCCCGAAGCCTGTTGGAATTTGGCCCTCGTTAACATTTCTGCTTGAGCTGCCAATGTATGTCTCACCTGCATTTGTGCATTTCAGCAAGATGGCAGTTGCTGGTGGCGCAGCATCCACTTAATACTCTGCGTAATTTAAACCAAATACTACAAGGGTGCTGAAACAGGTGCTAGGCCCCGCCTTTACATATCTAACAGTGACTGGAGCCTGTTTTAGGCAACTGCTCAAGATGCCTGCAAACTCACCTTTACCAATATGAGTGTGGGACATTGTGCCCTGAAATTGATCCTTTTTGTCCCGGTTTACCACCCAGAAAACAGGTACAATGAGGACCAATTGTTACCCCTAACACTAACTAATCTTAGAACGTTAAAAGATTGAAGTTCCTTGGACCCGTGATATTGAGCTGCTTCCAAGCATTCCTAAAATTGGAGAGGATAGCTTTGCAGGAAGTTCTAGAAGTAATGAGGTGTGGATTCCAATTGGTTAGAAGTGAAGAGACAATGCTACAACCGTACAAATCTGTCAACTTTAATAGCTTGTTTGCACTAGAAAAGATTCACATATAAATACTGGTATTATATTCAGTTATGCAGAAAGTTCAGTTTAAAAAAAAATACAAGCACTGCAATCAATTTGCGCATTACTACTATAAATTTATCATTGTGAAAATATTACTTTGTGGCTGCCATATTAGATGAACAGTAGATAACTTAACCTGCTCTCGCCAGGAGATTTAGCTTTCTTGGAAATGGACCAAGTCTGCTTCACAACAATAAAAAATTCTAATCAAACAGAAATGCCCTTTTAAAACTTGGATGCTCATAACTTTTCTCCAGTGATTTTCTGAGAGATTATGTACAGTGCTTATAGCAGTGATTTCCTTTCAAGTGGCTCTTTCTATGAAAAAACTTATTACAGATGCAGATTGTCAAAATGGACTTGCTTTTAGTTCATGTGACAGAAGGCTACTGTCTCAGATTTAGATAAATGTACAGTATTGAATTTCCCTAGTAGTATTTGAGAATAATATAAAATTAGCTGCATTACACAGCAGAGTGGTAATGAATAGAGCCATAAATGATCAAGCCTAGAGGTCAGAAGTATGAACAACTGGACATTCCAACATGTCAAGTTGTCATTTTATACCATATGGAATAACTTTACTTTATTGCTGCACGTCTGAGGTGCATACAATAGCATCTCAAGGGTTACATATGAAGTTTAAATAGTGTTTCCATTAATTTTGCATACATCTCAAGCTACTGACAACAGTATTTTGATTTAGAATTTATCCACCAATAAAGCAACAAGCCCTTTCCAAATCTTCAGACTTTCAAAATTCAAACAGGACAAAGCAATGAATACAAAATATACAAGCTCAAATAGGAATGAATTTTCAGAGGTCGAGGCCTGTTTTTGCAATCCAGGACTATGCTACATTAGCGCCTAGCTTCAGTCCAAGATATTACCACTTTTACCAGTAACTTAGAGGATCAATATATTTAGTCCTTTTATTCAAAAACATCTTTAAAAGTTCCTGTTACTAGACAACTACACAAAGTTGTTTTTAAGTGTTTCAATAGACCAGGAGTGTAATTTACTGTTGCGATGGAGACAGAAGAGAGATTAGACAGCTGTATAAATCAAGCTGTCTTATGTGCAATACAATTCGTACCACAGCAATGCATAATTATCATGAAGTCCTGTTGCGCAATAAATGCTGCACTTCTGAAAGACATACAGGGATTAAAATTCCATTTCTGCACTCAACAGCATGTCATTTTCTGCCCATTCACTTCAACGGATATAAAATTATGGGCTGGCAAACGCAGAAGCAGAATTATTATCCCATGCTGTATCGTAAAATGGAGGAGGACATGATGCAGGTTTTAAAATCAGGGAGGAAACTGGGTGGATGTAGAAATGCTCTGAATAGAACTAGGAGTAAATGAGCAAATTAGACTACTGCATGTTTTTTAGCTTGACATGATTAAAGGAGCAACATCCTCACATATGTAGTTACCTTATTTCATCAGCTCTCATTTAGCACAGTGAATTAAGATTTTGTTCAAGCACTGGAAAAGCAAATAGATTTTTAAATAAACAGGGACTTGCAGAATGTTGTCTGCGCGTCTTAAATATTGAATGGAATGGAATGGTGGAATGGGCTGGATTTTTTTTTATCCTTTTCCCATATTCCTGTGATGTGTGTATATTTTTTCTAATGCCACTAACTTTGTTTCAATTTTAATATAAAATGGAGGTAGTCGAGATATGTTAAATCCAATTCCACTAAAGCCAGAAATATTAAACATTATTTTATGAGTGTTTCTGTACCGGGATATATAAACTGGGTTCATTTCCATAAGGTAGTGTGTATGTGCAATACTGTCAACATCTCCCGGTTTAAGATCTTCCTTCTTGTCATACCTATATATTACAACGGGAAAAAAAGTATCAAAATGACACAATCTTTTCATACTGAAACACTAGTAAATACATTTAAGCCAGTTACTTGAATTTCCTTCTAACATAGCATCAAATTTAAAGATTTTAAAGGTGTCAAGTTCTGAACCATTTCTTTTCTTTCCAGCAAAGACATCTCCTATTTATAGGTTGGTAGTCTTGGAATTCTTGAATATTCATGTAAATCATAGATTCTGTTCTATTAATTATTCAGAGATCCCTCTATTTGAAGAGATTGAGTACTGTACCATTCCGATTCAGAATCATACGGGTAATTTTCACTTTGTGCGGGCAGTAACCTGGCGGTTAAGGATCGGCCATCCATTATATGCCCCGCCCAATTTTCCTTTCCACTAACTTCAAAAATTGGGTGAAGTGTATGACAGGCAGTCAATCCACAACCACCAGTTTACTGCCCACACAAAGTGAAAATTGGTCCGTAGAATCTTATAGCGGGGAGGCCACTTGGCCCTTTGCATTTGTTACGACTCACAGTCCCATTATATACACCTTTTTAAAAAATATATAATTAAAAAGCTGTTATAGATTCTGCTTCACCACTTTTTCTGATTGGACACCCTATTATGAAAAGAAAAATCAATCATCGAACTTAATTCTTATGATAAATTTATGCCCTCTAGTTACTGACTTGCTAACCAGTGAAAATTGTTTACCTTACCAAACCCCTCATAATTTTTATCAACTCTATCAGATCTCCTCATAACTTTTTCTTTTCTAATGAAAAAGTTTAAGTTTCTTTTGTCTCTCCTCATCACTAATGCCTTTAAATTATTTTAATGAATCACTTTTGTACTCTCTCCTTGACATCCTTTGTAAAATAAGTGCCCAAAAATGGACAATATTCTAACTGCAACCTAAACAATTATTTGTACAGATTTAGCTATTTGCTTTTATACCCTATGCCCCATTTCCCTCAATAACCTTTACCTATCAAAAATTTATCGATCTCAGTCTGGAAAATTTCAACTGACTCAGCAACCACAGTCTGCTGGAGAATGTGTTTCAGATTTCCACTACCCTTTGTGTGAGAGTGCTTTTTGATTTTACTCCTAAATGGCCTAGGTCTCATTTTAAGATTATGCAGTTTTGTTCTGGATTCCCCCAGTAGTGCAAATCATTCCTCTATCTACCTCTATCTATCGAATTCCTTTATCATTTCAAACACTAAGGTATTTGAAATGATTAGTTCACCCTTCAATCTTCTAAACTCATAAAAGCCAAGTTTATACAACCTGCCCTCATAATTTAATCCTTTCAGGCCCTGTATTATTCTGGTGAATCTGCACGGTACCCCATCCAAGGCCAGTATATCTTTCCTGAGGTGCCCAAAACAGAATGCAGTACTCCAGATGGAGTCTGACCTAGACTCTGTACAATGGAAGCATCACTCCTGCATCCGCCTTGAGGTAAAGGTCAGATTCTATTAGCCATTTTGATTATGTTTTGTATCTGGGTCGAGTTTACCAATGTTACTTCACTTTTTCCCTCTCCCATAGGAGATGATTCATGCTGCTGTATGGTTTCACAATTGGTGTTTTGACTAGGTGTATGTTCTTCATGTGTGCATGTAGATGCCAAGCTACTGAACTGTGGAAGCATCCCTAGCCTTCCTTCATTCGATGTGTGTACATTTACACAAACAGGCATCACTTAAGAACATAAGAATTAGGAACAGGAGTAAGCCATCTAGCCCCTCGAGCCTGCTCCGCCATTCAACAAGATCATGGCTGATCTGGTCATGGACTCAGCTCCACTTACCCGCCCTCTCCCCGTAACCCTCAATTCCCTTATTGGTTAAAAATCTATCTATCTTTGACTTGAAAACATTCAATGAGCTAGCCTCAACTGCTTCCTTGGGCAGAGAATTCCACAGATTCACAACCCTCTGGGAGAAGAAATTCTTTCTCAACTCAGTTTTAAATTGGCTCCTCCGTATTTTGAGGCTGTGCCCCCTAGTTCTAGACTCCCCTACCAGTGGAAACAACCTCTCTGCCTCTATCTTGTCTATCCCTTTCATGATTTTAAATGTTTCTATAAGATCACCCCTCATCCTTCTGAACTCCAAGGAGTAAAGACCCAGTCTACTCAATCTATCATCATAAGGTAACCTCCTCTTTTCTCGAATCAGCCTAGTGAATCGTCTCTGTACACCTTCCAAAGCAAGTATATCCTTCCTTAAGTAAGGTGACCAAAACTGCATGCAGTACTCCAGGTGCGGCCTTACCAATACCTTATACAGTTGCAGCAACACCTCCCTGCTTTTGTACTCCATCCCTCTCGCAATGAAGGCCAACATTCCATTCGCCTTCCTGATTACCTGGTGGCTATGAATGGGAACTCTCAGATGGGAGAGTCCAGAACACAGGGACTTAACATAATTAGAGCTAGGCTGTTCAGGGGCAACATCAGAAAGCACTTCACACAAAGGGTAGTGGAAATTTGGAACTCTCTCCTAAAAAGCTGTTGAGGCTATGTCAACTAAAAATTTCAGAACTGAGATTTATAGATTTTTGTTAGGCAAGAGTATTATGGGGCACAGAACCAAGGTGGGTAAATGAAGTGAAGATGCAGATCAGCCATAATCAAAACTGAATGGCAGAACAGGCTTGAGAGGCTGAATGGACTACTTCCATTTCTATGTTCCTATGTTTTCTCCTCTCCCCCACCCCTGAAAATTAGAGACACTGATGCCAATTGTATCTTCACTGCCATCCAGGATTTGAATCTTTAATTTTCTACTGAAAAGGAAAGTATCAAATTTTGATTTGCAACATCATACGCAGCAAATATTTATTGATATGGGTAATAACATTAAACATTTGTTCGATAATTGCTCTGAGCTGTATCTTTAAAGATCAAGAAAAACAGACAAAATTGAATACAAAAGAAATTAAATGGAGGGGCACTGGCGAACAAAGGGATGGGGGGGGGGGGGGTCATCATTCCAAGCAATAAAATGTATTTGTTTCATAAAAAATTCCAATTAATATCAAAAGAGAATATTCAATATCCATTTGGAAATAACTTACCGCCAACCTCGATTGAGTTGAAGAAATCGGGAAACACCGGTCTGTGCAGAAGCCACATCAATGTGCAGTGAAACAGCTGCAGGGAAAGATGGAAGCGACAGTGATACTAGGAAAAATCCTCTCCATCATGAAATGTTCACTTGAAAATAGTTTCAGAACTGTCATGAAGCAACATGCTGCTTTCAATATACGACCATTTAGTGAAATCAGAATGTATAGGAAATAGAACACACTGTATTTTAAAGATAATATAAGTCACCAAGGGTTGGTCATAAAAAACAGGTGACGAGACAAAATAATTTAAGACTAAGGGAATATTAAGGAAATGTGAAGAGATTATTGACGAAGGATAGGTAGAATGATTATTTGGCCAATACGAAGCAGTAAAAACTGGGAGTTGAACATTGTACATAGTGAAATATGAGGCATAGCAGGCAGACTGCGTCACTTAGGCTCCAGATGCAGATTTGCTGACTGGGTGAGATTTACTAAGGAAACAATGGTGTGCCCTGGCTGATGTGATGATGACAGTGGTGAGAACTACAACAATGAGCAGTGTGGATGTGGTGAACAACCAACAATGAAGCATTGTATGAGGAAAGTATGCCGGTGCTTTTCCAAAATGACAAAAGCCTGGAGCCCATTGGTATAACTGCATGTAAAAGGCTGAGCTATGTTGTTAGCGTACTATGAATTATGAAACTTCAATAATCTGTGACTGATAATGCTAACAACCATGACATGGTGGCTATACTTGGTGTAGATCAAAAAAGAGCCTTCCTACATGTATTCAAATGTTGTAGAAATATGACAAAGTAAAGCTGTTTCCCTTGGACCTTGACAGTTTAAACTTGCAACTCATTGTATTTTAAATAACTTGCCACAGGAAGTATCTGATTTCCCTCTTTCTCTGACTGCTCAGCCAATCGAGAGTGGGAATGTAAAATAAATAGACATAAAGGCAAATCACACCGAGCTGCTCTTGTGCACTTCATAATAGCCAGCCTCAGAATGGCACTGACATAACACTGCCAACAGATCACTTGCCTGCCCCCTCACTTAGAAAACTTTGAATGACGAAGAGAAATCAGCTCGAGTACTAGCTAGTGTGCAAATCATGCCAACAAAGGAGTAGCATCCACTAAAGATCCCCAATAATCAGGAAAACATGAAAAAGTATAAATAATGCAGTGTTTTTTTTTTAAAAACTGCAGTATAATAACCAAAACAAATTATTTCATAGCTAAAAACATACAGAAAATAGAACTAAAGCTAAAATTAATTCATGCAACTATGTGATGTTGTGACAGATGCCTAGTGATATAATGGCTCAGTCCAGAAAATCACTGCCTTTAAATTTTGCAGATTCTGTTCGGTGTTTCACTCTGTTGAGCAAAATTAGAAGTGGATTGGCCAAGACAATAATGGAGATATTTTACAGCAGACGTCCAGTTATCATTCAGCCAAATTCCTGAAAACTCCATCTCAGCAGATGAGCTTTCCAGTAACAGCAATTTATTGCAGTTTGATTATGCCTTCATTGTACTTGTGGGCTGGGTGCTCTTCAATCTCTTGGTTGATGTAATTGAGGCGACAGCTCATATTGTTGCTCGTCCTCCAACTTAAAACAATGGGAAGTGCAAGTATGCATGTAAATGTCACGCTGCGCTTATTTTGCCTATTCTACCATGCTCTAATTCTTCGTGACAGCAAGCATGCAAATGGTTGGTTTATGAATAGGTAATATCAAATGTTTGTCAGTGACAATTTTGACAATACATGGTAACCCTTAAATTGCCAGCAGTTCCAAGGAATTAAAAGCTCCCTGTGCTGGCCAATTTTATATTTTTCATGCACTATGCCACTAAAACAAACTCTGGTACTACAGTAATGTAATCATATTATTGTAATATTAACACAAAACAAAAATACTTTGAATAAAAATGTAATTCCTGTTTTCTTTTTCCCATTATTCTTCCTCCCTATTACTTTTGTTTTAACTTTTAATTTTATTGCTAGCTCATGTGCACTATTATAATCTTTCTGTCAATTCGTTTTTTGAGTGTTTAATTGTTTTACTACCCATGTGGTAAGTTCTTCCTCCAGGCCCTACTATCTGTTTTGAAGGTAAGACATGAATCATACAATTTCACCTTTGATTGGCTATAAATCAGTTTTGACATCCAAAGCTCAGGTGTATAAAGACTGACATGATCATGCCATCAACATTATCAGATCACTTTATTAAATTGGCTAATATAAATATGGCAATTTTGAAATGCTGTAAAATCAGATGGATTTTAAAGAAAGGAAAGAGCTTTCACATCCTCAGGACATAATCAAAGTACTTTAAAACCAATAGATTATTGTTGTTAGGTAAATGCAGAAGCAAAATTTGTGTACTGCAAGGTCCTACAAACAGCAAATGAATGATAATCTGATTTGTATGGTGAGGTGAAAGAGGAGCATGTCCAGGACACTGGGAGAATGTTTTTTTAAAACATACATTTGAACAGGCAAGCAAGGCCTTGGTTTAGTATTTCATCCTAAAGATGGCTATTTGAACAATGCAATACTACCTCAATGCTACACTGAAGTGTCAGACCAGATTATGTGCTCAAGTCCTTAATTGGGCTTGAACTCACAACCATCTGATTCAGAAGCAAGAATATGACCAATGATACTTGCAAAATCTCTGATGAGTTACTTACAATTAGCAGAACATTTAGACGGGCATGTAAAGAGCACAATTCATGTAAATGCAGCATTTCCTTTTTAAATGTTGTAATATCAATCTCACTGCAATCAAACCTACGATCTTGGTTTGCCTATTTCTTATTTTGCAAAGGCTGCCAACGTCAGACACCCCTTAGAACGAAGACAACACCAATAGTAAACGGATAACCTATCCAAATTAAAAGTCATTATCCCTGGATTTATCTTTACACAATTGTAAAATTCAATATCCTGCGGTGCCCGGTGATCGTGGGAAACGCAGTAAACATGGAAAACATTCCTATACCATGGTCACCTGGGCACGTACTGAAGATCTAAACATGAGTAAGCAGTTGTGGAGATCATTCCCAGTCATCTTACACATCCTACAATCGGTGTACAATGGATTTTGCTAGGTGGTTTGTTATCAAAGCAGGGTTACAGACCTGTTGTTGGAGGCACAATCTCATGCAGCTTTTGCATGGCAACTCCACCGGGGTAGTTGTAGTGGGATATAAAGAGTAGCATCCCAGTGTAGCAGGCATTTGCCACTAGATGTGAAATCACAGCAACGGATCCTAATTTATACAGAAAGGATTTGCGGTAATTTATCATTCTGTGCAATAAAAGAAATAGAAAGTAATTAGTGATGGGCTTTTACTGGTCGTTACACTTGGGAATACAGAGACAGGAGCAATGTTCCCACTAAGTCTGGAAGTCCTGTGCAGGCCGCTCACCGGCTTTACAATGGATGTGCAGAAAACTGAATGGGCTGCGCAGCCAGTTAAAGGGCCAGCATACCAAAAAATTACATGGATCATTGGACAGGTGTAGGCTATTCAGCCTGTTCTAACATTCAATTAGGTCAAGGCTGACCTGTACCACAAATCCTCTGACCTGCCTTTGCCCCATGCTCTTGATTCCCTTACCTAACAACATTTTATCGATCTCATTCTTGAAAATTTCAATTAAACCAGAATCCACAGCCTTTTGGGGAGGAGTGAGTTCCAGATTTCCACTATTCTTTGTGTGCAAAAGTACTTCCGATTTCACTCCTCAATTGCCTGACTCTAATTTTAAGATTATGCCCTCTTGTTCTGCATTCCCACCAAAGGAAATAGTTTTTAAATCTGTATCTACCCTATCGAATCTCTATCATTTTAAAAAACACAAGTAAACCAGCCTTCAAATTTCTAAACTCAAGGGAATAAATGCCAAGTTTGTGCAAGCTGTCCTCATAATTTAACCCTCTAAGACCTGATCATTCAAGTGAATTTGCACTATACCTCATCCATGGCCAGTATATCTTTCCTGCGGTCTGGTGCCCAAAACTCAATGCAGTGCTCCAAATGGGGTCTAACCAAGGCTCTGCACAGCTGAAGCATCACTCTTGCACTGTCCACCCCCCTTGAACAAAAGGTCAGCATTCCATTAGCCTTTTTGATTACTTTTGTACCTGTGCACTAGGTATTACTGATGTGTGTACCTGGGCACCTAAATCCCTTTACTCCTCCAGAGCTCCAAATCCCTCGCCATGTTTTGTTTTTCTCAGATCTAACCTTTCACTTCCCCACATTGAACTCTATGTGCCATAGATTTGTCCACTCACTTAGTCGGCCTGTGTCCCTTTATAACTTCCTGCCCCCATCCATGCACCTTACTGTGTCTCCTAACTTAGTGTCATCGGTAAACCTAGATATCCAACTTTCGATTGCTTCATCCAAGCCATTAGTACATAGTGAAAAGCTGAGGCCCCAGTTTAGATCCTGGGGAACAACAATGGTCACATCCAACTAAAGAATGAAAGCTTTATCCCAACTCTCTATCTTGTACCATCCAATTACCCATGTCACAATGTTACCTCCAATTCCATGCGCTCTTACACAACAATATAATACTGGGTATGGTTCCAGTTCACCGCAAGCAACATGCAGGCAAATTTTTACTTCGACGGCATCAGGTTTTTTTATAAAGACGGGAGCTCAGAAAATTTGGAATATAAACACTTTTTGTCATTCTGAAACGAGTGCTGCAGTAGAATATAAATAATGCAACAATCAAGAGTATAAATACAATAATTGTGTATTCCTAAATTAGGTCCTTGTATTTTTTTTTTTCTTTGGCCATCTCGCAGTCTTTTCCAAATTGAATTAAATGGACACGTGTCTGCTCCTTTGGTTAGGAAAATCTATTTGGAGGGGAATTATTATTAGAGAAATAATAACAAATGAACACATACTTATTCAGTGTTGCACAGCTACATACTGATCTTTACAATATATGCCAACTTTGGCTTAACAATTCTAATAAAAAGGTACTAGTAATGCACAACTAATTTTATTGCATAATAAATGTCTAATCACCTATACAACATTCGCTTTACAAAAAATACAATCAGCACTCAACTTTTTAAGGACAATGCCATTGAATACTTACAGTTGGGAGCACCCGATTGCTGCAACGACATTCAAGACAGGAAAAGTGTAAATTATGAAGCGCAACTCCTTGTGAGGTAGGAATGAATATAAAAATATGAAACCAAGCGTTGGGAAGAGTAGCCTCCAGCTCCTCTGGTCCCGAGCCCCAAGAGGCAGAAAAAGTATACTGCAACCAAGAGCACGAGGCAGCACAGAGTAAAAATACCAGAAAAAGGGTGATGTCTAAATAGAATCTCAGTCAAGGAAACACAAAAACATTGTGCTGTTACTTAAGACATTGAACTCAAAAAAAAAAAAATCTACATTTAAGGAACCAGCAAGCAGCACTGCAGCTAATAGTGTGTCAATTTGTAGCCTATCTAATGGGAATCAATTGAAATTAGCCAAGGGTACAGAGGGATTGTCAAGCCCATAGAACTGAATTGATCCTTAAGCTTGTAAGTCACCGTTTCAAATTTCCTTCCAATGACAACTTCAATACTCCCAGGTCAGGCACAGTACGGATTGAATGCAGAGAAAAGCTCCCTTGTCTCTGTTCCACAAATGCTTCCCCCCTCCCCACAAGAGATAGTAGGCAGTGTGACATTTCCTAGACCAGGTGTACTTATGGCTCCTTGGAGTCAGATTGCCAGTGAGTAGCAAATTATGCTAATAGTTTTATGCTGTGGATTCATTCTCATGAGCAATTAGAATGATTTCACAGACGCTTACAGCCAGAAGACAAAGACTTTTGTATCACTGGTCTGCACTGGATTTGAACCCACACTTTAAGAGGTGAAAGGACAGTGGCTTTAACTCATGGTACCAACTAGTTCCACTTACATCAGCTCTAAAATGAAACTTTTTTTTTTAGTGCCAAAGCAATCTGTATCTCGAAGCAATTTGGTACTGAGAAGCAGGACGCTTTTTTGAATAATCACACCTCTCTGAAAGAATCAGAACCCCACAGTTACCACAATGCAGTGAAACCACCATTTTTAGGGGTAACATTTTGATTACACTTTCCCAGCAGAGCCTCACCTGCCAGATGTGCACATCAGGAATCATGCACTTGTAGCTGACGATTCTGTCTACTAAATTTAATGGATGGAAAATCATGGAATGCACATACCCGATTTCCTAAAATATGCTCCAAGCGGAGATCCCATGTCAGATGAATGCAATTGGAAAATGTACCCTTAATGGCTTATAAGTGACAAACTTTGTAAACATCTAGTTACAATGGGGGTGAAATTCCCGTCTTCATTAATTTTAGCGAAATGCTGGTGTAAAGTGGTAGAAAGTGACTCCTCCCACATAGCTTTATAATTACTGATGCTTCCCATATGATTTTGAGGATCAAGAGCCTGACAATTTGGAGATAATGAATGTCTGGGAGGCATTATAAAGGCAATAATCTGATTGTGTGGTTGAGGTGGTATTGCACTAGCTTTATAACCTTCAGTTGAACTCCAAGATAAGATTAAGTCTTGAAATCACTAATTCATGCTGATGTTTTTATTTTGCTGGTAACTGCTGTTATCGTGATGCCAACAGCTTTTGCTCTACCTGTCAATGTGTGACGACACTCACATTGATAGGTAAACTGTTGTGATGTTGAAAGTTAACAGTGATAATCATTGATTGCATGGAAATAACAGTCAGCATATATCTCATATTTAACCTAATATGTAGTGAGACTGTTTTTTTTTTTAAACTATATCTTCCCGGTGAAGTCAAATCACATTTAAAATAAACATTTTCAGTTTTTAAAAACATTTGCTTTTGAGTTCTACTATAGTGATCTGAAGGCTGTGTAAAGGATAATCCCCATTTGGAGCTCTTATTCAAGACGGTGTTGTACCAAAGTACTTCTCCCTCAGGCCATAGGAGACGTCCCCAAAATATAGAATCCACACACACGGTTAGACCTGAAAGGAAACATACTGGAAAGTTACTAGATGTGTTTATTTGGTTGTGCGGACAAGTCTTTAAATTCAAGTCGCTGTTGAAGAACAAACAGTACGTTACTTACCCAACCACACCAAACCAGCTGGTACTGCATGGCACAGACTTTTGAAAATAGAAATACGATGATTCACTACTGACAGCAGCAGCATGAGGCCCAGGAATATGCAAAGCTCGGATCGGAACACAATGATAGATAAAGCAGAAAGCCAGATAAAGGTGCCATGGTTCTGCTGCATCCAGGCAGTAAACGCCAAGATAACTGCAACATAGATGAAATATATTGTTTTCAAATGAATATACCCCTTACAGACTATGTGCCTATAAAAATGTTTCAAGTTTATTTTAAACCTTCGCTGTAAGTAAAAGATTTACATATCAACATTTACTCCTTTGGAACAATTTCAAATTTTAATTTAGTCCAGCAGAGTTACATTGTTACAGGTACTGTATATTCTCAGTCACTAACTTCAGGTGTCAACCTTGGCTCGTTTTTGTAGCATTGGGCCCAAGTTTCGAGCCGCGCCTAGAACGGCACAGTCCCGACCTGGACGCCCGTTTTTCGCTCCACAAAGTGCGCCTAAAAAAACCTTCCAGATTCTCCAGCTCCCTGCAGGTCGTTTGCAGCTCGGCGCAGTGCAGCACGAGCTGCAGGGGGCGGAGCCAGGTCCCTGCGCTGAAAACAGTGCCGGGACCTCTGCACATGCGCGCTACAGTGGGCACGCATGTGCAGTAGCTCCAGGTGCCCAAAACTGTGTGGGAGGAGCCGAAGCACGCAGCCCCTAGCCCTGGCTGAATGGCCTCACTGGGGCTGCGTGAATAAGGCTCCTCCCACGGCCAGCTCCTGCTTCCTCCCGACCCGACTCCTGCTTCCCGCCCCCCGCCTCCGGACCAGACCGGACCCGACACCGACCCGACTCCCGCTCCCCCGTCCCCGTCCCCCCCCCCGCCGCCCCTGGACCGGACCCGACCCCAACACCGACCCGACTGCCGCTTCCCCCACCCGCCCCTGGACTGGACCCGACCTGACCTCCCTCCCTCCCGACCTCCCCCCGACCTCCCTCCCTCCCTCCCCCCGACCTCCCTCTCTCCGACCCGAACCAAACCGACCTCCCTCCCACCACCCCCCCCCGGCACCGACCCGCGCTCCTCCCGACCCAACGCCACCTACCTGTAAATCTCCCCCCATATCTCCTTTCCTCCTCCCCCCCCACCCATCCCCCTCCTCTTACCTCCTTCCCCCCACCCATCCCCCTCCTCTTATCTCCTTCCCCCCCTCCTCTTATCTCCTTTCCCCCCCCTCCTCTTATCTCCTTCTCCCCCCCCTCCTCTTATCTCCTCCTTCCCCCCCCTCCCTCCTCTTATCTCCTCCTTCCCCCCCTCCCTCCTCTTATCTCCTCCTTCCCCCCCCTCCCTCCTCTTATCTCCTCCTTCCCCCCCCTCCCTCCTCTTATCTCCTCCTTCCCCCCCCTCCCTCCTCTTATCTCCCTCCTTCCCCCCCTCCCTCCTCTTATCTCCTCCTTCCCCCCCCTCCCTCCTCTTATCTCCTCCTTCCCCCCCCTCCCTCCTCTTATCTCCTCCTTCCCCCCCCTCCCTCCTCTTATCTCCTCCTTCCCCCCCCCTCCCCTCCTCTTATCTCCTCCTTCCCCCCCCCTCCCCTCCTCTTATCTCCTCCTTCCCCCCCCCTCCCCTCCTCTTATCTCCTCCTTCCCCCCCCTCCCCTCTCTTATCTCCTCCTTCCCCCCCCCCTCCCCTCTCTTATCTCCTCCTTCCCCCCCCCCTCCCCTCTCTTATCTCCTCCTTCCCCCCCCCTCCCATCTCCCCATCTCCTTCCCCCTTTCCCCCCCTCCCCCTTCCCCCCCCATCTCCTTCCCCCCCCTCTCCCATCTCCTTCCCCCCCTCCCCCCCCTCCCATCTCCTTCCCCCTCCCCCCCTCCCATCTCCTTCCCCCTCCCCCCCCTCCCATCTCCTTCCCCCTCCCCCCCTCCCATCTCCTTCCCCCTCCCCCCCCTCCCATCTCCTTCCCCCTCCCCCCCCTCCCATCTCCTTCCCCCTCCCCCCCCTCCCATCTCCTTCCCCCTCCCCCCCCTCCCATCTCCTTCCCCCTCCCCCCCCCTCCCATCTCCTTCCCCCTCCCCCCCCTCCCATCTCCTTCCCCCTCCCATCTCCTTCCCCCTCCCCCCCCCCCTCCCATCTCCTTCCCCCTCCTTCCCCCCCCTCCCATCTCCTTCCCCTCCTTCCCCCCCCTCCCATCTCCTTCCCCCTCCTCCCATCTCCTTCCCCCTCCTTCCCCCCCTCCCATCTCCTTCCCCCTCCCCCATCTCCTTCCCCCTCCCCCCCCCCCCCCCCATCTCCTTCCCCCTCCCCCCCTCCCATCTCCTTCCCCCTCCCCCCCTCCCATCTCCTTCCCCCTCCCCCCCCCCATCTCCTTCCCCCCTCCCATCTCCTTCCCTCCTCCCATCTCCTTCCCCCTCCCCCCCCTCCCATCTCCTTCCCCCTCCCCCCCCCCTCCCCTTCCCCTTCCCCCCCCTCCCCCCTCCTCCCCTTCCCCCCTCCCATCTCCTTCCACCCCCCCCCTCCCATCTCCTTCCACCCCCCCCTCCCATCTCCTTCCACCCCCCCCTCCCATCTCCTTCCACCCCCCCCTCCCATCTCCTTCCACCCCCCCCTCCCATCTCCTTCCACCCCCCCCTCCCATATCCTTCCACCCCCCCTCCCATCTCCTTCCACCCCCCCTCCCATATCCTTCCACCCCCCCTCCCATATCCTTCCACCCCCCCTCCCATATCCTTCCACCCCCCCTCTACCTTCCCTCCTTCTGCTCCCCCCTCTCTCTCCTTCTACCTCCGTCCTCCCCCTCCCCTCGCTGTCAGAAACACTAACAGACAGAGAATGAGACACACACAGACAGACAGAAAGATAGAGACACTGAGAGACACACTGTGGGGGGGGGGGGGGGGGGGTGCATCCCAGCACGCTGTTGGAGGGCTCCCAGTGCTGCAGTCGGTAAGTAGAAAATTTTTAATTATTGATTTAAAAAAAAATTATTTATGAATTTTTTTTGATTGATTTATTGGTTGATTTATTGATGTTTTTATCATTTATTATTGATGATGGCTCTTCAGTTTTACAAATAAAGTGTTTAATGTTTGTAAACTTCCCTTTAAACCCCCCCACCCCCATTCCCTACGCCTGATTTTCTAAAGTGTAGACAAGGTTTTTTCGAACGTACAAAAATCTTCACTTACTCCAAACTAACTTAGAATGGAGTAAGTTTTCACTGACGAAACTTTGAAAACAGGCATAAGTGGCCGGACATGCCTCCTTTTGAAATAAAATTCTGTTCCAAAGTGAAACTGTTCTAACTGACTAGAACTGGAGCAAACTAAATGGCGAGAATTCCGATTTCTAAGATACACTGTTCTACACCAGTTGCTCCTAAAAATCAGGAGCAAATCATGGTGAAACTTGGGGCCATTGTCTTGGAGTCAGAAGGCCGTGTTCATGACCCACTCCAGCATTTGAGTGCATAATCTGGCTGACATTTTAGTGCAGTAATGAGGGAGGAGGCTCCGACTTTCGGATGTAAAAAGTTAATCCGTGGCCCTGTCTGCCCTCTCATGGACGTAAAAGATTCCATGGCCCTATTCAAAGAGGTTCTCCTAATTTTTTGGCCATTATTAATCCTTCAACCAACATCACTAAAAACAGATTATCTGGTCATTTATCTCATTACTGTTTGTGGGACCTTGCTCTGTGCAACTTAGTTGTCATGCTTCCCTACACTGCAACAGTTACTACACTTCAAAAGTACTTAATCATCTATGAAGTGCATTGGGACACACTAAGTTTATGAAAGGCGCTATATAATTGCACATTTTTTTTTAAAGTAATATACTGGATTTCAGTCTATTAAACATCTAATTGCAGGTAATACTGTATGGGAGGTGTAAACCAAAGATAGAACCTGCTCCAAACTGAGCCTCTAGTATACTGCCGACACCCAGTTCTGCCAAAGCTTCAATAATATTCGAGCCAGATGACAGAAAACATGTTTCTATGTTCCATTATTTTACTTTGTTTCTAGGAAATGTCAAGAAACACTCAAAGGTATGAATGGTGCAAAATAAATGTATTTTGATCACTACATTGTTGCACTGGATTTAAAGAGATTGTTAATACATACATGTGTTATAAAAGCTCTCAGCCGACTGCCAAATAGAATTATATACACTCGTATTTCAGAATTCATGCTATTTTCTGGACTTTACTAACCTCACTATAAATATGGAATATAGTTCATACATTTCCAAGCTTAGTGTAGTGGCAAACCAGGTTACAATCGACCCCATCTTCACAAAAGAATAAACAATAAAGAATTATGAAGCTGCACTCACCAATAGGAAGTGCAAATATATTTGGGAGAGTTCTTGAGCAGTAGAAGAGAAGATGAAACTGAGTTGCTGAGATCCAACAGTAAAAACAGGCTACCGTTGAACCAAACTGTTTCCTAACTTCTTTCTGAAACTTCCATAGTGCATAAATCACACAGAGACCCAGGCATCCTCGAACTGTTAAAAAACCACAAAGGAAGCTGAATGCAATTAAATATGCTTTCATTAATAGCTATTACATCTCTGGTAGATTTAGAACACAACAAGATCAAAATAAAAGGAGTACTTATTACATAATCTAGTTAACCCCCTGTTTATCAACTGGAAGCACTCATTGGCCAGAAATCCTAACAACTCTGGTACTCACTGGCACCCAGATTATACTTGTTAATTGGAGGGAGATCATGGGCTATAATCTGCTGTGGCAGGGTATCGAACCGTATGCCGTTAGTTGGACTTGTCCTTGCGCATTCAGGTTTGAAGATTTTTTGCGTGGTAAGTTGCTGAAATTGCGAGCTGATAATGTGCAGCGAAGGAAAGAGAGTTTCTGGGCTCTGAGTGAACAGGTAAAGCAACTGTGTAGCTCCTTAACCAAAAAGGATTGTGAAATTAACAATGCAAGGAAGTGTAAATTAGAGTGGCTGAATTAAATTTCAAATCAGGTACCAGAAGAGAAATAAAGAGGGATTTGATTGAGAGAGAAAACACAGATTGGGGAAGAGATCACCTCTTCCAGAAGGTAGGTACTGCAGGGAATTCAGGGCCAGTGATCTCCTGGACTAGTTTTGATCGCCGGAGTCCGCAGAGGAATTTCCCAGATTTTCCCCCCCAAATTCAACCAGGTTTTTAATCTGTTTTTTGCTTCTCCCAGGCGATTACATGGTTTTGGGTGGGGTGGAGTGTATATATTGTGATGCACAAGCAATTGTGTGGGACAGGCTTGATGGACCAGAGGGTCTTTACCTGTTCGTCATTGTTCATATGTTCGTAGAAAGGATAAGTAAAAAAAAAAAAATTTTAATTAAAAAAAATCTCCAACAATTAAAACCTGAAGGAATGAGACTCCACACTTGGAATAGTTCATTTTCAGTGCCAGAGGGGTTGTTTGGCAGTAATTAACACTTATCACATCATTACAAGGGTACTTAGACTGGAATGGACAAGACATATTTTCAGTGGCGAGTTTAGCTTGTATCTATCGCGCAAATACATCAATTTCACGCCAGTCAATGCATTTCGATGGTGAGCCAGACAGCAAGATCCCATTTTCATAAAGCTAATGGCAGAGTAATGCAACTTTTCCATTTTTTGAGTTTAACTGCTCATCTGCCACTCGCCTATCATTTCTGTATAAATAATGGTGAGCGCCATTAGCCTCACTGTTATTTTGATAGCAAATTATAGCCCCATGTAGAAAACCAGGGTCAAAGCTAACAAGATATGTTAAAATTCAATTTTGTATTAATATGCAATTCTTAAAAGGCGAGAACATTTGTCATTTGAAAGTACAAGCCATGACAATGAAAGGAGTCAGAAGCTCTTGCTTTCAATGATCTTCGAGAAAATGTAAAAAATTGCATCCTTTTTATTAGGTTAGTGGGTGGTTGTCCCTTTTAAAGGGCACATTTCCTCTAAGGGACAAGTTTTATAACATGTAATTATTTGACCAGAGTTGGGTATCTAGATACATCATCACTACAGACCCCATCAATAAACATGCCAAAAGCCTGAAGAGAAATATTTTTTTCACAAATTAAAAGTGCAAAATCTTGAAATGGGGATAGGAGGTAAACAACGTAGCTTTTGATGTCTGATATGAAAAAGTATTATTTTATCCCATTTTGAGTTGAGTTCATTTGGGAAAAGATACGTTGGAGAAAGAAAAGAGAGAGAGCTTTGTGTCTTACTCCATTCAGATTAAGGGCTAAATCAGACAATGAAACACTGAGTCAGAGACTCAAGCTAAGGTTGAAAGGAAAGTTGTCTAAAATTACACAGTGTCGTTTTGAGAGCGAGAGAGATCTTACAGTACTGATCAGCCAATTCCATAATATATGGTATAAAAAATATAAAATAAATGTATTAATACATGAATCAGATAAAGAGAAGAGAGATCATAAATAACTAATGCTGGAGGACGACTCGCAGAAGGATTAACCTAGATACCATAACCAGCCCATTGCAAGAAAAAAAACAGCAGATTGACTTAGAAGATTCAACTGTGACTTAATGGCATAACCACTGCCAGACAAGGAGGCCATAAGCCTTTTTACTGATTCAATAGACTTTAAAATAGAGCATATAAATGCTATTGTTTGCTTGGTTGTTCAACTACAAAAGTATAATCCTTGAAACTTGAACTCTAAAGCTGAGCTATGTCACCTTGCATTAAATGAAACTGTACACTTGTAATTTCAAAACCACATTTTTTTATTACTTGCAATAATCATTCAGATAACCATGCTGTCTTTTCACGCAGAGAGTTAAGAAAATAAGTGATGGAACAAAAACAATGTTGTACGCCCTTAAATTCTTCTTCTCTGATAAGCCAACAGTTAAATGGTTTCCAACCAATGTTGAAC
The DNA here is from genome assembly GCF_044704955.1 of Pristiophorus japonicus. Lineage (NCBI taxonomy): Eukaryota > Metazoa > Chordata > Chondrichthyes > Pristiophoridae > Pristiophorus > Pristiophorus japonicus. The sequence goes on along the minus strand of NC_091989.1, from coordinate 41,897,621 downwards.
TTTATTCAGCTGATTGATAAGGAAATATTCTGCCATTCAGGTTGGCAATGCAAGACAACCTAACAAGACAAATTCAGCATCCAATATTAAACTCTAGGCATACAAGATAAATTCCAAGATATTTTATTGATTGTGGCCATTGGAATACTAGAATATGCTAGCTATCTTTCCCATCTTAATGTATAGTTAATTCCTAAATAATGGAATATCTAGTTCCAACAGGGGCTCAGAGCTCATTTCAAAAATATGCATTAATTATTCTTACAGAGACAGCACACTACAATATACTACTCTGCATGTATGTGCCAATATTTTTTTGTTGGGCCATAACCAGGATCAGGCTATGAAAGCCAAGCTATGCTATGAGCTGAACTAACAATAATCAGGAATCATTTCTATTTAGAAATAGAATAGAAAAAATTGACAAGATGGTTTACTATAATGATTCATCCACTTAAATAATAAACTGGATCAAATATTGAGAGTATTTTCATTGAGGCAGAAGCAGAGGGTGCAGAGAGATTCTGGGTATGGCATCAATAAAATCAGCAGCCACACAGCACTGGAAGTACACTCCATGGGGTGTCAGTCAAATTGGAGTGAGCCTGCCTACTTCATCAGGTCTCACATACTGTCCACTACAAAAGTGCACCCTGTAACAATAAAGACATGCACATTCTCCGTTGTACTAAAAAAAGAGACTATATTTTATACAGCATATAGGAAAAAAGGCTCTAATTAAATTATTTATTTTCAGGCTTTATGCAACAACAAAAAATACTAATTAGTCTTTTGAAGGGTATGCTTAGATCATTCCCTCCCCCCAAGCTGTTTCTCAGTTTTGCATTTAACTTAGAATGAGTTAATCATACCTAGAAGCTGCGAGTAAAACTTGGAGATGTCAAGAGCGAAGAGGATGGAAGCTGCTGGGGCGGAGAGCAGCGAAATAAATAGCGGCCCCACGAAGGTCCTTGGCACAACCCCGGGGAACTCGTGATGATCGTACTACAATATATGTATTAAAAAAAAGAGCGCTTCAGACCACGAATCAGACAGTAGAATAAGGCGGAGAAATGTAAAGCGATGGGGCTGGGTGTACCTGGTCCAGGTGCAGGCGGTGGTAGAGCAGGTCGTGCGCCGCTTGCAGGCTGAAGCTCTCCTCCACTTTGGTGAAGGGGCAGGCCAGCAGGTGCAGGGAGGCGAGCAGGGCCAGGAGCAGCAGCTCCCTCTGCACGGCCCGGCTCCTCTCGGCCATGGCGGGCCTGCACACACCACTCACAGCGAGGCGGCAGCTACCGCCGCCATGCAGGCTCGGGAGTCCCGTCCACTGCCCGCAAACCCTCCTCCGCTCCTCTGCATCCAGCAACTACTGCACAAACAAAGCCTGCCGCAGAGGCCCGCTTCGCTACACGCGGGAGGGGAGGGGGAAGCCAATGCCGAGCGCCAGCCCCACGTGCACACAGCCGGCGGGGGGGGGCCCCGATGACGGGTAACAACATCCAGGTCAAACCCGCACAGGATGTCACTGCCCCCAATGTGTATCGGCTGTTATTGAGCCCGACAGTTCATTATTTATAAGTTTGGGCTCTGTTTTTATGTGTCGATTGTCAGGTTTCGGCATTATCAGTGATAACGCAATCTGCTTGTGGGCTGTGTTTGCCTGTTTATGCATAGACTTGCGTCTGCCTGTGTTTATGCATAGATCTGTATTATGCATAGATTTGTGTATAACTACTTATGCACACTTGTGTTTTTGTGCTTATGCATTGACTTGCGTTTGCCTGTGTTTACGCATAGATCTGTATTATGCATAGAAATTATGAATAGCTGTGTTTATGCATACATGTTGCCTATATTTATTTACAGATTTGTGTTTATGCATTGACTTGTGTCTGCCCCTGTTTATGCAGAGGTTTGTGTTGGCCTGTCTTTATGCAGTAATGTGCTGCTGCATCTGCATTGATTCAGGAGATCACGATTCGACAGAGCGCACACGCGCTCCACGTGGGTGAGCGAGCGCTCTGAGCGTGTCGAAAGCTGGTTGGTGGGCTGGGTGATGTACAGCGGCACGGACCAATGGCGTGGCCGGTGCTGGGTGGAGCAGGCGGGCTGTGCGGGTTGGAATGTCCGGCTTGGTGCGCGCGCGATGGAACGTCAGTACCTGCGGATGGCCATGTAGCGAGCCAGAGTTACCTGTACCCAGGGGACGGCACTGCACGGCCACCTGTCATTGCAGGGCTGCAGCACACCACAGCCACTTGCACCCAGGGCATTGCTTCCAATCACAGTGAAGAGCCGCCGTTAGCTTTATCCAGAGCACTGCAGTCGTTGCCAGCTACAGTTTGGGACTGTACCGGTGTAAGAAACAGGCTTCCAACTTTCTGACACTCCCAGCACTGGCACATAAATCCAATGCAAACTAAACCCTAAATTAATGTTTTGCACTGACGTTTGAGTTTGCACTTCAGTAGCTGTAATTAAACAGTACTACTGGCATTTCTTTTATTGGCTTTTTAAACCAAGTATTACTTGCTGTCTCATAAGTTCGCCTTTCAACCTAGTTTTTTTGAGATTTGTATTATATACATAGTAAGGAAATGGGTTGCTCCAGCAAAAAGCTCCACTGTGTTCTGCTGCTTGGATTGCTGCTGTTATTTCGTCTTTCGTCAGGGTCCGACAAGTTATCTTGTCCGACTTGCAAAAAAATAACTAGCAATTTCTTAAAGGTAAGTACTTATCATATTTATGATCCTATTTGGATTTCACAGCATTTCTAATGTCCATCATCTGGGCCAGTGGTCCATGTAGGGAGAGAGTCACTAACAATGACTTATTTGAACTATCTGATATGATGTTAGGGTCAGTAGATACTAGATATTTGCTGGTCTACAAGCTTGATCAATATAGAATATGAGAATTGTAAAAGGATTAGGAATGACTAATTTAAATGCTGAACAAAGTAAAATGTATTAGTGTCTGAAAATTCTTATATTTAAGAAATTCATAGATGGTGCATGTGAATTGGGAGTGTTCGATGGGACAGTATAGAAGGTGCTGTACTCTGTCGGGGAGTTCAGAACAAGGGGGCATAACCTGAAAATTAGAGGTAGACTGATCAAGGGTGATGTCAGGAAGCACTTCTTCACACAAGTTATTGGAAATCTGGAACACTTTCCGGAAATGTTGTTGAGGCTAAATCAATTGAAAATTTCAACAGTGAGCTTGAGATATTTTTGTTAAGTAAATATATTAAGGGATATGGAGCCAAGGCGGGTAAATTGAGTTGAAATACAAATTACCCATGATCTGATTTGAATGGCAGAACAGACTCGAGGGGCTAAATGACCTACTGTTTTTGTTTTCCTATGCTCTTAACTCGCAGTTCTGTCATGTTTCACAAGAGTTGAAGACTGTAGCTTATACGCACCATAATGAATTATAGATGTTTTCTTCACAGTAGTGGAATATCAAAGAATTAAACAATAGTACATTGACCATTCTATTTGTGATACATGTGTGTGTATGTGCAAATTCGTCTCCCTAAAAAGTAAAACTCAACTAACGTGTTTGAGTGGTGTTGTGACCTGAAATGGTTTAAGGCTCGACATTAACGGGTGCCTGCATGCCCTGGACATCCAGGTAATGTTTCTTGGAAGTAAGGTTAGTCTGCTTACATCACTTGAGTCCAACTAGTAGAATTCTGTTTAAATGCCCGTTGAACAGGAGACATACCAACGAATCACTAGCACTTTAACTTGTTTTCAAATATTGGCTATTCCAATAGCATATATTTTTATGTGATGGTGTTTTCTTCAATTAGATTTTAGTGTTTATATAAGATTTTAATTTAACATATGATGTTTAATGGCTTTATGGGCAGGTGGCCAGTATGATATTCCATGGCATAGTTAACTAATTACTTACCTGTGGGATCTCAACTGTTTGGAAGTTGTGGAGTCCCATTTGTTTTCTGGACACTTTAAACTTGTACAGGTATCTGGAGTAGGGCTGTTGAATAGTTTGCAGAGGAGAAAATGCAAATGTGCCAAACTCCGTGATATACCTGATTAATTACTGAATTTTGTTTGAGTTATAGTGGTATAGTTCTCTAAAATGTGCCCTGCTTCTGGTAAATAACCAGTCAAATTTACCATAATAATAATGATATGACTCATCTTTGGTGAATATAATCTCTCACCATCTTGGTAACATATTTAGAAGCGGACAGCTCGAACTAATCTGTTCAGGATATAATTTCAGAGTTAAGGCCCTCGATACTTAAAAAAAAAAATACCTCCCTCTGAAAAAATTCCTTTCAAATAAAAGAATAGATTCCAGAAAAGTTACTGAGTAACGCTTATCTAGTGTCATTGGCTTAACATTGAAATTAAACATGTAAGTTAACCTTTTCTCATTCAGAGTTCTTTAGGAGCACAAATCTGGGAATTTGTGTAGGTAATGAACATGCATTCTGATTAATATGAAAGCTAGATAGATGTTTAATGGCTGAGAGCAATTGAATATATACTTCCTCTTTAATTGTGAGAGCTGATCACAAATGTGTGTGTGTGTGTCTGAGGGTTTTGTTTTGGGGGTGGAGGGGCACTGGGAGAAGAAGAGAGGCATACTCGCCTGTTCCTACCTTGCAAAGAGTGATTAGTGATGTGCACTTTCCCAATGTGTATTGAGAAACTAGAATGCAGTATTAATCAGTAGTATCTCCAGCTAAATACTTGTCTCTGTTGCAACTGGGTTACACACAAAAAAAACTATTGCAAGTGATCAAAATTATTTTTCAAAATTAGGGTGTAGAAGATACTTCCAGAAAGAATTTTGGTGGTGGAAATACAGACTGGGAAGAAAGATATTTGTCAAAATATGAATTCAGGTACGTATGTTTGCAGTTTGTAATAAATCTTGTCCTGGCTGTGTCCTTGCATTTTAGATACCAACGTATGAAATTGAGGAACAAGAAAAGGCTAGCTGGTCCATCAAACCTGCTCCACACTCATTGGGCCCAAGTTTCGGGTGAAGTTGCTCCAATTTTTTTGGAGCAACTAGTTTAGTTTGGAGTATCTTAGAAATCGCACTTCTCGGCATTTAGTTTGCTCCAGTTCTAGTGAGTTAGTTTCGTTTCGTTTTAGTTCTGTTTTTTTTCATAAGGGGGTGTGTCCAGCCACTTAGGTCTGTTTTGCAAGTTTGGGCAGTGAAAACTTACTCCAAACTAACTTAGAATGGAGTAAGTGTCCACTTTTGTAAGTTCTGAAAAACCTTACTTAGAGTTAAGTTCACTGCAGGCACAGCCAGAGATGGGGGATGGGAAGCATTAAACACAAAGGACTAAAGCATTAAACACATTACTTAAAATGGCCTAAAATCTCTTGCGATGATATTTTGCCTTATATCTTCTGAGTGGGTCATTTATTCCTCTTTTTATAAATAAGCAAGTGTAGGCTCCCGGCTGAGGCAGACACATCAATGGGGGGGGGGGGGGGGGGCGGAGGGAAGTTAGGGGGTTTTCCAAAGCACTAAACACCTTCACAACAACATTAAAGAAGCATAAGTACATTTAAAGCACTAAACAAAGCCGTACATTTAAAGCACCAAGCACTAAATGTGAACCACATTTGTTAATTACAACTTTTTAGCTGAGGTATTGGAGCCAATTTCTAATCCAGCATAACCCTCGCAACTGAATCTGGTTAAGTAACCGAAATACGAAGTCCCTTATCAAAGGCTTTCTGAAAGTCCAGGTAGATCTACAGGATTTCTCTCATCCACTACCCTAGTGACTGCCTTAAAAAAAAAAGCTTTTATCAAATTTGTACAGCACAATCTACTTTTTCGGAAGTCATGTTGTGTATTTATAATGGCCCCTTCCCTTTCCCAGTGATCGTAAAGTGCATTTCTTGTGATCTCTTCTTGCATCTTCTCAATAATGGATGTCAGGCTGATAGACCTGTAGTTCCCTGGGTCTGATTTGTCCCCTTTTTATTTTGAAAATAGGAACTATATGAGCTATCTTCCAGTCTAAGGGAACAATCCCTGACTATTGAACTTTTGAAGATACGGGCAAGGGGCTCACAGAGCATCTGTCCCATCTCTTTTTAATAACCCTTGAATGTATATTATCCAGACCTAGAACCCCAACAATCTTGAGCTTTCCTAATCTATCCAATATGACATTACTATCTATTCTAATATTAATAATGCTATTCAATATAGAGCAACTCCCATCTGGGACATGAGCATCATCTATAGCAGTATAGATTGATACAAAATAGTCATTTAGCAACTCTGCCATACTGTCAGCTGTTGCTCAGTTGAAAGCACCCTCGCCTCTGAGTCAGAAGCTTGTGGGTTCATGTTCAACTCCAGAGACTTGAGCACAAACATCTAGGATGACACGCAAGTGCCGTCTTTCAGATGAGATGTTCTCAGGTGGGCATAAAATATCCCAAGGTACTATTTCGAAGAAGAGCAGGGGCATTATCCCTGGTGTTCTGGCCAATATTTATCCCTCAATCAACATCACTAAAACAGATTATCTGGTCATTTTCACACTGCTGTTTGTGAGAGCTTGCTGTGTGAAATTAGCTGCCGCGGTCCCTATAATACAATAGCGCCGACACTTAAAATTTTAAAAATGCTTTGGGATCTCCAGTGGATATGAAAGACTCTATATAAATTCAAGTCTTTTCTTTCTGGGCTTACAATATTAGAGATATGCAGCCTCACATAAAGTGATTAAAATAGACTAAACAAGATCAGAGAGGAAAATGGATTATGTACGAGATTGACGTTCGATTATACAATACAGGTAGCTCTGATTTGATGTGTTTCTGTGATAAAGCTTTGCCATACAGTTGGAATGGAATTGAATTTCTGAGCTTATTGACATTAATCTGTGCTGCAAGAAAAACTGCTGGAACTCTTATGCCTATCCATTTCTGTACAATGTGATTATTCAGGTTTTGACTTTTAGCGGAAGGGCTAGTGTAGTGAAATAAAAATCAAATGTACCAAAATGCTCAAGCAATTTAAGCACTTAATTCATAATGTATTCTCAATAGTTCTGTAATAAGTGCAATCTACTCACTATTTGCTGCCAATCTAGCCATTCATATACACTTGATGAATTTAATAGGAAATGGCAAATTAGATTACAGCAACTTGCATTAATATAGTGCTCCTCACGTGCAGGAAGATGTCTGAGTGCTTTACAATAAGGGGCATAAATATATACTGACATCGACCATGGAGAAAGGGAGAGGAAAAAAAATGAATAGGGAACTGAAAACACAGTTTAAGGTTTTTGAAACAAGGGAGGTGTGTGGGTGGAGCTGACTGGATACAAGGTTCCAGAGGGCTGGAGTGTAGTAGTTGAAAGAGTGACTGATAGTGGTGGAGAGCAGGGAACAAGAGATGTGGAAACTCTGGTGTTAGAGGAGCTGAGAGAGCATGCGGACAAATAAGGCAGGACAAGGTCAAACGGTGACAGGGGTGGGACCATCACAAGACTGGGAAAACAAGTTTGGGGAGGGTGGGCGTGTAGGACTTTGTGGTGTATCTAGCACACAAATCACTGACTCCACACGGTCTGGTGTAAGTCTAACTGCTGTGACCTTCGTCCTTTATTGTTAAGCTCCAGAGTGCCTCTCAGGTGTGGTGGTCAGCCTTATATAGTGTCTGTTCTAGGTACTTCCAGGTTTCCCACCACAGCGCCCTCTGTGGTGTGGCATAGTGCTTACATTATATTTAAGGTACTGGGACGATACACACATCATTACATAGCATCACCTCCCCCACCCCGCCGGAACGCAGGACAACGATACATACATCAATACATAACATCACACTTGTCCAACGGAAGGCAGGTAGGCATAGACAGTGCGTTAGTATGGTACATATTATCTGGTACATTAACTAGTTATTGACTGGTAACGGATCCCTGATTTCCTTGTTAGCCCTTATCATTAATTGTACTTCATATCCATTATTTTACACAAATACAGTGACCATTCAGCATTAAAAAATTAATTCTTATTATAAATTCGCCATCTCACATTAACATAGCTCATTTTAGACTCGCTCTGCCTTACAGAAGTCCTTTGTGGGGACCACCTCTTGGTAAGGCCCTTTTAAGACTCCCAGGTACATTTCCTTTTTAAGGCGCCATCTTTGATGCAGGAGGATTCCACGAGGCTTCTCCTTGGGCTCCGCCATCTTTGATGCTCTGTTGCTCTGAACACGATGCCGCCGCCATCTTCTTCTCCGCCGCTCCGGATGCCCTCCGCCGTCACAGCCTCCGCTCCCCTCCGCTGCCACCTGACTTGCCGCGTCCCCCGCGGCTTCCGTAGCGGCCGCCGTGGCCGCCGACCTCCAGCTGCTGCCGCCGCCCGACGCTAACAGCTCCTCTGCGGGGCCCGCCCGACGGCAACTTCCTCGGCGGGGCTCTTCCGATCCGCCGGCCATCCTGGATCCCTCGCACCCCGCCGGCTCATCCCCCCCCCCCACACTAGGCCTCTCTCTGCAGGGCTGCTTGCCTGTGGGGGCTGAGGCTGCAGGATCTCTGTGGCTTGAGGTCCGGGCCTGTGGCTTGAGGTCCGGGGCTGGGACTTGCCTGTGAGTGTATTGAGGCTGCAGCTCCAGCTCAGTTGGCGCTGCTCTCTAGGGACCCGGGGCACGGCAGCACCCCGGGGAGCAGCAGCCTGTGGAGGGGTGAAGTCTTCCCAGCTCCCACGGACCGTCCCCATCCACCTCCGGCCGAGGAGTGTCGGCCCATCGCCTGCAACGACCCACAAAGGTAAACCGTGTGTCTCGTCCCCGTGGGATACCTGCACCATCGCTGTGCCAAGAACAGGTATCAGTTCCATGGTGTAGGTACGCAGCTTAGCCGTGACCGGGACCAGCTTGGGTCGTGCAGCTGGGTTAATCCACAGTTTTATCAAAAGTTCTCCGACTCATCAACGACGGACCCGAGCCCGTGTCCACTTCCATACTCACAGGGACTCTGTTGATTTTTACTTCCCTTATCACTGGGGGCGAATCGTCGGTACACGTGTGCAGTCCAAACTCCTCATCTTCTTCTACCTGCTCCTCGCTGAACAGTAGATCATCCCCCATCTCCTCAGCCACATGGTGAGTCCGATTTCTTTTACACATACGCTGAAGGTGGCCTTTCGTGTGGCAGGTATTGCACGTGTACTCCGCAAACCTGCACCGGTGAGCCTCATGGCTTCCTCCACAGCGCCAGCATGGTGCTGCTTGATTGGCCCCCCTCAGCGGACTGAGTTCCAGGACCCCGAGGTCCGTGCTCTCTGCCCTGGACAGAGCCACGTTCTGCAGTTTTGTCTGTGGTGGGTGCCATCCTGTGGACAGTGCCTGCCGGTTCTAGATTGTGTGGATTATTTGCTTGGTGCTGCAAGTTGAGGTCATATGTGCCCGGCTGATGGTGATGGCCTTTGTCAGAATTATTGTGGTTCCGTGGCTAACAGCTTGTGAAGGAGACCCTCGTGGCCAATCCCCATAACGAAAACGTCCTGCAAAGTCTCGTCAAGGTGTGCGCCAAAATCACACGGCGCCGCGAGTCTCCAGAGGTCCGCAGCATATTTGGTGATATCCTGGCCCTCGGGTCTGCAGTGATGATAAAATTTGTATCTGGCCATGAGGATGCTCTCCTTCGGTTTCAACTGGTCACGAATGATTCAGTCAGCTCCTCGTATGACTTGTCCCTGGCACTCCCGGGTGCCAGCAAATCCCTGACGAGACAGTAAACCTCATCACAACTGGAGAGCAATATCGCCTTACGTTTATCTCTCATTGCGTCCGTGTCCTCCGTCAGGTCGTTTGCTGTGAAGTAGTACTCGAGCCTTTCCGTGAAGGCCTCCCAATCATTGCCCACGGTAAAATCCTTTAGCGAGCCCAGAGTAGCCATGGTTGCGTGGAGTTCGTCCGCTTCCTAGTTGCCAATGTGGTGTATGTAGCACACAAATCACTGACTCCACACGGTCTGGTGTAAATCTAACTGCTGTGACCTTCGTCCTTTATTGTTCAGCTCCAGAGTGCCTTTCAGGTGTGGTGGTCAGCCTTATAGAGTGCCTGTTCTAGGTACTTCCAGGTTTCTCACCACAGCGCCCTCTGTGGTGTGGCATAGTGCTTACATTACATTTAAGGTACTGGGACGATACACACATCATTACATAACAGACTTGGTCAGCTGGAGCCGGGGAGCCCACCTATCGGGTTTTTAGAGATCGAAGCTTGAGATGAACGCATGGACTAGGTTTTTAGGAATGGAGGTACAAGAAAGCAGTCTTGGTAATAGAATGGATGTGCGGCAGAAAAGCTGAGCTTGGGGTCAAGCAAGATGCCGAAGTTCCACATTGCTTCATTGAGCTTGCGATGAGAGACCGGGAGTTTGATGTAATTCAGGCCTGAGACATGGAGATGCTGACTGGAGCTGAAGGGGGATAGTCACCATTTTGCCAACGTTCAGCGGGAAGACATTCTAGTTCATCCAGGTCGCTAATAGGCAATTTGAGACTGGCAACAACTTTTGGGTCAGTGGCAGAGGCATCAAATTAGTGCCATGTATTGTCGCCAACTTCCACATAATTCAGTAAAGGTAGCATGTAGATAGGGAAGAGGAATACGTGTTGTTGAGTTACAGAAATGTATGTTTTACAGCACATGTCAAGGGTCCTGATGTGTTTGACGCTCTGGGCAGCAATAACTAGCCATAGATGTGTTATGGATTACAATGTCGGATGAAGCTTGTAAGCCCTAAGCTATCTGGCCTGTGATGTCTTGGTTACTTGTCCTCCTGAATTGTCTCAAATATCTGAGCACTTCATGTACAATAAATTGCTTTGAAGTGAAGTAATTGTTTTGTTTTCACCAGACTTTTTTGGTCAGGGAATTGAATTAATTTCACTTGGTGTCATTTGGTTAATGGCAATTTGGGCTACTATAGATGAGAGGGCACATGAGAACAACAGAAAGAGCTACTACACATACTTGTGTGAAAGGGCGATTCGTAATGTTATCTGCCTATGTGTAGCTATTACATTCGTATATATGAAGAATTGTATGAATTTTTAAATGTTTTGATGAGGGAAATTTTAATTAAGTGCTTTTGTAGAACAGGATTTTTGCTCGTAACTGTTCTTTTTAATTTAGTGAGACTCGTCTTGTGGAAATTATTGAATCCCTGTGTGAGAATTCTGAGTTTGAATGTAATCTCATGGTGGAAACCAATGAAGAGTATATTGAGCGTTGGTGGTTCACAATGTAAGTGTCTTTTATAACTAATTCATTTAGTCTTTATTACAAAATCCGTGACAAAATAATTAATCTTTGGGTTTATTGTTATGAGTTTGTAACACTCTCTTGTGTCTCCACACTCTGCTCCTCTAATACAAAACGTCCCCTGATTCCGCACTCCCTCTGTTCTGTCGCCCTTCCTTTCACTATTGGTTGTATGTGCAGCCATTACACTCCTGCCCTCAGGAACTCCATGCATAGCTCCCTCTGCCTTCCTACTTTACTCCCTGCCTTACAAAGACTGTGACATTAATCCCTTTTGCCCCCACTCCAACTCAGCATCCACCTTTTCTTATCCTAATTATAAAGCATTTTAAAACACATTCCAGCACATGAGGAACACTGTAGAACTAGATTTTGCTATGAGCCTGCAGTGTTAGCAAGCTATTCCTTCAAGGTATTACTGCTGACCTGACCCTGTTTCTGCTGACATCTACATGTGCCCACTTTCCAATAGGAGTTGGTGACTCGTGTTTAGGATCAGGGATTCTGGCTGATCTGTGTTGATTTTTCCCCCTCTAGCCCAGGAAGGTTGAGGTTAATTCAAGTGATCTACACTTGACCTGACTGAGATCAAGTAACTCAAAACAAACTGGGAATATAACCTCAGACCTCCTGATCTTCATAGCATAGTAATACACACTTGCTCACAATCCTCTCTTGTCAGAAATCCTGGATGTCCGATAGAGTTGGTTTCCTTTTAATCAAGGGCACCAGCTTCATAATTTCTTTGTGGATCTAAAATATCCCATTTTGATTAAAATATAAAGACACTACCTAATTTTAAGTCCTTGAAAATTCCTTTTTAACAATTGTACTGATTTGCAATCTATTCCATACATTCAGAGTGGACCAAATACCAGATGTGTCTGCATTTCGGAACGGATTGCAAAACTGGTACAAAAGCAAATTAATTCCTCCAAACCAATGTAATTAAAATCATAATTAGGATTGTATTAAATAGGACACAATGCTCTTTTATTTTTGTCCAGAATTAGTTCTAAATGGAATAAAAACAAAAAATGCTGGAAATCTCAGCAGCATCTGTGGAGAGAAACAGAGTTAACATTTCAGGTCTACATAAGAACATAGAAAATAGGTGTCGGAGCAGGCTATTCGGCCCTTCGAGCCTGCACCGCCATTCAATATGATCATGGCTGATCATGCACCTTCAGTACCCCACTCCATAAGAACATAAGAAGTAGGAGTAGGCCATTTGGTCCCTTGAACCATTCAATAAGATCATGTCTGATCTCATCCTGGTCTTAACTCCACTTCCCTGCCCGCTTCCCATAACCCTTGACTCCCTTATCATTCAAAAATCTGTCTATCTCCACCTTAAATACATTCAATGACTCAGTCTCCACAGCTCTCTGAGGTAGAGAATTCCACAGATTCACGACCCTCTGAGAGAAGAAATTCTTCCTTATTTCTGTTTAAAATGGGTGACCCTTATTCTGAAACTATGCCCCCTAGTTCTAGATTCCCCCACTAGGGGAAGCATCCTCTGCATCTACCCTGTCAAGCCCCCTCAGAATTGTATATGCTTCAATAAGATCACCGCTAAATCTTCTAACTCCGGTGAGTATAGGCACAACCTGCTCAACCTTTCTTCATATGACAACCCCTTCATCTCAATAATCAACCTTGTGAGCCTTCTCTGAACTGCCTCCAGTGCAAGTATATCCTTCCTTAAATAAGAAAACCAAAACTATGCCGTACTCCAGATGTGGTCTTAGCAACACCCTATACAGTTGTAGCAGGACTTCTCTACTTTTATACTCCATTCCCCTTGCAATAAAGGCCAACATTCCATTTGCCTTCCTAATTATTTGCTGTACCTGCATGCTAACTTTTTGTGTACACGGACCCTCAGATCCCTCTGTACCACCGCATTTTGTAATCTCACCCCATTTAAATAATAATTTGCTTTTTTATTTTTCCTACCATAGTGAATAACCTCACATTTCACTACATTGTACTCCATCTGTCAAATTTTTGCCCACTGACTTAGCCTGTCTATATCCCTTTGTAGATTCTTTGTGTCCTCCTCACAACTTGCTTTCCCACCCATCTTTGTATCGTCAACAAATTTGGCTATATTACACTCGGTCCCTTCATCCAAGTCATTAATATAGATTGTAAATAGTTGAGACCCCAGCACTGATCCCTGTGGTACCCCACTAGTTACAGTTTCCCAGCTGAAAATGACCCATTTATCCCGACTCTCTACTTTCTGTTAGCTAATCCTCTATCCACACTAATGTATTACCCCCAACCCCATGAGCTCTTATCTTGTGAAGTAACCTTTTATGTGGCACCTTATCGAATGCTTTCTGGAAATCCAAATACACAACATCTATTGGTTCCCCTGTATCCACCCTGCTCGTTACATCCTAAAACAACGGCAGCAAATTTGACAAACGTGATTTCCCTTTCATAAAACCATGCTGACTCTGCTTGACTGCATTATGATTTTCTAAATGTCCTGCTACTACTTACTTAATGATGTGCTTCAGCATTTTCTCAATGACCGATGTTAGGCTAACTGATCTATAGTTTTCTGCTTTCTGTCTCCCTCCTTTCTTAAATAGGGGCGTTACATTTGCGGTTTTCCAGTCCACTGGGACACCTCCAGAATCCAGGGAATTTCGGTAGATTACAACCAGTGCAGCCACTATCTCTGCAGCCACCTCTTTTAAGACCCTAGGATGCAGGCCATCAGGTCCAGGAAACTTGTCCACCTTTAGTTCCATTAGTTTTCCTAAGTGCTTTTTCTCTTGTGAGAATGATTGTTTTAAGTTCCCTCCCTCCCCCGTAGCCCCTTGATTTTCAATTTTTGGGATGCTTTTAATGTCTTCTACTGTGAAGACCGATACACAATATTTGTTCAAAGTTTCTGCCCTTTCTCTGTTTCCCATTATTAATTCCCCAGTCTCATCTTCTGAGGACCCAACATTTACTTTAGCTACTCGCTTCCTTTTTATATACCTGTAGAAGCTCTTGCTGTCTGTTTTTATATTACTTGCTAGTTTACTCTCATAAGCTATCTTCTCTCTCTATCATTTTTTAGTCACCCTTTGCTGATTTCTAAAAAATTCCCAATCCTCTGGCCTTCCACTGTTCTTCGCAACATTGTATGCCTTTGTTCTCAATTTGTTACCAACCTTTATTTCCTTAGTTAGCCACGGATGGTTCATCCTTAGAGTAATTCTTTCACACTCGAATATATCTTTGCTGAGGGTTATGAAATATCTCCTTAAATGTTTGCCACTGCCTTTCTACAGACTTGCCCATTAATATATTTTCTCAGTCCACTTTACTTTCATATCTTTGTAATTACCTTTATTTAAGTTCTGGACACTAGTTTGAGAACGAGCTTTCTTGCTCCCAAACTGAATTTGAAATTCTACCATGCTATGATCACTCTTCCCAAGAGGATCCTTCACTACGAGATCATTAATTTATCCAGACTCGTTACATAAGAACATAATAAATAGGAGCAGGAATAGGCCATTTGGCTCCTTGAGCCTGCTCCGCCATTCACTAAGATCATGGCTAATCTGATTATGGACTCAGCTCCACTTCCCTGCCCGCTCCCCATAACCCTTTACTCACATCACTCAAAAATCTATCTATCTACGCCTTAAATATATTCAATGACCCAACCTCCACAGCTGTCTTGGGCAGAGAATTGCATAGGTTTACAACCCTCTGAGAGAAGAAATTCCTCCTCATCACAGTTTTAAATGGGCGGCCCCTTATTCTGAGACTATGTCCCCTAGTTTTAGTTTCCCCTATGAGTGGCAATATCCTCTCTGCATCCACCTTGTCGAGCCCCCTCATTATCTTATCTTTCAATAAGATCACACCTCATTCTTCTGAACTCCAATGTGTATAGGCCCAATCGACTCAACCTATCCTCAACCCCCTCATCTCAGGAATCAACCCAGTGAACCTTCTCTGAACAGCTTCCAATGCAAGTATATCCTTCCTTAAATACAGAAACCAAAACTGTACGCAGTACTCCAGGTGTGGTCTTACCAATACCCTGTACAATTGTAGCAGGACTTCTCTGCTTTTATACTCTATCCCCCTTGCAATAAAGGCCAACATTCCGTTTGCCTTCCTGATTACTGGCTGTACCTGCATACCAATTTTTGTGTTTCATGCACAGGGACCCCAGGTCCCTCTATACTGTGGCACTTTGCAATTTTTCAACCATTTAAATTATAATTTGCTTTTCTATTATTTCTGCCAAGTGGATAACCTCACATTTTCCCACATTATACCGCATCTGCCAAATTTTTGCCCACTCACTTAGCCTGTCTATATCCCTTTGCAGATTTTTTGTGTCCTCCTCACAATTTGCTTTCCCACCCATCTTTATATCATCAGCACATTACCAGATCTAAAATAGTCTGCTCCCTGGTTGGTTCCACAATGTATTATTTCAATAAACCATCCCGCATACACTCTGTGAACTCCTCCTTCAGGCTACCTTTGCCAGTTTGATTTGTCCAATCAATATGAAGATTAAAATCACCCGTGATTATTGCCGTACCTTTCTTACAAGACTCTATTATTTCTTGATTTATACTCCGTCCAACAGTGTAGCTACTGTTAGGGGGGTCTATAGACTACACCTACCAGCGACTTTTTCCCTTTATTATTCCTTATCTCCACCCAAACTGATTCTACATCTTGATCTTCTGAGCCAATATAATTTCTCAGTACTGCACTGATCTCATTCCTGGGTCTGTGACCCTTCATCAGAACTGGAAAAGTTCGAGATGTAACGGAATCATAAGAATATGCAGGGGCAGTGAAAGGTACCTGAAACGTTAACTCTTTCTCTCCACAGATGCTGCCGGACCTGCTGAGATTTCCCACATTTTCCGTTTTAATTTCGGATTCCAGCATCCACAGTATTTTGCTTTTGTATTGGTTCTAGGTGGAGTTACGTTTTATTCTAATGATGGTTTTGTGACTGTTGTCAACTTCTGTATTAAATGTCTGATAATGTTTTCACTGAATGATTATGTTGTAATCACTGCAACTGTTTACCAGAAAAAAGCTTTCAACGGGGAACTGGAAAAATATTTGAAAAGGGAACATTTGCTGTGGGGAAAGAGAGGGATGAATAGAACAGCTCTTTCAAAAAGCCGCACAGGCATAATGGGCTGAATGGCCTCCTTCTGTGCTGTAAAGTTTTATGAACATGATCAGTTTGTGTTGCATTCAAATTTAGCTACTCTGATAAATTTAAATTTTTTTTAATTGCAGACAGAAAACGCATCCTAATTTCTTCCTCTGGTTCTGTGTGGATATGATTAAAGTTTGCTGTCCTGCTGGGAGCTTTGGTGTAGACTGTGTTGGTACTGTAATTCCTTTTGTGAACATTATGAACTTCAGTGTATGCAATGTCGTACAACAATATAACTGTATCTTGTGACATAATTTTGATGGCTGTGTTACATGATGCTTTTAATTAAGTCAAATTATGTACATTTAGTTCCTTCCCATGGTAAAAAGCCTGCATGTTATTGCATTTTAACAAAAGGCTTCTTTTGCTGCATTAACTAACTGCGTTAATACTTTAACTAACCTCTTTCTTTAATAGTTTAGTGGATCCCTTGTATAATTGTGTTATCAAAAGCCATTTGATCATGTTGAGCTGTGTGCAAAGCATGACACTAATTAGCAAACATTAGACTAGACCAGGGTAAAGAGTAGACCACGTATTATTCGAGACAATTGGAGAGTAGTCACAGTCAGTCAATAACAATTTCATGTTTCAGGCAGTCAAGTGAGGTTTCAGTAAAACATGAGAGTAAAATTCCTCTTAACACAAAAATGTGTTACTTTTTCCCAAAATTAATGGACTGTTTACAGTCTCGTTCTCATAAACCACTTGTTCCAAAGTCTCATGGTCCTTCAAATCCATTAATTATGGAGAAAAATTAGCTTTCTTCGACTTTTTGTGAAAATAGATTCCCCCCCCCCCCTCCCCCACTCCCGCTCCACTTAATCCACTGGCAGTTGAATTGACAAAGGAATTGAGAATGAGCGCCAATCCTTGCAAAGCTGGCCAGTGCAAAACTGAGGTCGATGCAACATTGAAGACCAGGCCCAGGAATCAATTTAGTGTTAACCTTTAAAATCATGTATATTTTTTCTGTAATTTTGTCTACTTCTTCCTCAATTCATGTCTTAATATAATGCCCAAGTCTCTCTAAACAACACGGAATGACCACCTGGTATGAAAGCTTGACGTGCAGCATGCTTTTGACGTGTCGCAGCAAGATCACTTCTAACACGCTGTCATTGAAACGGAGTAGAATTTAAAATGGGGTGTAGACCGACTGCAAGTGCATACCCCCTGAATAAATAGAAGCTCATCACAGTTCTCATTATTGAACTGTATACAACTAGTTGGAGCAGACGCACTGAAGTGATGGGGGAGGGAGATTTCTCTCGCTGTGTTGACTTTTCCTTAACTATGGATTCTGGTCACCTGCTATTACAGATTCACCACTTTTCCCCCCCTCTCGCTTCAGTTTTCTCGCAACCTCTCCAGGGGGCATTGATTTATGCTGGGGTACGCTTTCACAGGTGTTAGCTGCCCTCAGTACCTCATCCGAGTAGCTACTTTTTCAGATATGAGCCTCAGCAGCGAGTGTCCGCTTGACATTTGACGCACGTGCACGCTTTCCAGCGGGGGTCACCTGACAGCAATTAGCACCAATGTTTTCCCCCTCTCCCTATCTAAGGGCACTGATGCCAAATGAAACTCTCCTATTGACCTCAGATCAACTACCTCAGCAGACTGGGAATTGAGCCCAAGACATTCTGATCTGTATGCTCAAATGTCACTTTTACAATAAGCCAGCAGCCGAGCTGATTATACATTGTTTTAATCCATTTAGAATTTTTAATAGTCATGTATGTGCATTGCCAGCAACCTGGAGAACTAAAACATGTCTGAATATTGGCATGCAAATAATTTGCAAAATATATAAGGTGGGAAATGATTTTCATATTTGCTGCAACCTCAGAAATGTCAGCAATATAAGGAATTGTCCAGAAACATTTGTGATTTTCCTGTCTATTGATGCAAGTACAGTGGATATATCTGTGGAACGGTCCCATGTTCATTAGATAGGACTTGAGTGTGTGTTCCTGATGTCTCGGTGGATAAATGAAGTGTGTTGTAGTGCTAAGTGATATGGATCAAATAATCCTTGTGTGTGTGTTAAGCTGATTTCAGCTAAGATAGCAATGGGAGTCCAGTACAGTTGGCTTCAATGTGCGTGGGCAATAACCTGGGTTTCTGCTTTTGATCACTATCTAGTGGCCACTGCTGGTAACTGCATGCGTGTGCATGTTAGGTGACGAGAGGATCAGATTCAGTTGTAATGCCACCACTCCTTATTGGCTCACATAAAGAGTCGTCACTGGGGCGAGGTACTAAATGTCACTAGTTGTGGAACCCTGCCCCATTCTGCATCATTATCTTTGGGGGAAGGCGATTTAAAATTATGGCAAATGGTTCTTTGAAGCACTGGAATTACATTATCAGACCTGTATTTCTAAAGTGACTACTTGTGTCTAATAATCTGTATTACTTTAGGATGTCCCGGTGGTGCAGATAGGCCCTGCAATGGGCATGGTTCATGTGATGGCGATGGTACACGGACTGGTGATGGCTCTTGCAGCTGTATGAAGGAGTACAAAGGAGAAGAATGTCAAGACTGCGCTGCCGGCTACTACAGTGAATTCCAGAATGAAACCCATTCACTCTGCACAGGTACGTTTCTGAGCTGAAAATGTAAGTCCCTTCAGTTAGTTCTTTCACGTCTGTAGAATGATCCAAAGTGCCTCACAGCCAATCAGTTACTCTTCGATTTGTTGTCACTTGATACGTAGGCAAACATGGAGCCATCTTGTGCAATACGAGGTCCCACAAACAATAATGAGATAACAAATGGTTAGTTTGTTTTAGTGGTGTTGTTGATGCCACTTTACCCACAATGTTTGCAACTGAATATTTTAATGGAATAGTAACCAGCAATTATCCATTTGATACATTCAAAAAAGCAACATGTTGTGGTACCTGCTATCCTAAAAAGGGAAAATATTAATGCTTAATTCTCGTATGTGAGGAAGATACTTCTGTTGAAATTCAATTTAAAGCTGCATTTAAAAATAAATCTTCTGTTTTCTTCAAACTTTGAAGTTTTTTTGTGTAATCCTCCAGGTGAGGAATGTCTGTGTGAGGGAGTGGAATACTTGTCATCTGGTGCCTGCATTAAACACTCCCAGGTCAAGTATAGCACAGCTAGAAGCAGAACAAAGATTCTTTAACTCTGCCCCAACAAATTGCCTAATTGCAACCTGCAAAGTGTGCTCTTTTCTGCTTGATGCCCAGCGGAATGCTGCTGGGGAGTCAGGGATGCAGCAGGATGTGACTGCAGATTGGGAGATGTGGTGTTAACAGGTGTAGGGTTGCTCCGTGTCCGAGCAGTAGACCTTCTGACATTCAGCTGATGTTGCTTCTTTGTTTTAAGTTTTAGAAATGCTGCAGCTGATCTTCCAAACCCAATGTTGGGCAAGCCTGTGCACTGGCTTAAGACCCCTGTTCCCACTCTCACACAGTACTTACCTGTGCCCTTGACTCCAAAATAGCAACAATTCCCTAAAGGTGCCTTGGGCTAGTGTCAGAGAGACCACGGAGTTGGGTAGGCACATGCCTGTGAGGAAAAATGCAAGAAATTACAGGAAGACAAGTTAGAAAGGTGACAGATGTAGTTCAAAGCCAAGAAATGTGAAGCAGTACATTTTGGAGGAAAAGAACTGAAAAAAGATGACCCAAAATGATGAGATACTCAATGGAGAGCAGTAAAGAGGAGTGTAGGCATATAACTTTTTAACAATGAAATGCAGGTAGAATAGGCCATAAAGGTCTATCCTGAGTTTTATACATTGGGGCATTGAACATAAAAGTAAGGAAATTATATTGCATTTATGTCAGACATTGGTTAGGCCACAGTTGAAATATTAGTCAGTTCTCAGCACCCCATTACAGGAAGAATATTGGAGCCATAGAATGGCATTTTCAAAAGGCCTTTGCCCAAGGTCAGAACATATGGAGTTGAGGGACAAACATAGAAAAATAGGTGCAGGAGTAGGCCATTCGGCCCTTCGAGCCTGCACCACCATTCAATATGATCATGGCTGATCATGCAACTTCAGTTCCCCATTCCTGCTTTCTCTCCATACCCCTTGATCCCTTTAGCTGTAAGGGCCACATCTAACTCCCTCTTGAATATATCTAACAAACTGGCCTCAACAACTTTCTGTGGTAGAGAATTCCACAGGTTCACAATTCTGAATGAAGAAGTTTCTCCTCATCTCGGTCCTAAATGGCTTACCCCTTATCCTTAGACTGTGACCCCTGGTTCTGGACTTCCCCAACATCGGGAACATTCTTCCTGCATCTAGCCTGTCCAATCCCATCAGAATTTTATGTTTCTGATGAGATCCTCTCCTTCTAAATTCCAGCGAATATAAGCCTTTCTTCATATGTCAGTACTGCCATCCTGGGAATCAGTCTGGTGAACCTTCGCTGCACTCCCTCAATAGCAAGAATGTCCTTCCTCAGATTAGGAGACCAAAACTGTACACAATATTCAAGGTGTGGCCTCACCAAGGCCCTGTACAACCACAGTAAGACCTCATGCTCCTATACTCAAATCCTCTCGCTATGAAGGCCAACATGCCATTTGCCGCCTTCACCGCCTGCTGTACCTGCATGCCAACCTTCAATGACTGATGTACCATGACACCCAGGTCTCGTTGCACCTCCCCTTTTCCTAATCTGTCACCATTCAGATAATAGTCTGTCTCTCTTTTTACCACAAGTGGATAACCTCACATTTATCCACATTATACTTCATCTGCCATGCATTTGCCCACTCACCTAACCTATCCAAGTCATTCTGCAGCCTCATATAATCCTCCTCACAGCTCACACTGCCATCCAACTTAGTGTCATCCGCAAATACAACACTTCCTTCACAATTTGCCAACTTGGAGATATTACATTCAATTCCTTCGCCTAAATCATTTAATGTATATTGTAAATAACAAGTAGTAGAATGGATAGCGAGCTGTACAAAACAAAACAGAGATAGGGTTAACAGTAGTTACTCAGACTGGTGTTCACAAGAATTGTGCTGGGACCACTGTTGTTTACTATTTACATAAACAATCGGGTTACAATTTCAAAATTTGCAGATGACACCAATTTAGGATGTATAGTTAATATTGAGGATTGCAGGAAGACGTTAATAATCTTGCAGAGTGGGCATATAATTGACAATGAACTTCATTATAGATAAGTGGTACATTTTAGTAGGAAGATTAAAGTGGCCAGATACTCCTTGGAAAATAAGTGTCTAATGATCTTATTGAATGACGGAGCAGGTTCGAGGGGCCAAATGGCCTACTCCTGCTCCTATTTCTTATGTTCTTAAATGGGGTGGAGGAGCAGAAGGATCTGGGGGTACAGATAAATCTCTAAAAGTAATGATGCAGGTTAATAAGGCCATTTTAAAAAAGCAAACAAAGCACTGGGGCTCATTTCTATAGGGATACATTTGAAAAACAGGGAAGTTATGTTAAACTTGTATAGAACCTTGGTTAGACCACACTTGGAGCACTGTGATCTGTTCTGGTTCATAAGGGAGAAAGCAATAGAGAGATAAGTTAATGAGCTCGATGAAGAATTGTGGGTGGAGCATAAACACCAGCATGAACCTATTGGGCCGAATGGTATATTTCTGTGCTGTAAATACTATGTAATACTATGCAACGAATAAATAGCAATGATTCATTCGAATGATACTGAGAATTAAAGTTTGTAGCTATGAACAAGGCTTGAACAATTGGAACTATTTCATTTGTGACAGAGACAATTAAGCAGGGATCTAATTGAGGTTTTCAAAATTTTGAAAATTTGTAAGAGGGTAACTAGGAAAGAATGTGTGCATTGGTTGGGGAATCAGGAACTGAGACTGAGGATTATCACTTGAGGTGGGAGGGGTTTTATTTTGCACAAAGAGTTATTGGAATATTTAAAGCTTTAGCATAAAGTTGGCTGTTGAGGCAGAGCTTATATGGGGAAAAGGCAGGGAAATGAGATCAGCTGCAGTTGAAGAGCTAACACAGACATGAAACGCCAAACAGCCTCCTACTGTGCACTATGTCAGTCTTTGTCAAACC
Organism: Pristiophorus japonicus; assembly: GCF_044704955.1. Lineage (NCBI taxonomy): Eukaryota > Metazoa > Chordata > Chondrichthyes > Pristiophoridae > Pristiophorus > Pristiophorus japonicus. Next base: position 41,875,010 of record NC_091989.1, on the reverse strand, counting down.
AACCATGTAACTGGACAGCTGTGTACCATAGCAGGTAGTTTATCAGCAAGGAATGAAAGTTGACCTGCAGTCAGTTATATAACACATATTTTGAACTATGTACAGCCTGTCAGCCTGCCTGCAAAATGTGCACTGGTCCATCGAGCAAGAACTGCACTGAATGTGCAAGCGGCTGGATAGATGCTGTCACTGATGAAGATGGAGTTGTCTGTGTGGGTAAGCATGCTTGTATTATTACAGTGCAAAACATTGCCGTGCATTCCTCTCTCTTTTGTCTCTTCAAAAGTTTAAGTCCAGTATTCATTAGCACCTCAGACATCCTCTAGGAATGAGTGAGCATAACATGGTTGCATTTCAAATTCAGTTGGAGGGTGAGAAAGTTGGATCTCTAACCAATGTCCTAAGCTTAAATAAAGGAGACTACAAACGTATGAAGGCAGAGTTGGCTAAAGTGGACTGGGAAAATAGATTAAAGAGTGGGACGGTTGATGAGCAATGGCAGACATTTAAGGAGATATTTCATAACGTTCAACAAAAATTTATCCCAATGAGAAGGAAAGACTGTAAGAGAAGGGATAACCATCCGTGGCTAACTAAGGAAGTAAGGGATGGTATCAAATTGAAAACAAGGGCATACAATGTGGTCAAGACTAGTGGGAGGCCAGAGGATTGGGAAACTTTTAAAAGCCAGCAAAGAACGAAGAAAAAAATAAGTGAGGGAAGATAGATTATGAAAGTAAACTAGCATGAAATATAAAAACAGATAGTGTTTCTACAGGTCCATAAAAAGGAAAAGAGTGGCTAAAGTAAATGTTGGGCCCTTAGAGGATGAGACTGGGGAATTAATAATGGGTAACAGGGAACTGGCAGAGACTTTAAACAAATATTTTGCATCAGTCTTCACTGTAGAAGACACTAAAAACATCCCAATATGGGATAATCAAGGGACTATGGGGAAGGAGGAACTTAATACAATCACTATCACTAAAGAAGTAGTACTCGGTAAAATAATGGAACTAAAGGCAGACAAGTCCCCTGGACCTGATGGCTTACCTCCTAGGGTCCTAAAATAAGTGGTTGCAGAGATAGTGGATGCATTGGTTGTAATCTACCAAAATTCCCTGAATTCTGGGGCGGTCCCAGCAGATTGGAAAAACACAAATGTAACACCCGAGATGAGGAGAAACTTCTTCACCCAGAGAGTGGTGAACCTGTGGAATTCTCTACCACAGAAAGTAGTTGAGGCCAATTCACTAAATATATTCAAAAGGGAGTTAGATGAAGTCCTTACTACTCGGGGGATCAAGGGTTATGGCGAGAAAGCAGGAAGGGGGTACTGAAGTTTCATGTTCAGCCATGAACTCATTGAATGGCGGTGCAGGCTAGAAGGGCTGAATGGCCTGCTCCTGCACCTATTTTCTATGTTTCTATGTACCCCTATTTAAAAAAGGGGCAGACAGAAAGCAGGAAACTATAGACTGGTTAGCCTAACATCTGTCGTTGGGAAAATGCTGGAGTATTATTAAGGAAGCAGTAGCAGGACATTTGGAAAAACATAATTCAATTAAGCAGAGTCAGCATGGTTTTATGAAAGGGAAATCATGTTTGACAAATTTGCTGGAGTTCTTTGAGGATGTAACAAGCATAAGGGGGAACCAGTGGATGTGGTGTATTTGAATTTCAAGAAGGCATTCGATAAAGTACCACTTAAAAGGTTACTGCACAAGATAAAAGTTCACGAGGTTGGGAGTAATATATTAGCATGAATAGAGGATTGTCTAACTAACAGAAAACAGAGAGTCGAGATAAATGGGTCATTTTCCGGTTGGCAAATAGTAACTAGTGGGGTGCCACAGAGATCGGTGCTGGGGCCTCAACTATTTACAATCTATATTAATGACTCGGATGAAGGAACTGAGTGTAATGTAGCCAAATTTGCTGATGATACAAAGATTGATGGGAAAGTAAATTGTGAGGAGGACACAAAAAATCTGCAAAGGGATACAGACAGGCTAAGTGAGTGGGCAAAAATTTGGTAGATGGAGTATAATGTAGGAAAATGTGAGGTTATCCACTTTGGCAGAAAAAATAGAAAAGCAAATTATAATTCAAATGGAGAAAAATCGCAAAGTGCTTCAGTACAGAGGGACCTGGGGAGCCTTGTGCATGAAACACAAAAGGTTAGTATGCAGGTACAGTAAGTAATCAGGAAGGCGAATGGAATGTTGGCCTTTATTGAAAGGGGGACAGAGTATAAAAGCAGAGAAGTCCTGCTACAACTATTGTACAAGGTATTAGTGAGGCCACACCTGGAGTACTGCGTGCAGTTTTGGTCTCCGTATTTAAGGAAGGATGTACTTGCATTAGAGGCTGTTCAGAGAAGGTTCACTAGGTTGATTCTGGAGATGAGAGAGTTGACTTATGAAGATAGGTTCAGTGGGTTGGGACTATACTCATTGGAGTTCAGAAGAATGAGGTGATCTTATCGAAACATATAAGATTCTGAGGGGACTCGACAAGGTGGATGCAGAGAGGATGTTTCCACTCATGGGAAACTAATACTAGGGGACATAGGGCCCAAGTTTCCACATGATTTGCGCCTGATTTTTAGGAGCAACTGGTGGAGAACGGACTATCTTAGAAATCGCAATTCTCCACATTTTTTTTTCTGCAGTTATAGTCAGGTAGAACAGTTCTACTTTGGAACAGAATTTTTTCTTCAAAAGGGGGCGTGTCCGACCACTGACGCCTGATTTGAAAGTTTCCACAGTGAAAACGTACTCCAAACTAACTTAGAATGGAGCAAGTGAAGATTTTTGTAGAACTGAAAAAACCTGTTCTACACATTAAAAAATCAGGCGCAGGTTACAAATTAGGCGTCCAGAACGAGGTGGGGGGAAGGGAAGTCATTAAATTCTACAATAAATCCTTATTTATACTTATACAAATATTATACAAATAAATCCAACCTGAATAAAAATTTATAAGCAAAGAAAAGATTAAATAAACCATCTTCCTACCTGTGTGAAAGTGCTTCAGCCAGGGAGAATGCTGCAGCAAGCCTCACAAAACGAGGCAGCCGTTCCCGAACGTGGGGTGGGGGGGCGGGGGAGGAAGCCGTTCCAGACGGCGGAAGGGAAGGAGACAGAAGGCTGCAGGAAGCCTCAGAAATTGAGGAGCCATTTCCCGACGGCAAAAGGGGGAGGTCGTCAGGAAACGGCTGCCTCAACTTTCTGAGGCTTCCTGCAGCCTTCTCTGTGCTGATGGCAATGTGCTTTTATTAAAAAATGTTCAAAAATGAAACAGCTACAAAAAACTACAAAAATGGCCGAGTGCCAATGTTTCCTTCACACTGCGCATGCGCGAACGCTCCAACGCCCACGCGCAGTGTTGCCGGCAGGAAAAAACCTAATTTAAATAGTACCCGCCCCCTCCCACTTACAAAATCGGCGCGAGTGTAGGCTCCGCCCCCCTGGGCACTGCGCCAGGCAGACAAGGAGCTGCAGAATGCTCCAGAATCGCGATTTTTTTTTCCGGCGCCGGAGGGGCGCCCGTTTTTTATCGTGTGGAAACTTGGGCCCTTTGTCTCAGAATAAGGGGCCGCCCATTTAAAACTGAGATGAGGAGGAATCTCTTTTTCGGAGGGTTGTAAATCTGTGGAATTATCTTCCCCAGAGAGCTGTGGAGGCTGGGTCATTGAATATATTTAAGGCGGAGATAAGACCGATTTTTGAGCGATAAGGGAATAGTTATGGGGAGCGGGCAGGGAAGTGGAACTGAGTCCATGATCAGATCAGCCATGATCTTATTAAATGGCGGAGCAGGCTCGAGGGGTCAAATGGCCACTCCTGCTCCTTTTTCTTGTGTTCTTGTGACCAAGCTAAACCCTTCAATGCTAACGATCCAGTTCATTTATTCTAAATTCAAAGCACAGCACAGATATTCAGTCACTGAACTTTCAATTGTTCCTGTCAGCAAGTCCTGAGAGTGAAGTGGTCTGAAGATCTCTAAATGTTCCTTTGTGACTGATTCATAGTTCCACACACAAGTAATTTGGCTTGTTTTAATTGATTTAAAATATTACTAAATACTTTTCTTCCCTTCCAACCATTTGGCATTTCTAGCAGACATAAATAGGAACACAGTATCTTCGGACTGGTACCTGATTGAATAAACTTATTTGTCTTGAATGCTGCAGACCTTATTAAATGTATAGTCAGTGCTGACGCAAATGCCTGTAGTACCATTTTTCTGCCAGCAGATGACATGAATGTACTTTACAGAAGAATTGACAAAAGCAACAAATTCTAACCCATCAGCTCACTAATGTCAGAAGCAATCCTAATAATATATCATGGTAATAAAATAAAGTACTCACAATGTGTTTATTGTGCATTTCTGTTCAATTTAAAGTAGCATTTGTTAAGTAGTAAACATCAATCACTAGATAACTGGAGGTTTCTGTCTACTTAACTGCAACATCCTCCAAGAATTCAAATAAGGTATGTCAAGTATATAAGATTCTGTAAATTTATTACGTTGTGATATTCCACTTCCTCCTCTTTGCCCCACACAACCAATGCTCACTTACCATGTGTGGTGGGGAAGCTCTGAGACACCAAAATGAGTTTTATAATGAACTATTTTGTAATTTTTTGTGTTTTTTATGCTAGTCATGGTGGGAAATAGAACATTTTTCCACTTTGGACACCCATTGTTGGGATCCAGCACTCTTGGGTTAGAAATGGTGTGGGCAAGATAGAAAGTAACGTTCCCTCTACTTCAACAATGGGCCTGAAAGCTAGACTTACAAGAACCTGCTAACTGAATCAATAAGTTTTAGCATTTTCTACATTAACCATCCTTTTAGCTTCTCGGAGTAAGATTGAAAGGTTCGTGCCAATGAGCGGGTGGTTCTGCTGTGGACTTGCTCCTACTGGGAACTGCATTGAGAACGCCCAACCCTGATTGCAGCAAATGAGATTTTTGTTTTGTGCCACAAAGTGTCCCACACTAAATAATATTTATAATATTAGTGTTACAAATGGGTGATTTAAGTCCAGGTCTTGTACCCAGTGTGAACTAAATTGTCAAATTCCAGATTGCAAAGATTGCGCATTCTCGCTCTGGTATCCACTGTACAACTGCATCTTTCCATTTACTTGTAGATGTTGATGAGTGTGTAGCAGAAACCTTACCTTGCAAACAACATGAGTACTGTTCAAATACAGAAGGGTCCTATTCCTGTAAAGGTATGTCTGTTCACTTTAAGCTTTGTTTCACCAGACACCATACACGCTAATTTACAATTTTCATGTATCTGGTTTATGTCTACACTTGTAACCTATTTACATTACCAGTTTCGCACCAATGGTCTTGCTGAAAGCAGGCAGTGCAGATAACTCTCCCTCCCTCGAGCACTGGATTTTGGAGGCAGCAAGCACCACCAAAGTCTTCACTCATGCCTCTGACAGCAGGACTATCTCCTACTGTAATATAAAGCAGAAAAAAACACTGGCGGCAGAGGTGGCAAAAGATATAGCCACTACCAGGGTGAATGTATGAAATAATCTCCTCTCCCCTCTATACAGTTTTCCGAATCACTCGCCCCTAAAAGAGCATTCCAAACGATTAGGAAAGTTAAGAGAGCCAACACACAGGTTTATAAACCTTTTTTTTTCAAAACGCATGTGCAAGTCACTTCTTTGCAGATAACATAATTATTTTTTGCCCCTTCAACTTCTCTCATTGCTGTATGAGTTCCACACAGGTAACAACAGGTTTAAAAAGAAACACCTCACAACTTGTACAGCAATGCCTCAGCCCTTCATGTGGGGCAAGCATGTTCATGCAGCCTATTATATCTATCTGCTATTTAAAAAAAACTCAATGTAAGTGTGGTTTTAACAATATTTCCTATCTAGAAAGCAGTTCCAACAATTAATTGCTTCTTGTTGAGTTCAAAAACATGGAACCAAGAAAAAAGACTATACAAAGCAGGAAGGTCTCTGCCTCAATTCTTGTTGGGTGTGAAGTTGGTTGTTCTAGGTCAAAGAGCAATTGGAATGCTACAATTGGTCAGAACATCTCTGAATTGGGGATGGGAAGGGATAATTGCCCAAGGTTCCCACTCCTGACTCAATAACCTGTGAATGCAACTATATGGATCTCCGATGAGAAGATAAGTTGTGGATATGATGCTAAATAGCTAATGGACACTCACTATTTAGGTTTACATGTGAAGAATGGCCACTTGAGCCTGTGGTGCCGCCATTTTGCAAGGAATCAACTCTTTCAGGAGAGGACAAAAAATTTGAGTGAAAAAAACACAAACACCAGTAGATTATGTTTTTTTTAAAACTTGGATCGCATCCAATCAAAACCAAACATATGAAGACATACTAATATATACAGAGACGAGTACAGCAACTGAGAACTTCAGATATCTTAGAACATAAGAACATAAGAATTAGGAACAGGAGTAGGCCACCTGGCCCCTCGAGCCTGTTCCGCCATTCAATAAGATCATGGCTGATCTGGCCGTGGACTCAGCTCCACTTACCCGCCCTCTCCCCGTAACCCTTAATTCCCTATTGGTTAAAAATCTATCTATCTGTGACTTGAATACATTCAATGAGCCAGCCTCAACTGCTTCCTTGGGCAGAGAATTCCACAGATTCACAACCCTCTGGAGAAGAAATTCCTTCTCAACTTGGTTTTAAATTGGCTTCCCCGTATTTTGAGGCTGTGCCCCCTAGTTCTGGCCTCCCCTACCATTGGAAACAACCTCTCTGCCTCTATCTTGTCTATCCCTTTCATGATTTTAAATGTTTCTATAAGATCACCCCTCATCCTTCTGAACTCCAACGAGTAAAGACCCAGTCTACTCAATCTATTATCATAAGGTAACCCCCTCATCTCCGGAATCAGTGAATCGTCTCTGTACCCCCTCCAAAGCCAGTATATCCTTCCTTAAGTAAGGTGACCAAAACTGCATGCAGTACTCCAGGTGCGGCCTTACCAATACCCTATACAGTTGCAGTAGGACCTCCCTGCTTTTGTACTCCATCCCTCTCGCAATGAAGGCCAACATTCCATTCACCTTCCTGATTACCTGCTGCACATGCAAACTAACTTTTTGGGATTCATGCACAAGGACCCCCAGGTCCCTCTGCATCTCAGCATGTTGTAATTTCTCCCCATTCAAATAATATTCCCTTTTACTGTTTTTTTTTCCCCAAGGCGGATGACCTCGCACTTTCCGACATTAGAGCAGGGATGCCCAAGCTTTAGTTTTCAGGGTCCGCATAGGTGCATACCATGGGGCCTCGGATAATGTATAGGAGTAGAATTTCTGCAGGGGTTCTCATGATCTCCCGCTGTAACCTGAGCGTAAATGCCAGAGAAGAGGTGTAATGGCTGTTTCAAAATTTTATTTGATAAATAAAACTGCTTATAAGCCACGTGACTGCCAGAGGCATCACATCCACACCGTATCTTCATATCTGAAATGCATAACACTAGTGTGGCAACAGACTAAAAACAGGACTTTCCAAACATCCAGGCCCACAAAATAAATTAAAAATATATATAAATGCAAGTTGAACTGAGTAACATTTGCTTCAAAGTTCAAGATTGCCAAAACTTGGGGCCACATGTGACCCTAGGGATAGTAGGTTAGATACTCTTGTCCTAGAGCAGGAGCATAAAATGAAAGTGATCATAGTCTTCTGAAACATTGCATGTTAACTACACTGTAAGAATACTGTTTAAAAAGGGGGAGCATTTCAAGTCACACTTGTGGATGAATTTATCAAGTAGGTTCAGATCATTTTAATAAGGGGGGTGGGGGAGAAAGAGAAGAAAGGTGTTATTAAAACATAACCCAGAAAGAAGAGATTGTGAATGATGAAAACTGCTGTTTTGAGTTTTTTTTTTAAAGTAAAAGTTGGATGGAAGGCGTTCCATGAGTGTATGCTATCGGAGGTCATATTTACAATAAGTTAATATACTGCAGTAATAATGTGCCAGTTTAACTTTATTTGTCTCACTGTTCAGCTTGCGATGATGCCTGTGATGGATGTACTGGAGAAGGTCCTGACGAATGTATCAACTGCACAACTGGGTACACAATGGAGGAGCAGGAATGCGTAGGTATGCGATGTACTTGTGGCTGGTGAGATTAGCTTTGAATGAATTGTGTAGCAGATGCTGGAATCTCTGTCTTGCTGCTGATCTTAAACTGAATACTAATCTATGTACTAAATCTCCTAAATGTAGAGATCACTTTCTTAATCAATTTTAAACTGGCCATAACCAGTTGGCAACTTGAAAATTGAGCAGAGAGAGCAAGAAAGGAGCATGTGTGTTGCATGATAGCATAACTCTTCTCCTACCGGAGAACATGTGACTGGCTAAAAAAAACAGCTGACATTAATGGAAATAGTAAAGTTACGTTTAAAATGACACATTTATTAATGCAGACTGATGGACCTAAGCTCACCCTCTGCTGTTCAATCTGCTGTCTAAACAAACGATGGGCCAGAGGTTTAATCAATTCTGCGGCAATAATTTCCAGAAAAGATCCATTTCAATACTTGTAACATTGCATGCGGTTCAATTTCTTAACTTATCTCTGGCTGCTTTCTCATTTCAGCCTGTTCTGAGATTCCTTAATATAATGGGCTGTAAAATATCTTTAACTTGCCCCATTCTCTCCTCTCCAACCCATATTTAGTGTTTTCTTGAATTAAGAAAGTAGGGACTGAACATAGGAAAAGTAGCCTGTGAAAGTCACACATCATGTGGGCATTATCAGATGTGGGGCTTCAAGAAAAATGGCAGCTAGTGACCTGGTGCTCTGTGGGGTAGGTGAGATGCTTGCCCACACATTTAATATCAAAGCTCATTAGTGGCGCTATTGGCTATATTTTTTTTTCTACTTGTTCTCTCCCTGTGACATACATTTAATTGGCTGAGAAAAGCCTATTCCCAGGCCTACGCAAATACTGCTTTCTAACTGGCCACTGGAAGGTGCATCAGGGCAACTCTGATTTCCCTCCACCCCCCGGTAGGTAAGCATTTGGGCTCTGCTTGATGTGTTCCCACATTGACGCATCAGAGATTGAGAACTCTTACATGTGGGAAGCTAAGTCCTATCCCACCCAAATGCACAGCCTGTTGGACCTGTAAAGTGACTTGCTACCCAGTGTTGTCCAATAGAAATTGGTGACTAGCCGCAGACGAGGCTCCAGCAACACCGTTTTAGCCACATGCACTCATTTTAAACGCTTTCCATGCACTCTCAAAATACAGGTAAATGTACTTCATGTATATATTTCCTTAATAAACATCTGCCACCATTCAGTAACTAGGGAAGTAAAGCACTCACAATGTTCATAAAACACTCGCACTGTGCTTCTTGTTATACCATGTTAACAAATGTACAAAAAGGTGAAAGTACATATGCATATGAGTGTTGTGATCATATGCCCAATGACTGTGTCTATTACTCATTTTTTATTTACCAATCAGAAATGAGTTCGCCACATCGGGATTCCCAAGCCACATGTGGTTACTGTATTGGACAGCACAATGCTACTCTACAATTGTAAACGTTTTTTACATCCCTTCCATCGGAATGGGAAGCATGCTGAATAAATTTGCTTTATCAAGGTGTGGACTTTGATAAATATAGCTCCAAACCCAACATGCTTCAGTCCAGTTCAGTTTAGGTCATTCACAGCAATGCTGCACTGTGGTATAGTTTTACAGAAAATGACATGCAGTATGAAACTGAAACAGCTTAGGAGCTTAAGTCATATTCACATTTTCTTTCATTTTTTTTTCCCGCATTGGATTATTGTTCTGTGGTGGGGAGTAGGGGAGAGAAGAGAATCCCCCACACCATGGCAATTTTAGTGCACTGGGCTTCCTTTATTAAAATAAAATTAAACAAAAAATAAAAAATTTGAAGAGTTATGCAATGTTTCAAATTTTGTTCACTTTCCCTGTGTTTAGATATAAATGAATGCAGCCAGTCTGATGAAGTGTGTACGCGTGAAAATGAAGACTGTGTTAATACTGAAGGCAGCTTTAAATGTGTCTGCACTGAAGGCCACAAAGACACAGATGGCGCCTGTGTAGAAATAAAAGTACCAGGTATACTGATAAGTTTCAAATTCCACTTGTATCAGGTGATGGCTTTTATCTAACTCGGAAACTAACTAACATGAGCAATCTGCTTAATAATGTAAATAGAATTAAAAATACTTTTCACCGACTATACAGTGCTAAATGAGTCAGATCCTTATCACCACTTTAAAAATATTGCCACTCTAAGGGCCCACGGGGGGGGGGGGGGAGGAGGCAGCCGTTCCCGACGGGGGGGGGTGGGGGTGAGGGAGTGCGGGCCCGACCGACCGAACGCAGCGGGGGGGCAGGAAGCCGTTCCAGATGGCGGGCGGGGGGGGAAGGAGACAATGAGAAGGCTGCAGGAAGCCTCACAAGTTCAGCAGCCGTTCCTGACGGCAGTGGGGGGAGGTCATCGGGAAACGACTGCCTCAACTTTCTGAGGCTTCCTGCAGCCTTCTCACTGCTGCAAGAAGCCTCAGTGCTGATGTGCTGATGGCAATGTGCTTTTATTAAAAAATGTTCAAAAATTAAACAGCTACAAAGAACTACAAAAATGGCCGAGTGCCAATGTTTCCTTCACACTGCGCGTGCGCGAACGCTCCAACGCGCACGCGCAGGGTTGCCGGCAGGAAAAAAACTAATTTAAATGGTACCCGCCCCCTCCCACTTACAAAATCGGCGTGAGTGGTAGGCTCCGCCCCCTGGGCGCCGCGCCAAGCAGACATGGAGCTGCAGGGCGCTCCAGAATCGCGCGCTTTTTTTTTGGCGCGAAAAACGGGCGCCCAGCTCGGAGGGGAGCCCGTTTTGTAGCGTGTGGAAACTTGGGGCCTAATATTCAGTAACAGCGTCAAGGACGTTTAAGATTGGAAAACTCTTAAGATGATTGGAGATAGTTAGCTGGTTTAATTCTTCAAATCTTCTGGTTTAGACCACCCTTGTATATTGGCATTCAGAATCCTGGCAGTGCTAGGTACCACTGAAGGCTACTTTCACTCGTTATTTATAATGCATTTTCTCTTTTTGTATCAATAATACACAGGCACCTGAGTGGGAAAGAGGTGAGATTGACTGAGATCAAACTTTATCCATCCACTTTGACATAAAATGTAAAATTGAAATCTGTTCATTTGAAGTTGAGTCCAAAGTTGTGTAGATAAAATTCTCTGGCTTTTTTGAGTAGAGAAGTAATAAAAACCCAAAGTTCTAACCACAACATTAAAGGGAGGAGCACCGAAAATGAATCTTAGTTTGCTTTGACCACCACGCCTTCCTCAAGGAAGGAAAGACGGGGAAGGTCCATACAAATCAATGAGCATACGTTGCATCACTGGCCTGTACCAGGTGCGTGCATACTGTTTAGCTTCTTCCATCTTCTGCTGACCAAAAAAGCTGGTCTGTATCTGTGTACAGCAAGCCCACTTGTGTTTACAGTGTGTTGTAAGAAGTAGCGCTGCCACCAGAGATGCCAACACAAAACATCTCTCGTCGTGGTGTGTGCCTTGTTTGGCACTATGGGCCTTCTGGTGTTCCCAGTCCTAATTTTCATCCTATAAAATAGTGACGGTAGAAGAGAGTGGTGGTTGATCAGGAACGCAATGTTACAAGATTATCCTGCTCAGCAGACTGCACATCTTATCAACCGATAGAGCTGCCCTGGTGGCAAATTTATACGGGTAAATGTTCCAAGGCCCCACTTGCAGCCAGTGCATAGTGAGCATGTCGCACGAGATTACCCGATACGTGCTGGCTGCATGCAAAGCTCCACCAGCAGCATTGGAGCCTTGCACACTTCTATAATTTGTAGCCAAGGTCATGCTATTTTTGGCCACATTACCAAAGGGGTGGCATTGATGCAAAAAGGCAATTACACGTGCTTGAAAATGATGGCATTTTCCAACACAAGTGACTTTGTCTGGCTACAAAGTATGGTCCTCTACTGAGAAGAAAAATGGGGGCAATTTTGACTTTTGAAGTCAGTGGAAATAAAAATCAGGAGAAATGTAAAACGGGCTGACTATTTACACCCATTATCATCCGTTTTACACCATTGCGCAGTGTCCGAATTATCTCCAATGACTTTACAAAAATATCAATGGCGAGGTCAGGCCATGACCAGTATTGACAATAGGGACTTCAGTTTAATAATCTTTATTTTGTTTCCTGCAGTAGACGTGGAAGATTCTGAAGAGCAAAATGTTGTTGAACCTGAAGCTTTAGCAGATGTTGCCCCTCATGAAGACCTTTGACCCACAGTTCAACATATTAGTTTGTCTTGTACAAAAGTCTGCGGGTATATTTTGAAAAGGACTGTCGTTTCTAAATGATGTAGAAGTTATTTTTCAACCAGAAAGTTAAAACATGTTGCCAATGTGATTTGTTTACATGACCAAAAGTTGCCAGTTCCTGGCCTGTTTCCATTTTAAACTCCGTGGGTCAAAATGCTCTTTGCTCGTTTATTTGTGTCACAAATATTTAGTTTCACCTTGTCTATACTTTTGTGTGAACAGATTTGTCAATAAAAAAACATTTTGTAATGTTTTTGATGCCAATAAGTCTCCGTGGAAGGTTGAAAAATTTTAACATTGATACATGACCTTTATGCAGTGACACTGAGCCTTGTATCTACAGATTTTAAATTCTAAACAGTTTTCAGTTGGCCTTTGTATATGTACTTTTTGTTCTGATTTTCATATCCTTGTCAGTTGGAGGTTAGAGTTTTGTTTAAAATGGGTATTACAAAATGGCACTATGGTTTTGTCACTACATCTACTCCTGATTCTGATTTAAACTTCAATGACGGTCATCTTCCAAACAATTTCTCTTTCTCCTCGATACCATTGATCACTTCCAGTATTTTCTCTCATTTCAGACTTTGGGATTTTCAGGGTTTATTGGTACTTTTCCCATTAATTCCTGAATTAGAGATCATTGCATTATGTATGAGGTTCTTTCTCTGCAACCTAACCCAAAAAGACACTGTTTATACTCCATTCACATCTTTTGAACTGGGGGCTATTTTTAAAACCACGATAATTCTTATATTTTATTAAGATTTGTCTTTTCAGAATTGATAGTTTAATGTTCATTTTTGTGACACTCTCGCACTCAAATGACATTGCCTAATAAATAAGTGGGAATTGTACTAAAGATGTTATGGACATACCGGCTTGCACATTCCATTGGGAATACTTCTTTTTTAGGGTGCTGCTGATTGGGAAATTGGGTGGTGATCGCTGCCCATTTTACCTCCATTTCGAATCTGTAATCAGCATTTAAATTGATGCAGGAAATAAGTTTGCGGGCCATTGTATGTAAATTAATGCATCATGTGATTATGTCAAACATATATTTCTGCGCGTTTCACACTGCTTCATTTACCCACCGGTATAAAACTGGGTGTTCAACAACAACAACTTGTATTTATATAGCGTCTTTAACGTCGTGAAATGTCCCAAGGTGCTTCACCGGAGTATGATGAGAAAAAAATTGACACATAAGGAGAAACTAGGGCAGGTGGCCAAAAGCTTGGTCAGAGGTAGGTTTTAAGGAGCGTCATATAGGAGGAAAGAGAGGCGGAGAGGTTTAGGCAGGGAATTCCAGAGCTTAGGGCCAAGGCAATAGAAGGCACGGCCACTAATGGTTCAGCGATTTATAATCGGGGATGCTCAAGAGGGCAGAATTAGAGAAGCGCAGATGTCTCTGGTTGGGTTGTGGGGCTGAAAGAGATTATAGAGATAGGGAGGGGCGAGGGAATGGAGGGATTTGAAAACCAGGATGAGAATTTTGAAATCGCGGCGTTGCTTAACCAGAAGCCAATGTAGGTCTGCGAGCACAGAGGTGATGGGTGAGTGGGACTTGGTGCGAGTTAGGACATGGGCAGCCGAGTTTTGGATCACCTCTAGTTTACGTAGGGTAGAATGTGGGAGGCCAGCCAGGGGTGCATTGGGATAGTCAAGTCTAGAGGTAAAGGTATGTATGAGGGTTTCGGCAGCGGTTGAACTGAGGCAACGGTAGAGACGGGCAATGTTACGCAGATGGAAATAGACAGTCTTTGTTATACTGCGGATATGTGGTTGAAAGCAAATTTCAGGGTCAAATATGACACCAAGGTTGTGAATAATGTAGTTCAGCCTCAGACAGAAGTTGAGAGGAATGGAGTCACTGGCTAGGGAATGGAGTTTGTGGTGGGGACAGAATTGGAGAAAATTTCTGTTCATCCAGAACTGAATGTCAGACAAGCAGTCTGACCATTTAAAAACCGTGGAGGCATTGAGAGTATTGTGGTAGAGCTGGGTGTCATCAGTGCACATGTGAAAATTGACTGTTTCGGATGATGTTGCCAAAGGACAACATGTAGATGAGAAATAAGGGGCTATGGATAGATCTGTGGGGGAGTACAGAGGTAATGATGTGGGAGCGGGAAGAGAAGCCATTGCAGGTATTCTCTGGCTAAAATTAGATAAGAATGGAACCAGGCGAGTACTGTCCCACACAGCTGGATGACGGTGGTGAGGCGTTGAAGGACAGAATAGTCGACCATGCAAAAGGCTGCAGACAAGTCAAGAAGGATGAGGAGGGTTAGTTTACCTTTGTCACAGTCACAAAGGATGTCCTTTGTGACTTTGATGAGAGCCGTTTCGGTACTGTGGAAACCGGATTGGAGGGATTCAAAGGGAGTTGCAGGAAAGATGAGCACGGATTTGGGAGGTGATAACACGTTCAAGGACTTTGGAGTGGAAAGGGAGATTGGAGGTGGGGTGGTAGTTTGCAAGGACGGAAGGGTCAAGGGTGTTTTTTTTGAGGAGAGGGGTGATGGTGGCAGATTTGAGGGAGAGGGGCACTACCTGAGGAGAGAACCGTTAACAATGTCAGTTAACATGGGAGACAGAAAAGGAAGTTGGGTGATCAGCAGTTTGATGGGGTCTCATGGACAAGATGAGCTCGAAGAGGTCATATGGTCAGATCAGAGAAACTGGAGAAAGATGTGAGATCGGCTAGGGTAGGGGGGATCCTTTCGTGCGGTGGGCTAGGGGAAGGAAAGGCAGAGGCGGCTAAACAGATGGTCTCAATGTTTGAGACGAAGTCCATGAACTCCTCACACTTATTGTCAGAGGTGAGGGTGGAGACTGCGGAGAGGGGTTTAAGGTTAGCAGTGGAGAATAGAAGCTTGGGCTTATCTTTGCATTCCAGAATGATTCTGGAATAATGAACAATTTTACAGATGAGAGCAGGATCCGATAATGCATTTTGTGGTTTAGCCAGATCTGGCGGTGACTGGTTAAACCAGTTGTCCGCCATATCCATTCAAGTCTACTTCCCTTCGACTTAAGGGAATGAAGATGAGGGCCGTACCTTGGGGAATGGACAGGGTAAGAGAGAGCAATTGTTTTAATAGGGACTAGGGCATCAAAGGTGGTGGTGAAGGTATGGTTGAGCAGATCGGTAGCTGCAGAAATGTCATGGTCAATGAAAGGCCAAAGGCTGGATGTTCAGTGCAGTGTTCAGCCACCTAAGAATTCATGTTTAGAATGGAAGCAAGTCTTCCTCAATTCCAAGGGACTGCCTATGATGATGAAGTGAGTTTTTTCCAGGGGCTAACACAGAAGGAAGTAGGGTTGGGTGGAGGGGGTGGAAGGCGGATGTGGGTGGAGAGCGATACGAGGAAGTAGTCCAAGATGGCCATATCTGCGATTGACATGATGGGAGTAGGAAGGCGACGAGAGATGGCATGGTCGAGGGGTGTCTGTGAATATGGGTTGGGGAGTTTACATGGAGGGAGAGATTAAGGGAGGATAGGAGGCTAGTGAATCAGAGGAGAGAGAGCATGATGAATTGAGATAGATGTTGAAATCAACGAGGATGAAAAGTCGTTCAGTGCAGAGGTTAAGGGAGGAAAGCAGTGAAGAAATATCGGTAACAATATTTTTATAATACTTGGGTGAGTGGTAGAGAACATGAATTTTAAATGAGAGGTGAGGGGGGTGAATAAGGTGAGATGCTGAAGGGAGGAGAAAGTGCCAGAGGAGTAGGGTGATAGACCAAGGTGTGATTTGCTGATGAGAGCCACACCGCCACCACGGTGGTCTGAGCGGGGCAAGTGGTGGAAGGTATAATAAGATGGGGGGGCGTCATTTAAGGGTAAAGTGTCATCGCCCCTCAACCAGGTTTCCGTCAGGGCCATGATGTCGATGCTATCCACGATAAAATCATGGATGGCTAGGGCCTTCTTTGCAGGTGAACGGACATTCTGGAGGGAGATGCGGAGAGGGTCGTCGATGGCTGCCCCACTGCCAGCGTCCAATAGGTCTGTACTGGGAGCAACGATTTCAGGATTATAAGGTGTTGTGCTCTGTAGGGAAATTAGTTTAGAGAGGTTATTGAGATTGCAACATTGTTGGGCCATTGTTGAAGCTTTTTATTTGTGTTTTTCCTTCTTGCCACTAATGTGCTTAAAAAGCCTTCGTGACACATTTTGTGGTATTGCATTTTTTCTACTCCCATCGCAATTGTGCCACAAGGACATTCTTACTGCCAATCCCCCTATATATGTTTTGTAGAGGAGGAGCAACATAGGGATGCAAGGCAGGTTATAATGCACCTGAGGCAGTTGACACCCACTGGTACCCCGCGCCAGAATATACCAGCAAAGCTGCACATGGCTTTTCTGCAGAGGATTGCCTGTGAATGCTTCAATTCAGAGACTGATACAGAATTAGGTCGCACTACATGCAGACCTGCTACAAAACGTCACCACAGGAATGGCATTGCTTGTGGCTGTAAAGCAGTCAACTTTTATGCATCAGGGGTCCTTTCATTGCAAATATCAGCCAATCAACATTTCATAGATGGATGAAACAAGTCATCGATGCATTGCTTACTTGCACAACATGGTTCAGTACTAGCCCACCTTACTTTCAGTTGGCCTTCTACTGATCAGAAAATTTCGGTTACAGAGTAATGTTCTGTTGCCATAGTAATGGTGGTAGTAGTTGTCATATTAAACTGCTGGTTAGCATTTGATGATTGGTCACCCAATAGGTTAAAACAGTGTCCTTTTGCCTCTCAGAGTTGGATGCAAATGTTGACTCGACTTGTAGCAAGAAAGCCTCATGCCTTTGCTGCAACTTACAGCCTGTTTAGTTGGTACTAATGCTTAATCAAAAACCTTTTAGAAATTAGTACCAGCCTTGCAGTTTTACTCTGGATCCCTGGCCAAAAAGATTGCTGATGTAGGAAATAAAAATGCAACATTGGTGCACTAGAAGATAATATTCTAAGATACTCCATGATTTGGTCATTAGCAGAATTATTCATAGATTTATGTGTAACTTTGGTAGCCTGTTCCTGAATTTCCAATATGTTCTGCCAATGACATCTAATCTTACTCCAATAGAATTTACTCTGTTTGCACTGCTGTTTAATATAGCTTGAAACTACCCTTTCCTGTGGCAATGGGTGCCCATTATAGAAATACCTTTTCCTACTGAGCCATTCTGCATTTTCCCTCGTCATTTATCCTTCTAACTGCTCAACAAGACTACCCAATTAGTACCAAATAATGGGTACTTCTGTGCACTTGCACCCTCAAGGAAGCTGATTTATACTTTTACGTCTTTCAGTCTGGGCAAGATTCAACTCCAGGTCTCCAAAATAAACATACAAGACCCTTGCGTGGAACCATTAAAATCAGCTAAATGTAATAAGGCGAGTTCTACAATGAGTGAATGATCCGCACTGCTACATTGCCTCCCAATTAGCAAAGACAAATCCTTACCCCATTGTTTATTACTAATGATAAGAGTTGGATGGCACTATGGTTATATTTCCAAATGTTGCCCTTTCATAGCTAACTTTAATCTCCCTGGTAATCCAAACCACTTTCCATTTACATTCCATTGCTTCCCCACTCCTGCACTAGTTTCTCGATAAGCCTGTAACACAACCCTAATAGTCCTCAACAAGCACTTTTGTCTCCAATTTATTTTTCCAATAACAGAGAGAAAGCTCATCACTAATTTCTGCTGGTCTTGCTCATCTTTTTAATCATTTTAAAAAATAATTTGAATTAATGACTAGAAGGGGAAGAATACCCCATAATTTATTCTTAGTCTGGAGGAGTCCTGCGGAATAATATGATGCATTTATGTAGCTTAAGACAAGCTTGCAAAGTCAGAATATTAAGACTAAAAGCACAGCGATGAAATGTAAACCATTGTCATCGATGCAGGCTGTGGTTACATGTATTCACCATACTCTCTTGGGCTTTTGGACAGATGGCCCTTCTTTAACCAGTTGGGTAGGTATTGTTGATGTGTCGACGGGGTCAGGCTTGTCTATTGAACATAAGTAACTTCTCCACTCTGTTGTCGGTTGATGACTTGTAGATTCTTTGGATATTGATTTTGGGGTGGGAAAGTCTAAAAGATCAGACAGCGTGACTCCCAATAAGAACGTGTAAAACCTTTCCATTTTATTGAACTCTGAAGAAAACTTTAAAATTGCAGATCCAATTACCGCTCCTCATTTCACTTATTTCTCTTCTGCGCTCTAGCCTTTAGATCTATATCTGTTTAGACTCTTGTATTACCGTAAATGTGAAGCTAAGATCTCAGATTTCATGAAAAATCAATATAATATGTATAGTTTAAAGTACTGTCAAAATCCAGTTACATTTTTAGTGAACCTCCAAAGAGAAGTTGATTAAAGGGGCACCGTTGCCATGGTGAGGATCTTCCAATATCCATTAGTAAGCACAGAGGACTGTTCCATGACAAGAGGGCAAAACTATGTTTCCAATTATATCTGATGCACCAAATTATTTTTAGCATGGTTTGCATTGTGGTTTTCAGACTTTCTGAATTAGATTTAATGTAAGATTAATGTATAATATCTTAAGGACTAAAGCTGAATCACTACACCTCGCTGATAGCCAGGTTCAAAAAGATGATAAAACTGATCCAGGCAATGAAAGTCCAATCAGTTTCACATAAACACATAGTCAAATAATAGAATTGGTTATCAGGAATGCACTTGACGATTCCATAAGAACATAAGAAATAGGAGCTGGAGTAGGCCATTTGGCTCTTCTTCTCCACATGGCTGATCTTCTACCTCAACTCCACCATCTCGCACTATCTCCATATCCCTTAATTCTCCAAAATTTAATCAACCTCTGTCGCATCCACAACACTTTGGGCTAGAGAATTCCAAAGATTCACAACCTTCATTTCTCCTCATCTCAGTCCTAAATGGCCGATCTCTTATTCTGTGACTGTGACCTTGTGTTCTAGATTCCAGAGCCAGGGGAAACATTTTCCCAACATTAACCCTCTCAAACTCCTTAAGAATTTTATATGTTTCAATTAGATCACCTCTCATTCTTCTAAATTCTAAGGAATATAGGCCCAGTCTACTCAATCTCTCCTCATAGGGCAATCCCCACATCCCAGGAACCAGTCTAGTAAACCTTTGCTGCACTCCCTCTAAGTCAAGTATGTCTTTCCTTAGGTAAGGAGACCAGAACTGTACACAGTAAACCAGGTGTGGCCTCACCAATGCCCTGTTTAATTGTAGCAAGACTTCTTTATTCTCAGTACTGCTATGATAAACTGGTAAGTAGCAGCCAACATGGCTTCATAAGAAACAATATTGCCTCATTACCCTCCCTACCTTTTTGAGGAACTGATATCCCGAATTGACTGTGGAATGCCCTATGACATGATATACTGAGATTTCCAAATAAGCTTTTGGAAAAAATTCTGACTAAAAGGCAGCTACTTAATCCTGAAGCAATGGAGGTTTAGGTAAAACCAATGAATGATAGAGACATTCACTGACGAAAGCAACACGTGTTTGTTAGGGAAGTGATGTCAGGGTGGGGGGATGTGGAGTGCCTCCGAGTTCAATGTTGGGACCCTAATGTTTCAAACGTGGTTTTGGAAGCTCAATGCAAACTGGTTAAATTTGGGAGAGCAAGCAGTTGAATAAGTTAGACAAAATGTGTAAGTGTAATGAAATTTAATAGGGGCAAGTAGAAATTGTTGCACGTAGTAAGAATAAAATGAAGTCCCATGAATTGTGTCAAAATAGCAAGGCAGAAGTTGAAAGAGGATTAGTCGCTTAACACTGAGAGGAGACCCTTCGAGCTATACAAGAGTAAATGGTAAGCAAAATTAAATCTGGCACATTACTTCTTATTAGGTTAATACAGGAGATCTAAGGGATATATGTTCAAATTAGTGAAAGGCAAATTTAGGACTGCTGTCAAAAAGTTCTGTTTCACGTGAATGATCAGCACATGGGATAAGTAGAGTAATGCAAACAAAAACAAGGCATGGACTAGGAGATAAGCTTCTGGAGTGCACTGAAGCAATGGAGGTTGGCTAAACTGGAAAAAGCAAAGGGTGGCTGTGAATAGAACAATGTGGATATGGCACGAGAACAGTGGACTGGTGAAATCAGTGCCGAGGCTCTCGCTGTTTGTTGTTTATATTTTAAAAAATTAGGAGTTGTGAACAGAAGCAAAGCTATTCAAGTTTGGAAGTGATGCTAAATTGGGGGAGGGATCAAACAATAGGGACAAAACAGGACACAACACAGGAGAGTGTCCTTGAAGTATTGGTTAATAGCTCACTGTAACTAATAGTGCTGTGTGCAGCAACAATAAGGAAAGATAACTGGATCTTGGAATGTGTAACCAGACAGATACAAATCAGAGGAAACTGACTCTGTACAAGGCACTGGTATGGCCATGTCTAGAGGACTACAGTAACATTAGGACAGTCAAATTACCTTCCTAATCTGCATCTATTATGTGATCTCTTCCATGGTCTTCAGTGGGACAATAAAAACCCTGTGCTTCAATTCTCCAAAGGCAGTTTCTGCATGTCAGCTGGAAGTTTAACCAACAACTATCTTATATTTCACTTGCGGGCTCCATCATTATTCTTTCTTCATCCATTCTTGACTTCATTTCCTCGCCTGCGTTCAAATGGAACTCTCCATTTGATTCTGTTATATTTATTAAGAACTTCTCTCGTTCATGCTAAAAGCTTATTTTCTACTTTACCCTCTCTAAATTAACTCTTTCTAAAGCCCAAGACTTGAATACTGCTCCCATATCTGAGGAAGCCTTTGCAGCACATTTCTCACACTTCTGGACAGGATCTAAGAAAAGATGTGCTATCTGATCACTGACCTTATTCTCACCTGTAGCATTCAATCTCTCTATCACAAAACGTTCTTGTAGTCAGTGGTCCTCAGGATGTTCATACTTTGTTCCTTCTATGCTCCAAATATATTGGGCTGGATTATCCGGTCCTTTGCGCTTCGGGTTTCACCCCGGAGTGGCGTGAAAGGTGGCGTTCAGGTCTCCTGTCGCGATCCTCTGGTCGGGTTTTGTGGCGGCACTCAGCAGCACCGCTGGGAAGAACTGCGCCGCGTGTGCAACGCCTCTGGTTGTGACACCGGCAGTAGTTTGGCCTTTTTGACCAATCCGTCCGCCCAGAAGTGCACCTGCAATGACCGCCTGGGAAATCAGTGAGGTCCAGCCACGTCGCAGCGGTGAGGAAGGTAAACTACTAAGCCCCCCCAGGCGCGCACACGGCCCGGCACTTTAGTTTGCATGTTTCCCATCCTTGCGCCACAAAAAGTGTACAACGCCTCACTTCGTGCTGCGCCCCCTGATACCAAAACTTCCTTACGCAAACTATTTCCAGACGGTAACTTTCTCGTCTCGCCTCGGTTTTTGCCCCGAAAACCGAAAAGCCTAAAATCCAGCCCAGTGTCCTTACGTCCCTGCTGTGCTGAACTCAAATCACATTTTACCATTTTTACTGCAGCTCGTTCATTCCCACGGCCTCAGAACTGGACCTCCTGACCTCAGACTTTCCTTCCTCCTGCAATCTTCAGGCTTTTAAAACTCAAACTTGACATCACACAACCACGACTTCCTGATTTACCTGATCTTCTCTTATTCTTGTCAGTATTTGCTGTCGGCTTTGGGCATTGACCTTGGAGTCACAACTTTAAAAAATTAGAGGCAGTTTGGCTCTTGCAATTTGTGTTTGAGTAAAACCAGTTAAGGATGCTAGGAGCTATAGATGATGTTAAATCACTTGGGGTAGAATCTTTACCGGAGTTCCCCCCAATTACTTGCCATAACTTTGGTAAAAGATAGGAGGAAATCCGTTAGAAATGGTGTAACTGTTTCATATAGAAACATAGAAAATAGGTGCAGGAGTAGGCCATTCGGCCCTTCGAGCCTGCACCACCATTCAATAAGTTCATGGCTGAACATGCAACTTCAGTACCCCATTCCTGCTTTCTCACCATACCCCTTGATCCCCCTAGTAGTAAGGACTACATCTAACTCCTTTTTGAATACACTTAGTGAACTGGCCTCAACAACTCTCCGTGGCAGAGAATTTCACAGGCTCACCACTCCCTGGGTGAAGAAGCCCCTCCCCATCTCGGCCCCAAATGGCCCACCCCCCATCCCCAGACTGTGACCCCTGTAGGACATATAGACCCTCGAGCCTGCTCCGCCACCCAACAAGATCCCTGCTTTTGTACTCCATCCCTCTCGCAATGAAGGCCAACATTCCATTCGCCTTTCTGATTACCTGCTGCACCTGCAAACTAACTTTTTGGGATTCATGCACAAGGACCCCCAGGTCCCTCTGCACTGCAGCATGTTGTAATTTCTCCCCATTCAAATAATATTCCCTTTTACTGTTTTTTTTCCCAAGGTGTTTCTCCAGAGTTTCCACTGATCTCCCATGGAAGATATGGCGGGACTTTGGAATCCCCATAGAAATTCTACTCCCTAATGTTTGTGTATGGATCCAGAAACCTAGGCACCTCAGTAGTTTTCAATTCCGTGACTCCATTACATTGAAAGAAAGTGAGTTGCAATTCACTTACTGGCTTATGTAAAGAAAGACTTGCATTTATATAGCACCTGTCATGACCTCAGGATATCCCAAGACAATTTATTGAAGTATAGTCACTGTTGTAATGTAGGAAACGCAGCAACCAATTTGCATACAAAAAGATCCCACAAACAGTAAACAGATTTTTTTTAGTGATGTTGGTTGAAGGATAAATGCTGGCCAGGACACCGGGGCGAATTCCCCTGCTCTTCTTTGCATAATATCATGGACTCTTTTACATCCATTTGAGAGGGCAGGCAGAGCTTCAATTTAACGTCTCATTTGAAAGACAGCAGGTCCAACAGTGCAGCACTCCCTCAGTACTGCACTGAAGTGTCAGTCTAAATATTTGAATTCAGAATTGCAGATAACGTGAGGTATCATTTATCCAAACACCCCTTATCTGTATTCTGATTCGGTATCTGTATGGACCTGGTAGAATGCTATGTGTGTACAATATATCCATACTGTCAACATCCCAAATTGTCTCAAAATTACCCACACCGATTGTTTTAAGCATTTAATTATAGCTATTAGTAATTTTTCTATTTGGAGCACCATCAGTTGTAAAAATACCAATCTGAAAAGTTATTGAATGAAAAGAAAGACTGTTGCAGATAATAGGAAAATAACTCAAGTATTTTAAATACAGGAAGATTAAAGCAGAGCATATACTTGAGAACTGTTGAACTCAGTGAAGCTGCAGTACCTCCTAATTAACTCAGGGTGGTGCCCTTGATCTGCATCTGGGAACAGAGCTGCTCAGTGCATTTGCGAAAGAATAAATTCTCCTATTAATGCAGGCCAGATTCAGAGATGGAGAATCAAAATCTAGATAGTACTGTGACTGGAGGGACCACCACTGAGCCACATGCATAGTTAAAGAAAAGGAACTGCTACCCATCATTACACATCCAGTGAAAATGGACACCCAAACCACAGAAAAAAACAGATGTCTGGAACAATTAAACCTCCATCAGAATTGAGGCGTAGAACTCCACTTTTACAAAAAAAAACGTATGTATACACTAAACTCCTGCAGTGAATAAAGAACACAGGAAACGAGGCATTTGGTCCACACCTGTCACTCCCCCAAGGCCCACATTTATAGACCCTTCCACATGTACCTGAACATCAGATCTGGAATGTAACTTGCCTATTTTCTCCACAGATGTTGCCTAACCTGCTAAGTGCTTCCAGAAGGACCTCCAAGTCTCCAGCTTCAGAGGAAGCTGTGTTGCCCAGTGTTTCTATTCTGTGCCATTGTGAACAATTAGTTTGCTTTTTTGGAACCACCACACGCACTCCTCTTTAATCGTGAGCTGCAGCCTTTAAGAACTGATAGCTTAAAGGATTTGTTTGTTCCTCAGCTAAGTTTACCACCGACCAAGCACTCAGTGCAAGCCTTTCATATGCACAAATTGTCTATTCAAATTAGAGGGAGGGGCTCCTGTTGCAGTATCCTGTTGGAGGTGGGGTATTCAGCGTACCCTACCTGCTGAGCTGCCAACACAGGTGATACGGACCAACTCAACTCTATTTTTACAAAATTGGGTCTAAGATGTAGCTAGCACAATGGTGCATTCTGTTCCTAGCTGTGAGTGCTTCTTTTCACATGGTAGATTTGGTTTTCTAGTGTAAGCAAATGCTTGGCCCCTTTGCAGCTCAACTGAAGTGTGAGGCAACTTGACCAGTAAATAGCCAGAGAAAGAAAGAATGAACTTGTATTTGTATCATGTTTTCTCACATCCTCAGGACATCGCAAACCAAAGCAGTTCACATCCAGTGAATTAATTTTGACAATAGGAAGCTTGAGGCCTACTCTGTGCCTAATGACCGCAGCTCATGACCATGTGGGTCAGAGGCACTTTGAGCACACCAAGACTGCACACAGAATATGTGCAAGGCTTATTAAGGATGCAATTTCATTTAAGTTACCAAAGCCCTTGACCAGATGCTTAGAGTTTGTTTGAAATGGGTGCTTCAAGGGAGGCCTTGTCATTAATTACACTGTTTATAGTTGGCTGGTTTTCTCCTCTAAATAGTACCATCCTCCCTTGCAGTGCCTGCTGCATCATGGCCTCCAATGCCCAATCTGTAAATTCAGCCATTTTGCCTTAAGCTATTTTTTATTTGGCAAAAGAACAGGCACAGCATTAATGGCAGCCACCAGCTTAACACTAAAACTACTCTGAGACTTTAGTACGCTCCTACATCATGTGCTATACATTGGGAATGCACTCAAGATATTTACATTGGTATTATGGGGCAGG
The DNA here is from genome assembly GCF_044704955.1 of Pristiophorus japonicus. Taxonomy (NCBI): domain Eukaryota; kingdom Metazoa; phylum Chordata; class Chondrichthyes; family Pristiophoridae; genus Pristiophorus; species Pristiophorus japonicus. The sequence continues at coordinate 41,849,671 of NC_091989.1, read as the reverse complement.
ATCAGCTTGTATTCCTAATGCACGAACAGTGGTCCTAATGCTGCCTGAGGACCACATTATCCACCCCATTGTTGTTATGCAGGGTAATATGGCAGCAGGTTTGCACACAGCAAGATCCTACTAATAGTAAATTAGATCAATAACCAGCTAATCTGTTTTTGTTGGGCATGATTGAGGAATTAATGTTGGCCAGGACACAAGAACTGCCTGTTCTCTTCAAATAGTGCCAAATGATCTTTTGAACAAGCAGACAAGGCCTTGATTTAAGATCTCATTCAAAAGACAGCACCTCCATCTATCTAGATCTCCCTCAGTACAGCACTGAAGTATCAGCCGAGTTTATGAATTCACAACCTTCTGACTCAAAGGCAAAAATACTATCAACTGAGCCAAACTGACACTTAAATCTGCTGTAATCGGCCTTTAGAAATGCAGTAAGTTTGGGTTGGTTTATCACAGGAGTTTTTCTGTAGGTTTTACATTCATTCAGTGGGAGTATTGCTGTTTGATGAAAGGAATCATGCATCGGCAACTCAAATATGAGGCTGCTGTAACAGCTCTGTTATGTGGGGATATGTCACAACACCAAAGAATATTGGGCTCATATTAGTCTCATTTATATTATTGAATGGTAATAAGTTTTTTTAAAGACCAAGGGGGATTTAACCCCCAAAAACAGGGAGGTTTGGGTCGGGTGGGATATTAAAATGTTTAAAATCTGAATCCCCATCCCAATCTGCTGGTTTTAACAGAGGCGCGCAACCTCTCATGAGGCGGGTTGGCAATTTAAATATTATAATCAGGCTGCTCGCCTCATATTTAACCACCATTTTAAATTTAAATTAGGCCAGCCAAGTTTTCCGAGCCTCGGGAAACCCGCTAGCTAAAGGGAGGTGAGGACAGCTGGATCCAGGAGGTAAGTGCCTTTACACTTACAATTTTTACTATTTAGATTTTTGATAGTGAATGCCAGCAGACTTACCCACCACATGGGGCAGCACAGCTACGCCCGACCCTATTGATCGTCACACATGCACACTTATAGCATTGATCACAGGGAGAAATCAGGAACCCGGGATAATGTTTCCCTTCCCAGCTGTGGGACGCTGCTGCAGATGACTGCTCCCTTGGAACGACCCTGGAGGCGATTATTCCTTTGTTTTGATTTCTCTTCATTTATCCATCACCTGTCCTGATTTTCATTTCTGTTTTACTCTCTCATCGCTCAATCCGTTCCAGGATCTCCCTAGTGATTCATAGAATCATAGAGTGATGCAGCACAGAAGGAGGCCATTCGGCCCATTGCGCCTGTGCCGACTCTTTGAAAGATCTATTAATTAGTCCCACTCCCCTGCCCTATTCCCATTGCTGTGATAATTTTCCCCCAAGTATTTAGCTTTTGTAACTCTATCTGTAATCTTCCAGTAACCTTGCAGTTCAGTACCACAGGGTGAACAAATATTACTGCTGCTATGATGATGTTCTGTTTCTTACCATCTTCCCCGGAGCCCTAAGCCACAAACCATCCTGTACACTCTAAATGTGCCATTCCTTAGCCAGTTGTAATGAAGTTCACAACAGAAATTGTGGGTGACTTGCCCTTCGGACTTCCCTATTTTTCCATTGATAATTGCCTAGACTTCTGACTTGCCATTTCCCAGTAGCACAGTAGAGTTTAGAAACTAACCACCGAAGGAGATATTGCTGAAGCAGTAACAGCCTGCATCATTACACTGCCCTGCGTTTTATAGAGATCTGAAACGTTACTCTTCCATCACCTTGAAATGGTGTGTTCAGCGGTGCTGAAGGTTTTCACCCTGTCCTTTCACATCTGCCCTATGGGTTTGAATTCATTGCAGATTGACAGGATACAGGTAACACAAGTGCAGACAATGGCCATCTCAAACAAGAGATTTAACCTACTCTCCTGAGCAGGCGGCTGGTAGGGTCCTTCGACACATAAGCATGTCGGGATCCGATGGTGTCAGCAAATTTTAACTCAGCAATGAGCGGGGCCTGCCAGAGCAACCTGGGACAGCAGAGGATCAGCCTCAGAGGAGAATGAAAAAGGACAGTGTTTTTCTTTCCTTTGGGGAGCCAGCAGAAGAAGGAGACACTCCCTCCCTCTTTCCCAAACATGAGACACACGTAGAAAGCCCCGAATCCCAATCCCGTCACCTATCTTGTGTCGAGTTTGGCCATGCCATTTCCGGAATGGGTGGGACGTGGACCAATGGTATGTTAATAAGAACATAAGAACATAAGAAATAGGAACAGGAGTAGGCCATATGGCCCCTTGAGCCTGCTCCGCCATTCAATAAGATCATGGCTGATCCGATCATGGACTCAGCTCCACTTCCCCACCCGCTCCCCATATCCCCTTATCCCCTTATCATTTAAGAAACTGTCTATTTCTGTCTTAAATTTATTCAATATCCCACCTTCCACAGCTCTCCGAGGCAGCAAATTCTACAGATTTACAACCCTCTGAGAGAAGAAATTCCTCCTCGTCTCAGTTTTAAATGGGCGGCCCCTTATTCTAAGATTATGCCCCCTCGTTCTATTCTCCCCTATCAGTGGAAACATCCTCTCTGCATCCACCTGTCAAGCCCCCTCATAATCTTATACGTTTCGATAAGATCATCTCTCATTCTTCTGAACTCCAATGAGTAGAGGCCAAACCTACTCAACCTTTCCTCATAAGTCAACCCCCTCAACCCCAGAATCAACCTAGTGAACCTTCTCTGAACTGTCTCCAAAGCAAGTATATACTTTCGTAAATATGGAAACCAAAACTGCACGCAGTTTCTAGGTGTGGCCTCACCAAAACCTTGCATAGCTGTAGCAAGACTTCCCTGCTTTTATACTCCATCCCCTTTGTAATAAAGACAAAGATACCATTGGCCTTCCTGATCACTTGCTAAGCCTGCATACTATCCTTTTGTGTTTCATGCACAAGTACCCCCAGGTCCCGCTGTACTGCGGCACTTTGCAATCTTTCTCCATTTAAATAATAACTTGCTCTTTGATTTTTTTCTGCCAAAGTGCATGACCTCACACTTTCCAATGTTATACTCCATCTGCCAAATTTTTGCCCACTCACTTAGCCTGTCTATGTCCTTTTGCAGATTTTTTGTGTCCTCCTCACACATTGCTTTTCCTCCCATCTTTGTATCATCAGCAAACTTGACTACGTTACACTCAGTCCCCCCTTCCAAGTCGTTTATATAGATTGTAAATAGTTGGGGTCCCAGCACTGATCCCTGCGGCACCCCACTAGTTACTGGTTGCCAACCAGAGAATGAACCATTTATCCCGACTCTGTTAGTTGGCCAATCCTCTATCCATGCTAATATATTACCCCCAACCCTGTGAACTTTTATCTTGTGCAGTAACCTTTTATGTGGCACCTTGTCAAATGCCTTCTGGAAGTCCAAATGCACCACATCCACTGGTTCCCTTTTATTTATCCTGTTCGTTACATCCTCAAAGAACTCCAACCAATTTGTCAAACTTGACTTCCCTTTCATAAATTCATGCTTACTGCCTGACCAAATTTTGTTTTTCCAAATGTCCTGCTGCTGCTTTTTTAATAATGGACTCCAACATTTTCCCAACCACAGATGTTAGGCTAACTGCTCCATAGTTCCCTGCTTTTGGTCTGCCTCCTTTTTTAAATAGGGCATTACATTTGCAGTCTTCCTATCTGCTGGGACCTCCCCAGAATCCAGGGAATTTTGGTAAATTATAACCAATGAGGCCTGGGAGTTAAAATAGCCCAGGCCTGATTTCAGCAGGAGCGGGTGAATTTTGAATTCACCTCGCCACTATTGTTCACTCTCAGTTTTTGCACATGCGCGGTTTCTTTTAAATTTGCTGCGTGGCCCTGGCATTTAGAGGGAACAGCTTGTGAGCGGCCTGAGTAGTCCTTTCCTGATTACTGCATGGCCGCGCACACTCGCAGCTTAAAGGGAGCACTGCTCACCACCCATCTGTCCAAATCCCGCCCGGAGTTAAAATTGCGGCCATTTTGTAAATAAGATGGACACAGGATTATATTCTTTTCGAGCTGGTGACAGACGTGTGGTAAATATGCTGGACCTAGTTGGACATGATTTTGTTCCCGTATAACTATAAAGAATTGTATGAAGTCAACTGGTAACCACAGGTTCGGGCATTGAAGTAGCATTTAGCCATGCATGCTGGGCCTGAGGTAAGTAATGCCAGAAGCTGTCGTTGAGTTGGACTGTCAGAAGTCTGCTATGCAGCTGGAACATGAGTTCTGCATTTGTGAAGGTTCCTTACACGATGCAATTGCCGGATTCGCCTGGGAGGGCTCACGACATATACAATGACATGTGCATGGGTTTGGTTGCCAGTGAATTGAGATATGTTGGATGTATGGTAAATAAATGTAACATGATATATTGTTGCAGAAACGGCTGGGCACCAGAGGCTGGGAGTGTTCATATTGTAGTGATATTGAAAGGAGACCAATGTCTGCGTTGTACTTAGCAGAATTTCTGTCACCAGTTGCTGGTGCCTCAGCGAAAAGCAATAGTTACCTTCAGTACCCTAGACCTCGCATACTTAAGCTTCCTTAATAACGAATAAACCCTTCCCTCACCTTCACATGGTCCATCTCCAACTCTTCCCTTCCCTTCCTCGACTTCTCTGTCTCCATCTCTGGGGATAGGTTTTGGCAGAACATCGTCCCCCCAAAAAATGATCCCCCATGTCAGAGGGACATGTCCACATGGAGGGGGCTCCCAGGCTGCGAGATTCCTTGGGTCTGGGCCAGCGGGAGAGTAGTGACTGGTATGCCAAGTAAAAGGAGGTGTACCTGCTGTTGGGCACATTGGGGCTGATCTAGGTCTCCAAGGCCCAGGGCACGGCTGAACCCAAAGAAAAGATTCGTAGATTTTGAATTTCACAAAAATGGTAAGGCTCTGCTGCATTTTGCGGCCTCCTCTGGCTGGCTCACACTGGCTGAGTGCCTGCCATTGCCGCTTGAATCAGGGCTCCTCTTCCGCTACTGAAAGTCTGCTAATGTCAATAGTGGAGGATTCCAGCAGCTGCATTTTGGCATAAGTTAGACAGAGAAACACACACCATTTTCATCTCGCTGCCATTAGATACAAGAGACGTGATAACACATCTCGACATCATTTATGTCATTGCATCCTATGATTGAAAACAATCAAATAAAAGGTCTGTCAACATCTTTTTCAGCAAGATGATGATTTTACATTCTTGCAGCTTGATGTCGAATGTCTTTCCTCCTACTCTATAATTGGGTCATCATCAAAATATAATTGTTGAGGGTTCCCTCTGCTGGTGATACTGTGCTAATGCACTGCCCATTTGTAGCTAACTTGAATGCACTTTAAAATAGTAATATTGATTAGAAAATGTAATGACAACCTTACGTGCACTGTGCAGATGTGTTTGCCATTTTTGTAAGTGGTGTTAGGTTCCTGTGTAATTTAAGCCTGACTGCATCCATATATACTTTTTGTTAACTTGTTCATTGGGCTCCTGTTTAGCATCCAGTAACAGACAGTTCCAAAGTGCTTCTGATAAGATCAGCCTTGTACAAAATGAAATGGGCAATGTTTGTTTCTTTGTTCAAGTCTGGTGAATGGGATGTTAGCCTATTAGCTTTTATGACTCAACACCATGTTTCAGGATAGTTGATTGGTGATCGGGGATATCACTGGAGTCACTTGCCTATTTCTCCAGTTGGACATCCACAGGTCCGGTGTGGTGGGGGGGGAGGGAGGGAGAAGGGGAGAGGCCGGAGGGGGTGGAAGACGGGTAGGGGAGGGGATATAAGAACATAAGAATTAGGACCAGGAGTAGGCCATCTAGCCCCTCGAGCCTGCTCCGCCACTCAACAAGATCATGGCTGATCTGGCCGTGGACTCAGCTCCACTTACCCGCCCGCTCCCCATAACCCTTAATTCCCTTATTGGTTAAAAATCTATCTATCTGTGATTTGAATACATTCAATGAGCTAGCCTCAACTGCTTCCTTGGGCAGAGAATTCCACAGATTCACAACCCTCTGGGAGAAGAATTTTCTTCTCAACTCGGTTTTAAATTGGCTCCACAGAATTTTGAGGCTGTGCCCCCTAGTTCTAGTCTCCCCGACCAGTGGAAACAACCTCTCTGCCTCTATCTTGTCTATCCCTTTCATTATTTTAAATGTTTCTATAAGATCACCCCTCATCCTTCTGAACTCCAACGAGTAAAGACCCAGTCTACTCAATCTATCATCATAAGGTAACCCCCTCATCTCCGGAATTAGCCTAGTGAGTCATCTCTGTACCCCCTCCAAAGCTAGTATATCCTTCCTTAAGTAAGGTGACCAAAACTGCACGCAGTACTCCAGGTGCGGCCTCACCAATACCCCGTACAGTTGCAGCAGGACCTCCCTGCTTTTGTACTCCATCCCTCTCGCAATGAAGGCCAACATTCCATTCGCCTTCCTGATTACCTGTGCACCTGCAAAGTAACTTTTTGGGATTCATGCACAAGGACCCCCAAGTCCCTCTGCACCGCAGCATGTTGTAATTTCTCCCCATTCAAATAATATTCCCTTTTACTGTTTTTTTTCCCAAGGTGGATGGACTCACATTTTCCGACATTGTATTCCATCTGCCAAACCTTAGGCCATTCGTTTAACCTAGCTAAATCTCTTTGCAGCCTCTCTATGTCCTCTACACAACCTGCTTTCCCACTAATCTTTGTGTCATCTGCAAATTTTGTTACACTACACTCTGTCCCCTCTTCCAGGTCATCTATGTATATTGTCAACAGTTCTGGTCCCAGCACCGATCCCTGTGGCACACCACTAACCACCGATTTCCAACCCAAAAAGGACCCATTTATCCCGACTCTCTGCTTTCTGTTAGCCAACCAATTCTCTATCTATGCTAATACATTTCCTCTGACTCCGCGTACCTTTATCTTCTGCAGTAACCTTTTGTGTGGCACCTTATCGAATGCCTTTTGGAAATCCAAATACACCACATCCATCGGTACACCTCTATCCACCATGCTTGTTATATCCTCAAAGAATTCCAGTAAATTAGTTAAACATGATTTCCCCTTTATGAATCCATGTTGCATCTGCTTGATTGCACTATTCCTATCTAGATGTCCCGCTATTTCTTCCTTAATAATAGCTTCAAGCATTTTCCCCACTACAGATGTTAAACTAACCGGCCTATAGTTACCTGCCTTTTGTCTGCCCCCCTTTTTTAAACAGAGGCGTTACATTAACTGCTTTCCAATCCGATGGTACCTCCCCAGAGTCCAGAGAATTTTGGTAGATTATAACGAATGCACCTGCTATAACCTCCGCCATCTCTTTTAATACCCTGGGATGCATTTCATCAGGACCAGTGGACTTGTCTACCTTGAGATCCATTAGCCTGTCCAGCACTACCCCCCTAGTGATAGTGATTGTCTCAAGGTCCTCCCTTCCCACATTCCCGTGACCAGCAATTTTTGGCATGGTTTTTGTGTCTTCCACTGTGAAGACCGAAGCAAAATAATTGTTTAAGGTCTCAGCCATTTCCACATTTCCCATTATTAAATCCCCATTCTCATCTTCTAAGGAACCAACATTTACTTTAGTCACTCTTTTCTGTTTTATATATCGGTAAAAGCATTTACTATCTGTTTTTATGTTTTGCGCAAGTTTACTTTTGTAATCTATCTTTCCTTTCTTTATTGCTTTCTTAGTCATTCTTTGCTGTCGTTTAAAATTTTCCCAATCTTCTAGTTTCCCACTAACCTTGGCCACCTTATACGCATTGGTTTTTAATTTGATACTCTCCTTTATTTTCCTTAGTTATCCACGGCTGGGTATCCCTTCTCTTACCGCCCTTCTTTTTCACTGGAATATATTTATGTTGAGCACTATGAAAGAGCTCCTTAAAAGTCCTCCACTGTTCCTCAATTGTGCCACCGTTTAGTCTGTGTTTCCAGTCTACTTTAGCCAACTCTGCCCTCATCCCACTGTAGTCCCCTTTGTTTAAGCATAGTACGCTCGTTTGAGACACTACTTCCTCACCCTCAATCTGTATTACAAATTCAACCATACTGTGATCACTCATTCCGAGAGGAACTTTTACAAGGAGATCATTTATTATTCCTGTCTCATTACACAGGACCAGATCTAAGATAGCTTGCTCCCTTGTAGGTTCTGTAACATACTGTTCTAAGAAACAATCCCGTATGCATTCTATGAATTCCTCCTCAAGGCTACCCCGTGCGATTTGATTTGACCAATTGATATGTAGGTTAAAATCCCCCATGATTACTACCGTTCCTTTTTCACATGCCTCCATTATTCCCTTGATTATTGTCCGCCCCACCGTGAAGTTATCATTTCGGGGCCTAAAAACTACGCCCACCAGTGACTTTTTCCCCTTACTATCTCTAATCTCCACCCACAATGATTCAATATTTTGTTCATTAGAGCCAATATCGTCTCTCACAACTGCCCTGATATCATCCTTTATTAACAGAGCTACCCCACCTCCTTTTCCTTCTTGTCTATCTTTCCAAATTGTCAGATACCCCTGTATGTTTAATTCCCAGTCTTGGCCACCCTGCAACCACGTTTCTGTAATGGCCACCTAATCATAACCATTTGTAATGATTTGTGCCGTCAACTCATTTACTTTGTTTCGAATGCTGCGTGCGTTTAGGTAAAGTGTTTTAATACTAGTTTTTAAACCATGATTTTTGGTTTTGACCCCTTCTGCAGCCCCTTTATATTCATACATATTGTCCCTTCCTATCACCTTGTGGTTTACACTTACCCCAGTGCTACTCTGCTCTGTTGCCTCCTGCCTTTTGCATCCTTTCTTGGGGTTCTGTTCATCTGAGCTCTCACCGACTCTAACTAGCTCAGAGCCCTCTCCTGGGTTCCCATCCCCCTGCCAAGCTAGTTTAAAGCCCTCCCAACCGTACTATCAAAACCACCTGCGAGAACATTGGTCCCGTCTCTGTTGAGGTGTAACCTGTCCGACTTGTACAGGTCCCACCTACCCCAGAAGCGGTCCCAATTGTTCAGGAAACTAAAGCCCTCCCTCCTACACCAATGTCCCAGCCACGTATTTATCTGACTAGCCTTCCTATTTCTACCCTCACTAGTATGTGGCACTGGCAGTAATCCCGAGATTACCACCTTTGAGGTCCTAGCTTTCAATCTTACTCCTAGCTCGCTAAACTCAGCTTTCAGGACCTCACCCCTCTTTCTACCTATGTCGTTGGTACCAATGTGGACCTCAACCACTGGCTATTCCCCTTCCCTCCCCAGAATGCCCTGCAGTCGCTCAGTGGGATGGGTTGGTGGGAAATATAGTGAGGCCCAAAGCACTTCAAGAATTTTAATATAGCAGACGAAAGACAATCTCATTTTAGGCATAGATAAATTTGGTGGAGCATGGCAATATAGCCAAGCAGGAGTCTCCAGAATGATGGTAGCTTACATAGTAGCCCAGAATTTGCTGGAGTGGGTAATCACCCCGTGTGCCCCCTCACCCTTAAGCTCGAAGATCTTTTGCACCACAAATTGCTGGAAGTGCAAACTGATAACAGCACAGCAAAGGCAACAGGGCACCTGGGACCTTAGTGAACAATGGGACCAACAGTCTATCTCTGTAACCACTGAGATTTAAGGATAGAGAAAGAACTAGAGGCACAGCGGACAAGGAAATACAATGAATTAGAGTCAAATTAGGTACAGAAAAAGAAATGAAGAGAGGGAAATAAATATTTGATTATGAAAGAGAGAGAAAAAAAGACAGTAAGGAAAAGTAAGATAAACATAAAAAAAAATTAAATTTAATATTTTAAAAATCTTTCGGAACAATTTACTACTGCAGGAATGAGACTCCACAGTTTCAATTGTTCCCTTTCTGGGCCGGAGAGGTTGAGTGGCATTGCAGGAACATAAATCTCATGATTAAAAGGGTCCTTACATCGTTAAGTACCAACCCCAACTTTCTGCGGCAAGTTTAATTTGTTTTAACAGCGCAAATATAGTTGACGGAGAGCTTCCATTTTCGCCAGGTAAAGCCCCGCAAGGCATCCAGCAATTTGTGGTGATTCGCAACTCACCACATATTGTGGATGATTTACACATTAATAATGGTGTGCGCATTAAACTCAGTTATTTTCCAAGTAAATGTTTGGCCATTATCACTATGCAGAAAGGGTGGCTACTTCCAGAAGCTGAAGAGTATGATAATGATGATGAAGAAGATGCACAGCACCTTCCATCAGGAAGAAGATGCAATAGAAAGGAGAAGAGGTGGAACGAGAGAGCCATCAGCCTGAAGCCAGACAAAGAAGTCAGCAACTTATAGCTGACTGCTTTCAGTAAATAAAAATATCGAAATGAATAAAAATGTTCTCACTACCTGTTCCTCCTTCACCTCCCAACTTCCTCACAAAGACCTGCAGTCCCAAAGGCTTCTGTACTGTAACTACTTAATACAGAAGTCACATTCTCAGCTGTCATCATCCAAGTCCACTAAGGTGCAAACATCCACATAAATGAATTCTAAAGTCTATATAGTCAAACAATTTTTACTTTTTAGAACAAAATTCAACAACAGATTCCAGTAATTTCTTGCACTCTAACTGTGACAATTTCCTATAACTGCATCCGCCCTTTGTGCCAGATACCTTACTGGCTCTAGCTCCTAATCTGCTACTTTTACAAGATGCTCCATGAGCAAGGCAAGTTTGAGAGGTGGGTGGCTGAGAAGATTCATCTACAGCATTTGAGAACTGAATGGTAGCATAGTGGTTATGTTGCTGGACGAGTAATCCAGAGGCTTGGACTAATGATCCAGAGACATGAGTTCAGAATCCCACCACGGCAGCTGGGGAATTTAAATTTAATGAAATAAATCTGGAATAGAAACTAGTATCAATAATGGTGACCATGAAACCACAGGACTGTCGTGAAAACCCATCTGGTTCACTAATGTCCTTTAGGAAAGGAAATCTGCCATCCTTACCCGGTCTGGCCTATATGTGACTCCAGACCCACAGCAATGTGGATGACTCTTAACTGCCCTCTGAATTGGCCCAGCAAGCCAGGGATGGGCGGTAAATGCTGGCCATGTTGGCGCCATCCACATCCTGTGAATGAATTTTAAAGAAATGACACCCATCGCATTGATGCTCCTGTCCCTGATGCTCCTACTTGCAGTTGCCATTCTTTTATGTTGTCAAAGGGTGCCAGGTCTAGATCAGACACTCCCAAATAGTGTTTTTCAGATGTGCTACTTGCTGGCGTCATCACTGACCAAATAGTCTCGATCAAGTCTTGGAAGCCCTGGGACAGTGTTCAGGCTGTCCCTCAAAACACCTGCTGATTTTTTTGATTATGTTCTAAGCACTTGGGACATTTTTCCACATTAAAAGCGCTATATAAATGCAAGTTGTTGTTAAAGCAGTGCTAGCTGCCTTTGCAGAAGTCACCAATCCCCTTAGCACCTCCTTCTGCTGCCTTGTTGCTGCTGGTCTCCTGGTCTGTCAGTCTTGTCAGGATGTTTTGCAGGTGGTGAGAAAGTCCAGACAACATTTTTCAGGTGCATGTTGTGAATCCACTCCCTTCTCCATCATCTCAACCATATATATTGAAACTGTTTCTACTGCCTTCATATGAGAGCTATACTCCGAAACAGTGCTCTTTTGAGGATTGGGCCTTTGAGACCAAAGTCCCCAGGGCTCCTCAACTGAGGGCAATCATTTCTCTAACCTCCACAAAGCAATAGCACTCTCTCCCCTTCCACTACTTCTTCCTCCTGGATGTGTGCACTTGAACTGGTGCTGGGACAGGTCAGACGCCACAACAGAGGTGAGGATGGGGAAAGACTTGTGGATCTTGCTGAACCCGCCCACTCTTCTGATCGACAGGTCTCTTCCTCCACATCATCCCCCAGGATTTCAAAATCAATGAAGCTCGATTAGCTGCACGCATGGCTCATCATAGATACCTTTCAAACCTTATTTAAATTGGATTGTTTAAAGGGAACGGCAAATGCTGGAATTCTGAAACAAAAACATAAAATGCTGGAAATACGCAGTAGATCCATCAACTTTGATGGAGAGAAATGACAACTTAACATTTTAGGTGTAGACCCTTCTTCAGAACTGGAAGGAAAAGTTAACAGAACTGAACAATAAGGGCGGGGGCAAGAGAGAAAACAGGTTGGTTCCTCAAACGGTTTCTTTTTAAAAGTTGGAAATACGTGAAAACTGCTAGTTGATGCGTGAAGCTATGTGGAGAGGGAGGAGACTGGGCTCGACTAGATCACGGTGCAGCAATTGGCCTTCCCATGGAAAGATGCATTTTCCAATTTCTCTTGTTTTTTTCCATTTTCCAATAGGTTGTGTGTTAAGGAATGTGAGAGATGACAGCACTGAAAATGGAAGGTTTTCCCCATTTGCTCCCCTGAAGTAATGTGCTGAAATGGTCAGATGCAATGTAAAGGCTCCATCGGCCGTCAATGTCCTCAACCCAAGACTCAATGGGTCACCACTCCCACTTCTCTCATTGCAGCTTTCCAAAGCCTCTCCTTTGAGTCACGGGTTATATATGTATGGCTGCCAAATTAGCAGCAATTAGAATAACTACATGGGTTTAGTTTAACAGGATTGTGGCCACTGTCCGTCATATTCCATCGGTCATAAGGCACCACATTAGATCCTAAGTATGATGTGAATAAAAACAGCACAATGGAGGGCTATGAATCAGACCAACCAGACCACTGTACATGAGTCAGTTATGTAGATTATGTTAAATTAGGACCCCCCCCCCATCCCATCCATAATCAATTGAATGGTCACTGTGTATTCTGTTTACATTAGATTGTATGAATTAGTGTTTCTGGTGTCGAGCTTCACACATTGGGAGCGTCAATCAGTAACTTGGGTGCCAGGGTCAGCACAACCCAGGCGATTTGCCAATGCACCACTGCTGGCCTCTGTGCTCCAATTTCTTATTTGCGATTGAAATCCCGATATGTTGTGTGAAGCTCTGCACATGGTCCGCTATTTTGGTGAAATGCACATCTTTAATCATTTTTGTTCCCCTAGAATTATTATTTTTTTAAGTTTTTCACTTATTTGAGGTGCACTCCCCTCAGTCAGATGTCTGCCTCCTGCCCAGAACTTCCTCATTCTGATATTTTACGAGATGTTTCTCTGGAGCTGTTGCGGTTGCTGTTTGAAGATACTGTGTGATTATATGAAAGGGGTTCCAGAAATTATTGAATGAAATATTCTGTACTCATGTGCAGCTGACAGAGGCTTCTGTTCTTATTAAATTGAGAGACCACAGTGAAGACCCATAGTGCAGGACATCAGCAGAGTAAAATAAATAGTCGTGATACCTGTCCTCCTATATGGCTCAGAGACATGGACTATATACAGCAGACACCTCAAAGCGCTGGAGAAGTATCACCAGTGCTGCCTTCGCAAGATCCTGCAAATCCACTGGGAGGATAGACGCACCAATATCAGTGTCCTCGCCTACGCCAACATCCCCAGCATCGAAGCACTACCACACTCGACCAGCTTTGTTGGGCGGGCCACATCGTCCTCATGCCTGACACAAGATTCCCTAAGCAAGTGCTCTATTCGGAACTCCTACATAGCAAGCACGCCCCAGGTGGGCAGAGGAAATGCTTCAAGGACACCCTCAAAGCCTCCTTGATAAAGTGTAACATCCCCACCAGCACCTGGGAATCCCTGGCCCAAGACCGCCCAAAGTGGAGGAAGAGCATCCGGGAGGGCGCTGAGCACCTCGAGTCTCATTGCCAAGAGCATGCAGAAACCAAGCACAGACAGCGGAAGAAGCGTGCGGCAAATGAGGCACCCCACCCACCCTTTCCTTTAACCACTGTCTGTCCCACCTGTTACAGAGACTGTAATTCCCACATTGGACAGTACAGTCACCTGAGAATTCACTTTAAGAGTGGAAGCAAGTCTTCCTCAATTTCAAGGGAGTGCCTATGATTGATTGATGATTGATGAAAATAAATAGTGAATATCTTCCTTCTAGATAAGTCTGGGGCAACACTGCACCCCCGCCCCCCCCTCCCAACTCACACCTCATGCGAACTACACTGATGCTACATCTGTTATACCTAATTGCAGGTCCTCAACATCACATTTCCCGCTAAGAGGTTCATTCAACAGAGCCACCAGTAACCAGATGCAGAGAGAAATAAAGTTATACAGAGGCACACTGAATTAGAACTCATCTCTGGTCAGTTAGGTCAGCATATAACTTAATATATACATTTGATTTCCACTTCAAATAATGTGTGAGGTTTATATTTTTGTTCATTATAAAGGGGTGCGTGAGGCAACTCTGTATCTGCTGTGTACCGTTATCCAGCTCAGGGACCAGACTGTCTCTACTCTATACATCAAGAGCTGAAAAATCACACATGTTCTGTTCAAACTCAAGCATTTGATAGGAGGATGATGTGGAAAGTTGCGTATTTTCTAATGGGTTCCGTTACTTTCTCCATGGTGAGCTTTCCAATCTCACCAGGGAACGAGCCAGGCAGAGGCTGGACAGATGCTTCTCACAGAAATAAACAAAGAGAAGTTTAAGGGAAGATTTTCGACTTCAGTGGCTCTGAAGGATCAGATGAAGAAATCATGTGTCCCCAGCCAATGAATTCCCAGGACAGAAAATCTGGGACTGGGGAGAGGTGGTGGGGGTGGGGGGGGGGGGGGGGGGGTGGGGACGGGAAGTGGGGGGGGAGGGGGGGGCTGCCATTTCCTAACATGCGAGGACCAGGAAGTCTTTTTCAACTGCTTTTATTCTTTTAATGGAGTCTGTGATTTCTGTGTCTCAATGAATCAATATCCAGCACCATCTACGGATATGGTCACAGGCTTCGAGCCTGTTTCAGAATTCACATCTACTTTGTGATGGCTCAGCTGGACTACAGGTTACAGAGAGTAGTTTGGCTGGCACATTAATCATTAAACTCAACACCGATGATAAAAATAGACGATACTCAATGGAGAACAGTGGGCTACAGAATTTACTGTGATTTATTACACATGTTTCACCCATGAATAAGCTAAATACTGCAGTTTTCCATTGAGCACTCCGCTCATAATACTCATATATACCTTTCTTTTTATTAACTAAGATCATTTCAATTTAAATTAACTACAATGGTTTTACCTATGATCAGGGCTATTACAGTAAAGAAGGCTTTTTAATATTCCTCAGTGGTTCTTGGGAGCTGCCTCTCCAGCTATGAAGAGACTCATCTTTCAAATTCATAGGCCCATCTCTGCTCTAAAAAGAACAGATTGCAGCACAGTCTTTTAGCTCCGAGTCTTGGCTTATGTGCTTTAATGTCCCTGAGAATAAATTAATTTTTATAAAACTGTTCACTTGTTTGGGGTTCATTCACTTCAGAGAGATGTCTGCTTTTAAAATAATAGATTATTCACTGCTGCCAAATGATTTACTGATGTTAAATCACGGGTTCAGTTGCTTCGCTGTACTGAGTTTGAATACTTGATTCCTGCTTACAGAATCAAAATGGAAACAGGCATTTTAATTCTGCGCAGCATCATGCAGTTTGAAAACTTGAGAACTTTCTATCTTGATACAGAGTGAAAACCTGAAAGCTGGCTCCACAGGGCCAATGATACAAGCCAGTGGGGTGCTGAGAGCACTGGTGTTACATATCGGGAATTCAGGTCGTACACTGCCTTGACCATCTGGGCATAGCAATCAGGAAATTATGGGAAAAGTCCTCCAAATTTCTGACATATGCTGCTGGTGAATGAGTCTCCCTCACAGCACCAGGGAACTTGTAACCCAACTTCTGCCTGAGGCTGAACCACACTGTTCACAACCTTGATGTCATATTTGACCCTGAAATGAGCTTCCGACCACATATCTGCAGCATAACTAAAACCGCCTATTTATACCTCTGTAATATCGTCCGGCTCCGCCCTTGCTTCAGCTCATCCGCTACTGAAGCCCTCATCTATACCTTTGTTACCTCTAGACTTGACTATTCCAAAGCACTCCTGGCTGGCCTCCCACATTCTACCCTACATAAACTAGAGGTGCTCCAAAACTCGGCTGCCCATGTCATAACTTGCACCAAGTCCCGTTCACCCACTTGTGCTCGCAGACCTACATTGGTTTCCGGTTAAGCAACACCTCGATTTTCAAAATTCTCATCCTTATTTTCAAATCCCTCCATGGCCTTGTCCCTCCCGATCTCTGTAATCTCCTCCAGCCCCACAATCCCCCAAGATATCTGCGCTCCTCTAATTCTGCCCTCTTGAGCATCCCTGATTATAATCGCTCAACCATTGGTGTTGTGATATCTTCACAGAGCACAGCACACACAGCTTCCTAACATGGCAGGCAGCTCTCTCGGAAGTTTCCGGAAAGTGCCTAGTTCTGTTTAATGATTAACTCTGCAATTGCAGTACACAATACGTCCACATCCATAGTGTGGAGCTACAAACATTACAAACTTACAGACATTACACTTCTCCCTCCTTAATGAAGAAGCCATCATAACAAACATCATACATAACTTTCATATTTATACATAACACAGGATATAAACTTTTTTTTTCCATATTTACAAATTTAACTTTATCACTTGTTTTCTGTTTCGAAGAGGATACCTTCGCTCTCGAACAGAACCTTCCAAACATGGTGTTGAATCTAAATTCATTCGAGGCTCATCCTAAGGAACATTTTCCTCCACGGAATTTCCTTGATTTTCATTTGAACTCACTCTAACTTCAGGCTCTTTGTTTTCCTGACTTGGACTCAGACTTTTATTCTGATCCTCTCCTGGATTTGTTTCCAGTACATTGGATTTAGGATTTGCTACTGGTATATCAAAATTATCTGATGAGTCAGAAATAATTGAATCATTCCCACCTTCAACTCCTTCCATGTCTGTAGGTAAAATATGATCAATATGAACAAACCTAACCTGCCCATTATCAAACATCTTTACCAAATATGTGCGAGGACCACATATCTTCACCACTCTTCCTGGTAACCACTTCAACCATTTATGGTGATGGTTCTTCACTCTCACCTTCTGGTTTAATTTCACACTTCTCTCTTTTACTCTACCTTTATCATGATTCTCTTTCTGTCTTAATTGTGTCTCTTCTACGGATTGTGCCAAATTTGGTTTTAATAACGAGAATCTGGTTCGTGGCTGTCGTTTGAGAAACAACTTTGCTGGTGTTCTACCAGTAGTTGTATGAGGAGTATTTTGATATGTAATCAAAAAATTAGCCAATTTCTGATCTAATGACAACTGTCGTTTCCTTGGATTTGGATCAAACATTTGTTTTTTAAGGGCACGTTTTATAATTTGCACAGTGCTGTCTGCTGCACCATTCGAAGCAGGATGGTATGGTGGAACCTTGGTATGTTTCACACCATTTTTGCTCGTGAATTGTGCAAATTCTTCTGATCGAAATTGTGGTCCATTATCCAAAACAATTTCTTCAGGGAGGCCAAATGAAGAAAATAATTTTCGTAAAATGTCCAATGTTTTACTTGTTGTTATTTTCCACATTGGAAACACCTCAACCCACTTCGAATGGCTATCAATCACAATGAACAATTGTTGTCCTTCTAACTCAGCAAAATCAATATGTAGCCTTTGCCACACCCTGGGAGGCCATTTCCATGGCTGTATTGGTACTGGTGGTGGTTGCTTGCTTACCGATTGACATGTCGTACACTGACTCACGATGTACTCTATGTCTTTATCAAGACCTGGCCACCATAAATAACTGCAAACTCTTGGTCAAGCACATTCCCAGGTGCTGGTCATGGAGGTCTCCTAATAATTTGGACCTGAATTTATTTGCTATAACTACTCTTGCACCCCACATGATACAATCTTTATCGACTGATAATTCATTCCTATGAATGAAGAATCTTTGTCGGTTACCTGGTTTGGCCATCCATTTGCAATATACTCATACACCTTTGACATCATTGAATCACATTTGGTTGCTCTACCAATCTCTTCAGCTGTGACTGGCAGTTCATCAATGTATGAAAAATAAAACACTTCTTCCCTATCGGGTGTAACTTGTGATGGGGAAGGCAATCTAGACATTGCATCAGCATTACTGTGATCAGCTGATCATCTGTATTCAATATCATACGTATCTGCTGACAAAACAAAAGCCATCTCTGCATTCGGGCTGCAGCTAATGTTGGAACTGGGGACTTTGGATGGAGGATTGCTGTTTTGGGCTTATGGTCCGTAACGATGATAAACTTAGGACCATACAAATATTTGTGAAACTTCTTGACCCCAAAAATTAATGCCAAAGCTTCCCTTTCAATTTGCGCATAATTACTCTCACTGGCACTGAGAGTGCGTGAAGCAAAAGCAATTGGTCTCTCCTCTCCGCTACTTAATACATGAGAGATTACTGCCCCAACTCCATACAGAGAGACATCACATGCTAGCTTAATCTCCTTAGATATGTCATAGTGAACTAAAATGGTGCTCTCTACCAATTTGCTTTTACACTCCTTGAATGCTGTATCGCATTCTTTTGACCACCTCCAATGGACCTGTTTTTTCAAAAGTTCATTTAGTGGATGTAACACTGTAGCCAAATTTGGTAAGAACTTCCCATAATAGTTCAAATGACCCAAGAATGAACAAAGTTCTGTGACATTCCTGGGAGTGGGTGCTTTTCTAATTGCATCCAATTTTTCCATGGTTGGATGTAAGCCATCTTTGTCTACTCTGTACCCTAAGTACTCCACTGAGTTTTTAAACAACTCACACTTACGAGCAGACACGCGTACTCTGTACTTCTTTAGCCGTTTGAGGACTTCATTAATATGTTATTATGAATTTGCCTATTTGGTGCTGAAATTAGTATGTCATCCAAATAACATACTACCCCTTCAATACCTTGCAAAATCTGGTTCATTACCCCTTGGAATATGGCAGGGGCGGAAGACACTCCAAACCGTAGCCTATTAAATTGATATAGGCCTAGATGAGTATTTATAGTCAAACATGACTTGGACTCATCTAGTTCAAGTTGTAAGTAGGCATACGGAAGATCCAGTTTTGAGAAAATCTGACCACCTATCAGTGTTGTGAACAAATCTTCTATATTCGGCAATGTATTGGGGACATTACCCTCTAGAACCTGATTTACGGTTACTTTATAATCACCACACAATCTTACCTTACCATCAGACTTTGGTACAACAAAAATGGGTGTAGCCCAATTAAATTGATCTACCTTACAAATAATGTTCTCAGTCTCTAGTCTTTTGAGTTCTTGCTCAACTTTCTCCTTGAGTGCATATGGTACGGAACATGGCTTGTAGTAAACCGATCTAGCGTCCTTCTGTACCCTGACACTTTCCTTGAAGCCTTGGATCGGATTGCCCGTTTCACAGAGCAACTTTGGATACTGCTTGATAACCTCATCCGTTGATGAAAATCTCGCTTCCACACAGAAAATCTTACTCCAATCCAGCTTCAGTGAGCTCAACCAATTTCTTCCTAGTAAAGCAGACTTGTCTCCTCTCACTACTATTAAAGGCAAGTTCTGAAATTGATCTTTATATTTCACCGGTACGGCGATACGACCTACCACAGGAATTTTCTCTCCCGAGTAGCCTCGCAGCTCTATCTTGGATTTCTCCAGTTGGAAATCATGCAATTTGTTGAGGTACAATGACTCCGGTACTACACTCACGGATGCACCCGTGTCAATTTCCATTGGTATCTTGAATCCCGCAACATCTATGTGGATTTTGATGCTTTCCGAATCGCTGTCCGTTAACCTTGTGCTCCTGATGACGTGTAACTCTAACATCTCCTCGTCCTGTTGTTGTTCTTCCATGCTATGTAGTCTCTTTGGATTTCTACTCATAGCTTTGAACTGTGGACTCATAGCTTTAAAAGCTGGTTTACCCTTCAGTCGGCATGCCTCCGCAAGATGCCCAGTCTTTCTGCAGAAGAAACACTCTGCCTTCACGTATGGACAACTTTGAGCAATTTATTGTCCCAGGCACCTATAGCACGACTTCGATGCTCTGTTAGAATTTCCAGTTTCTGACACTTTCGGCCATGCCCATCTTTTACTTTGAACCTGCAGGTGATTTACCTCGGTTGACTGACGACCGTAATTATTATTTAATTCTCAGGAATATTGTTCGGCCATGCCCATCAACCTCGCTGTCTGACAAGCAATCTCAAAATGATAGCTTTCAGCAATTTCTAACGATTTGGGGTTATAGTGCTGCTCCAGCTTCATTAAAATCTCTTTAAGCTTTGTGTCCTTTGGCTTGTAAGGCACAAGCAGATTTACAAGGGTGTAATATAATGCCGGACCTGCCTCCGATAAGATCATCACTTTATTACATTCCAACACAGCCTGGTTCTGGACTGCATTGTCTGGAACTTCGATTATTTTATTTGCAGTGAAATACATTTCTAGCCGATCCACGTATGCTTTAAAATGTTCCCTGTCATGTCTACATTCACCCAAATATCCCAATACACCTGCCATTTTAATCTCTAGCTGTTCGCACCGTGTGCTGTATTTTACCTCAGATTTTGTAGCTTTTTTCCAAAGACAAAAACTTCCAAAGTCTCTCTGTCGGCTGGCTGAATCCTTCACCAACAAATTTAAGCTTTAAATCATCCGAAAAATCCCATCTCACCGCCAAATGTGATATCTTCACAGAGCACAGCACACACAGCTTCCTAACATGGCAGGCAGCTCTCTCGGAAGTCTCCGGAAACTGCCTCGTTCTGTTTAATGATTAGCTCTGCAATTGCAGTACACAATACGTCCACATCCACAGTGTGGAGCTACAAACATTACAAGCTTACAGACATTACAGGTGGCCTTGCCTTCCGAAGCCCCAAGCTCTGGAACTCCCTGCCTAAACCTCTCTGCCTCTCTACTTCTCTTTCCTCCTTTAAGACGCTCCTTAAAACATTCCTCTTTGACCAAGCTTTTGGTCACCTGCGCTAATTTCTACTTATGTGGCTCGGTGTCAAATTTTTTGTCTCATAATACTTTTGTGAAGCGCCTTGGGACGTTTCACTACATTAAAGGTGCTATATAAATACAAGTTGTTGTTATAAACCGACCTCTCGTGAATGTGCATGTGAACAGTCTGTTTCACGCAGACCAGGGGGACCTTTTTTTATCTTTATCACTCGTGAAAACATAGGCAACAGTGAATCAACTCCCGTTTTACACTCTGCCCAACTTTCTTTTCCACTGACGTCAATCGAAGAGAAAATCGGGCGAGGTGTAAAATGGACAGCCGATTCGCTGTCGTCGATTTTCCGTCCGGCGATAGAAGTGAAAATAACCCCCCATTGTCTGCTTGACTGTGTTTATGGACAAAAATAAGCATCGCTCCCTGCCCCCTCCCTCACTGTTACTTGCAGCTTCTCCTCGCAACATGGCTCTTGGCTTCTGCCCACAATGTTCAGCGGCATTTAATCCCCGAAACAGAGCAGCAACAGGAAACAGGAGCTGAAAATGTTGCTGGTGGTGAGGTGGGGGTGGGGGCAGGGTTGGGGATAGGGGCAGGGGGGGGGGGGCGGCGGGGGAAGGATGGGTGGGCGGGGTGGGAGCCAGGAGCAGCACTGGGAAAGAGGTGACGAGAATAGCAGCATCAATTGAGGGGGAGGGATGGAAGAGCACCATAATGCACTGAGGAGGGTGAAGGGGGGGTGGGGGTGGAGAGGGGTGGAGGGGAAAAGAATGTCAGCATAAAATAGGGTTGAAAGAGAGAAGTGTGCAAGTGTGAACTGGTGCTGGAAACAAGGAGAGTGTCAGCATGAATGTGGGAGAGGGAAGGAGAGTTTCAGCATGAATGGGAGGGAGAGGAAAGGAGAGATTCACCATGAATGGGGGGGGAGAGGGAAGGAGAGTTTCAGCATGAATGGGAGGGAGAGAATAAAGAGTGCCAGCATCAGTTGAGTGGGGAAGTAGAGCGTCCCTTTGAGTTGGGGCAAAGGGGGATAAAAAGTGCCGGAATGAACCAAAGGGAAAAGGAGAAGCTCGCCAGTTTGATTTGAGGTGGAGAGGGAGACAATGGCTCACACAAAGTAGATGGGAGGGAGAGAAGTGCCAGTAGGAATGGGAGGGTGGGGAGGGAGACAAATAATAACTCAGACTCACCCTTTTGGATGGTAACTATCAGAGTTTCCAATCTAATGTTGCCAAAAGCTACCATTATACCATTCACAGTATCTAACATCTTTAAAACAATGGTTTAGCTGGTAGACGAGAGGATTTTAATAAGAAATAAAACATGACATTTTGCAAAGCTCTCACACTCCTGTATATATTTCATTTGTAACATTCACATGGTCCCAAATTTGTAGATATATAAATAATGTTCACAAACATAAAATGTCATGGTGATTTCCCCTCCTAATCATGTGTAAAATACAGCCGGGCGATACTCAACATAAAAATGGAAATTCTCGCCAGCTTTTCTCGCCGAACGTTAATGGTTCTTCTCAGCGGGCAATCGGGTGTTGAGGGCCTTTAGGGAAAGTCCAGCTCATAATGAGTTGAAAAAAGGAAGCCAAATGAAGAGTTCCACATATTAGACAAGTTAAGGATAGGCAGTGATATCAATTGGAACGGGTGATGATAAAAGCAATAAGAATAATCCCTTGTATAAAGTGGATGAGCTATGAGCAAAGATTAAATATGCTGATGTTATACAGTCTACAGAGAAGATAGTTAAGGGAAAAAATTTCACTGGGGTATAAAATATATTAAATGGTATCGAGATAAGGTAAACTGAGAATGCTGCTTCAAAGTGAGTCAACCAATAGGGTCAGAGGGCAATACACTAGTGCACAATAAATTGAAACCATATATTAGGAAGAACCCCTTTATCAAGGAGTGATAATGTTTTGAATAATCCATCAAAAATAATGATATTAAAAGTGCAGTTGATTGCTAGGCTGGGAGAGTTAGAGTACTAGAGGGATAAACTTCATTCGCCTGAATGTTTCTTCTTTGTTCTTGACTTTCCTTATCTATCTAGGCTGTAGCACAGAAGCATCTTGTACACCTGATGTTAAAATGTATCATCTTCACATATGTATTTCCCATAATTTATCTTAAAGTGACCAGTATTGGTCGAATTACAAGATCTTTTTTCCTAGCCTTGAACTTCACTGCAGTACAACCATGGAAAAAGTCCATGGGCTAGAATCTCCACTTTTTTTGCATGCTTAACATTTAATGCCCATTTTACCACTGAAATGACGTATAACGCCCATATATCGCCCATTTTGGCACAAAATGGAAACTAGTAGGCATTTTTAGTAAACTTATCGCTGAGCGTTACTTTCCCCATGTGATAATGCCAGGAAAAAATATTACCGGCCACCCACTTTTTTTGGGCAGAATCAGCTGAATGGGTGAAATCAACGGCCATAATATCGGCCAGCGTTAATTTCCACTCTGATTCAACGCCGAGATTCAATATTAACGCCCGCCCACTTTTTTTTGTTGTAAAGAGCATTTTTATGAAACTAACGACCATGAGATCACTCTGCGTCAATTTCACCACCTCGCACACATATCACCCACAATATCGTTCGCCCAAAAAACCGCCCACAAAAAGTGGAACTGTTCTGAAAGAATGCCAGCGGTAAGGCTGGCATTTGTAAAATCCCACTCTTATGTGAGGAGCTGATATCTGAACAATTTGCCTGAAAGAGCGTCGATGTGAGTGACAACGCTGACACACTGCTGTGTGTGTGCAGCTCAGACATCAATGGTGCCCATCACCTTGGTACCAGCTAAAGTTGATTGATGTTAAGTTGTATTTAACCCTTTCATGTTAAGGAATCACCAGTATGTAATGGTGCAGCTATTTGAGACAATGCGCAACAAGGTTATGTTTAGTAACAAAAATTTAATACCAACATTGGTCTGAAATCATAAGTATCACAACCAATACCACCCAATCCCTGCCCACCATTGACATAAATCACATGTTCAACATGTCCAGCAACACAGAATACAAAGGCAAAGCAGGAGCATGGTCCCCAGCCCCCATACATTGAAACAAGTTGCATACACCCAGATGGAGATATAACACAGCCATCACCTGCAGACATGCACCTCACTTTCCTTCCCCCTCCCCTTCTCCTCAGCACCAGATGTAATAGGATCGTCCGCCAACTCCTGCCCCGCGCCCCCACCTTCTGGCCTCTGTGGTCTTGCCTTGGGCTGCGCTGCTGGCTGAGCTGCAAAACACAAATGAGGTTATTAGAGGAGAAAGGGATGCGAGGGTGACAAGGTGAGTCCAGCGCTACAGAAAGCATATGCACGACAAAAGCACCACCGCTCTCAAAATCATCGCAGACATCACATTTCATGACCATCAACACATCTGCATTCCAATGATTTTCATTAGGCCATCATTATTTATATGACAATTTTAGAAATCTATCATATATGACTGTTCGGAGATGAGTGGGTGTGGCATCTATTGACTTTACATGATGCAATTGTGTAAGCTTTACTCACGTGGCATCACTTCAGGGTCTGCAGATGCATCCGTGGCTGTCCGGGGGTGCTTCCCCACGAGTGCGAGCACCCACTCCTCCATCTCTGTGATGTCGCTGGGGACTTGTGGCCTCCCCCCGTTGGCATCTGCATCGACCTCATCATCGATAGCTTCTTCTGTAAAAGGTGACAGGACGACATGGCATGAGATCATTGTGTGATATCATTGCTAGGTACTGTCACAGACACTGATACAACACATAACCGACATATATAATCATGATTATTATGATAATTATCATTCCTTACCTAAAGAGGTACACCGTGACTGCAGGCTTTGAGTAAAACATTCCCGGAAAAAGTGAAAGACCTCACATCTGCTGATAGTCACTCATGACTGTTACAAATCAAATGATCTAAATACATAAGTATATGTAAATCAATATAATACTCATCTTGTGATCCCACAAGGTCATTCCATCGTTTGCGGCATTGATTGCCCTCACGCACCTCGTTGGTTGCCGACGAGACCACCTCTGCTATCTCAGTCCATATCTTCTGGTATGCCTTTGGGGTGGGCTTCCCACGCACTCCATGTGTCAAATCACCCCAGCATAACTCGACCTCCTGCAGGAGGGAGGCATTTGCCTCGTCCGAGAACCTCCTGGCTCTTTTGTGCCCTTCAATGTGCTCCTCTCCCACCTCAATGCTTTCTCCAGCGTCAGTCTCCACAGTGTGCTGTGAAGCCTCCTCCTCTCTCTCCATTATAGGCCAAATTCGGTCAAATATGAGGCTGGTAACAGCTACTTTTTGTTTGCCTACTTACTGTGAAGCTCTAAAGTCTCCCTCTTTCCTCCCTAAGCCACACCACACCCAGCCACGCCTTCAGTCCCTCTCAGCTCCCTCTCTCTCTGTCTCCTCTTCTGCACGTCATGTTGACCCTTGACCTCCAGAATTGCGGGAATCGAGCGTTGCCATGCCGTTGCTAAGGATGGCCACAACTTACGGCAGAAGGCCAAAAAATTTAACGCCACCCATTTTAAATCGCTCACGGTAATGCCTATTTTCAAAAGTGGAGACTAGGTGGTTTGAGAATGGGTGAGAAGTCGGCGATCTAAAAACCCTTTTTTAACACCCACGCCGGAAATATCACCCATTTTTGGTTCTAGCCCCATTAGTATAATGACTGATGTTTTATATTTTCATACACATATATATTTATCAAATTCTCTCTATTCATTGTCATGGAAACTGTTTGTGGTGTTCTTCAGCCAGGAGAATGGGATAATCTGGGTTGGCAAGCACTTCACAGGTATCAGTAACACCCTTCTTTATCAGATTTCCGATTAGTTTTACCCTCCTCTTCACTCACCAGTCGGTTGTCTGCAGTGTGGAATGACTTGGAGCTGCTGTAGAGTGAGCTTGTCTCCAACAGTTTCACGACCAACAATTTTACTTCATCTAAAAAACCTGCTGGGCAAAGCCATGTAATAAGCTTTCCTGGAGTTTCCTTCTGAAATCAGATTTTTACTGTGGGCCAGGCTTCACCAATACTCACCCGCTGCAGTTGAAAAGAGGCCTCGGGCTATTTTAACTGCCATGGGTGGGAATCGGTGGAAATTTGTGTGGCCCAAGGCCAGCGTGCCAAACCAGGTAAGTGGTTGGATCGACTGGTGGGCCGTCCCGCGGGATCCCCACGATCAAGGGAGAAGCGATTTATTATGGGGCTCGGAGCAGCATTCCTGACATAAAACCCCAGCACCTGCAAAAATCAACTAGTTTTTAAGAATGATATGGTGGAGTAGTGTAACAGTCAAATTTCAGTGTTGATGCCAACAAGAGTTAGCTCATTAAATCTATTCCATTATTTATGTTAGCAATGGCGACTCTAAATTTATCCTGATTCATATTTTTTATCCCAATTTATGTTCATATTGCTGAACCTATAGGAATATTTACCTGAAACATTTGCATCATCACTGAAAATGTATAATAAATAAAAGTATCAAGCACATTCTTCCACTCAAAATGATTTCAAGTGCCCCAAATGGCTCTGGCAATGTAGTATTGAGTAACAACCAGTCTTTATTTTGTATTTCATTAATTTAATAAGGCAACCGGTACTATAGTGTTTCATCCTTGGTCTGTGCTGAGTTACTTGATCTCGGCTTGCGTAGCCGTTGGTCCACTACAATTGGCAACAGAGCCTCTGGGTTAGGAAGGGAGAAATTAACCAGAGTTCCTGCTCCTGATCTGTTGACCTGTGCAAGAAAGCAGGTGCATGTGACCATTGAGTGAGAAGAGGATAGGGTTTGGCTGTGATCTATTTCATTGTGCCAACACTCACAGTTCACATTCAGTCATAGATGCACAACACCAAAGAGCTGCCATTATTGAACCAGACCACAGCAAATACGATTTTCCTCCAGGAAAAGAACCGAGAATGGAGAACATAATTTCAATCAATAATCAAAGTGCACCTGGAAAGATGGTCAAAAAAGGATCATTTAGGTGAGTACCACAGAACCCAATGTGTCAGCTATTAGGGCTGGTAATGTGGAAGCTGGTGTCCATTGCACTGAAATACATGAGACATCAGCTTCTCATATTGTCGGGGTGGAAATATACAGCCTGCTCTACATATTGGGGTGCATCAGATTTGGCCTCTGAACCCAATAAACCTGCTATGCCCCATTGTGACTGGTCAACACGAGGTAAGTGGGGGATCTGTACATCAACAGTATGCTAGACCTATATAGGCCTCAAATTTTTTCAAATTAGGGTGCTCCCAATTATGTGGCTGGAGTGCGTGGATATCAGTTACTGAATAGGAGATCCACTTAAAGATTACATTTTATCCTGGGTGGCCTGACCTTGCAGTAGGCCAACCAGCCTAGCTCAGCCTAGTGACAGCTGTGGTTCAGTGGGTAGCACTCTTGCCTCTGAGTCAGAAGGTTGTGGGTTCAACTCCTATACCAGAAACTGGAGTACAAAAGTGGCACTCCAGTGCAGCGCTGAGGGAATGCTGCATTGTTGGAGAGTGCCATCTTTTGGATGAAATATTAAACTGAGGCCCCAGGTGGATGTAAAAGATCCCATGGCACTATTTTGAAGAGCTGGTGTCCTGGCCAATATTTAGCCCTCAATCAACATTGCAAAAACAGATTATCTGGTCATTATCACATTGCTGTTTGTGGGAGCTTGCTGTGAGCAAATTGGCTGCCGCGTTTCCTACATTACAACAGTGATTACACTTCAAAAGGACTTCATTGACTGTAAGGCGCTTGGCGACGCCTGGTGATCGTGAAAGGCACTATATAAATACACGTCTTTCTTTCTTCTTACCTCCTGCTCACCTTCTGGGCCTCAAAACTTTCCTCAAATAGCATTCTCCTTCCCTCATTACCCCAAAAAAGTCCTTTCGTTCATAGGCACCAGAAGCACTTTATGTCTACCTGGTACCAAATATCTTGCTCCCACAAATTCGGCACACTCTCAGCACATAATATGCTATTCACCAGGAGCAACATTGCAATGTTATAATGATCTGACTTTGCATTGTGTAGAAGGGTGGCTCACTCAAATACAGGCACATGAAGCACCTCGAGATCATCAGTTCCAGCACTGTCCAGCTGAGGTTGCATTATTGTTCTCGAAAGTTTTTAATCATTATTCCCATTAATTGGCCCATATCTCAATAAGGGGATGTACTCTCAACTTCTTTTTTTGACAACTGGCAAAGTGAACATGAGGTAAATATGAGAATTGCCTTGTTTGGTACATAAGGGCATCACTCCCAGGGAACAACAGTGTACCTTACTTGAGCGTATAAATCTAGGCTGACACTCCAGTGCAATACTGAGGGAGGTGCCATCTTTCAGATGAGACGTTAAACCGAGGCCCCGTCTGCCCGCTCAGGTAGATGTAAAAGATCCCTTGGCACTATTTCGAAGAAGAGCAGGGGAGTTATCCCCGGTGTCCTGGCCAATATTTAGCACTCAATCAGCATCACAGAAACAGATGATCAGGTCATTATCACATTGCTGCTTGTGGGAGTTTGTTGTGCCCAAGTTGGCTGCCGTGTTTTCCACATTACCACAGTGACTATACTCCAAAAGTACTTCATTAGCTGTAAAGCGCTTTGAGACGTCCGTTGGTCGTGAAAGACACTATATAAATCCAAGTCTTTCTTTCTTTACATGTCAGGAGGTGATGGTCCAGACCAACAGTTTTCATTGGACATAGGTGCTACGTATTATGCCCTAAGCTCTTGGGAATCCTTGCACCAGGGAAATGGTCTGCGCCCTGTTGAGCTGTTGTCTACTTTCGATAGATAAAATGATAAATGTATTGCCCCTTTCAGACATGAATTTCATCATTTGCTTGATGCATTTATGGATGGCCAACATATGTCATCGGTGGTGCCTTGGAAGGATGTGGTGGCATAACTGCATGCCCATGGCAGGCGTCATTCCTGTGATACCAGTTGTCTTCAAGCCAGCCTCTAACAGACGCCACAGCTAAATGGCAGGCCCTTTGTGAAGCAGGGGCACGAAAGACAGGTCTCCTCGGACATGCCAGGAAGGACTTTCTGGGCCACTTAATGGGATAAGGACAGTGCGTAATGAAGGTATGAGGTGCAGTCACACCTGCCATTCCTGTCCTCTCAGAAACTGCTCCCCCTCCTCCAAATCTATGACTGCTTATGAAATACCCAAAGGAATTTCCAACGTGCTCACTTTGCTTGTTGCAAGCGAAATAACTGCTGAATGCGAAGGATTGTAAGAAATGGTTTCGGAAGCAAAGATGTGCAATGCAAAAAAAAAATCAGGTGCAAACAGAAACATAAATTAATGCAGCAAATTAAAAAAGCCGACAAGGCAAACTAGGTAAACTTGCCTACCAAAAATTAAAGTGATATTCACCTTTACGCAACCTACTTTCTTTGGGTCAGGACCACCTCCACATTGCAGCACCATTTCACTTGGGAACTACCGGGAGCAAGTGACAAGAAAGTGGACAGATTTAGAGTGAGATCTGTTTACATTCAATTTGGAAGTGTACACTGGCCATCAGCAAAGCCTCAAAAGATCCTGGCTTGCAGCAAACTGTGGCCCACTGCGAATGGGGAGTGACCTCCATGGCCGACTACATAATCCACATTCTTAACTCGATTACATAACCCACTGAGGTTCTGTGCTGCCAGTGGAGTCTCATAAAAATAGCCCCCTAGTGATCAGATTAAGGATTTATTCACCAATAAGACAACAGGGCTACATACAGCCTTTTCCAAACCTTTAGGCCCACAAATTCTAACAGAATAGGCCAAGAAGTAAGAAATATAAGTGGCAATAGACCCGAGTTACCTGGGTTTTGTGGCCTGGATTGTTAAGGATTGTGGGCCCCATTTGGGCCCAGACTTCCTGCTCATGGGTTGCACTAGCTCTCATAGCCCAACGCAATCAGCAAAGCTTTCACTTCAGCTTCCAATTTAAAGAAAGAAAGACTTGCATTTATATAGCATCTTTCACGACCACCGGACATCTCAAAGCGCTTTACAGCCAATTAAGTACTTTTTCAAGTGTAGTCACTGTTGTAATGTAGAAAACGCAGCAGCCAATTTGCACACAGCAAGCTCCCCCAAACAACAATGTGATAATGACCAGATAATCTGTTTTTTTTTGTTATGTTGATTGAGGGATAAATATTGGTCAGGACACCAGGGATAACTTCCCTGCTCTTCTTCGAAATAGTGCTGTCATGTATTCGACTGTCAGTGTAATCCATGTATAAACTGACCTAAGTTGTACACTGTGTGAACACTGACCACTAGGTGGTGAACTTGTGGGAGACACTCCTAACCTGGACTTTCAGGTATAAAAGGGGAAGCTCCACACATCTTCTTCACTTCAGTGCTGGCAAATAAAGGTTACTGGTCACAGAGTGACCTTCTTGCTAGTATGGGCCTCGTGTGCATTTGTACTGTATAGCAAGGACATATTATTGGCGACGTGAAACTGGGATTTATACTACGCGAGCATGGCCACTAGCAGCACAGACGAGAAGTACTGTGTTGGTGATGATTGGAACGATTTTATTGAGAGACTACAGCAAAGTTTCTTCACTAAGGAATGGCTGGGACAGGATTCGGCCGACAAATGCAGGGCTCATCTCCTGACGGTTTGTGGATCCAGGACGTACTCCCTGATGCAGGACCTTCTAGTGCCAGAGAAGCCAGCGGACAAGACTTTTGAAGAGCTCAGTAAGTTGATCGGGGAACACTTTAAACCGGCGAGCAGCATGCATATGGAGAGACACCGGTTTTACACGCACCGGCGGCGAGAAGGGCAAAGCGTTCCAGACTTCGTGGCAGACCTCCGGCGACTGGCGAGCCTATGTAAGTTCCCAGATGCATGCAGAGCGGAGATGCTGTGAGATTTTTTTTATTGAGGGCATCGGGCATGCTGGGGTTTTCAGGAAACTGATGGAGACCAAAGACTTGACCCTGGAAACGGCGGCTTTGATGGCCCAGACATTTATCTCAGGGGAGGAAGAGACCAGAATGATGTTTGACAAAAATCTTGATTTAAATACAGCAAATGGACAGAGAGTCAACATTGTTAACGCGGCACACAGTTCTCCAGGCAGACAGGGGCAATCGGACATGCCCGAGCATGTAGTCGAACCCAAAGGGGGAATTCAACAGAGACAATGGCTAGCTGAACGGCGATTCATGCCATCGCAATAGACAATGCGGCCAGTAATGGGGCCATTAACACCTGTCAATGATGCTTTTAAGGACAGTTACAGAGACAGTCAGAAACGATCGACTGGTAATGGACCTTTTGTTTCCAACACTGGTTCATGTTGGAGGTGTGGAGGCAAACACACAGCCAGAGCTTGCAGGTATCAGCAATATACCTGCAGAAATTGCAACGTCAGCGGTCACTTGGCGCGTATGTGCAGGAAGCCTGCAGCCAGGTTGATGTCCGAGGAGGACGGGCCCAATGTAAGACCTACGAGGCCAAATGGACACTGGGGGAAATCGCTGGAAACTGAAGTTCAGCGAGTTCATGTGGAGCACATATACAGTTCATACACCAGGATGCCACCGATAATGATGAAAGTGCTCCTTAATGGCATCCCAGTATCAATGGAGCTAGACACGGAGGCCAGCCAGTCCCTGATGAGTATCAAACAGTTCGACAAGTTGTGGGCATCCAAGGCCAGGAGGTCAAGATTATTGCGGATTGACACACAGCTACGGACATATACAAAGGAGATCATTCTGGTGCCAGGCAGCGCCACGGTAGTTGTGACCCACAAAGATTCGGAGAACAGGTTGCCACTCTGGATTGTCCCGGGGGACGGTCCCACACTGCTGGGAGGAGTTGGCTTGCTGTCATGAACTGGAAATGGGGCGATGTCAATGCAATTTCTTCTGTGGAGCGAATATCATTCTCACAAGTGCTGGACATTTTGACTCATTATTTCAACCCAATATTGGCACTTTCATGGGGACCAAGGTAATGATTCACATAAACCCGGACGCCAGGCCAGTACACCACAAGGCCAGAGCAGTGCCGTACGTGATGCAGGAAAAGATAGAAGGCGAATTGGACCGCCTGTTGAGGGAAGGCATCATCTCGCCAGTCGAATTCAGTGACTGGGCGAGCCCGATTGTGCCACTGCTCAAGGCGGATGGGTTGGTCAGGATATGTGGTGATTACAAGGCCACCATCAATCGGGTGTCACTCCAAGACCAGTACCTGCTACCAAGAGCGGAGGACCTCTTTGCGATGCTATCCGGTGGCAAACTTTTTTCAAAATTGGACCTGACCTCAGCTTACATGACCCAAGAGCTGGCGAGTGAGTCGAAGAAGCTGACCACCATCATAACACACAAGGGGTTGTTTGAGTACAACAGATGTCCGTTCAGAATTCGCTCAGCCGCCACGATCTTTCAACGAAACATGGAAAGTCTCCTCAAGTCGATTCCAAGGACAGTGGTTTTTCAAGACGACATCCTCATCACGGGTTGCGACACTGAAGAACACCTCCACAACTTGGAGGAGGTGCTACGCAGACTGGACCGGGTAGGTCTGCGACTGAAAAAAGGGAAGTGCGTTTTCCTAGCTCCAGAGGTAGAATTCCTGGGGATGAGGGTAGCAGCAGACGGGATCAGACCAATTGCGTCCAAAATGGAAGCGTTCCAAAGAGCACCAAACCCCATGACACGACGGAGCTGCGTTCGTTCCTGGGGCTCCTGAACTATTTTGGTAACTTTCTTCCCAAACTGAGCACGCTGTTAGAGCCGCTACACGTGCTCCTACGCAAAGGTCGCGAATGGGTCTGGGGGGACAGCCAGGAAAGAGCTTTTGACAGAGCACGCAATTTGTTATGCTCCAACAAACTGTTAACGCTATATGACCCATGTAAGAAACTTGTTTTAATGTGCGATGCGTCGTCATATGGGGTCGGGTGTGTGTTGCAGCATGTCAATGCCAAGGGTCAGTTACAGCCGGTAGCTTATGCCTCCAGAAGTCTGTCCCAGACAGAAAGGGGCTATGGGATGGTAGAAAAGGAAGCGCTTGCATGAGTATATGCAATAAAAAAAATGCATCAGTACCTGTTTGGCAGGAAATTTGAGCTGGAGACAGATCACAAACCCCTAACGTCCCTTTTGGCCAACAACAAGGCCATAAATGCAAATATGTTGGCCTGCCTACAGAGGTGGGCACTCACGTTAGCCGCCTATTACTATACAATTCGGCACAGATTGGGCACCGAAACTGTGCCGATGCACTCAGCAGGCTCCCACTAGCCACCACCGAGGGGACAACCGAGCATGATGCTGAGATGGTCATGGCTGTTGAAGCTTTCGAAAGCGAAGGCTCACCCGTGACAGCCCGTCAGATCAAAGTCTGGACAAATAGAGATCCGCTACTGTCTTTAGTCAAGAAATGTGTCCTGAATGGGGACTGGGCAGCCACGTACGGGGCATGCCCTGAGGAATTTAAACCATTTCACAGGCGCAAGGATGAACTCTCGATTCAGGCCGATTGCCTACTATGGGGTAACCGAGTAGTCATGCCCCAGATGGGCAGAGAGGCGTTCATCCGAGAACTCCACAATGAGCACCCGGGCATTGTCATGATGAAGGCAATTGCCAGGTCACACGTTTGGTGGCCAGGGATAGATGCAGACCTGGAGCTTTGTGTTAGTAGGTGCAACACGTGTACCCAGCTGGGCAATGTGCCCAAGGAAGCTCCCTTTAGCCCCTGGTCCTGGCCCTCCAAGCCACGGTCACGCATCCATGTGGACTACGCAGGTCCTTTCATGGGAAAAATGTTTTTGGTTGTAGTAGATGCCTACTCCAAATGGATCAAGTGTGACATTCTCAATTCAAGCACATCCTCTGCCACGGTAGAAAATCTACGGGCACTGTTCGCCGGACGTCTACCGGACGTATTGGTCAGCGACAATGGCCGGTGCTTTACAAGCATTGAATTCCAGGACTTCATGGCAGGAAATGGTATCAACCATGTCAGAACGGCACCATTCAAGCCGGCCTCAAACGGCCAGGTGGAACAAGCAGTGCAGATAATCAAACAGGGGATGCTCAGAATCCAAGGAGGTTCCCTACAAAGCCACTTATCACGCCTCCTGTTGGCCAGTCGATCCCGACCACACTCGCTCACAGGGGTTCCACCCGCAGAGCTGCTCATGAAAAGGACGCTCAAAACCAGGTTATCCCTTATACACCCCACCATGAAAGAAATTGTTGAGAGCAGGCACCGGTCACAATGTGACTACCATGACAGGAATGCGAGGGCGCGATGTATTGATGTCAATGACCCTGTCTTTGTCCTCAACTACGCTGCAGGGCCCAAATGGCTCGCAGGCACTGTGATTGCCAAAGAGGGGAATAGGATTCTGGTAGTTAAACTTACCAATGGACAAATCTGCCGCAAACACGTGGATCAAACAAAAAGAAGGTTCCGCAACCCCATGGAAGAAGCAGAGGAAGAACATGATGTAGAGTTCACTCTACCACAGGTGACCGAACACCGGAACCCAGTGGAGGAGAGCCCAGTCACTGTGGGCAGTCCGGACAGGCCTGAGGCACCGCAAACAGCAGACACTCAGGCCAGCGCCCAACAACCGGAGCCCCAACTCAGGAGCTCTACAAGGGAGCGTAAACCACCAGAGAGACTTAACCTGTGATCCCAATACGACTTTGGGGGGGAGGTGATGTCATGTCTTCTACTGTCATTGTAATCCATGTATAAACTGACCTAAGTTGTACACTGTGAGAACATTGACCACTAGGTGGTGAACTTGTGGGAGACACTCCTAACCTGGACTTTCAGGTATAAAAGGGGAAGCTCCACCCATCTTCTCCACTTCAGTGCTGGCAAATAAAGGTTATTGGTCACAGAGTGACCTTCTCTCAAGTCTGGGCCTCGTGTGCATTTGTACTGTATAGCAAAGACATATTAAGTGCCATGGGATGTTTTTCATCCACTTGAGAGAGCAGCCGGTGCCTCAGTTTAATGTCTCATCTGAAAAACAGCACTTCCGACAGTGCAGCACTCCCTCAATACTACACTAGAATGCCAGCCTAGATTTTTTTGTGCTCAAGTCCCTGGACTGCGACTTGCACCCACATCCTTGTGACTCAGAAGGCAAGTGTGCTACCCACTGAGCCACAGCTGATACACTTGTTAAGGGAAGATCTTAGCCCCTAATATCAATCATCTGCCCCTGCTACAGTGGATGATAGTTTATCGGAGTAGGAAAAGCAGACCAGGGTGGAGGAGGAATGGGCTCTGAAAATCCACAGGATGCAACCCTAACAGTTACATTGCAATCGTGTCTGCCGTGGAACGCCACTGCGGGCCCTGCCTAGATTTGATGGGCCAGAGGGAGAAGGCTGCAGGAGCAGACCTTTGCGGTGTGGAGTGTAACTGTGGTGCACCCCATCAAAAACGTTGGAAATACTAGTGTAAGACATCTGGCCCCAGGGAGGGTTCCTGCTCCCCCAGAAGAGGAATCTGGATATCCCATGTATCAGGACCCACGTAAAAATATATGTTTTTAAATTGCTGAGCAATCCTTGGGTGTTCAGGTTCGAAGCCAGTCCTGGTCCTCGCTGGTGAGGCCTACCTGCACCGGGCCTCATTCACCTGCCATGCAGGATCCTAATAATACATTAGACCACATCAAGGCTGAAAAAGGGTCACATCAAGGTTCAGGTGGAGGGTGCCCCCACCCTTAGCCCTGCCCCCTCTGCATCAGTGGACTTGTTTTGGGGTAGCTGGTGGCTCGGCCCCAAAACAAGGCCACTCAAACTCCTTTTTATGGCCAAAACCAGCAAAACTGGATCCTGGTGGAGTTTCCAGCTGATACACCCATTTCCCACCAGAGTTACTGAGTACACTGGAATGGCTGAGTAAATTCAGGGCCATGGTTTTCATAGCAGGTAAAAAAACAGTAACATTTAATCGAGCTTGATAGTGGTATAAGTTTATTAACTTTGTTCTGATAGGCCTCCTTCATATGGTCATGGTTACGGTAATTTAGCGGTGATCATCATCATCATAGGCTGTCCCTGAGAATCGAGGAAGACTTACTTCCGCTCTAAAAATAAGTCCTTAGGTGCTGAACACTCCAATCGGAGAACCATAGTCCCTGTCACAGGTGGGACAGATAGTCGTTGAGGGAAAGGGTGGGTGGGACAGGTTTGCTGCACGCTCTTTCCACTGCCTGCGCTTGATTTCTGCATGCTCTCGGAAATGAGACTCAAAGTGCTCAGCACCCTCCCGGATGCACTTCCTCCAATTAGGGCGGTCTTTGGCCAGGGACTCCCAGGTGTCAGTGGAGATGTTGCACTTTATCAGGGAGGCTTTGAGGGTGTCCTTCTAACATTTCCTCTGCCCACCTTTGGCTCCTTTGCCATGAAGGAGTCCTGAGAAGAGGACTTGCTTTGGGAGTCTCGTGTCTGGCATGTGAACAATGTGGCTTGCCCAGCGGATCTAATCAAGTGTGGTCAGTGCTTCAATATTGGGGATGTTGGCCTGGTCGAGGACGGTAACGTTGGTACTCCCAGGGGATTTGAGGGATCTTGTTCCAATAGGCCTCCTTTATGTGGTCATGGTTATGGTAATTTAGTGGTGATAATACTGGATTGGCAACCCAGAAGCTGGGAGTTTAAATTCCATCGTATAAAGATGTGAAATGAATTAGATAAATGGGTAATGCATGGGCTAGCACCATGAAAGCTAACAAAATTGAAAAAAAACTGGTTCACTAATGTCTTTCAAGGAAAGGTCTGGCCTGCT
Organism: Pristiophorus japonicus; assembly: GCF_044704955.1. Lineage (NCBI taxonomy): Eukaryota > Metazoa > Chordata > Chondrichthyes > Pristiophoridae > Pristiophorus > Pristiophorus japonicus. The sequence goes on along the minus strand of NC_091989.1, from coordinate 41,812,707 downwards.
TGTGACTCATGTCCCCACTGTGTGGTTGACTCTTAATGCCCTCTGAAGTAGTCGAGGAAGTCACTCAGCTGTACAAACAATTATTTTACAGACTTCGCAGGACAACTAGGAATGTGCAATAAATGGAATTTGATATCACCTGTTTAAAGGTGGTGATGCCGTTGAGGCGATATCTTTAGCGCCGGTTGGTGTCTACCGCCTCAAAGTGCGATATTCAGTTGTATTGCCCCAAGTGGAGAGTGGAGTGCTAAGAGAAGCATTCCACACTCCTCTTAGGGCGCTAATGGAGCGATAGCACAGGAGGCCTACTCACTTTTTTAGTGCTAGGGTTCCGGCATCCAAGCACCTGAAGATGAAAAAATAAATCCTGGAGAAAATTTCAATAAACTTCACCCACACTTCCCTACTGCTGCAACACATAAATAGAAGTTTAAAAACTGAAATTTCAGCACTTACCTTGCAATCCGGATGATATTGCCCTGGGATCGTAGCTGGACCGACTCCCGGTCTCAGCACCAGGCGTTACGGCAGGCGAAAGGGTACATTTTGCATATGAGGAGCTACGGGAGCGTTGCACACTCAGTGAGGTCACCGAGTGGGAGGCGCTATCGATCCCAGAGCAAACTGTCAGCATCACCGCTAAATCTTCACTGAAGTTTGCGGCAGGCACTGACAGTGCGGCGCTCCAGCGGGAGATGCTTAGTGCCCCATTAGCGCCTCTCTGGGGCACTAACAGTGAGCGCTAACCAACCGAATTTCTCCCCCCTAATTTTTTCTGGAGGTTTGACATTACAACTCTTACCACTTCCATCAACTTCATATGGAAGCCCTCAAGACCCTGGGGTACATTAAATCATTGTGTGGAAACATCATCTGTTTTACCAAATGTAAAGCATTTTCTTTCCTGTTTCCAAAGAAATAATTGCTGAAGAGTAGTCTACATTTGTCCCTACTGTTTCCTGCCAGCTAAATAAAAGAAACAGATGGTCGGATAACTTCAAAAATCAAAGTAAAATGCTTTTTAACACTTGCTGGCTTATATTTTTCAACAAACACTTTTCATTTTGTTGAGGATGCGATGTTTGTGAGGAACTTGACCCATCACCAGTGCTGCCCACAATTTTCCAATCTCCTCATAATGTGGAGATTCTTATCATCTGTTGTGGTATTAAGCACTCTGGAAGACCTTCCTTAAACCCCTCCACTTTGCTGCTTCTCAAAAGCTCTTTCAAATCTATCTTTTTAATCATGCTTTCAGTCACCTTTTCTATCACTGCTCAGTGTCCATTCCTCCTTTGTGAAGCTTCTGGAAACATTCTGCTACATTAGAGGCACTGAAACTATAAGTTGTTTTCATTCATCTAAAACAGCATTATTTGCTTTGTCTGTTAATCCCATTCATTAATATTTCCTTCATTCTAGTTTAGAAAATAGAACAACCTCTTTCCTCCTTGCGAGTACCTATACATGTGAAAATTGCAATGCTTCAGTTGGGTAGACTACTGACCTATTGGATTGAACTTTCTTCATGGGGTATTCGTAGCACACTGGTTAAATCATTTACATGAAATTCCAGTATCAGCATCTCATTTATCCAACATAAGGGTTTGATAAAAACAAATTAACCAGTGCATTAAATGTAATGAATAGAGGAATTTCAAACCTTTGAGGTAAAATAAAGAGCATAAGGTTATTTTTTTCTGTCAAGTGGCCCTGAATTTGCACAGCAATTCTGGAAGATTTCAGGCATACCTCAAGCGGCAGTCTGCTGGAATAGTCAGAAATTCTACCCAGACCTGGATACGCTGGGCCCCCAGCCTTATGTCTCATTTTCCTTGTTTAGGGGTGGACCCATTAGTGAGAGGGGTGTCCAGGCCAGGGCTGAACTCCTGAAGTTAAATGGGAATGTTGTTTTATGTGGCCCCCGGCACAACTACTGCTATCTGGAAGGGAGCCACCTTCCCCCAACAACACTCCCCACCAGCCCCACACCTGCTTCCTGCAGGCTTCCCTCCTAACCCTGTGAACCTCAGCAGGGCCAGAGGGCATAACCGTGGATTTTAAGGACCATTGTATTCATTACCAATATTTTCAAGTCTTACAATCTATATTACTTATTAGTTAATTCTAGGTTATAGACTTTGATATTACATTAGAGATGACTGAAGATTGAAGAATAACCACTCAGCCTAAATTGTCCATGTCTGCGCCAAAGGGGAAGTACCTTGCCCACCAATAGTGCCAACCAGAAGATTTACTGACGTGATCAGGCAATGTTTAAAAAATACAAAGCCCCTTTATAGCTTTTTGTTCAATGAAAACAAATTTGTACAGTGCGTGTTCAGGGCCAATTGAAGGTCCAATGAGCTAAGATAATAAATGTGGAAACAGTAAACCCAACATTTTAATTTTTGTGCTAGAAAATAGCTTTAGGCACAAAATAAAAATTTGTATTTCTACAACATAAAGTACAAATAATGTAGCCAAATATTGAGGGATAATTTTTCATCTGTCTGTCATTAAAAACCTTTATATCATTATTGGCTAATGAATGCCTTCAACTGTTGCCAATATGGGGATGCGGCAACAGGATGATTCATAGCTGGCAGGAAGTTAAGTCACCCAATTAGAATTCACCCACAATAATAACAGTCTAGCACATTAGCTGTCAGGAAATGACTCTCTTCCCCACATAAAACATCAAGAGAATTGTAATCCCAATGTGCTGTTCAGAGCATTGCAACATAATGATGTATCAAAATTGAAAGGTCGATTTTATGATTTGAAGCTTTGTGGAAGAGATACTGTTGAGGAGGGTGATGATCATTGACATGGATGTGCATCCCTCTTCCCTGCCTGCAATCTACATTGAGTGAAACGATAGTGGTAGGAAACTACAAGATGGCTGAATGCTATCTTAACCAACAGAAGGACTAGGAAAGAGGTCCATTATTTAAAAATCAATGTCAAGACAAGTAAAGGTGTTCAATGACTAGGCAGGAGATTGTCCAAGCATCTCTGATGTGCATTTTTAGAATTCCAATTGTGTGCTCTATGATGATTATGGTGGAAGAATGGTTTTGTTATAATGAGGCTCACGCTGGCTACCTGAGCAAGCAGACAGGCGACATCAGCCAAGACTGTTAAGATAGTCTTGATCTTCCAAGATCCATCCAGACACTTGCATTATTTGGTCGAAGGCTGCCAGCATGATGGACTGCTTTAAAATGAAGGCATAGTGCCAGGAAAGCACGTATTCACTTGTATAATTTGCCTCTACTGAGCACAAATGGGCTGGATATTGAGAAAATGAAATCTGTTTCTATTGATGCAGTTAATGGAATAAATTAAGGCAGCATGTGTAGGATCATGGGATGACTCCTTGGACCTTGGGGAATCTTATAATGCTGATAAATTGCAGTGCCCTCGCACGCATTCACTGGTTGTCTATGAGGAAGAGGATGAGGATTTATTCCATCAAACAATGGATTTGGAACTTGATTTGTAACTAAGACCACCTAGTTCCACTTCCGTAACATCACCCGTCTTCACCCTGCCTCAGCTCATCTGCTGCTGAAACCCACATCCACGCCTTTGTTACCTCTAGACTTGACTATTCCAATGCACTCCTGGCTGGCCTCCCACGTTCTACCCTACATAAACTTGAGGTCATCCAAAACTCGGTTGCCTGTGTCCTAACTTGCACCAAGTCCCATTCACCCACCATCCTTGAGCATGCTGACCTACATTTGCTCCCGGTTAAGCAATGCCTCAATTTTAAAATTCTCATCCTTGTTTTCAAATCCCTCCATGGCCTTGCCGCCCCCCCACCCTCATTTTTGTAATCTCCACCACAACCCCCTGAGATACTTGCGCTCCTCTAATTCTGGCCTCTTGAGCATCCCTGATTTTAAGCTCTCAACCTTTGGTGGCCGTGCCTTCAGTTGTCTGGGCCCTAAGCTCTGAATTCCCTCTCTAAACCTCTCCGCCTCTCTACCTCTCTTTGCTCCTTTAAGGTGCTCCTTAAAACCTACCTCTTTGACCAAGCTTTTGGTCATCTGCCCTAATTTCTCCTTATGTAGTTCAGTGTCAAATTTTGTTTTATAACACTCCTGTGAAGTGCCTTGGGACATTTTACTATGTTAAAGGCGCTATATAAATACAAGTTGTTGGTGTTTTTGATGTTGATTTATGCATCTGTGCACAGCACATTGGCTAATGTTAGTGATGTCCTCATTGGTAGCCTAGTATAACCATGTAACAGTAAGGTTCGGGACAGTTGTGATTTTTATAGACACTGGTGATGCCATGCCTTTGGTGCAGGTGGGCTGCAACATGGGGCATAACCCATTGACAGCTTTCTTTGCAAAATGCAACCTTCACAAGGACTGCACTTGGGTCAGCTGGAGGCAGGACTGTCTTGGTTTGAATATTCTGAAGGAGGATACCAACAGGTGCCTGACTCGTAGAACCTCTCACCTCTCCATTGCTCCTCCTTTTCTTCCTTCTAAAACATAATCGGGGTATTCCCAATGGAAAACCCAATGTGACCTATTTTGAACTAGGGAGCATGGTCTGGAATGCTAGACTGGACAGCCTTCCTTTACCTCATTTCATGGAATCACCTCAAGGGCTTCTTCATTCAATCTGGGAGTGTGCTGCCTGGAAACTTCCATTTTACTGCTATCAGCGGTGTCAGCTGTGGCTCAGTGGGTAGCACACTCGCCTGAGTCAGAAGGTTGTGGGTTCAAGTCCCACTCCAATGACTTGAGCACATAATCTAGGCTGACACTCCAGTGCAGTGCTGAGGGAGCGCTGCACTGTCAGAGGTGCCGTCTTTCGGATGAGACGTAGAACTGACTTCCTGTCTGCTCTCTCAGGTGGATGTAAAAGATCCCAGGGCACTATTTCAAAGAAGAGCAAAGGAGTTATCTCTGCTGTCCTGGCCAACATTTATCCCTCAATCAACATAACAAAAACAGATTATTTGCTCATTATCACATTGCTGTTTGTGGGAGCTTGCTGTGTGCAAATTGTGTTTCCCACATTACAACAGTGACTACACTCCAAAAATACTTAATTGGCTGTAAAGTGCTTTGAGATATCCAGTGGTCGTGAAAGGCGTCATATAAACGCAAGTCTTTCTTTGTTTTGATCATCTTTAGTCACCTGTGCTTCCTGCTCAGCACAGAATGGACTTTAAATAGCTGCAGCAATGCCTTAAAATTCCTGACTACTGTATGCATGCTCACGCAGGCAGCTTGCAGTGCTGGCGGAAGCTTACCATGCAAAAGGGAAATATGCAAATCATGAATTTTAGTCAGGAATGGCAGTGCAAGAAAAGTCAGGACATCTTTAGCACAGCACCATTCCCACCGGAATCACATCCCAACAGGAATTTCTACTTTATAAGTTTATTCTTCAGAATTAAGCCCTCTAAACTGCTTTAAACTCAGTGCGGGTGCAGTTTGATCCTTTTGTTAAAGTAGTAATATAGCTCTCCTGTTTCTGGTGCAGTGCAGTACCACAACTGTTCCAATTAAGTTAAGATACATCGGTGAGTGGAGTAGGTGTTCCTAATTAATCCCAAAGACCATAGTCTGATTATTACAATGCCAGCCGCAGCCTTCACGATTCTTTCTGCAATCCATTATCTTGATAATCACAGTGAAGTGTTCAGTGAACAAAGTGGCATATAATAATGTCCTTCTCTGCTATTGTTTGTAGGAAAGTGGGATAAATGGGTAGGGGTTCACCATGAATAAAAATTGAATACTAGGTTACTGGCATTGTAAACTCCATAATGCACATGAAAAGGTTTATAGCACTCAATTCTCACACAAAACCTCCTCAATAAAAGGTTGAAGCCAATGGAAGAGAGCAGTGCAATTTGCAAAGGTAGTAAAAGCTTTTATGAAATGTAATGTTAACTTAGAGTTGAACATGAGGGTCCTTTGATATTACATAATGAATCTTTGAACTGCTTTTGATAAATTCAGCTTAGCAATAGCTCACCAAGCTAATATTCACAGAATCAGTCAACGGCATTGATTCTCTGTTTATTCCAACTTTGCCCAAGTTGTCTGGCCAAAAGAACAATCAGCTAAATGATCGGTAAACCAGTAAGTTTCAGCATCTAGGTAGCACAATGCATTAGATATTTTGCATATTTCACAGTTCTAACTAATGTTTGTCACATTTGATGGAGGGGTTGTTTAAACATTATTAAACAAAGCCATGATGTTGAATCATGTAGGACACAGAAATGGCGGCCCCGATTTTAACTCCACGTGGATTCCCCGCTCAGGCCTGAATTTAAATCATAGTCGGGACTTAATGACATGACTGGATCACAACATGCATATGTAAAGAAGGACCCTGTTGGCTCTGAGCACCTGTCCTTGCTGCCTGCTTAGGAGAACAGGTTAAAATTGCAGATGTTGCGATCATGGCGGCTTTCTGACAGTTATGAGCAAGGGCGATTTTAACTGCTCACCCGCCAGGTTTCTGCTGAACGAGTGGTAAACTCACAACAGCTGATCCAGCTCAAATCAGGGCCATCAGGTGATATCCAAGTTGACATAATTCAGCACTGGCTAGATTCCTTGGAGATGGAGCACGCGGTGTCCACCGGTACGCTCGCGGCCTTCCGCGAGAGGTGGGCACCGGAGGGACTGGAGTGCATCATCACGCCCGGCAACCAAATTTTAATTTGATTTTACGTTTTAAAGTTTAATTTGTTTTAATTGCCGGTGCTTTTAGTGTCCCCCTCTCCTTTTATAGGGGGCACTGGGGAAAATTGTGATTCTAGTGCCCAAAAAAAAAAACCAAAAAAAAAAGAAAAACACAAAAAAAAAAGGGGGGAAAAAAAAAAAAGGGCCTTGTAAATGTCTGGAGTGTCACCCAGGTCGGGTGGCACCGTTTAATGTCTTTATGTTTTGCAGGTAAACTCAAAAGAGTTTCAGCACTGGCTAGATTCCTTGGAGATGGAGCACGCGGTGTCCACCGGTACGCTCGCGGCCTTCCGCGAGAGGTGGGCACCGGAGGGACTGGAGTGCATCATCACGCCCGGCAACCAAATTTTAATTTGATTTTACGTTTTAAAGTTTAATTTGTTTTAATTGCCGGTGCTTTTAGTGTCCCCTTCCCTTTTATAGGGGGCACCGGAAAAAATTTGATTTTAGCGCCCCAAAAAAAACCAAAAAAAGAAAAAAAAGGGGCCTTGTAAATATCTGCTGTGTCATCCAGGGCGGGTGGCATGGTTTAATGTTTTATGTTTTACAGATAAACTCTAAAAGAGTTTCAGCACTGGCTAGAGGTGGGCACCGGAGGGACTGGAGTGCATCATCACGCCCGGCAACCAAATTTTAATTTGAGTTTACGTTTTAAGTTTCATTTGTTTTAATTGCCGGTGCTTTTAGTGTCCCCCTCCCCTTTTATAGGGGGCACTGGAAAAAATTTGATTTTAGCGCCCAAAAAAAAAAACCAAAAAAAAGAAAAACACAAAAAACAAACCAAAAAAGGAGAAAATAAAAAGGGCCTTGTAAATGTCTGGTGTGTCACCCAGGTCGGGTGGCACGGTTTAATGTTTTATGTTTTTGCAGGTAGACTCTAAAAGAGTTTCAGCACTGGCTAGACATTGAGGTGTGTGCTTGGTTGATATTAGATTTTCTAGTCTCAGATACTCACTGGTTGGCATCCAAAACTAATAAGGATGCCAATTTTCACTGAACTTTATAAAGGTCAAAAGTCCATAGCTGACATCAACCGGGACCCTGCAGTCTGCGTCTAGCAGTTTTGCCCTGATCTCTGGGTTTGCAGTCTTTTCCCCCTCCTGGTGCACTTCATTCCCAAAGTCCCTGAAGCACAGCCTAAAAATGTTGATTTCACTTTTCTCTCTATTGTTATGCTGAGGTTGAGACTCATTATGGAGATTTCCAAAGTGATTTTGAGAATAATGTTAAAAAAACTTTTTTCTTGCAAGGTAGAGATTTTTGAAACAGTTGTTTCTGGCTCCCTGAGGCTCATCAAATTCATCCAGTAAATAGCTAAACTATACAGACCAAGAAGGCTCCAAGTTTGAGCCTCAGTTTGTACTTAGTTAGATGTTCTTATCCAAAATGATGGTAGGGCACCTCAATTTGCCTCAATGCTCCTGAGATAGGAAATGAGAGTCTGCCTAAATTCATACACTTGGCCAGTACCTAGTAGAAGTGTGCTTGGCTTGGCTCTGGTGGTCCAATTGGATGAATAACTTGATGACATTCACTGTCAGAACTCAGACATAAATAATAGCAAGTTGAGTGAGGCATGGGTTGTGACTGGAGCCTATGCAAATATATCCCAGCAAGACATCAATGCCTTCAAGAAAGGAGGGGAGCAAACCGATGAGGAGAAAATTAAACAAATAAAATGTGAGAAAAAACATTTAAAAAATGGTGCATAGTGTCCATCTCTGTTCAGTCCCCCAGGATGTTGAAGAGCAGCGAGCCTCTTCAGAGATTGGAGTCTATACTGGCAGTGTGAGTATTCATCAGAGATACTGCCGACGTGTGGAGGATATTTGGCATTAAAGCCTCCACTACATGTGGCTCTGAAGTGGTCACCCACACCATGGTGCATTGTAGGTCAGTTATACAATCATGCACAACTGCATACATGCAGGTAGTGAAATTGTCCATAGTTGGATGCACCCCTGCAGGGTGTTTGGTATACTCTCAAATGGCTGCATAAAATAGTAGTTCTCATATACCAGCCTTCTTTTAAGTGCCGAATTAATGAGGTCTCAATCCTAAAAGCTCTACATCTGGCGATGGACGCAATGGCCTTCAAATTCCAGTGCCACAACGACATGTTCCTTCTTACCTGTGCTTTGTGATTCATCCATTGCATCCTTCTCAAACTGGTTATCTACCCCTCCCCCCGCCAGGGTGGGTGGACCTCTGTTGGTGGTTATGAAAGGTACAGTGAGTGATGCAGACCGAAATGAGGTGCCAGTTTGTATCATTTGTGTGGCAGGTTGAACTGTTACTTGGTAGTCACCTACAGAAACAGAAAAGGAACTTGTGTTAGGATACTAGCTGGCAAAGCACCTCTTCAAACAATGCTTACAGTGCTTTATACTATGCGCTATGGTGCTATGCTGGAACGTATGCATTTGAATAAATAAGTGAGCAAGTGACTGTGTAAGTGAAATAAGAATAAGAATAACTGCCCTGCTATTAGATAACATCACACTCACCCAGTATTTTGCCCATTTCAGACCCAATGTCTTAAGTGCTAACATAAACACGTGCTTTTGCAGCAGACTAAAGGCACATACAAGCTTACAGTTCCACTTTTCCCCATACCTGGCTCCAGGTATTATGCACTCTCCTGTTTCCTCCTCATTTGGTATTTGGTCGCAACTATCACACAGACTAAGCAATGGGCTAAGCCAGCTGCCTGCCACCTTTCAATGGGAAATCAAATGATTCTTCTGCTTTACAATTCTATTAGTACCACAGCACTCTTATGTCTCAGCCTAATACAACACTCCTCACCTTCCCTGCCTAGTAGCTCTTAGTCTTTCCTAAAGCTCAACATGACAGAATATCCATACCTTTGACCACAGTGTCATACCCACTCAGCCTTGCACACTGCTAGGTTCTGCAGTACTTAGGAAAATAGGTAAGTGGTACAGTAACACTCAGAAAACTAACATTAAACATTGGCCCAATTTTCACTAACTGCAAAATCTGCCACGGAAATAAATGCGATGAAAACTTTATGATTACTAGAACATAATTATAGGCTCAAGTGGCTATAGAGTACTTTAAATATTTATAACCTTCAATATTGGCCAAATAAATGGCCTACAAAAAAAATCCTGCAAATTTAATGTGTAATTTATTACAGAAGGAAAGTTGATGAAAGCTAATAACATCGCAAAATCTAACCTACATATTAGAATTCAGTTGCAGAACAAAATTACAGTGATACCCTGGAGTGATTCTCAAAGTTAATACTGTTACAGACATGTGTGAGGCATAAGCAGAGGAATAATGTGAGAAGGAGAGAGAAATGGAGACACAGAGCGTAGAAGGCAAACAGAAGAAGAGAGAAAAAAAGACAGAAAATAAGATTGTAAAACAAGCAGTGAGATTGGTTTTATTTTTGTCTGTGAGCAACACCAAAGGAGATGAAGCAGAGTTTTTTCCCCGAGTGTCATTGGACATTTTCAGAAACAGTATTGGAGAGCGGTGAGAAAATGCAGAAGCGTAGTGCAATTTCTGTAGCTCGCGTGATCTAATAGGATTCTTTGGACTAAACTGGAAACTGGTTTCTCTTCTTCCTTAAAGTTTCAGGAAGTTTGAAAAAGTAGAAGAAAGATTTACTGGACTGCAGCGGCTCTACTCTGACTTTGTGGGCTCAATTTTCCCCAAGGCCGTGTTTTGGTGTACTTGAAGAATTATGCCCGTTTTTTGGGCCCAACTGCAGCAAAATAAAATCATCCAACTTTCCCCGTTTGAATTGTTGATTTTGGCACCGCGTAGCCTGTCCTTTAGCTTTGGGGGTGGAGCCTAAGGTCTGCGCCAAAAGATCAGGTACCAGGGTAACCAGGGACACTCTGCGGGCTGAGGCTGGAAAGTGACACATACAACACCTTCTGGCCAGCTCACAGCAACCTGCACAAGCACCTTGCACATTGCAGCAGCAATCCAGCATTAAATTATTAAAGTGTTTGTGCCAAAAGTCTATTCCCCACTGCGCCCCCCCCCCCCACCCCTCCCCGCCCCCTCCCGGTGCCCAGTATCGCTCCTAACCCTGGCTGATAGGCCTCCCTCCCCCCTCCTCCCAGAGCCAGTGCTGCTCCTAACCCTGGTCGAAAGGCTTCCCTCCACTGCTGATGCCGGATACCGCTGCTAGCCCTGGTCGAAGGGCCTCCCGGTGCTGGTTACCACTGCTAGCCCTGGCCGAAGAGCCTCCTCATCCTGATGCTAGTTACCGCTCCTAACCCTGGCTGAAAGGCTTCCCTCCCCTGCCAGTGCTGGTTGCCGCTCTTAACCCTGGCCGAAAGGCCTCCCCCCTCTCTCCTCTCCCCTTCTCTTCCCTCTCTCCTCTTCGCCCCCTCTCTGCTGCTAATGTCCGGGCCATGGAACTGCATCTGTTACGCTGATTTTCTTAATTGCTCAGAAAGTTTTTCCACAGCGGTCACATATGCTGTCCTAAGAAAAATTGGAGTAAATTAGAGCTGGCCAAACTTGCTTAAATGGCCAGGATTGGCGTGGGTGGCAGGTTATGGCCCCAATGACGCAAAAAAAAAACTAACCTAAAAAAATTGCAACTAACTGAGCTATGCTGGCGCACAATCTTTGGGAAAACTTGAATATTTTAATTTAGGCCAAAAAAACTGACGCGCGCCAAAAAAACGGCGCAGTTAACTGAAGAAAATTGAGCACTGTATATTGGCTTCTTCCTCTCACTGAAACAATTGCTTACAGAAAGGAAATCTCTGTGTGAAATGACAATACAACCTTTCTTCCCTTTACTTCCTGGCGGAGGAGAGAAGCCCTTTGACGAACAAATACCCAGGCAGCATGCAGAAGCACAGTGTTGTTAATTTATTAAAAAAATATATTAAAAGCAGATGGTAGCTGATGGGGCCAGTAAAGAACAAAGACATTGCAGTCTGTGGGGAAGTCTGACAAATCTGTAGAATAGCACATTGTGACACAATGTGATAATGGACCCCCTGGGCTTGGTCTCCTGTCTTTTATACAGTGCAAACAAGGTAAAGGAGAAAATTAAGCTGGAAAGGTCCCGCGTCTCCTATTAATGGATAAAATCCTTTGAAAAATCCATGCATGGAGCAGCAGTGGTGTTTAAAAGTTATGTTTTGGTCGCAGTGAAGGCGTAATCTCAACTGATGATTACTATCGGAGCAGTATTCCAGCCTTCAGCTGCAACATGCAGATTTAAATCATTTAAACTAAACTTATTTTATGTTGGCAAACATCATGTAACAAGAGCACAAATCGGGAATTTAGACATGGAGTTCAAAGCCTCTGCACCATTTCCCATCCACTATTCTACAGGGCACCTGACCTCCGTGTCCGATTCCTGACATGTGCTCTTGGCACTCCTTGACGCTCTGTTCTGAAAGTGATGATTCATAAAATCAATCCAAAGTCTTTTTCTTTTGAGCAGCCTAAAACTTACCTCAGCAAATTCTTTGTAGTATATTTGTTGAATATTTCCACTCTGTATAAAGTACTTGTTACTCACAAGATGTCAAATGCAATACGACTTGCAACTATTACCACTGTACAATTTATGATAATGGGTAGCTGATTAACGGCAAGTGGCACATGTATTCATGCACAATACAAGATATTGCTTAATGCTATATATTACAGTGCTGCCTTCCTTACCTGTACTCTTGAGGGAACTAAGGGGGAGAAATTCCCCAGCACCTCGATTGCAGGCAGTGACCAACTCGGGGCAGGACTTCCTGCGCCCGGCGTGGAAGGCCCGCCCCGCCTGCGAAGTTGCAGTTGCCGTCCCTCAGAGTGCAATCCCACGCACTCCTCTTGGGGCGAGTTCCAGGGCAATACTGGGGCATGATTGGCAGCGTTACGAGGATGCGCCACGTAGTGCTGACGCGTTTCAGAGCCCCTCCCCTTTGGTTAAAGGGAAGGCCTTTGCGCTCTCTCCCAGGCCCCTCGTGGCCTCCATTGGGCCACGAGGGCGGTGTGCTGCTGAGTCCACAGCCCGGCACCCAAAATGGAGTTCCAGGTTGCACGATGGTGGCCCGGACCGCACAACAGAGCAAGAAATTGAGCCAACCGGTGAGTCGACCAAACAGGTAAGGTGGCGACACAGGGCGCTCCTGACCTCTCCTTTCACCTCCCCTTTAACCTCGGCCCGGTTCGTGACCCGCGAGGCTGGAGCTGACATCGCTTGCGGCAGCCTCGCGGGGCACCGGGCAATATCTGCTGCGGGGTGGAAAGGCGACGAGGCATGGCGCTACCGTGGCAACGCCTCTGCTAACTCCCGCGCAATTCAATGGGAGCCGGTAGCGTCCCACCCCCTGGGAAAAAACTGCTTTGTGCCCCGTTAGCGCCCCCTGGGGCACTAATGGGCATCGCAAAAAGGGGCAATTTTGACCCCTAAGTACCTAAGAAAAATCACGCACAAGTAAATACCATTTTGCCTTTCTGTCTTATACCCTAGCTCTCCCATCAAAGCATTCTTTATGACTATGAATAGGCTCAATGTTGTTGTCTCTATTACCCTATCTGGAAGATTATTCCAAACACTTACCATTCTTTAAGTAAATAAATTATCCCTGATAAAATAAGCGTTTACTAATTTAGATTTCTGTCCTCTGATCCTAATAGCCTAACTTAATTTGCATTCTCTGTACTTAAAAGTTTGTCAGTCCTGAAAGTAGAAAAGTCACCCAGTCCAGATGGGATACATTCTAAGGGCCCGAATTTGAAGAAGGCCTCCGCCCGCCCAAGTGCCGCCCAAAGGACCGCCCAAAGGACCGCTGATGGCCACCGAGGTACCTGACGGTACGTTGAGCGGTGTTTTCATCGGAGAGGTCCCTCGAAGGTCAACGGTCAGCAAATGAGCGACTTACACCACCAACCTGGGTGGCAGCCGGTGAGAGCTCTAATTCTCGGCGGCAAAGGCGCTTGCTGCCCAACTGCCGCCGAGGATGGAGTCGGGCCCACTGAGGGTCGAAGAGCTGAAAAGCAAAAGCATTAAAAAAAAAACATTTGAAGACCTTCGGGGGACCCCATGCAGGTAAGTTGCTGTGAAAAAATGTTTTTAAAAAAGTTCACTAACCTTTTTTTCAGGTTCTTCCTACCTACCGTCAGGGACAGACCAGCCTCCAGCCAGAAGTCCACCCCTGTTCTGGCGCCGACTCCCGCCCGCACCAATCTGGTTCCCGACGGCTCTCCCCTCCCGCCCGCTCCAGCCCACTTCGAAAGTGGCACTGGGCGGATCTTCACGAGGAATATCAGCGGAACTGGGCGACAGTTGGCCGTAAAGTGATCAAATTTGGGCCTCAATTTGGGAAATTGAGGAGGCTTTGGCCACAATCTTCCAAACCTCCTTGGATATGAGGGTGGTGCCAAAGGACTGGAGGACTGCAAATATTACATCCCTGTTTAAAAAAAGGGGAGAGGGACAAACCCAATAAATACAAGCCAGTCAGCCTCACGTCGGTGCTGGGGGATCTTTTGGAGATAATAATCCTGGGCAAAATTAATGGCATTTGTAAAAGTATGGGCAAATAAATGAAAGTCGGCACGGATTTGTTGAAGGCGAATCGTGTTTGACTAATGTGATCAAGTTCTCTGATGAAGTAATGGAGAGGGGGTTGATGTTGTGAATATGGACTTTCAAAAGACATTTGAGAAAGTACCACATAATAGACTTACTAGCAAAATTAAAGTCCGTGGAATTAAAGGGACAGTGGCAGCATGGATCCAAAATTGGCTAAATGGCAGAAAGCAGAGAGTAATAGCTTTTCAGACTGGAGGAAATTATACAGTGGTTTTACCCAGGGGTCGGTATTTTTGATATATATTAATGCCCTGGACTTGAGTATACAGGACATAATTTTTAAAGTTTGCAGATGATACAAAACTTGGAAATGTGGTAAACAATGAGGAGGCTAGTAACAGACTTCAGGAGGATATAGAGTGGTGAAATGGGCAGACATTTGGAGATGAAATTTAACGCAGCAAAGTGTGAAGTGACACATTTTGGTAGGAAGAATGATGAGATGCAATATGAACTAAATGGTACAATTTTGAAGGGGGTGCAGGAACAGGGAGACATGTACTTGAATCTTTGAAGGTGGCAAGGTTGAGAAGGCTGTTAAAAAAAACATACAGGATCCTTAGTTTTATAAATAGAGGGATCAAGTACAAAAGCAAGGAAGTTATGCTAAACCTTTATAAAATACAGGTTAGGCCTCAGCTGTAGTACTGTGTTCAATTCTGGGCACCACACTTTAGGAAGAAGGTGCTGAAGAGATTTACTAGAATGGTACCAGGGATGAGGCACCTCAGTTATGTGGAAAGACTGGAGAAGCTGGAGTTGTTCTTCTTCGAGCAGAGAATGTTAAGAGGATAGAGGTGTTCAAAAACTGTTTTTGAAAAACTGTTTCAGTGTCATAAGGGTCAGTAACCAGAGAACATAGATTTATGGTAATATTATGTAATACTTTGTATACCATTTAACATTTTATTATTTTATTATCCCTTGGTAATGTTCACGATGAGCTGGAGGCTTTGCTTAAAAAATGATCAAAGTGTTATGCCATGTAACACACAGCATGCTATAATTTAGCTGATCGTGGACAATCAAAACTTTTGGTGTTAATTTTGTGAGGCTCCACTCCCAGCATGGAGTCTTGCTATACAGGAGCATGGTTTCGAGATGGGGTTGTGGCCTAATGGAGCTGATTCTGTAACCCTCGCTCCTGTCTAGCGAGGCTTCAGTTTGGGAAGCAGAGTCTTGCAAATTTACTCCTTATATCTCTTTCCTATGGTGGGTTCCTGCCCACGATCGTTCAGCCCGGTAGCCTGCTTGAGTGCTGGTCTGATCGTGTGGGATTGCCGCGGCTTTGGTGGTCCAGGTAGGTGATTTTTAAATTGAAGATTCTGCAGCGATGGCCCTTGCCTTCAAGGGAGGGAAGGGCCCTTTGAACGCGGCAGCGCTGCACGGCCCAGTGTCTCCGCCCTGCCTGCGTCCTATAGCGCTCCAAGTAGGAAGTGGAGCGCTTGATTTGGCTAAAGCCAATATTTTGAAAGCTGGGAAGCATTAGGGCCTAGCATGAAGTTTCCCAGCTTTCAAAAGTTACCGCCGTCATGTTTTGTGTCTGATTTCAAAGGGACAGCTATCAGGTTTTTAAAAAAGCGAGATAGGACTGCTTCATATTTGTCACATAACAGTGCTCAAAGTCCAGAAAAAGTCATGCTTTAAACACCAAAGGGGGAACATGACATTTGTGAGACAGCTATAGTAAATTCATAAATGACTCACAAATTTGCTACACCTCACACAGAGGAAATCTGACTTCCATGTTTGATATAATCATTTCATAAATTATAAGTACAATTATGATTTCTTTAATATCAAGGTTCCTTTTGGCAATTTGCATTCTGAATTATTCCTGAATTTGTAACATGTTCCTAATTTTTTTCCAACTTTCAACTGGGAATTGACAAGATTACCAATTCTCTCTGCTACCTTGGTGTTAAGCAGCCACTATATTTCCTGTTCCTCTACTGAAATCCAAATTATCAGCACTTTGTAGCATTAAAAATGCCACCAGCATTTGGAAGCAGTGCAACCTTTCCTTTGATTCGTGAGCAGTGCGGAGCAGGCAATATAACCTGGCGCTTGTCTGAAAACCATAAAACCAGTGGGAGCAGTATAACAGCACCATTAAAGAGCTTCAAAACAAGAATTGTGAGATAGTATAACATGTACAAGGGCTAATTTGCATGAAGACACTGAAGTTAAAAGGACTCAAACAGGGTTATTCTAGGAAAATTCAATTAAACAAAAGTGTAAGAACCTCCTATTTTTCCCAATTAAAGTTGGCTCTTAAACATTTATCTGAGCAGCATGCTGATAAAACCTGAAAATACTGCATTTAATATTCTACAGCATGAAGTCAGGCAGTAAGTGTTGAATTATCACCACTGGTATCTCCTTCACAGCACTGTGCCAACATTGTCTACTGAGTAACCATTGGAATTCTACCGAGCCCCCACAGTTAGGCTGGTTTCAGTTATTGGCTTCATTTGTTTGAATAAACTGAATCCAGACCCAGTTGAGGTAACTATAAACACCTGCACTGAGTTTGTTAGTCTTCAAATCACATCTGGTGCTTTGAGGATGATTAAAGTCTCAACTGCTAATGGAGCCAGTTTTATGAAGAATTTGGAGACAGACTCTACCTGAACTAGACGTATTATAAAAGCTAGATGCAGGGCTAAACAAAGATTTACTGTTCTTTCGTGTAATTTTCATCTGAACATGTTATGAGCTAGATTGTAAAATCATCTCTGTACAGCAGATGTGAAAAATTAAGTTGCAAAGCAGAGGAACCCTTGTTCCACTCTAGCAAAATGGCTTCTGTGCGTCTAGGCTGGGGTAATCCTGAGACCACCGATCTTAGACTGGTTGCTACACTATCAATTTGCAGTTAGTACCACTTCCTGGATGTAAATGCAACCCTTGTGGCCAGTACAGCACTCTGCACATCCATGCTTACATGTATGTGCAGTACTCTGCTCCAGTGGTACATTTTTAATATTTTGAGAGCACAGATAGTGTTGGTATAAATCCTTCCTTATGGCTTTTACATATTCATGAAGCTAGAGACAGTAATATGCCTGAGAAATTAACTTCATTTATTCATACTTCAAAACATTCGTTATTTAACATTTAATTCAGTATAGTACACATTTCGCCTCACGTTTGAAACCATCCGTGCAGGGAATTTACAGTGGTAAATTGCAAGAATGGCTTATCCAAGCCTATTCATGTACCTGATCATGTCAGCAAAGTGAAGTTCCTACTGAGCCAAATATTGTACCTCTTTTTATATCATTTTCTACATCCTGTTGGTTGCAACACTATCGGGTGTTTCATGATCCCCAGTTCTTTGAACAGATTACTAGAGAGCGAAGAGGGGCCTCATGTCTTTTTTTATAACATACTGTTACTTCCTACAATCGTTTTTTCCGAGCCATAGCTTTGTGGTACAAATTCTTGATGTATGCTCTATAGTAACCTATTGCTTTTTCATATTGAAGCAATCTCCTCTCTTATGCTACCCGCACCCCCTGCAGTGATCAAAAGCCTCTGTTTGAAAAGCCTGTATGTGTTTTAATTCTAACAACTCTTTTAGTTCAATACTAGCTTATTTATTTAATAATCTATACGTGCCTATTCTCACAGTGCAATGTCTCCAGCCCCAAAATTCATCCTTCTACAATGTTATCTGCCTCCTTAAGGGAAAATGACGAAAAGGATTTACGAGAACACAGTTGAAACCAATTCTCTCTACTACTAGAACACAGGACATCGACCTGAAACATTAACTCTGTTTCTCTCTCCACAGATGCTGCCTGACCTGCTGAGTATTTCCAGCATTTTCTGTCTACATTACTGTTCTGTCTTTGTTTTGTATCAGTCACTGAAGGTTGGCATGCAGGTACAGCAGACGGTTAAGAAAGCAAATGGCATGTTGGCCTTCTTAGCGAGGGGATTTGAGTACAGGGGCAGGGAGGTGTTACTACAGTTGTACAGGGCCTTGGTGAGGCCACACCTGGAGTATTGTGTACAGTTTTGGTCTCCTAACTTGAGGAAGTGCAGCGAAGGTTCACCAGACTGATTCCCGGGATGGCGGGACTGACATATCAAGAAAGACTGGATCAACTGGGGTTGTATTCACTGGAGTTCAGAAGAATGAGAGGGCATCTCATAGAAACGTTTAAAATTCTGACGGGTTTAGACAGGTTAGATGCAGGAAGAATGTTCCCAATGTTGGGGAAGTCCAGAACCAGGGATCACAGTCTAAGGATAAGGGGTAAGCCATTTAGGACCGAGATGAGGAGAAACTTCTTCACCCAGAGAGTGGTGAACCTGTGGAATTCTCTACCACAGCAAGTTGTTGAGGCCAATTCACTAAATATATTCAAAAAGGAGTTAGATGAAGTCCTTACTACTAGGGGGAATCAAGGGGTATGGCGAGAAAGCAGGAATGGGGTACTGAAGTTGCATGTTCAGCCATGAACTCATTGAATGGCGGTGCAGGCTCGAAGGGCCGAATGGCCTACTCCTGCACCTATTTTCTATGTTTCTATGTTTCTATGAATAATGTAAAAATGTATCTATATTCTTCCAGACAATAGTGTTTAGTTTCCCAAACCATTTTAAATAAGCACTGCTTTTGTTTATAACGTACCCAGGAGATCCAATAAGCTCAGCTTAATGCCACACGACAGCTGTATTCCATGCGGTGCATAGCAGTCTCCTCAAAGAGCCGCACTGCTGTGTTCTCGAATCATTTGGGCCTATCTTTGGAGTTATAGGGGATGATTTTAGTCTTTACAGTGCCCTATATTTTCCCATTTCATATATAATAGAGGAAAAATTGGCAAAGGCATGTTATAGAAAGGCTGTCCCTCTTTCACCTGACTGTTCAATATGGTAATAGTATATTTTAAATCATATAAACTTTGAAGAAACAGGTAGCACTTTGGTTAGAATGCTCTAAATCAGTGTCGGCTGTGGCTCACTGGGTAGCACACTCGCCTTCAAGCCAAAAAGTTGTGGGTTCAAGTCCTACTTGAGATTTGAGCATATACCATAAGAAATAGGAACACAAGTAGGCCATATGACCCCTCATGGCTGATCTGATCATGGACTCAGCTCCACTTCCCTGCCTGCTCTTGATAACCCCATATCGCTCAAGAAACTGTCTATTTCTCTCAAATTTATTCAATGTCCCAGCTTCCACAACTGCCCGAGGCAGCAAATTCCACAGATTTACAACCCTCTGAGAGAAGAAATTCCTCCTCATCTCTGTTTTAAATGGGCGGCCCCTTATTCTAAGATTAGGCCCTCTAGTTCTAGTCTCCCCCATCAGTGGAAACATCCACCTTGTCAAGCCCTCTCATAATCTTATACATTTCGATAAGATTACCTCTTATTCTTCTGAACTCCAATGAGTAGAGGCCCAACCTATTCAACATTTCCTCATAAGTCAACCCCCTCATCCCCGGAATCAACCTAGTGAACCTTCTCTGAACTACCTCCAAAGCAAGTATATCCTTTCTTAAATATGGAAACCAAAACTGCACGCAGTATTCCAGGTGTGGCCTCACCAATACCTTATATAGCTGTAGCAAGACTTCCCTGCTTTTATACTCTATCCCCTTTGCAATAAAGACCAAGATACTATTGGCTTTCCTGATCACCTGCTGTACCTACATACTAACCTTTTGTGTTTCATGCACAAGTAGCCCCAGGTCCCGCTGTACTGCGGCACTTTGCAATCTTTCTCCATTTAAATAATAATTTGCTCTTTGATTTTTTTTCTGCCAAGGTGCATGATCTCACACTTTCCAACATTATACTCCATCTGCCAAATTTTTGCCCACTCACTTAGCATGTATATGTCCTTTTGCAGATTTTTTGTGTCCTGCTCACACATTGCTTTTCCTCCCATCTTTGTATCGTCAGCAAATTGGCTACATTATGCACAGTCCCTTCTTCCAAGTCGTTAATAAAGATTGTAAATAGTTGGGGTCGCTGATCCCTGCGGCACCCCACTAGTTACTGGTTGCCAACCAGAGAATGAACCATTTATCCTGACTCTCTGTTTTTTGTTAGTTAGCCAATCCTCTATCCATGCTAATATATTGCCCCCAACCCCATGAACTTTTATCTTGTGCAGTAACTTTTTATGTGGCATCTTGTCAAATGCCTTCTGCAAGTCCAAATACACCACATCCACTGGTTCCCCTTTATCCACTCTGTTCATTACATCCTCAAAGAACTCTAGCAAATTTTTCAAACATGACTTCCCCTTCATAAATCCATGCTGACTCTGCCTGACCGAATTTCACTTTTCCAAATGTCCTGCTACCGCTTCTTTAATAATGGACTCCAACATTTTTCACAATCACAGATGTAAGGCTAACTGGTCTATAGTTTCCTGATTTTTGTCTGCCTCCTTTTTTAAATAGGGGCATTACATATGCAGTTTTCCAATCTGCTGGGACCTCCCCAGAATCCAGGGAATTTTGGTAAATTACAACCAATGCATCCACAATCCCTGCCGCTACTTCTCTTAAGACCCTAGGATGCAAGCCATCAGGTCCAGGGGATTTATCTGTCTTTAGTCTCATTATCTTACTGAGTACCATCTCCTTAATGATTGTGATTGTGTTAAGTTCCTCCCCCCCTATAGCCCCTTGACTATCCACTTTTGGAATGTTGATCGTGTCCTCTACCGTAAAGACTGATATAAAATATTTGTTCAGAATTTTTGCCCACTCACTTAGCCTCTTTATGTCCTTTTGCAGATTTTTTTGTGTCCTCACACATTGCTTTTCCTCTCGGTTGATACTCCAGTGCAGTGTTGAGGGAACACTGCACTGTTGGAGGTGCTGTCTTTCAGATGATACATTATACCGAGGCCCCGTCTGCTCTCTCACGTGGATGTAAATGGTCCCATGGCACTATTTAGAAGAAGAGCAGGTGAGTTAGCCAATATTTATCCCTCAATCAACATAACAAAAACAGATTAATCTAGTCATTATCACATTGCTGTTTTTGGGAGCTTGCTGTGCACAAATTGGCTGCTGCGTTCCCCACATTACAACAATGATTACACTCCAAAAGTACTTAATTGGCTGTAAAGCGTTTTGAGATGTCTGGTGGTTGTGAAAGGCGCTATTTAAATGCAAGTCTTTCTTTCTTAATAGTAATGTTTCCTGTTGCAGTAGGGAAGCGCTACGGGCAAAAAGCTTAATGGAGAGCTGGAAACTGCTTTGATCCAACCATCCCCCTTAACGGAATGGCAGTGCCATTTTTAATATACGTGCTACTTTGAGGATAGGAGGAGGATGAGGAAATAGAAACATTTTGGGATGCCAGGGAAGTCAGGTACCATTGTAGAAGGAGGGCCCCTCCCATTATTCGATCATCTGAATCTATTTGACCTGAAAGAATTTTCTCCTCACAGATATGCAATGCCTTAAGAATACTTCTCAAGTGAAGAATTCAGTGAGCTGTGCAACCTGCTGCAGGAAGACTTGCTGTCCAACTCCAGGGCAGGCATGGCGATGCCAATGCCAGTGAAGAAAACTATCTTGGAGCTCTATTTTAAAATAGCTTCCAGTGGCGCCCACATTCTGGAAATTATTATTTTTTTAAGTTTGGCTTTTGTGAATTATGAAATTGAGTAAGTTGAGTAAACTGCATTCCCTTGGCACTATATTATAACATCTGTTCATTTTACTAATTGGAATATTGTAGAAAAATACTCCATTTATGGATTTCCACAGGGTGTCTCCAACTTGTTTGCCATGACTTGATCAGAAGATGCCGGAAATGCCAGAGAAACTACGATTTTCTCACAGGAACATAGGAACAGGAGTAGGCCATTTCGCCCCTCGAGCCTGTTCTGCCATTCAATGAGATCATGGCTGATCTGTGACCAAACTCCATATACCCACCTTTGCCCCATATCCCTCAATACCTTTGGTTAACAAAAATCTATCAATCTCAGATTTAAAATGAACAATTGACCTAGCATCAACTGCTGTTTGAAGAAGTGAGTTCCTAACATCTACCACCCTTTGCGTGTAGAAGTGTTTCCTAAACTCATTCCTGAATGATTTGGCTCTAATTTTTTAGTCCTAGACTACCATTATTATGTCACCTGATTATATTTGATCTGAAAGACTCCGATCAATGCTTTTTTAATGCTGGTGGTTAAAAGAAAATCTTGGCTGGAGGACACAGGGTGAGTGACAGTAACCCATGTAATTCTATGGAGGAAGAAACTTGCTTATCTAAAGAATGAGTATTGCAAGGCTCAGGTAACATTATACCTTGTGTGTTAGAATACTTTTATTCCAGGCACCTGGACAATTCAAATCCAACTCAAGCTGAAAGGGTTACATTCTGTTATAAATTTGGATAGATAAAACGGACGAATATTACAATGATCTGGTGTAGTAGGTTGCACTCAGAGATAATGGGCTAGTATAGAGAAACCCACAGAGAGTGCAGCATGGAGAGACATAACAAAGAGCAACATTTTGCTTTATGGATGGAGCCATTTGAACAGAAAGACTTGGATTTATATAGCGCCTTTCACGATCACTGGACGTCTCAAAGCACTTTACAGCCAATGAAGTACCTTTTAGAGTGTAGTCACTGTTGTAATGTGGGAAACGCGGCAGCCAATTTGCGCACAATCAAGCTCCCACGAACAACAATGTGATAATGACCAGATAATCTGTTTTTCTTAAGTTGATTGAGGGATAAGTATTGGCCAGGACACTGGGGATAACTCCCCTGCATCTTTTCAAAATAGTGCCATGGGATCTTTTATCTGAGAGGGCAAACAGTTGAACATCTCATCCAAAAGATGCCATCTCCAAAAGTGCAGCACTCCCCTGGAGTGTCATTTTAAATTTTTTTTGGTGTAAGTCCCTGGAGCAGGACCTGAACCCACAACCTTATGACTCAGAGACAAGGGTGCTACCCACTGAGCCACAGTTGACACTGGACAGGCATGGTTAAAAAAAGCAATGATAGATCTTGTTAATGCCACAACAGTTAATTAATGGGTATTTAGCTAAGCATGCTGATTGCCAGCAATATGTTTTTCGATGAATAGGAGAAAGTCCAAGGCTTAAAGAACTGGATGTTCCTTTATAATGTATGCTTTTGGGAAACAGTGAGATACTTCATTTATAAATTAAAAATGTCAAGTTTCAGAATATGACCACAGAAAACTTTTTTAAACATGAAGCTCCAAGTTTAAAGTGAATATATTGAGAACACCTCCAATTTATTTAGAATTATGTTAACTGAATTATTCAACATTTTTGAAATGAGTTTCTGGTGTTTAACTGGGAAAGCAAAAGAGATCAACATGACATGATATACAGCACAATAGTCACATCACAATAAGATGAAGCTTAAACATGTGCCTGGAAATTCTACAGGAGTTCTCCTCATCTCCAACATTGACTTCATCGCAGATTGATGGAAATCCCCAGAGAAACTACGTGAGCAGTTGAAAAGTGTCATAACATATTAATATTTCTGAGACTTTCTATTTGTCATGCCCTTTTGCTATTGTCATAATTGTAACTTTCCCTCATGCCACCATTGCAGCTGATATTGGTAATGCTTGAGGCAACATTTAAATTGCATTGGTAATGCTTGCTTCTATTATTTTTAATAAGTATATTGTAGCATCTTCTATTTAGTCCTCCCACCATGTATGGTGCTCCAGCACAAGGCATCAAGGTCCACGTGCCATTTTCTTCTCTGTTACTAGCCTTAGCTCGGCCTCCGTGCTTCTTCTTGCTCAACCTGCCACTTCTCTTTGCCATCTTCCACTACTGTTTCAGGTACTGCGACATACGGAATGGATTCTGTATGCTCACAGGTTTGTAGAACTGTTCAATTTTGAGTGGCTTAGTCAGTCAAGTGATGATCACAAGATGCAATAAAACCCCAGTCAGCTGGGTTTAGGGGATCCATGAGGAGGCATGCGGTTGTGAGCCTAGTGGATGAACTGGTAATGTGTAGTGCGATTGTTAAACTTTTGTTAATAAACCCACTAGTTCTTAATAGTAATGTGTTGCTATGAATGCTTAAGCAAAGAACCCATGAAGCAAATACATTTCAGATTCCTTATAGAGGACACACAATACAACCTGAAGGATCAAACCTTCCTCGAAAACAGTGGACAACCATCAACTGCCTCATGGTAGACGCTGCCATCTTCGCCATAGGTGGAAGATTAAAGCATCCCCATCATGTGACTGTGGAGCTCCTAATCAGACCCTGGAGCATATCATTGAACACTGCCCTCAGAGGAAATTTGCAGGCAGTCTACAAGATATCCATGCTGTTACACTGGAAACTTTGGCTTGGATAATAAACTTAGATATTGACATTTGATTTGCTTTGCTATGATAATACGAAAGAAGAAGACTGATTCAGGTCAACTGCCTGATTTGCTTGGTCACCTCTCTTGGGCTTCCATTTCTCTTCACTGCCTCTCGTGTCCAGCCACTTCTCTTACTTGCCCACCTTTGACACTTTTGTGGCTGCCAAAGTTCTTCCTTCTCCAACACCCACATTTAAAGATCCCTCTGGCTGCAAAGCTTGAGTATCTTGACTCTTTCCACTGCCCGCTGCTCTTACTGCTCACAATGTTCTACTATCTCCAAGCTTCCCCACAGGTGACCTTTCTTGGTACAGGTACAACGTTCCGAATCCTGCTGTCCAAAAACCAGACATTTTTGAGGCGGCCAAGATGGTGACATCGGGTAGCGAGGGACGAGGAAACCGGTAAAAAAAAACACAGCACTGGGGGTCCGCGGGCAGTGAGAAATGGCGGGAATCAGTGGGCGGCAAGGATCGGTGGATCGGTGGGCGGTGAGAAGTGAAGGATCGGCGGGCGGCGAAGAGTGGAGGAGCGGTGGGAATTGGCGGGTGACGAGGATCGGTGGATCGGTGGGTGGTGAGAAGCGGAAGAGCATCGGGAATTGGCGGGTGGCGAGGAGTGGAGAAGCGGCGGGAATCGACGGGCGGCGAGGATTGATTGATCGGTGGGTGGTGAGAAACGGAGGATTGGTTGGAATCGGCGGGTGGCGAGGAGTGCAATCCAGCAAAATCCGAAAACCGGCACGGTCTCGGTCCCGAGGTTGCCGGATTTCAGATGTTGTACCTGTACTTACTCCTCGCTCCTGCACTGGTAATACTTTCCATCCTGTAGTCCTTGTAGCTTCTCGCCTGTGCCCGCAAGCTTCAATGACAAATTCTCTCAACTTTCAGCCATTGGACAGATCCAAAAAATTAATTACCAGCCTATGGATATTCTCTCAGTGGAATACTTTCAACATAAGTGTGATCCCGAGCTTCCGGCCAACTGTCATGTTAATTTTCTGCTCCACTCCCAATCTGACCTCTGTCCTTGGCCTCGTACACTGTTCCAACAAAACTCAATGTAAACTCAAGAAACAGCACCTCATCTTCTGATTAGGCACTTTACAGCCTTCTGGACTCAACATTGAATTCAAGATTTTCAGACCATAGATATTGCCCCTATTTTTTCACAAGGCAGCTGTTGATGATTCTCATTACACCTCTTCTAGACTTAACTTTTGTTTCTTGTCCCATTACCATCTCCTTTTGCGTTGTAATATCATACCTATTGTCATTTAATCACTCCTGCCTTTCACCCTATCACAGACATTCCCTTTTGTTCTTTCCTCTCCTCCCCTCCCCTCCCCCCTTTCCCTGCCCCTGCACTTGCTTAAAATCTGTTACATCTCTAACTTTTTCCAGTTCTGATGAAAGGTCACCTACCTGAAACATTGGTCGTGATTTCACCTACCGAGGCGGCCGAGGTAGGTAGCGGACTACGACCCCGCTCCCTGTTCCATCGCCCTCCATTGAAGTGATTTTCCCCTGATTGAGCTTGTTAAGCCGGCCCTGTGATTTTCCCAGCCAATTAAAAGGAAGTGGATCTGATGCCGTGATTTGATGGCGCATCATCAGCCAGATTCCTTAAAAAGACCATGGCCACATACATTTTGACAGTTGTGCTATCACCGTTCTGCAGAATTAAGGTGCTGCAAACACTGACAAGCACTGCACAGAGGTGCACGGCTGCACCCAGGCTCTCCCATGACTCCCTCCATATGCTTATGGAGGGATTCACAGCATGCAGGGAGGTTCTCTTCCCTTCCCATGGGTATAAGACACCTCCCCAGGACACCAATTCAGCCTGGTTACACATTGTACAGGAGGGCACAAGTGGGGATCTTGTCTGGAGGACCTGGTTGTAGTGGCGCAAGCCTTTCAATGTTCTCAGTAGATCATGAAACATTACTGCAAAGCCACACTCAACCTCATCCTGCTGTGCCACTCATCAGATCACCATCACTCTGCCTTCCCTACCCTACTCCTGCACATGCTTACTCACACCAACTTACCTTGTACCTTCACCCATCCCTCTCTATCTATATTATCACTTCCCTGTCACACTCACCCTCATCCTTGTCCAATCATATCAATTAACAGCACACAAGGGTCTTTTAGCCAATGTTCATGTAGAGTTTCTGCTAATGTGTTGTCAAACATTGAAATCTTTATTTTCAACACTTTGCCTTCTTGGGCAGATTTGTGCGCACCTTAGTGAGTTGTAGTGAATGGTGAGACATAAGGGTACCCTCCGCAATGGTGGTGAGTATGAAAGGAATGGCTTGGGCATTGCAGGGATGCTTTATGGAGGTGGTGCGGCAGCCAGGGTGTACAGCATAACTGAAGTATATCTGGCCATGGTGAGGCCATGCCTGGCCCCCTCAGGCAGCAATGTGGTCAGATGCTGATGCCCTGTGTTCTGGGGAGCATCAGGTGATTGCGGAGAAGGTTGGTGTTGTTGTTGGTGCTGTTGGTGTGCCTGGTGATGTTGGTGTTGGGGCTGATCATGGTGGGATTCTGAGAACAAAGGTGAATTTTTTTCAAGGGCACCAATGCTGCTTGAATAGATGGCAGCTGAAGTTGAGATGACAGAAGCAATCTGTCAATGGCGAGAGAGGTTGCTCCAAGGAGGTGAAAGTAGATAGAGAGTTTACTCCAAACACTTCCAACCTTCTGAAAGCTCAAAAGTGTGTTCCAAATCCCGAAGACTCCAGCTTCTTAGATTAGAAAGTGAACAGCTGTGAAATGGTAGCTTTTATACCACTTTTGCAGCACCAATTTAAAGCAATGGAGAGTTGTCCAAAACCCAACCTACTTACCTGACATGATCCCCGAGCGATGTGAATCTCATGAAAATTATTTAGTAGGTGGTAAAATGCACTTTCTTAATTATTTCAATTGGCTCACCTGCCGCTTAGTGCCAGGTCTGTAAAGCACAGGCAGACCGGGCACTTGGGAAACTTACACAGAGGTAGGTTCCGAGCGGGATACCACCCCACTGTCATTCTTTTAGATTTTGACAGCGGACCTGCCTCCAAATCCACCCTCTGAGCACCGGCAAAGTCCAGCCCGTTAACTCTGTTTCTCTCTGTACAGATGCACAGAGTAATTCCAGCATTTTCTGTTTTTATTTAAAAATCAAGTTGTGCTTTCCCAGTGGAATCCATCCTAAGAATGAATACTCAATTTTGAGTAATGAATTCTATAAAGGTTACATAGAAACTACAGTACTGATTTTCATCTTGCTATCGTCCCAGTTACAAGGTTGTAGCAGGACAAAAATCTCAAAATAAAAAAAAGCTCGAGGGTCTGCTAATAAAAACAACTTGTAGTTACCACACCAGTTTGAGTGTTTATTCAACCATTACAGTGAACGCATTGTTAAAGAGATTGAATATTGGACACCTGTCCACAAAAAGCAGGACAAATCCAATCCAGTCAATTACTGTCCCATCAGTCTACTCTCAAACATCAGAAAAGTGATGGAAGATGTCACAGTGCTATCAAGCGGCACTTACCAATAACCTACTCACCGATGCTCAGTTTGGGTTCCGCCAGGATACGTGGCTCCAGACCTCATTACAGCCTTGGTCCAAAAGAACTAAATTCCAGAGGTGAGGTGAGAGTGACTACCCTTGATATTAAGACAGCTTTTGACCAAGTGTGCCATGAAGGAGCCTTTGTAAAATTTAAATCAATGGGAATCAGGAAGGGAACTCTCTACTGGCTGGAGTCATACTAGCACAAAGGAAGATGGTTGTTTGTGGTTGTTGGAGTCCAATCATTTCAGCCCCAGGACATCGCTGCAGGAGTTCCTCAGGGCAGTTTCCTTGGCCGAACCATCTTCAGCTGCTGTATCAATGACCTTCCCTCCATCACAAGGTCAGAAGTGGGGATGTTTGCTGATGATTGCATATTCCATTAGTTATTTAAATGTCCATCACCATGCACGACTGGATATGGCAGTACTGCAGAGCTTTGATCTGATGTGTTGATTGCGGGATCACTTAGCTCTGTCTATAGCATGCTGCTTCTACTGTTCAGCATGCATATAGTCTTGTGTTGTAGCTTCACCAGGTTGGCACCTAACTTTTAGGTGTGCCTGGTGCTGCTCATGGCATGCTCTTCTGCACTCCTCATTGAACCAAGGTTGTTCCCCTGGCTTAATGGTAATGGTAGAGTGAGGGATATGCCTGGCCATGAGGTTACAGATTGTGGTGGAATACAATTCTGCTGCTGCTGATGGCTCACAGCGGCTCATGGATGCCCAGTTTTGAGCTGCTGGATTTGTTCTAAATCTATCCCATTTAGCACAGTGGCAGTGCCACACAACATAATGAAGGGTGTCCTCAGTGTGAAGACGGAACTTCGTCTACACAAGGATTGTACTTATTCTACAAACCTCAAATCTGTCCTTCATCTGAAATTAGTCCAGCTCCTTTTAAAAATGTTAACCAGCATACTGTTAATTTATAGTTATTGAATACTTGATGAATGATATGCAAAAGGGGACTTTTTGTACAGTGCCATACATTTTTCTGATGGCACTAGCTTTGTGACCAGATGACAAGGATATTATTCAGAGGATCTGGATCCATTCAATAGATAGACTAGAGAATGGCAGATAGATTTCAGTGCTGACAGGAAATGACCAATAAAATAATAATTAAGGTGCTTCTTAAATAGCTCAGTGAATAAATGCAGAACATGATATGATTCTGAGCCAACATAGCAGGGTGCCAGGGCTGATTTATTTTCTGGTCTGTGTTAATTGATTTAAGATGAGGCAGGGGTGGAACGATTCAATTGGCTGCAGTATCCTTGGGCTAGGGAGGTGGGAAATCAGTCCAGTGTCCTGCTCCTGATCACTCTCCAATGATTCCAGCACATATATGGACGTTAGTTGACTCCAGGATAATGCTTGATGATTGAATAGTCTACAACATTCCTGGTTCTGCAACTCTACCATTGGTTTGCACTCAATCCTTCTTATGTGAAAGACCAGAGATTAGTTAATCTCAACAGCGTGCACATGGGATTAGAATTACTGCTTGTGTGAAGAATAAAGGCCAAGATGAACAATTGGGACCAAACAGCCTGTTTCTGTGTTGTACTTTCAATGTAATTCTATGCAATTGTGTTGTATAGATGTGCTTGAACAAAGAATACTCCCACTAAACTTTCATTCTCCTTTAACTAACCTTGTCACAGACTATTTAACTAATTTATAGATTTTCATATGTAACACGAACTATTCAGGTTTCCACTTTAAACAGTTTTGTCTACATTATAATCTCGGTTCTAATTCTAGTCCAGAGTGATTCTCATTATCTATTATGATTTGAGTCTCCAAAAGATTGAATTTGCTAAGGTTCTTCTCACTGCTCGAATAAAGAAGCACAATAAAGCTTCACTAGGTCACAGTAGTTAATAAAGTCAAATTAGAAAGACATTGTCAAGAACTATTGCATTTCTCATTAAATTTACCTTAATAATCAGCTTGTGACAGCCAAAATAGGGTTGATTTATTATTCTTCTGTAATGAGCTTCTCAGGCAATTGAAACCATCCAGGAAATAACTGAAACCATGTGAATTTTACATCCATTAATACTGTTACATAGTGAACTAGAAAATGACAATCAATATGTCAGAGAATGTGCATGACCAAAGAAAACTCTGAGATCTGGTAGAATAACAGAAGTGCTTTCTTTTAGACTGTCCATAGCAAAATTGCATACATTAAAATTCTGTATTTGTCACATATAAATAGCTTGCAAGACTTAAACCATGATCTAATGATATTATTTGAATGGTTTCTTTCTAACTGCACATGCAATTTATGCTCTTTTGATCTCTTTGCCAGTATTCCTACATCACAATACAAATGATGCCAAATTTGCTAATTTCTAGTTACTTTGAACAATGCTGTAAATTATAAAGTTTCAATAAGATAGCTAAAGATGATGGAAGTCATTCAGCCACTATAGCTCAGTCTTTTTTCAAAATTGAAAGTCCCCTATCATAGCATCCAGTTCCCTATTGAATGCTACAGATTTTTTGAATCCATATCCTTACCTGGAAGACCATTCCAGTATTAACCACTTTTTAGTTGAAGAAATAATCTCTGTCATCAGTCCTAAATTTGCCTTTGCTATTTTGTACCTATGTCCCCTTGTCCTATAGTCATGGTTAAATTGAAATAATGTTCCAGTTAAAATGTTCTTATTCCATTTACTATCATAATATGCTTCTATAAGATCCACACTTTCTTAAAGGCTAAAGAATCTGAGTTTTTCTAACCTTCCCTCATAATTAATTTCTCTGATATCAGAGGTCAGCCTTATGATAGTTCTTTGCACCCATTCAAAGGCTTAATTATGTTCCCTCATGTCTCAATGACCAGAAAAGCAGTATTCAAGGTGCAACCTGACCAGAACGCATACAGCTTCAGCATGACAGCCCAAGAAGTAAACTCTATGACGTGGCAACAAAGCTAAGCATCGTGTTTGCTTTGTTGACTGCTGCTCCACAATGGTGGATATCGTCTGTTTTGAGCCTACTATCATTCCTAAATCTCTTAGTCCTCCCCTAGCTATTTCATACCATTCATTGAGTAATTATGCTCCACATTTTTTCTTACTAAATTTACAAACTTATCTGTATTGTATTTCACCTGCCATGGTTCTGCACACTAGGACATTTTGTTTAGGTAGTTCTGTAGTTCCTTGTTGCTTCAGACTCAACTGTCTTCCCTTTGTGAACTTGGCTAAATTGCATTGTGTTTTGAATCCTGGGGCTAGATTTTACACTTTGTGCATATTGCCCAAAAATGGGCGTTATTTCCAGCGTGGACGGCAAAAATGGGTTTTCAGATCTCCGGCTTCTCGCCCATTCTCAAAGCACCTAGTCTCCATTTTTGAAATTGGGCGTTACCGCGAGCGATATGAAATGAGCGGTCGCGTTAAATCTCGCTGACATTCTGCCGTAAAGTGTTGTTGTCCTTAGTAATGGCATGGCAACACCCGATTCCCACGATTCAGCAGATCAAGGGTCATCATGACATGCACAGAAGAGGAGACAGCGAGAGAGGGAGCTGAGAGGGACTGAAGGCATGTGTGGCTGTGGTGTATGCTTGTTTGGCTGTTGTGGGAGGCACAAGGGAGATTCACCAGCAGCAAAAAGCCTACTAAGCACCAAGAACGTAGTTGGCATCAAGTTTTTGTCCAACAAATAATATATAACATGGAAGGGATGGTGGAGGCCCTGGAGCAGGTAGCCAGGAACACTGGTGGCAGAGTGGTCCTGGAACGCGGCACTGCATCCCAAGGTGCCGCACCCCTATTGCCAACCACACTTGAAAGCCAGGAGCAACATGTTGCTTCTGGCTCAGAGCACGTTCCCACCTCGGGACCGTCCTCTCCCGTATCCGTCCAAGCAGCGGTTCGGCCGTCATCCCCCCCCCGCCCAATGAAGCATCACCTGAGGAGCTCCTCGGCCAGGCGGCTTGGAGTAAGGGGAGGAAGGGGTAGAGGTGCGGATGAAAAGTGGGGCGGGGGGAAGGGTTGGTTTTTACAGAAATACTGATGATTTCAGACAACTGTTCGGTTTCAATGTTTTTTATTTAACAAAACCTTGTTGCGCATTGGCTCAGGTAGCTGCACCGTTACACGCTAATGATTTCTTAACATCAAAGGCTATAATTACACTTAACTTCAATCAACTTCAACTTTAACTGTCACCAAGGTGATGCCCACCATTGATGTATGAGCTGCACAGCCAGCAGTGTGTCAGGCTTGTAAATAACACCAACGTTCTTTCAGGCAAAGCGCTCATTGATGAGCTCCTGATGTAAGGTTTCTTGCAGCTATCATGCCACCATGGGCCCTTTCATGTGGTCGACAGAGGGGTGGGAGCATGGCTTCAGCGTCAGCCTGATTGTCTGGGCCGATGTCAGCGTCCGCCTCCTCGTCCTCCTCTTCCTTTCTCTGGTGAAGTGGACTGTCAGACTCATCAGGCAATTCTTGTCCCCTCCTGATAGCCAAGTTATGCAGCATGGAACACACCACCACGAATTGAGCTACCTGCTCAGGATGGTATTGGAGCTCACCTCCTGAGTGGTTCAGGCATCTAAAATGCTGCTTAAGCACTCCAATGGTTTTCTCCACGATAGTGTGAGCTGCTCTGTGGCTCTCATTGTATCGCCTCTCAGCCTCGGTGTTGGTGTCACGCAGGGGGGTCATCAGCCAGGTGGCGAGGCCATGTCCTTTGTCACCAAGCTTCCAGCATTGACCTTGTGGCTGATTGTTTAACAAGTCAGATACAGTGCTCTCACGCAAAATGTGAGCATCATGGATGCCCAGAAATTTAGCATTCACTGCCATTATAATGTGCTGGTGGTCAATAACGAGTTGGACATTTAGGGAGTGGAATCCCTTGTGGTTCCTGAAAACCTCAGCATCCTGAAAAGGAGCCCGCATCGCGATGTGCGTACAGTCTATTGCTCCCTGCACTTTGGGGAAGTTTGCAATTCTGGAGAATCCTACAGCCCTCTCACTCTGTGCCTCCCTGTCATAGGGAAGCCGATCAAG
Source organism: Pristiophorus japonicus (assembly GCF_044704955.1). Lineage (NCBI taxonomy): Eukaryota > Metazoa > Chordata > Chondrichthyes > Pristiophoridae > Pristiophorus > Pristiophorus japonicus. Next base: position 41,779,353 of record NC_091989.1, on the reverse strand, counting down.
TTCCTCCTACATGCTTACAGGGCTTCACTGACCTATCTAATGCTGCAATGTGTGGCATGCTGAGACAGACCGCAAATGTCGCCAGCTGGGGCCTGAAAAGAACCCGACGCATAGACCGACAGTGTCGCGGTGACTTTGACCTCGACGGACAGTGCAGTACTGATGATGCTGACAGGCTGCAGATCTCTCCTTATGAGCTGGCATATCACAGCGATAACCTTTTTGTGGAAGCACAGTCTCCGAAGGCAGGTGGTGTCGGTCAAGTTGAGGTAAGACTGCTTGACACTGTACTTGCGGGGGGTGTAACATCTGGTCCTCCTCATCAGTCTGGCACATCTTATATTGGGCACATAATGCTGTGGAGCATACCTTCAGCCATCTCGAGTCTGCAGCATGTAATTGGTCATCAAAAGAGGGTGAAAAAGGACAGGCCCCATTGCAATAGCTCTCCGTTTTATACCGATTGGTCACAAACAATGAGTGTCCCGACGAAGACACCTATTACATTCCAATCGGTCACAGTATTGTCAAGATGTTTGTACAGATGTTCACATCAACTCCAACGACCTCCAGAGTACATCCGAACTCCCCCGAGGTTGAAGCACAGCAGTCTTTTAAAGGATGCGACATATGATGTAGAACATGGCGTCCATAACGCTGTGATTAGTTCCAGTTAGTTCCACTATTATGGGTGATATATGTGCGAGGTTGTGAAAGTGACGCTGGGTGATCACCTGGCCGTTAGTTTCGGCAAATGTGATCTTTACGACAAAAAAAAGTGGGCGGGCAGTATTATTGAATCTCGCCGTTAATTCGGTGCAGAAAGTAATGCTGGCTGATATTATGGCCGTTGATTTTGCCCATTCTGATGATTCTGCCCAAAAAAAGCGGGCGGTATTATTTTTTCCCGGCGTTATGCACATGGGGAAAGTAACGCTCGGCGATAAATTTCCGAAAAATGCCCATCAGTTTCCATTTTGTGGCTAAATGGGCGATATATGGGTGTTATACTTCATATCAGCAGTAAAATGGATGTTAAGTGGGCGTTAAGCAGGCAAAAAAAATGGAAAATCTAGCCCCAAGTCATTTATGTAGACTAGAAAATAAAGGAGCCACAGAACCAATCCCTGGGACCCTCCACTCAATAATACGTCTCCCCAGCCTGATATAAATTCTCCTAACTAATACATGCTGCTTTCTCTCTTTCAGTTGATTCTTTATACATCTCCACATTTTACCTAAGATACCTACTATCTTGCTCCTTTTGCACACAACATTATTGAAGGCATTCTGGAAGTCCAGCTGTACTACATTATAGGGCATTCCAAGATCAACTTTGGATGGTACTTCTGAAAAGAAGCGATGAAAGTTGGTCAGGCGGGTACTTTCCCTGGCTGCCAATTATTAGGTTACTTTCATACAGGTAATCCTCACGTTTATTCTCGATTATATATTCCATTGTTTTGCCAGTTATTGATATAAGACTAATGAATTTGTAATTAGCTCAGTTTATTTTATCGCAATTCTTCAAATAGGTACCTTGGTGACTTGTTTCCAATTCAATGGGACTTCCCCACTATTCACTGCCTCCCTCTTGATAAGTCAGCACTTTGTTGATGTTGTCCCAAATCTCAATTAGCAGTTGTGGATATATGCTGTCTGGCCCTGGGTATTTATTGATGTTAAACTCTTTGAGCCTGGTGTTGCAGCTCCATGCAACTGACTGACATTAATCTGATGAAAGGTCATCGACCTGAAACATTAACTCTGTTTCTCGCTCCACAGACGCTGTCTGACTTGCTGAGTGTTTCCATCATTTTCTGTTTTTATGTCAAATCATTAATGTTTGATTATAGAACCTCTGATGAAAGACATCATAGAAACATAGAAACATAGAAAATAGGTGCAGGAGTAGGCCATTCGGCCCTTGGAGCCTGCACCGCCATTCAATGAGTTCATGGCTGAACATGCAACTTCAGTACCTCATTCCTGCTTTCTCGCCATACCCCTTGATCCCTCTAGTAGCAAGGACTACATCTAACTCCTTTTTGAATATATTTAGTGAATTGGCCTCAACAACTTTCTGTGGTAGAGAATTCCACAGGTTCACCACTCTCTGGGTGAAGAAGTTTCTCATCATCTCGGTCCTAAATGGCTTACCCCTTATCCTTAGACTGTGACCCCTGGTTCTGGACTTCCCCAACATTGGGAACATTCTTCCTGCATCTAACCTGTCTAAACCTGTCAGAATTTTAAACATTTCTATGAGATCCCCTCTCATTCTTCTGAACTCCAATGAATACAAGCCCAGTTGATCAAGTCTTTCTTGATATGTCAGTCCTGCCATCCCGGGAATCAGTCTGGTGAACCTTCGCTGCACTCCCTCAATAGCAAGAATGTCCTTCCTCAAGTTAGGAGACCAAAACTGTACACAATACTCCAGGTGTGGCCTCACCAAGGTCCTGTACAACTGTAGTAACACCTCCCTGCCCCTGTACTCAAATCCCCTCGCTATGAAGGCCAACATGCCATTTGCTTTCTTAACCGCCTGCTGTACCTGCATGCCAACCTTCAATGACTGATGTACCATGACACCCAGGTCTCGTTGCACCTCCCCTTTTCCTAATCTGTCACCATTCAGATAATAGTCTGTCTCTCTGTTTTTACCACCAAAGTGGATAACCTCACATTTATCCACATTATACTTCATCTGCCATGCATTTGCCCACTCACCTAACCTATCCAAGTCACTCTGCAGCCTCATAGCATCCTCCTGGCAGCTCACACTGCCACCATTTTTTGGAGGTTCCTGTATATTCTAGTTTTCTCTAGTGAATATCTCTTGGAAGTAATCATTTACTATGTTTACTATTTTTAGTTCATCTTCAGTGTCAACTCCAAATGCATTCTTAAGGGATCACAACTCTTCTTTGGTAGTCCCCTTGCTGTTACAATATTGGTAAATGTTCCAACTGTTCCATTTGGCTTTTATAATTACACTCATTTCTAGTTCCCTCTTTTCCATTGGACTTTACTTCTTTTAAAAATTTTTTTGGAGGTTCCTGTATTATTATCTTTTTCCCTACAAGCTTTGTTTTTCTTACCTATTTCACTTGGTATTCTCTTTTGCTCCGTCTTGTTATAGATGATTTAAATCAAGAAATTGAACATGCAGCTTTCCATCAGATTATCCCAAAGTTTGAGTCTATAGCCTTATCACTAAGGCATTGTTAAATCAACCCATCATCTCAGTAAATAGAATCACCATTGCATACCCCAGTAACAACTATTAACCTTTTCTGGACATGCAGGAGTTGTGTTATCCCTGAGCTGCTGATAAAAAAAATCTTCCGATAGCTGTCCTTTCTGTTTTGATATCTAATAATGCAACAATTCGCAGCATGATACTCAAAGGGATGGAGAAATGATTGTTTGAATACTGTTTGAAACTGTTAAAGAAAGAAGCTTTAGAATAGATAAAATAGAGTCTATTAGAATCAAAGAAGAAGTTATTCAAATATTATAAGTAGAACTGAAGAGCGTATTGGGAAGAATAGAAGACGAGAGGAATGGGAGGATGTGGAAAGTAAAAATAAAGGAATCAACTTTCCTCTACTTTGCATCTAGGGAATGTTTTTATTTCCCAGGTGCAAAGCAGAGGAAAAGGGGCCAAAGGCCTGTGATGGTAGGCCTCTGCTCCCTTCGTGTTGTTTAAGTATTCCTGCGATTACATGCAGGCACGAGTATAGAAATCCCATGCATCTCCCACCTCACTTTCTTGTATCTATGGCAGGCACCCATTTGGAGGGACACTGACAGTAAATGAACACTCGGCCTTGCACCCAGCTATGCTCACATTGAAGGACCTGCAAAGGGGCATGCAGCAATCAAACGGAAGTTGAAAACAGCTAAGTGGCTATTTTTTTTTCAGTTGTTCCACTGTGTCTTTGAGGCCAGAGACCTCCCGGCTATTGCATTTGGACAGCAGTCAGAAAGCCCTGCAGCCAGCACTATTAATGCGTTCCTCCATCACCACTTCCAGGTTCAAGGCTTGCCAGGCAACATGCTCCAGAGGAGTTACCCAGTAAACTAACCTGTACCTGGAAATACAGGTGGGTTCAGGCCATCTCATCAGGAGCACATTTTGGAAATTCAGGGAACCATTCCTTTAATGGTTGGAAAATGATGTGCAGCATGTAGTTGAATTTCTAATTTGCACTTCTGGCATGTGAGAACCGCAGCTGGAAGCACTAAGCCTGAAAATTACTCCTCTAAGTTAGGTATTTGCTTACATAGCAACAGTGACTGCACTTCAAAAATAATCCCTTGTACGTGAAGCATTTTGGGAAGTCATGACAGCTGTGATAAGGTGCTATATAAATGCAAATTCTTTCTTTATATATTTACTGCATTCAGCCGGCTACAGAGTCTGTCAATGAATAATGACTGTTGTCAGTTTCATTCAAGTCATTTACCAAGCAGCGACATCATCTCTCATTTCTTCCATATCTATAATTCCCTGGTACTTTTAAAAGTAATGTCTTTGCGTTTGTAGATTCCTGTCAGTTTAATGACAGGGTTTCTGTATAGCTCTGACCTGAGCACATGAATTCTTTGACAATCACTGTCGATTGTTGCCTGGCTTTAATGTGCAGCTCCTACTTTCCAGCGCATTTTTAAACAATTGTCCTGGGAAAAAATAACATTTTGACAAATCGTTGACTGGGGAACAATTTACTGAACATATGGATAGCTTCACAATAATCACTTTTGTTAGATTCCGCTTTTTAAATAGTAGTTAACATTATCACAGAAAACTACTTTCCCCTTTCTGGCAATGGGACTTCAGCATAATTTAAAAAGAGCTGGCCAGCTCAAGTGTGCAATTCCTATTTCTTTTAAATGAGGACGAAAGTGAAAACAATCTAAATGATTTCCATTCCAGTAAATACTTAATTATTTCCGTATTTATACACAGCACTTGTATTAAACTGAGGCAAAAATGTAAGTGCAGAATATATGGCGATAATAGACAATGCACAGCAATGGTATGTGCAAAAAAGTGTCCCACAGAGTATCAATGAACGAAATGAGTCATCCATGTTCCAAGCATGCAGGTGTTGTGAGGCGCATATCATAAGTAGTTTGTTTTTAAAATTACTTCAGACTTGTATGATATATTCATGATACTTATTTTGTTATGGTGCTGAAAGCTCTTGTTAGCAGGATAAGTGTCAGGATTAATGAGCCTTCATGTAAGGAGGGATATGCAGGCCCTCTCTCAATAATATCTGCATAAAAACTGAAGTTAATGTCTTTTATTAGTAGATGTGATTGAATTTTCTTCCTAAACCTCTGATTCTCAGCCTCCCTCTCTTCCCTTAAGATCACCTTAAAACTCACCACTTTGACCAAGTCCCATCTTCATCTCTCTTTCTTTCAGTGTCCATTTTCTTTATGCCCCTGTGAAGCAACTTAAGTTGTTAATGCAATTATATTTGGCATCTTAGAATCACTAACAATACTTTTATAACAAGTTTTGGAATTATGTTGTATGAGTCTTAATTTTTTGGTCTGCTACAATTCCTGAGCCCTTACAGATACAGACTACTGCTCATTTTATGGCAGAGATTTGATTCGTTGATAGATTTAGATAAGGAAAGACAGGAGGAGGCTCGAAGTGGAATATAAACGCCGACATAGTCTGGTTGGCTCGAATGGCCTGTTTCTGTGTCATATATCCTATATAATTCTATGTAATCCTATGGTTAGCAGCTAATGATGCACAATCTGCATATGTGTATCAGCCCAGCACAAGACACGATGGGTCGAATGGCCCCCTTCTGTGCCATAAATGTCTGTGATTCTATGAATCTATGTGCTATAAAAAATAATATATAATGCAAGAACATACGAAGCATATAAAACAGATGCAATGATATCTTCTATTCATACCATACATGACAGCTTTTTTTCTACCCAGTGACTTAAAAAAATCCATTTCAGAAAATGCACAACAATGAAACAATCTAATTATGTACTAATATATGTGGTTGTCATTTTCCAGTACTTACACGCAACATGGCGATCCCAGATGTTTGTCTACTCTAATCAGTGCAGTGACTTACAATGGCCATTTGGTCTATTAAGTTTGCAGGTTCCACAATTTGTCTGTTCAAGGATTCCACTTTTTAAAACGTGCCCTTGACCCTTTAGATGGTCAATCAAACTTGATTCCCCAAACTCGTGCTCTGGTCAGGTGCAGTTTCCTGTTGCGAGCATAGGCTCCATGAATTTACCCTCATATTTGCAAAGCATATTAAATATTCTGGGTTCAGAATATCATTGCCATCCTTGTCCTCATTAATTTATGTTAATATGCACAACCAATATCTAAAATTTACATTTGCTTTTTTTTCTTTGGAATAGTTATTCCAATTTTCTCTCCTTACTCTACTTCTCCTGAAGATGCCAGCTCGTGCTGGGATATAGCTCCACGAGTTTTTGCTCTCTAATATCTCCTCCAAGCTGTCTTTCTTCATGTGTGAAGCTAGATAATGAATATCAGTGGGCTATTTGACTGTAGGGTCATCACAGCCAACCTTGGTTCTATCCTCACTCAATATCGACACAAATGCAATAGTTACTGGCAAGCAATTAGGAGTAGAAGGCTTGGTTGAATTTCCCTCCATAGCTTGATATAGTTTCTACATTCCTGACTGAAGTTGATACGGGGAAAAACATTGTAAATTTCAATTTTATTTTGTTTCTTCAAATGCAAATAGAAGCTGCTTATAAGGTGAATGCAAATAACCTGGGGCCAACATACAAGTCGATACAAACTGAAAATAAAAACAGAACAGGTCCATCAGCACCCGAAAAGGAAAACAATCGGCTAACACTCTGGGTGTAGACATTTCATCAGATTTCCAGCATTTCAAGTTGTTTTTAATCTCTTTTTGTATTTCACCCCCAATGTCTCACACTTACACTGGTGCAAAATGACCAGACAGGGTCTTTCTCAAAACTCACTAACATCAGCAGTCAGACATTATTTCCTTTACTGAGGCATACAATGTGAACACTATGGAGTGTAGCCAATGGCTACTTCAACAACTCACATATTCAAAAAAACACCTGAAATTACTGCCTTTCTTTCTCTTTTTCATACTTTTGACATTGATGTGTGATATCAGAATTCAATGGGCGGGTGCGATGCAAAGAATATATATATCATTTTGTTTATCTAGCTTGCGAGTGTGTTCCATTTAAAATGGTTAAATCCACACATTCTTGGCTGGAATATTGTGGAACTTTTTTTTGGATTTCTATGTACAAACAGCTATAATCTGGCTCTGGATCAATGGCTTGGATCAGTTCAGATCAAACGTACCTGAGCATAAAGCTGAAGCCAATCTGTTTATCCCTAATTGATTGTGTTATGGAGAACACTCTCTGTATTTATAAATAGTTGAACACTGATAAATACATCCAACTCAGATCTGTTGTTTATTCAATCTTAAATAAATTCATGGTGAGAGCAACATCTGGTTACTGTTATGTACAATTACATTCAGTTTGATCTTTTCAAAGACAGTTCCCTTTGTTGAACTAGTTGGATAGTGGTGTCTCAAAATTACCAAAAAATTACAACCACACAATATTGCTTTCACTCATCTGACTACTTCTTCAAAGTTTGACTGGTTTGGATCTAGTTATGAAATCTAGTCTGAATATGAAAATGCAGAGACACTTTAATGTGCTACCAATATTGCTACACTGCATGTCTGTCAATACTTAATCAGCTGTTATCATTCAATTCCACTCAGTGACTCTTTGCATTTTCCGGTTAGCTCCTCTATAAATCTGCTTTTAAACCCATCCTGAATTTAAATCAGCTTATCCCATCTGGACTAGAAAGCTTTATATTTGTACACTTCAGACAGCTGATTTCTTTTCCATACATCTTGACGAGAAACATAAACAAAAGTAATTCACATAAAATGGAGTTCTCTGGATAAATTCCCATTGAGTAAATAGATTATTTTTCATTCCTCAGAACGATTCATAGAATCATAGAATCATAGAATCATTGAATGGTTACAGCACAGAAGGAGGCCATTCAGCCTGTCGAGCTCGGTCTAGCTCTCTGCAAGAGTACTTCAGCTAGTCCCACTCCCCTGCCCTTTCAAATCTCAAAACCTGCTTTTGTTATTTTAATGAACATATTTACAACATGAATTTTTATAGTGAACTTGTATTTTTATAAAATCTCAATTGACCCATAGTTGCTGTAAAATATTTCTGCTTAACTTATAGGGACTAAAATTTCTTTCCATTGGGATTCATTGCAGTTTGCAAAACCAAAGGAAATTTCAGGAATTAAAGGTAAGTTACAAAAATACCCTTTTCACTCTGGGATTTGATTTAGAGCACAATCCTATACTCAGCTGAATGCCCAAGGACTTAGCACTGATTATAGGATGCATGATACACAGAGAGTGGACTGGGTAAAATATGAACCAGAGTTCAATAAAACTCTCTGCTGTAGTTTCTGCCCTCACTGAAGCAGTGATTGAGGCCAGGTTAGCTTAACGATGTGGGTATAGGTGGTCCCAATTGGGTTAGAAAGGAGAATAATCAAGCAAGGTTCCTGCTCTTGTTTGCAATTCAGTAAATTCTGCCAGTAAAACAGTGTTTGCGTGGATGAAGACTGGATGAGGAGTTAATTTGTCTCAGCACTGATATCCTCTGAGATCGAGTAGTCTTCTGAAGCTGTCGGGGTTCACATATGAAGAATGGTTATTTAGATGAAGTATTAAAGATCAATTGTTATTTATGGAAATGTATCTCAGGAAGCAGTGAGGGACTCGGTGATCAGGAAAAGGAGAGTAAAATTCTATTTCTGACTAGCACAAAGGAAATTATGTAAAAATTGGGCTACTTCAGCCCTTCTTTGTTTTCTGTAAATCTAAAACTATTGCAGCTCCTGCTACTTGATGCTGGATACACACAGGTTAGACTTTAGTCAATTGTCATATCATTTTGTCCTATGTCAGATATCTTATTCTTATATACAGATACACGTAGGATTTAGTTTAATCTCATAATTAAAGTTTTATTTTTATTTTTACTTAACGATAGCTTATATATTTGTACTGTAGTTAGAAGTAATAAAATGTGAAATTGTTCATTCTGAAGATGCTTTAGGGTTTAATATATTAGTGTACAATTTAGCTGTTTATTTCCTGTTGAGGTGCAGAATGTGGGTTGCAGGATGTGTGTGTGATTCTTGCCTGCTAACTGCTTTTTGTTTCCCTGTTGTGAAATGACATAGCCAAGATAGTCTTGAGATAAGGAAACAGAAAATAGGGCTAAGATGATTAGTTACATACTTAATGTTAAACATATTAGCCATCTGGAAGTTTTGTAGGAATTACCTCATTTCTGGAAGTCTTGTTCACAATAACACTTGTCATGCTATAATGGATCATCAAGGACAGTGTGCATGACTAGAGACCTATAAAGACCTTGAGCTTTCTTTCACAATTTGCAAAGACAGTCAGGATCAAAAAGATCAACGAAGATTACATCTCTACTCAGAGGGGAAACAGGGTTATTGTGTTTATTTCTTTATACGTTAACTGCTGAGTGACATTACGTGTGTCAAAGATTTGGTCGAACACAATACAAGGTTTCCATTGCAAACCATATTTGGTGTCAGATTCTAATTCTCTTGCAAAGAGTAGAGATTCCACTAGATTGCCCGAAATTGGCCAAACCAGTGTAAAAGATCGAGGAATTTCAAGCACAAGTTACCTCCACCACAAATAGAGTTTTCACAATCTTTTACGTTGGTTTCAAAAACATCGCACTGAAAGCCAGCCCTGCCCACAAAATTGACCATGCCCCCAGGTCAAATTAATGAACATGACAAGTTTCTGCCAGTTACACCTGTTGGCTCTTCAAATTACCCCTGTTTGCTTTTCAAATTAAGCTTTTTTTTTTTTTTGGTGCACAGGCACTAGTATGCAGGTTTAAAAGTTTTAAAATATTAAAAAATATATTTAATTTACTAAGAAACTAATTAGTGTACATCAATGAAACTAGTAACTGGTTCTGTATAGTTTTTTAAAATCATTTTTAATTATTTAAAATCAGCTTACTCTCAAGTAGTGGACTAGACATTCCAATTAAAAACGCTTATTGTTTTGTGATAAACCCATTTTCAGCTGTATTAATCAAACTGCTCCACGTTACCATGCTTAAATAGATCAAGGAATAGTTCTTAATGCAAGGAAAAATAAATAAACAATTACAGTACGAGCCTGATGGCACTGGCTCACAGAAAGTTTTATGTTTGTGAATATGCGAATAAGTTTGAGCCAGAAACTTGAACCTTAACTTCACTTCAGAAAATGAATTTGCCGGTTGCCCCGATTGCCGATTGTGCTCAATGCGGAAACTCTACTCCATCATATATATATATATATATATCATCACCATCATAGGCAGATCCTCGGAATCGAGAAAGACATGCTTCCACTCCTCAAGTGAGCTCTTTGGTATATATATATATATATATGTACAGGTATACACACACGCAATGGTTCTTATTAACACAATGGCATGCAAACAGAGAGGAAGTTGCAGATGATCAGATTAAAATATAACACAATTTAATTTGCTTTTAATAGTTCTGTACAATTTTATCACTCTGTATAATTTAATATGGTAAATCAGGCACAGGGATGAGCATATCAGTGCACATATGTGAGTTGTTGAAGTAGCCATTGGCTACACTTCATAGTGTTCACATTGTGTGCCTCAGTAAAGGAAATAATGTCTGACTGCTGATGTTAGTGAGATCTGAGAAAAACCCTGTCTAGTCATTTTGCACGGGTGTAATTATGAGATATTAATGGGGGTGAAATTCAACTTTGGCACAGGGCACACATAGAACCACTGGCATACATGACTGGCCAAAGAAGAAAAACATACATTAGATGACAAATATATACACAGAAGCACAAGGACAGAGATATAGGGCCCAAGTTTCGGCCTCAGTTGCTCCTGATTTTTTGGAGCAACTGGTGTAGAACGGAAAATCTTAGAAATTCAAATTCTCGGCATTTAGTTTGCTCCAGTTCTAGTCAGTGAGAACAGTTTCACTTTGGAACAGAATTTTTTTTTCAAAAGGAGGCGTGTCCGGCCACTTACGCCTGTTTTCAAAGTTTCGGCAGTGAAAACTTACTCCAAACTAACTTAGAATGGAGTAAGTGAAGATTTTTGTACGCTCGAAAAAACCTTGTCTACACTTTAGAAAATCAGGCGTAGGTTACAAATCAGGCGTAGGGAATGGGGGGGGGGGGACTGTTTAAAGGGAAGTTTACAAACATTAAACACTTCAGTTTTACAAATAAAGAGCCATCATCAATAATAAATGATAAAACATCAATAAATCAACCAATAAATCAATCAAAAAAATTAATAAGAAATAATTTTTTTTTTAAATCAATAAATAAAACATTTTCTACTTACCGACTGCAGCACCGGGAGCCCTCCAACAGCATGCTGGGATGCCCCCCTCAGTGTGTCTCTATCTCTCTGCCTGTCTGTCTGTGTGTGTCTCTCACTCTCTGTCTGTGTTTCTGACAGCGAGGGGAGGGGGAGGAGGGAGGTAGAGGGAGAGGGGGGGGCAAGGGGAGGGGAGGGAGGAAGGCAGAGGGGGAGGGAGGGAAGGGGGAGGGATGGGGAGAAGGGGGAGGGAAGGGGAGAAGGGGGGAAGAAGGGGGAGGGGGAGAGAAGGGGGAAGGGGAAGGGGAAGGGGAAAGGGGGAGAGGGGAAAGTGGGGGAGAGGGGAAATGGGGGGAGAGGGGAAATGGGGGGAGAGGGGAAATGGGGGGAGAGGGGAAATGGGGGGAGAGGGGAAATGGGGGGAGAGGGGAAATGGGGGGAGAGGGGAAATGGGGGGAGAGGGGAAATGGGGGGAGAGGGGAAATGGGGGGAGAGGGGAAATGGGGGGAGAGGGGAAATGGGGGGAGAGGGGAAGGGAAAAGGGGGGGAAAGGGGGGGAAAGGGGGGGAGAGGGGAAGGGAAAAGGGGGGGAGAGGGGAAGGGAAAAGGGGGGAGAGGGGAAGGGAAAAGGGGGGAGAGGAGGGGGGGAAAGGAGAAGAGGGGGGGAAGGAGAAGGGGGGGGAAGGAGAAGGGAGGGGGGAGGCTGAATGCGCCGGGTCCAAGACTTCGGCAGGGCCCGTCCCCAGCACCAGATTTACAGTCCTACATAGGTTTATTCTAAAATTGATGATACTCATCAGTAACTCTTCTCTAGATTTCATCTTTGATATTACTCAATCAGCTCTTTCCTCAGCAGTATTATCATTGTTATTTATAAATATAAGCTTCAGTAAATCCCTTCTCATTGTTTTTCCTTCCTTTAATAATAGTCAGATGGTAGAGAAACTTTAGAAAGGATATACAAGGGTACATTTGGTCCACTTGTGATATCTCCAGAGAGCACACAGCACACACACACCTAAAATGGCAGAAGGTTCCAGAAGTCACCTGTCAGGTGACCTGGTCTGTTTATTATTAACAGCACTGGCTGCAGTAACACAGGAGTCCACAGTGTGGAGCTACAGACATTACCGCAGTAACACAGCAGTCTACAGTGTGGAGCTACAGACATTACCGCAGTAACACAGGAGTCCACAGTGTGGAGCTACAGACATTACACTTCTCCCTCCTTAATGAAGAAGTTATTATAACAAATAATCATCATACATAACTTGCATGGTTATACATAACAAAAGATATGGATTTATTTTTCCATATTTACAAATCAAACTTAACCATTTGTTTTCAGTTTCGAAGAGGATACCTTCGCTCTCGAACAGAACCTTCCAAACGTGGTGTCGAATTTAAACACCTTTGAGGCTGATCCGAAGGAAAGTTTCCCTCCAAGGGATGCCCTTGATTTCCAATTGAACTCTCTCTAACTTCAGACTGTTTGTCTCCCTGACTAGGATTCAGACTTAAATTCTGACCTTCTCTTGGATTTGTTTTCAGTACATTGGATGTAGGATATGCTACTGGTGTATCAAAACTATCTGATGAGTCAGAAATAATTGAATCATTCCCAACCTTCAACTACTTCCATGTCTGTAGGTAAAATATGATCAATGTGAACAAACCTAACCTGTCCATGATCAAACATCTTGACCAAATATGTACGAGGACCACATATCTTCACCACTCTTCCTAGTAACCACTTTAACCATTTATGATGATGGTTCTTCACTCTCACCTCCTGATTTAATTTCACACTTCTCTCTTTTATTCTACCGCTCTTTCTGTCTTAATTGTGTCTCATCTACTGACTGTGCTAAGTTTGATTTTAACAACGAGAATCTGGTCCGTGGCTGTTGTTTGAGAAACATGCTGCTGGTGTTCTACCAGTAGTTGTGTGAGGAGTATTATGATACGTAATTAGAAAATTAGCCAATTTGTGGTCCAATGACAACTGGCGTTTCTTTGGATTTGGATCCAACATCTGTTTGATGAGGGCACATTTTTAATTTGTACAGTGCATTCTGCTACATCATTCGAAGCCGGGTGGTACGGTGGAACCTTGATATATTTCACACCATTTTTGCTCGTGAACTGTGCAAATTCTTCTGAACAAAATTGTGGTCCATTATCAGAAACAATTTTTTCTGGGAGGCCAAATGAAGAAAATAAACTTCGTAAAATGTCTAATTTTTACTTGTTATTTTCCACATTGGAAACACCTCGACCCACTTCAAATGGCTAGCAATCACAATGAACAATTGTTGTCCTTCTAACTCAGCAAAATCGATATGTAGCCTTTGCCACACCCTGGGAGGCCATTTCCATGGCTGTAATGGTACTGATGGTGGTTGCTTGCTTACCAATTGACATGTCGTACACTGACTGACAATGTACTCTATATCTTTATCGAGACATGGCCACCATAAGTAACTGGTGCAAAACTCTTGGTCAAGCACATTCCCAGGTGCTGGTCATGAAGGTCTCCTAATAACTTGGATCTGAATTTATTTGGTATAACCACTCGTGCACCCCACATGATACAATCTTTATCGACTGATAATTCATTCCTATGAATGAAGAATGGATGAATATCTTTATCTGTTACCTGGTTTGGCCATCCATTTGCAATATAATCATATTTGACCTTTGACATAACTGGGTCATGTTTGGTTGCTCTACCAATCTCTTCAACTGTGACTGGCAGTTAATCAATGTATGAAAAATAGAACACTTCTTCCCTATCGGACGGTCTGCACCTGGGCAGGACCGGGACCAATGTCCTAGGGGGAGTGTTTGCTAGTGCTGTTGGGGAGGAGTTAAACTAATATTGCAGGGGGATGGGAACCTATGCAGGGAGACAGAGGGAGACAAAAATGAGGCAAAAGCAAAAGACAGAAAGGAGATGAGGAAAAGTGGAGGGCAGAGAAACCCAAGGCAAAGAACAAAAAGGGCCACTGTACAGCAAAATTCTAAAAGGACAAAGGGTGTTAAAAAAGCAAGCCTGAAGGCTTTGTGTCTTAATGCAAGGAGTATCCGCAATAAGGTGGATGAATTAACTGTGCAAATAGATGTTAACAAATATGATGTGATTGGGATTACGGAGACATGGCTCCAGGATGATCAGGGCTGGGAACTCAACATCTAGGGGTATTCAACATTCAGGAAGGATAGAATAAAAGGAAAAGGAGGTGGGGTAGCATTGCTGGTTAAAGAGGAGATTAATGCAATAGTTAGGAAAGACATTAGCTTGGATGATGTGGAATCTATATGGGTAGAGCTGCAGAACACTAAAGGGCAAAAATCGTTAGTGGGAGTTGTGTACAGACCTCCAAACAGTAGTAGTGATGTTGGGGAGGGCATCAAACAGGAAATTAGGAATGCGTGCAATAAAGGTACAGCAGTTATAATGGGCGACTTTAATATGCACATAGATTGGGCCAGCCAAACTGGAAGCAATACGATGGAGGAGGATTTCCTGGAGTGCATAAGGGATGGTTTTCTAGACCAATATGTCGAGGAACCAACTAGGGGGGAGGCCATCTTAGACTGGGTGTTGTGTAATGAGAGAGGATTAATTAGCAATCTCATTGTGCGAGGCCCCTTGGGGAAGAGTGACCATAATATGGTGGAATTCTGCATTAGGATGGAGAATGAAACAGTTAATTCAGAGACCATGGTCCAGAACTTAAAGAAGGGTAACTTTGAAGGTATGAGGCATGAATTGGCTAAGATAGATTGGCGAATGATACTTAAGGGGTTGACTGTGGATGGGCAATGGCAGACATTTAGAGACCGCATGGATGAATTACAACAATTGTACATTCCTGTCTGGCATAAAAATAAAAAAGGGAAGGTGGCTCAACCGTGGCTATCTAGGGAAATCAGGGATAGTATTAAAGCCAAGGAAATGGCATACAAATTGGCCAGCCATAGCAGCGAACCTGGGGACTGGGAGAAATTTAGAACTCAGCAGAGGAGGACAAAGGGTTTGATTAGGGCAGGGAAAATGGAGTACGAGAAGAAGCTTGCAGGGAACATTAAGGCGGATTGCAAAAGTTTCTATAGGTATGTAAAGAGTAAAAGGTTAGTAAAGACAAACGTAGGTCCCCTGCAGTCAGAATCAGGGGAAGTCATAACGGGGAACAAAGAAATGGCAGACCAATTGAACAAGTACTTTGGTTCAGTATTCACTAAGGAGGACACAAACAACCTTCCGGATATAAAAGTGGTCAGAGGGTCTAGTAAGGAGGAGGAACTGAGGGAAATCTTTATTAGTCGGGAAATTGTGTTGGGAAAATTGATGGGATTGAAGGCCGATAAATCCCCAGGGCCTGATGGACTGCATCCCAGAGTACTTAAGGAGGTGGCCTTGGAAATAGCGGATGCATTGACAGTCATTTTCCAACATTCCATTGACTCTGGATCAGTTCCTATCGAGTGGAGGGTAGCCAATGTAACCCCACTTTTTAAAAAAGGAGGGAGAGAGAAAGCAGAGAATTATAGACCGGTCAGCCTGACCTCAGTAGTGGGTAAAATGATGGAATCAATTATTAAGGATGTCATAGCAGCGCATTTGGAAAATGGTGACATGATAGGTCCAAGTCAGCATGGATTTGTGAAAGGGAGATCATGCTTGACAAATCTTCTGGAATTTTTTGAGGATGTTTCCAATAAAGTGGACAAAGGAGTACCAGTTGATGTGGTATATTTGGACTTTCAGAAGGCTTTCGACAAGGTCCCACACAGGAGATTAATGTGCAAAGTTAAAGCACATGGGATTGGGGGTAGTGTGCTGACGTGGATTGAGAACTGGTTGTCAGACAGGAAGCAAAGAGTAGGAGTAAATGGGTACTTTTCGGAATGGCAGGCAGTGACTAGTGGGGTACCGCAGGGTTCTGTGCTGGGGCCCCAGTTGTTTACATTGTACATTAATGATTTAGACGAGGGGATTAAATGTAGTATCTCCAAATTTGCGGATGACACTAAGTTGGGTGGCAGTGTGAGCTGCGAGGAGGATGCTATGAGGCTGCAGAGTGACTTGGATAGGTTTGGTGAGTGGGCAAATGCGTGGCAGATGAAGTATAATGTGGATAAATGTGAGGTTATCCACTTTGGTGGTAAAAACAGAGAGACAGACTATTATCTGAATGGTGACAGATTAGGAAAAGGGAAGGTGCAACGAGACCTGCGTGTCATGGTACATCAGTCATTGAAGGTTGGCATGCAGGTACAGCAGGCGGTTAAGAAAGCAAATGGCATGTTGGCCTTCATAGCGAGGGGATTTGAGTACAGGGGCAGGGAGGTGTTGCTACAGTTGTACAGGGCCTTGGTGAGGCCACACCTGGAGTATTGTGTACAGTTTTGGTCTCCTAACTTGAGGAAGGACATTCTTGCTATTGAGGGAGTGCAGCGAAGGTTCACCAGACTGATTCCCGGGATGGTGGGACTGACCTATCAAGAAAGACTGGATCAACTGGGCTTGTATTCACTGGAGTTCAGAAGAGTGAGAGGGGACCTCATAGAAACGTTTAAAATTCTGACGGGTTTGGACAGGTTGGATGCAGGAAGAATGTTCCCAATGTTGGGGAAGTCCAGAACCAGAGGTCACAGTCTAAGGATAAGGGGTAAGCCATTTAGGACCGAGATAAGGAGAAACTTCTTCACCCAGAGAGTGATGAACCTGTGGAATTCTCTACCACAGAAAGTAGTTGAGGCCAATTCACTAAATATATTCAAAAGGGAGTTAGATGGCATGAAAGCAGGAAGGGGGTACTGAAGTTGCATGTTCAGCCATGAACTCATTGAATGGCGGTGTAGGCTAGAAGGGCTGAATGGCCTGCTCCTGCACCTATTTTCTATGTTTCTATGTTTCTATGTAACTTGTGATGGGGAAGGCAATCTAGACATAGCATCAGCATTACTGTGATCAGCTGATCATCTATATTCAATATCATATGTATATGCTGACAAAATCAAAGCCCATCTCTGCATTCGAGCTGCAGCTAATGTTGGAACTGGGGACTTTGGATGGAGGATTGCTGGCAGGGGCTTATGGTCCGTAACGATGATAAACTTACGACTACACAAATATTTGTAGAACTTATTGACTCTAAAAATTAATTCCCTTTCAATTTGCGCATAATTACTCTCACTAGCGCTGAGAGTGCGTGAAGCAAAAGCAATTGGTCTCTCCTCCCCATTGCATAATACGTGAGAGATCACTGCCCCAACTCCATATGGGGAGGCATCACATGCTAGCTTGATCTCCTTAGAAACATCATAGTGAACTAACATGGTGCGCTCTTCCAATTTGCTTTTACACTCCTTGAATGCTCTATCGCATTCTTCTGACCACTTCCAATGGACCTGTTTTTTCAATAGTTCATTCAGTGGATGTAATACTGTAGCCAAATTTAGTAGGAACTTCCCATAATAGTTCAAAAGACCCAAAAATGGTCAACGTTCAGTGACATTCTTGGGAGTGGGTGCATTTCTGATTGCATCCAGCTTTCCCTTGTTTGGATGTAAACCATCTTTGTCTACTCTGTACCCTAATTACTCAACGGAGTTTTAAAATAACTCACACTTACGAGCAGACACTCGTACTCTGTGCTTCTCTAGCCATTTGAGGACTTCATTCAATATGTTATTATGAATTTGCCTATTTGGTGCTGAAATGAGTATGTCATCTAAATAACATACTACCCCTTCAGTACCCTACAAAATCTGGTTCATCACCCCTTGGAATATGGTAGGGCCAGGAGACACTCCTAATGATAGCCTATTAAATTGATATAGGCCTTGATGAGTATTTATAGTCAAGCATGACTTGGACTCCTCATCTAGTTCAAGCTGTAAGTAGGCATTCGTAAGATCCAACTTTGAGAAGATCTGACCACCTGTCAGTGTTGTGAACAAATCTTCTATAATTGGCAGTGTATTGGGGACATTACCCTCTAGAACCTGGTTTACGGTTACTTTATAATCACCACACAATGTTACTGTACCATCGGACTTAGGTACAACAACAATGGGTGTAGCCCAATTACATCGAGCTATCTTAGAAATAATGTTCTCAGTCTCTAGTTTTTTGAGTTCTTGCTCAACTTTCTCCTTGAGTGCATATGGTACGGAATGTGGCTTGTAGTAAACCGATCTAGCGTCCTTCTGTACCCTGACAATCGCCTTGAAGCATCGGATCAGACTGCCCGTTTCACAGAACATCTTCGGATAATTGTTGATGACCTCACCCTTTGATGCAAATCTCATTTCAACACGAAAAATCTCACTCCAATCCAGCTTCAGTGATCCCAACCAATTTCTTCCTAGTAAGGCAGACTTGTCTCCTGCCACTACTATTAGAGGCAAGTTCTAAAATTGATCCTTATATTTCACCGATACGGTGATATGACCTACCACAGGTATGTTGTCTCCCGAGTAGTCTCGCAGTTCTATTTTGGATTTCTCCAATGGGAAATCACGCAATTTATCGAGGTATAGCAGCACCGGTACTACACTATCGGATGCACCAGTGTCGATTTCCATGGGTATCTTGAATTCTGCAACATCGATGTGGATTATGATACTTTTCGAATCACCACCCGTTAACCTCGTGCTCCTGATGACCTTTAGCTCTAACATCTCCTCGTCCTGTTGTTGTTTTTCCATGCTATGTAGTCTCTGGGGATTTCTAATCATAGCTTTGAAAGCTGGTTTACCCTTCAGTCGGCATGCCTTCGCAAGATGCCCAGTCTTCCTGCAGAAGAAACACTGCCTTCACATATGGACAACTTTGAGCAATGTGTTGTCCCAGGCACCAATAACAGGACTTCAATGCTCTGCTACCATTGCCAGTTTCTGAGATTTTGGGCCCCCATCGCCTTTTAGTTTGAACCTGCAGGTGATTCAACTCGGTTGTCTGATGACTGAAAATAGTATGAAATTCTCAGGAATATTGGTCGGCCATGCTCATTGACATAGCTGTCTGACAAGCTAATTCAAAAGTCAAGTTAGGCGTTGTCAATAACTTTCTTCTGAATGCATCAGTTTTCATCCCACAAAGCAGCCATGCAATGCTCGGCCGTGAAAGTCTCCGAAATTACAGTGAATAGATAGCTTTTTTAATGCTACTGTTATGTATGTAAACCTGTAATCACCATGTCTAACCACCAGAGGGCTTATCCCCTGGAGTCCCAAAGGATCCCACAATCCCTTGGGAGCACCTGTATATATGGAGGCCTCACAGGCTGGAGAGACACTCTGAGATCTGCAATAAAGGATTACAGTCACACTTACTTTGAGCTTGCAGTATCTAATCTGACTCTTTATTCAAGATACAACAACTGGCGACGTGATGTAGATAACGAATCCTAACGCAACAATGCAGTGAACTGTGGGCCTCCTGGAGAAATTTTCGGAGGGAGATGATTGGGAAAGCTTCGTGGAGCAACTTGACCAATACTTCATGGCAAACGAGCTGGAAGGAGAAGCAAACGCTGCCAAACGAAGGGCGATCCTCCTCAGCGTTTGCGGGGCATCAACATATGGCCTCATGAATAACCTGCTCGCTCCAGCAAAACTCATAGACAAATCATATGTTGAGTTGTGCACACTGGTCCGGGAGCATCTAAACCCGCAGGAAAGCGTTCTGATGGTGAGGTATCGATTCTACACGTACAAGATGTCTGAAGGCCAGGAAGTGGCGAGCTACGTCGCTGAGCTAAGGCGCCTTACAGGACATTGTGAATTTGAAGGATATATGGAGCATATGCTCAGGGACTGCTTTGTACTTAGCATTGGCCATGAAGTAATACTTCGCAAACTTTTGACTGTGGAGACCCCAACCTTGAGTAAAGCCATAGTGATAGCCCAGGCGCTTATCTCCACCAGTGACAAAACCAAACAAATTTCCCAGCATATTAGTGCTGCTGCAAGTACTGTGAACAAAGTAATGTTGTTTTCGAATCGAATTGTACATGGCAGGACTTACACGCCTGTAGCTGCACGGTCGCAGATGACTCAGAGTCCGCCATCAAGGGTGGTGAATACAAGGCAATTAATACCTTGTTGGCGCTGTGGGGGTGATCATTGATTCCACTCATGCCGCTTCAAAGGATACATTTGCAAGGGCTGTGGAACAGTAGGGCACCTCCAACGTATGTGTAGGTGAGCTGCAAACCCTGCTAATCCTGCAAACCACCATGTTGCAGAGGAGGACAGATCCACAATGGATCATGACGAACCAAAGCCTCAGACCGAGGAGGCAGAGGTATATGGGGTGCACACATTTACCACAAAGTGTCCCCCGATAATGATGAAGGCTGAATTAAATGGACTCTTGGTGTCCATGGAGCTGGACACGGGCGCAAGCCAGTCCATAATGAGTAAAAAGACTTTCGATAAGTTGTGGTGCAACAAGGCTTCAAGGCCAGTCCTGACTCCCATTTGTACCAAACTTAGAATGTACACAAAGGAACTAATTCCCGTAATTGGCAGTGCTACCGTAAAGGTCTCCTGCGATGGAGCGGTGCATGGTTTACCACTCTGGGTGGTACTGGGCGATGGCCCCACGCTGTTCGGCAGGAGCTGGCTGGGAAAGATACGCTGGAACTGGGATGACGTATGAGCGCTTTCGTCCGTCGACGATACCTCGCTGTTCGAACCAGGCATCGGGAAGTTCCAAGAAGCAAAAATGCAGATCTATTTGATTCCGGGGGCGTGACCCATCCATCACAAGGCAAGAGCGGTACCTTACATGATGAGAGAGAGGGTGGAGATCGAGCTGAACAGGCTGCAACGAGAGGGCATCATTTTGCTGATTGAATTCAATGAGTGGGCCAGTCCGATTGTTCCAGCCCTCAAGGGAGATGGCACGGTCAGAATCTGTGGTGATTACAAAATAACTATCAATCGTTTCTCGTTGCAGGATCAATACCCACTACCAAAGACAGACAACCTATTTGTGACGCTGTCGGGAGGGAAACGAAGCTGGACTTGACCTCAGTCTACATGACAGAGGAGCTGGAGGAATCTTCAAAAGGCCTCACCTGCATCAACACGCACAAAGGTCTTTTCGTTTACAACAGATGCCCATTTGGGATTCGATCGGCCGCGGTGATATTCCAGAGGAACATGGAAAGCTTGCTGAAGTCGGTCCCGCGCACCGTGGGCTTCCAGGACGACATCTTGGTTACAGGCCGGGACACCGTCGAGCACCTGCAGAACCTGGAGGAGGTTCTTAGTCGGCTGAATCATGTGGGGCTCAGGCTAAAACGCTTGAAGTGCGTTTTCCTGGCGCCTGAAGTGGAGTTCCTGGGGAGAAGAATTGTGGCGGACGGCATCAGGCCCACCGATTCGAAGACGAAGGCAATCAAGAACGCACCAATACCACAGAACGTGACGGAGCTGCGGTCGTTGCTAGGACTCCTGAACTATTTTGGTAACTTCTTACCGGATCTTAGTACATTGTTAGAGCCCCTGCACTCTTTACTGCGTAAGGGAGATGAATGAGTATGGGGTAAAAGCCAAGAAAATGCCTTTGAGAAAGCTAGGAAGCTGTTATGTTCAAACAAATTGCTTGTGTTGTACGATCCATGTAAACGTTTGGTACTAGCATGTGATGTGTCGTCGTACGGGGTCGGGTATGCATTGCAACAAGCTAATGAATTTGGGAACTTGCAACCGGTTGCTTATGCATCCAGAAGTTTGTCTAAGGCCGAGAGGGCCCACAATATGATCCAAAAAAAAGCGTTAGCGTGTGTTTACGGGGTAAAGAAAATGCATCAATATCTGTTCGGGCTCAAATTTGAATTGGAAACCAACCACAAGCCGCTTATATCCATCTTTTCTGAAAGTAAGAGGATAAATACGAATGCATCAGCCCGCATGCAGAGATGGGCGCTCACGCTGTCTGCATACAACTACACCATCCGCCACAGGCCAGGCACAGAAAACTGTGCCGATGCTCTCAGTAGGCGAATATTGCCCACAACTGGGGTGGAGATGGCACAGCCTGCAGACTTAGTTATGGTAATGGAAGCATTCGAGAGTGAGCAATCACTAGTTACCGCCCGACAGATTAGAACCTGGATGAGCCAGGACCCCTTACTGTCCTTAGTAAAAAAAACTGTGTGCACCACGGGAATTGGTCTAGTGTCCCGTTAGAGATGCAGGAAGAAATAAAGCCGTACCAGTGGCGCAAAGATGAAATGTCCATACAGGCAGACTGCCTCCTATGGGGTAATCGGGTAGTGGTGCCAAAAAAGGCAGGGACACTTTCATTAATGATCTCCACAGTGCTGACCCAGGTATTGTAATGATGAAAGTGATAGCCAGATCCCATGTGTGGTGGCCCGGTTTCGATGCAGACTGTGAGTCCTGTGTGCACAAATGTAATACATGTTCCCAGTTAAGCAATGCACCCAGGGAGGCGCCATTAAGTTTATGGTTCTGGCTCTCCAAATCGTGGTCTAGTGTTCATGTCGACTATGCAGGCCCATTCTTGGGAAGAATGTTTGTAGTGGTTGCAGATGCGTATTCCAAATGGATTGAATGTGTGATAATGTCGGTAAGCACGTTCGCTGCCACCGTTGAAAGCCTACGGGCCATGTTTGCCACGCATGGCCTGCCTGATGTCCTTGTAAGTGACCATGGGTCGTGCTTTACCAGTATCGAATTCAAGGAATTCATGAGCCACAATGGGGTCAAACATATCACGTCTGCCCCATTTAAGCCAGCGTCCAAAGGTCAGGCAGAACGAGCAGTTCAAACAATCAAGCAAAGCTTGAAAAGGGTAAGTGAAGGCTCACTGCAGACTCGCTTATCCCGGGTCCTGCTTAGTTACCGCACAAGACCCCACTCACTCACCGGAGTCCCTCCCGCTGAACTGCTCATGAAAAGGGCACTTAAGACAAGGCTCATGTTAGTCCACCCTGACCTACACGAACAGGTAGAGAGCACGCGGCTTCAACAGAATACATATCATGATTGCGCAAATGTGTCATGTGAATTTGAAGTAAATGATCCTGTATTTGTGTTGAACTATGAACAAGTTCCCAAGTGGATTGCCGACACTGTTTGGACCAAAGAGGGGAATAGGGTATTTGTGGTCAAACTCGCAAATGGACTCACCTGCAGAAAACACTTGGATCAAACCAAAATCAGATTTACGGACTATCCAGAACAACCCACAATAGACTCTCCCACAAGTGGCAACCGACCCAGCGGTTGACCACGAAGCAGAACCCATCACCCGCAGCAGCCCATCAAGACTCATCACCCCCAGCTGTCCAGCAAGGCCAGCTGTGCAGCAGCCCAGCGAAGGCCCAACAAACAACTCACCAAAACCAGCATTTGCACTGAGACGATCAACCAGGAAAAGAAAGGCCCCAGATTGACTCACATTGTAAATAGTTACACTATTGGCTTTGGGGGAGAGTGTTGTTATATATGTAAACCTGTAATCACCATGTTTAACCACCAGAGGGCTTATCCTCTGAGTCCCAAGGGATCCCACAATCCCACATTCCCTTGTGAGCACCTGTATATAAGGAGGCCTCACAGGCTGGAGAGGCACTCTGAGATCTGCAATAAAGGACTACGGTCACACTTACTTTGAGCTTGCAATATCTAGTCTAACTCTTTATTCAGATACAACAGCTACAATGTACTCACAGATTTTTTTCTTCGGCCTTCTGATTTCATATTCCGAAATGATAACTTTTAGCAATGTCTAAGGGCACGGGGCTGTAGTGCTGCTCTAACTTAGTTAGAATCTGTTTCAGCATTGTTTCCTTTGGCTTGTCAGGCACAAGCAAATTTATCAGGGTTTCATACACCTTTGGCCCTGCTTCAGTTAAGAAAATCGCCCTTTTTCATTCCAACACCATCTGGTTATTGTCTTCATTATCGGGGACGTCGATTATGTTAATTATGGTGAAAAACATTTATAGCCAATCCACATACGCTCTGAAACTTTCCCGGTCGTGTTGAAATTCCCCCAAATGCCCTATTACTCCCATTGGCACGGCCGTACTGGATTCTGGCAGTTCAAACAAGTGTGCTTGCAATTTACCTTGGATTTGTAGCTGTTAATCAAAACAAAGAAGCTCCCAAAGTCTCTCTGTCGGCTGGCTGAATCCTTCACCGACAAAAATGTTAGCTTTGTTTTATCCGATTAATCTCATTCTCGCTGCCATTTGTGATATCTCTAGAGAGCACACACACATCTAAGATGGCAGAAGATTCCAGAAGTCACCTGTCAGGTGACCTGGTCTGTTTATTATTAACAGCACTGGCTGCAGTAACACAGGAGTCCACACTGTGGAGCTACAGACATGACAGCACTGATTAGCCATTATTGTTTTGGTACATCATCTTCAACTATTTGACCATTAGTCTGCTGACTTTGTCTGACTTTGCTTCATTTATGTAATTCTGGTCATTTCTGAGCTCATATTGTGATTGCCATTGGGAGATCACAGGGAGGGGGGGGAGGGCGGCGGTGTGGAATGAAGGGGTGCTGGAAATTGCAAGGAAACATGGCCAGCTGGGTAAATTTAAAGTGATACAGCCACCTATCGGTATGTGGTCACGTAAGGGGATGAAAGTGTTGGTAGCTTCTACAATGGCTGCTATATTACTATTGTATAATTCAGCTATTTGGCTGTTTGGGTAATAAAATTGGTTAGCAAAAACCAGTAGCTGGCACAAGTGATGGTGTGTTGCAACACTCACACATCCTGTTTCACCACCGACAGAGTGCAGATGGTGCTGAATAAGATGGGAGCAAGAGGGGTTGCCCTGTTTGCTACCCCAGGCACCCTCCCCATAGGACAGCATTGTAGCATGCATGGAAAGAGGTAGGTGCAGCTGACTGTTACCGCTACTGGCAGTGCCAGCCCAATGGTGCATGCTAGCTATAGGCAGCCTTGCAGCAGATGGCTCTCTGCCATCCTGGAGGCTGTGGAACCAGTTCCGCACATTCATTTCCAGAAAGTGTGCCTCTGCTTGTAGCTGCTTGTAAGCCCAAACTGCCTGAAATCTTCCAATGCTCTTCCATGTACAAATTTTGCAGCACAGAAACAGATCATTCGGTCCAACAGGTCTATGCCTCTTCTTCATCCAAAGAGACATAAGTAAAGGGAGATTCTCATTTACTCAATATTGTAGATGCACCAAAAAAATGGCTATGCCAGAACACTCTGACCAATTAAATGGAAGATGGAAAGAAACAAAATTAACCTCAAAATACCGCTATAGATCTTAGTGTAATGCACTTGAAATCCACTTTCTAAAACAACACAGTCCCTAGCAGTTGTGGTGACCAATCTAATGTAAGAAGGTAAATAACCAAGCATTATTCCAGTGTAAATGCTAGTCAGAGTAGGAATCACAGGATAGCTCAGATGAATACGTGGCTTGAGGAGTGGTGCAGAAGGGAGGGATTCAAATTCCTGGGACACTGGAACCGGTTCTGGGGGAGGTGGGATGAGTACAAACCGGATGGTCTGTGCCTGGGCATGACCCGAATCAATGTCCATGGGGGAGTGTTTGCTAGTGCTGTTGGGGAGGGTTTAAACTAATATGGCAGGGGGATGCGAGCCTATGCAGGGAGACAGAGGGAAGTAAAATAAGGACAGAAGCAAAAGATAGAAAGAAGAAAAGTAAAAGTGGAGGGCAGAGAAACCCAAGGCAAAAATCAAAAAGGGCCACATTGCAGCAAAATTCTAAAAGGGTAAAGTGTGTTAAAAAGACAAGCCTGAAGGCTCTGTGCCTCAATGCGAGGAGTATTCATAATAAGGTGGTCAAATTAACTGCACAGGCAGCAATTAATGAATATGATATAATTGGCATCATGGAGACATGGCTCCACGGTGGCCAAGGATGGGAACTTAACATCCAGGGGTAGTCAACATTCAGGAAGGATAGACAGAAAGGAAAAGGAGGTGGGGTAGCATTACTGGTTGGCTTGGATGATGTGGAATCTGTATGGGTGGAGCTGCGGAATAACAAGGGGCAGAAAACGCTAGTGGGAGTTGTGTACAAACCACCAAACAGTAGTAGTGAGGTTGGGGACCGCATCAAACAAGAAATTAGGGATGCGTGCAATAAAGGTACAGCAGTTATCATGGGTGACTTTAATATACATATAGATTGGGCTAACCAAACTGGTAGTAATACGATGTAGGATTTCCTGGAGCGTATTCGGGATGGTTTTCTGGACCAATATGTCGAGGAACCAACTAGAGAGCTGGCCATCCCACACTGGATGATGTGTAATGAGAAAGGACTAATTAGCAATCTTGTTGTGCCAGGCCCCTTGGGGAAGAGTGACCATAATATGGTAGAATTCTTTATTAAGATGGAGAGTGACACAGTTAATTCAGAGACTGGGGTACTGAACTTAAGGAAAGGTAACTTCGATGGTATGAGACGTGAATTGGATAGAATAGACTGGCGAATGATACTTAAAGGGTTGACGGTGGATAGGCAGTGGCAAACATTTAAAGATCACATGGATGAACTTCAACAATTGTACATCCCTGTCTGGAGTAAAAATAAAACAGGGAAGGTGGCTCAACCATGGCTAACAAGGGAAATTAAGGATAGTGTTAAATCCAAGGAAGAGGCATATAAATTGGCCAGAAAAAGCAGCAAACCTGAGGACTGGGAGAAATTTAGAATTCAGCAGAGGAGGACAAAGGGTTTAATGAGGAGGGGGAAAATAGATTATGAGTAAGCGTGCCGGGAACATTAAAACTGACTGCAAAAGCTTCTATAGATATGTGAAGAGAAAAAGATTAGTGAAGACAAACGTAGGTCCCTTGCAGTCAGATTCAGATGAATTTAGAATGGGGAACAAAGAAATGGCAGATCAGTTGATCAAATACTTTGGTTCTGTTTTCACGAAGGAAGACACAAATAACCTTCCGGAATTACTAGGGGACCGAGGGTCTAGTGAGAAGGAGGAACTGAAGGATATCCTTATTAGGCGGGAAATTCTGTTAGGGAAATTGATGGGATTGAAGGTCAATAAATCCCCGGGGCCTGATAGTCTGCATTCCAGAGTACTTAGGGAAGTGGCCCTAGAAATAGTGGATGCATTGGTGATCATTTTCCAACAGTCTATCGATTCTGGATCAGTTCCTATGGACTGGAGGGTAGCTAATGTAACACCACTTTTTAAAAAAAGAGGGAGAGATAAAATGGGTAATTATAGACCGGTTAGCCTGACATCAATAGTGGGGAAAATGTTGGAATCAATTTTTAAAGATGAAATAACAGCACATTTGGAAAGCAGTGACAGGATCGATCCAAGTCAGCATGGATTTATGAAAGGGAAATCATGCTTGACAAATTTTTTGAGGATGTAACTTGTAGAGTGGATAAGGGAGAACCAGTGGATGTGGTGTATTTGGACTTTCAATAGGCTTTTGACAAGGTTCCACACAAGAGATTGGTGTGCAAAATTAAAGCGCATGGTATTGGGGGTAGTGTACTGATGTGGATAGAGAACTGGTTGGCAGACAGGAAGCAGAGAGTCGGGATAAACGGGTCCTTTTCATGATGGCATGCAGTGACTAGTGGGGTGCCGCAGGGCTCAGTGCTGGGACCCCAGCTATTTAGAATATACATTAATGATTTGTATAAAGGAATTGAGTGTAATATCTCCAAGTTTGCAGATGACACTAAATTGGGTGGCAGTGTGAGCTGCGAGGAGGACCCTAGAGGCTGCAGAGTGACTTGGACAGGTTAGGTGAATGGGCAAATGCATGGCAGATGCAGTATAATGTGGATAAATGTGAGGTTATCCACTTTGGGGACAAAAACATGAAGGCAGAATATTATCTGAATGGCGGCAGATTAAGAAAAGGGGAGGCGCAACGAGACCCGGGTGTCATGGTTTATCAATCATTGAAAGTTGGCGTGCAGGTACAGCAGGCGGTGAAGAAGACAAATGGTATGTTGGCCTTCATAGCGAGGGGATTTGAGTATAGGAGCAGGGAGGTCTTACTGCAGTTGTACAGGGCCTTGGTGAGGCCTCACCTGGAATATTGTGTTCAGTTTTGGTCTCCTAATCTAAGAAAGGACGTTCTTGCTATTGAGGGAATGCAGTGAAGGTTCACCAGACTGATGCCCGGGATGGCTGGACTGTCATATGAGGAGAGACTGGTTCGACTGGGCTTTTATTCACTGGAGTTTAGAAGGATGAGAGGGGATCTCATAGAAACATATAAAATTCTGACGGGACTGGACAGGTTAGATGCAGGAAGAATGTTCCCGATGTTGGGGAAGTCCAGAACCAGGGGACACAGTCTAAGGATAAGGGGTAAGCCATTTAGGACTGAGATGAGGAGAAACTTCTTCACTCAGAGAGTTGTTAATCTGTGGAATTCCCTACTGCAGAGAGTTGTTGATGCCAGTTCATTGGATATATTCAAGAGGGAGTTTTATATGGCCCTTACGGCTAAAGGGATCAAGGGGTATGGAGAGAAAGTAGGAAAGGGGTACTGAGGTGAATGATCAGCCTTAGTGGTGCAGGCTTGAAGGGCCGAATGGCCTACTCCTGCACCTATTTTCTATGTTTCTATGTTTCTAAGTTCATGGGTATCCAAATGATGTCATGGAGATCTAACTTTGACAAAAACAAACTGCCAACCAACAAGCATCCGTGGCATCAATAAAAAACTGGATGGGGCATTAAAAGGGGGAGATTCTGCGGAACAGATCACCATCCATTTTTCTGATTGTTTGTACACAATAAATTGGCATAAAGTGGATATAATCAATCAATCAGAAAACCTAGCCTGGTATATTCCCAAAACCATGAAATCCCTTGCCTAACTCACTCCTTCATACACATTTTTATGTCATTGAATTGCAGAGTGCAATTTATACATTTGTTTTTTGGGTTTTGTACCAAAGATATGACACCCAATTGATTTTTACATTCATATTATCTCTCTCTTTTTCTCTACTTAGCTGGCATAATACTGTGTACTCACTGTATAAATCCCAATGGTTATGTTTCCTTTAACCATGTGTGACAAAATATCACACACTGCACAACAAATGTTCATATAGCAACCACACTGACCTCATCTGAGCTAAAGCAATCAGCTGAAACCGGACCTCACTCAAAGATATGTCAAAAACCACAGAATCAGGCGTTGCTGCCTTAAAACATGCCAGCCATCCATGGCCTGATGATGCAACTATGTGTCGCATTACCTAAATCTGTTTTGCTTTTATAAAATGTTATTAGCGGTTTGTAGAATATTGAAAGTGTTAATTATATTTTTTCTATTTTATTTGTTTTTATTATATAAACCAAAACCACAATAAGGACCCAATGAATGCCAGTTTTATACAATAGGCATCATAACACACAATAATAATAATAATTTTTATTTATATGGCACCTTTAACATAATAAAACATCCCAAGGTGCTTCACAATAGTGTTACAGACAAACATAAATTTGACACTGAGCCACAGAAGAAATTAAGGCAGATGACCAAAAGCTTATTTAAAGAGGTAGGTTTTAACGATCGTCTTAAAGGAGGAAAAAGAGGTAGAGAGATGTAGAGGTTTAGGGAAGGAGTTCCAGAGCTTAGAGCCCAAGCAGCTGAAGGCACATCCACCGATGGTTGAGCAGTTATAATGGATGTTCAAAAGGCCAGAATTTGAGGAGCGCAGACATCTTGTGGGATTGTGATGCTGAAAAAGATTACAGAGAAAGGGAGGGGCAAGTCCATGGAGTGATTTGTAAACAAGGATGAGAATTTTGAAATCAGTTAAGCAATGGCATTGCTTAACTGGGAGCCAATGTAGATCAGAAAGCATAAGGGTGATGGGTGATCTTGACTTGGTGCGGGTTAGTACATGGGCTGCTGAGTTTTGGATGATTTCAAGTTTACATAGTGTGGAATGTGGAAGGCCGGCCATGAGTGAATTGGAGTAGTCAAGTCTAGAGATAACAAAGGCATGAATGAGGGTTTCAGCAGCAGAAGAGCTGAGGCAGGGGCGGAGCCGGCAATATTAAGGAGATGGAAAAAGGAGGTTTTAGTTATGCCGCGGATGTGTGGCTGGAAATTCATTTCAGGTTCAAATCTGACACCTAGGTTGCGAACAGTCTTGTTCACCCTCAGATTGATGCTAGGGAGAGGGATGGAATCAGTGGTTAGGGAACGCAGTTTGTGGCGGGGAACAAAGATAATGGCTTCGCTTTTCCCAATATTTAATTGGAGAAAATTTCTGCTCATCCAGTACTGGATGTCGGACAAGCAATCTGATAATTTAGATACCAAGCAGGGGTCGACAGAAGTGGTGGAGAGGTAGAACTGGGTGTCGTCTGCATACATGTGGAAACTGACTCTGTGTTTTCAGATGATAGCGTCAAGGGGCAGCATATAGATAAGAAATAAGAGGGGAGCAAGGACAGATCCTTGGGGAACACCAGAGCGGGAGTGGGAAGAGAAGCCATTGCTGGAGATTTTCTGGCTACAATTAGATAGATAAGAATGGAACCAGGCGAGTGCAGTCCCACCCAGCTGGACATTGGTGGAGAGGCGATGGAGGAGGATCGAGTGGTCAACTGTGTCAAAGACTGCAGACAGGTCCAGAACGACGAGGAGGGATAGTTTACCTTTGTCACAGTCACAAAGGATGTCATTTGTGACTTTGATGAGAGCAGTTTTGGTACTCTGGCAGGGGCGAATGCCAGATTGAAGGGATTCAAACATTGAATTCATGGAAAGATGATCATGGATTTGGGAGACAACAACACGTTCAAGTACTTTGGACAGGAAAGGGAAGATAGAGATGGGGCGATATCTAGCAAGCAAAGTGGGGTCAAGGGTTGTATTTTTGAGGAGAGGGGTGACGACAGCAGATTTGAAGGAGAGGGGCGGAGTATTACACCTAAGGACAGAGAACCATTCACAATGTCGCCTAACATGCGAGCCAGAAAAGGAAGTTGGGTGGTCAGCAGTTTAATGGAAAAGATGGATATCATTCACCCATTCTTTGTCTGGGTATACTCATTCAATAAATATGGTTTCCAATGGATTGCCTCTATTTAACTGAAATGGCAAGAGCAATATATAGATGTGACCTACACTTCAGGGTAATTTATAATCCATATTTTACTGCCAGTGTTTTCTACTGCACAGGACATAAACAGACATAAGAAACCACAATAGTGTTTGGATTACTCTCTTGCAATCTTGTTTATTACTGCAGGGAAACTTCCTGTTTTTGTCATCAGGTCTAAGAAATGTTGAGTATTTCTCTGTTGTCACTGTTGCAATGGGATTCTTTCACTTTCAAAACAGCTTCAGTTTATTTACATGGGGCATTCCTCATGCTTTGATCAGTTTTTAAACTCTGATATATTTCTAGCAGTGCATCCACACTCCAGACGTTTAGCATAAGTATAAAGCTTAAATTGCTTCTCACCACTGCTAAACTGGGTGTGTGATTTGGGTGCAAGGGCATGAACTGACTGAAGCAAAGTGGAATGATACTTCCTCCTCCAGGGAATTTCATTTGACTTCATTCTGGTATTGGGTTAAACCCTGAAACTGGACTCGGACTGTCTTTACAGCATACCTGTAATTCAGTGCAGTGTAAATGCAGCTTAGAAACCCCCTATAAGAACAGGCAGATCTGGCTATATATACTATGCTGCTTTAGAATCAAAACTGTTTGGGTTGGATTTTCAGCTTTGCTCATTTTGGGGCAGTAAAGTTTGCGCCCGGGAACAGTTTGCACCTCAGTCATCAAAATTGGGCAGTTGGGCCCTGAGTGAGGGGCGGAGCACTAAGGGAGACGTTACACACCTCTCTTATGGCCCTAGGCCAGCTGAGCTTGTGAAAATCCCGAGCTGAACAACCGGCCCGGGAGCACTCTAAGAGAGGCCTGGGAATTTTTTTTAAAAACCCTGAAAAAACCCACCAAAAACATTCCCAATACATAGTCCATGTCATCACAACATAAATCGCAAAAGAAAACAATCACACTTACCTGAGGTGGACATTACTTACCTCACTGCAGCTGGTATAGGTCGGACTGCTCGTTTTTCACAGGTGGTCCCAGCAGGGAGCGTTGTGGGGCACTAAGGGATGGGTGGGAATCAGAAAGCGAGCTGGTGTCGCAACCAGGGGCATTGCACACCAGCTCACCTCTTCCAAGCGGTAATGCTCCGCGTCCCGCCGAAACCGGCGCTGAAAACCCCAGCGGGATAATACAGCATTATGGAAACATTTAGAAACAATGGGTCCAAGTTTGCCCGCAGGCTTAGAACGGCGCACCTCGTCAAAAACCGTGCCTAAAAGTTACCTACGTATTCTCCCGGCTCTGCTGTGTGTTCCGGGTCTTAGTGCGGCACTCCTCTTCGAGGGGGGGGGGGGGGGGGGGACGGAGCTACAGCCCTGCGCTGAAAACAGTGCTGGCAGCTGCATGCGTGCACAGTAGTTACTCCCATGATTGTAATAATGATCCTGCAGAATGCGTCCCGCCCCTATCCCAGGCCGAATGGCCTGCCGCATAGGTCGGCTGCTGAGGGCCGCAAGAAACAGGTTTGTGCGGGGACACTGAGTTTTGATCAGGGGGTAGAGTATTGTGAATGGTAACTTTTAGAGAAGGAGAAATCACATTCATTTCACGTGATGAATCAGGAAATTTGAAGTTGCAAACTTGCGTTTTCTTTTAATGACTAAAATTTTAGATGCAATTATCTCAATATATGCTTGTATTTTAAAATAAATATTTTAATATTAAGGTAGTTAAAGCAGCTGTATAGTAACACTTAAATAATTTGAACAACCTGTCGATATTTTCCCCCGCTTTTCTCCTTCAGCCTCCCCCCATCCCAAAGTGGGAAACCTTCAACCACAAGCCGGTAAGGCGGCCGAATCCGACCTCATTGGACTTCCAGAAACCAGGATTTTGACTCTCCCGGCTATGGCTGGCCTCAACCTGGCTTAAACCTTCAGCCCTGGTCGCCCCTGTCTCTCCAGTGACTTCTGATTAATGATTTATCTAGCCTGGCACTTAGTCTCACCAGCGAGACCAAGTCTCGACTCTTGGTTAATGATTTGACCCACCCCAACCTCCCCTGGGGCTGTACTCGGGATTGCCGGCCAATTTTCCAACTCCTTTCGGGGCTTATTCGGGTCACGCGCGGTCCCTCATGCGATGAGGGCGAAGCCTCTGCCTCTGCCAGGCTTCAGGCTGCCGTTATTAAAGCCCGGCCAAAAACCCGAAAAATGGGCAAAAAGGGAAAAAATTCCCGCTCAAAAAGGGTTGAAAGTCAGTGGGTTGGCAGCCCTGGTCAGTCTCTGCAGACCTTAGTTTCTGCTGCTCTTTCATAAGGAAAGAAGAGGGAACAATGTTTAAACTTATCACTAACAAATCTCTCAGGTGCTTTAGGTGCAGGGTTCCTTCTATTTTTTATTTGTTAATTAATTGCTTATTACTTTTTATGCTTTGTTTAGTTCTTTGTAAATCTTGGTGCTTTCCTTATATTTTTTATTTGTTATTGAATGCTTATTTTTGTGCTTTGTTTAGTGCTTGGTGCTTTAAATGTACTGCTTTGTTTAGTACTTTGTGCTTTAAATGTATTTATGCTTCTTTAATGTTGTTGTGAAGGTGTTTATTGCTTTGGAAAATCCTCTAACTTCCATTTCCCTCCCCGACCCCCCCCCGCCCCCGCCCCCGCCCCCGCCCCCGCCCCCCATCTCTGGCTACCTGCACTGATTTCTTAAGTCTCCGCAAGGTTTTTCTGAGCGTACAAAAATGGACACATAAGCTGGCCTAAGTTAGGTTGGAGTAACTTTTTGCTGGCTAAACTTGCTTAAATGGCCAAAACAGTTATAAGTGGCTGTTACCTTTTGAAAAAAAACTGAACTAAAAAGAAACTGAACTAACTCACTTAAACTGGAGCAAACTAAATGGGGAGAATTGCGATTTTTAAGATACTCCAAAAAAACAAGTTGCTCAAAAAAAATAGGAGCAACTCGTGGGGAAACATGGGCCCAATGAAACATAGAAATTTACAGCGCAGAAAGAGGCTATTTCGGCCCATCGTGTCCACGCCGGCCGACAAAGAGCCGCACGGTACTTGGTCAGCAGCCCTGAAGGTTACATATACACCTATGAACAATGACAGAAAGGCAAAGAACACCCAGCCCAAGCAGACCGCCTCACACAACTGCGACACCCCTTATATTGAAACATTCTACACTCCACCCCAACCGGAGCCATGTGATCTCCTGGGAGAGGCAAAAACCAGATAAAAACCCAGGCCAATTTAGTGAGAAAAATATCTGGGAAAATTCCTCTCCGACCCATCCAGGCAATCGAAACTAGTCCAGGAGATCACCATGGCCATATTCAATTCCCTGCAGTACTTACCATTAATACTGCGTTGGCCAACAAAAAGTCATCCAGTCTAATCCCAATTACCAGCTCTAGGTCCGTAACCCTGCAGGTTCCAGATCCCCACAACCTTCTGCGTAAGGAAGCTGCCCCTCAAATCCCCTCTAAACCTTCCAGCACCCACCTTAAAACTATGCCCCCTCGTAATAGAGGGGTGAACTCTCCCGATTTCCCTGATGGCCAGTCACCCCCGGTCTTATTTACCAGTATTTCTTATTTTCCAGTTTGTCCTGTTTGAGTTTTGTGTGCCTGGAGAGTTGGAAAGTGTTGCTTTTAGTACTGCTTCCTCATTAGTGGATGAATCTTAAATCATAAAACACCAATATCTGTTTGTATCAGACACCTGAATATATATAAATGAATGGAAACATAAATTTAAACTTTATGTGCCTCTCTGCCGGACCACGATCCCCCACCCCCCCTCCCCCTCTCTCCACACCAAGGCTACCATTGGACACATTGTGCGGTTTACAAAGACAGAAAAGCTTGGACATTTCCTGATTAGGCTCGTCAAATGAATCATGATCTTCAATTCTTATGGCCTATGCTGTGGAAATTGTGTAAACGGTTTCTTTCAATTTTGCATTATGTTGGTAACTGGTGACAGCCAGAGTAGTTCATATGTGACAATACCACAACACAGTTCTGCTGAGTAGCAACCGACAGTCGATTACAGGGAAAAAGGAGGATTATAACATATTAGACTATAAGGCACACTCAGAGATAAGAATCAGTAAAGCATGAGCAGTTTTACAGCCATTAAGCTATGAAAGTGTGTTATGGGCTTGAGTTAAGAAACATCAGCTATTGTTGATCACTTATGTAGCTTGCTTTTGTTTACTATGTTGGAGTATTCATATTATTTTATTGGCAAGCCTACCACAGTTATAGCTTTCACGATTTTCAATACAACTGTATGTCAAATGACAGGAAATTTTACATCGGTGTGATACCAGACCAAGATTATGATGAGGACAGATGATTGAAAAAGGATTTACGGAGAAATAAGGCAGTCTATTCTATATAATTACTACATTTCAGTGTATATGAATATCTCTTTAAGAGAGCATAAATTAGGCTTCAAAGATTATGGGGGGGGAAATTGGTCTCCTTTGCACTTCCCGCTAGCACCTCCAGGGGGTGATAACAGGGCACTAACGGCTTACCGACCGGTTGCGGTGAAATTACCGACGCCCGCGAACTTGCATGTTGGGTTAGCACTGACGCTATACATTACCGCCTTGATCTCCTGTGCCCCAGAGATTGTGACGACATCCGGTGTGCAGCGCCCCGTTATTGCCCGAGATCTCAAATTCACTTGCGCCCCCTGCAGCATCGTCAGGTGTCAACAACAACTGAAGAAGGCGTTGTGACCTTGGCCAGCCGCTTGGGGAGCGGTAATTAAAGGCATTGGTAGCCAGGTAGGCCAAAATGTTACTCTGACCCTTCTGTGCTGCTTTTTGAATGTTTCCCATGGCACGATTGAGCAACCCTGCAATCTCTTGCACTCTCGTGCTTCGGGCTGCTCTTCGTGGATGGCAGATCCCAATCGCCCACCATTCCCAGGCTTATCTTCCAATCACCGCAGCATTGGCCCTTCCCTTTAAGGGAGGCAAGGAGCCTTTGAGTCCGGTAGCGCTGCACGGAACATTGTGCAGTGCTGCACCGCTACTGCCTCTCTTGCTTTATTTAGCGCTCCAAGGGAAGTTATAGCACTTGATTTATCGTTTCACTTCCCTCCTGGAGCGCTAAACCAGAAGTTCGCTGGAATTGTGTAGCAAAAGTGGCATTATGCAATTTCTAGCCCTATATATCCTATCCCACCAAGATTTATCTATCAGTTTCACAGATGAGATCATTCATCTTCGAATACTGCCTGCTCGTTTGACGCTTTACCAAACAGCAAAAGTTGACCTGCACATATCTGCTCTGCAATTATGTCAGTCATTGATCTTAGCTGAAATAAGTGCCCTTTGGCCAACTTGTTTTATTTTAACGTGAATCACACTTCCAAAATGGACAGTGACATCTGGGAGGCACAAATCACAGATGAGTAAAAACCTTTCAACTATTTTTTTTAAACATAATATTCAATAAATGGAATAGGGTGTACTGGTTAGAGATGAAATAAAAATAGAGTAAACTATAAATAAAAGAGAAAGAACAGGGGGAGGAAGTGATCGCGGCAAGGAAGGGATTATGGTGTAAGCAAAAAGAAAAGAAAGTCTTACATTTATATAGCGCCTTTCATGACCATCGGACATCTCAAAATGCTTTACAGCCAATGAAGTACTTTTGAAGTAATCAATGTTGAAATGTGGGAAATGCAGCAGCCAATTTGCGCACAGCAAGCTCCAGCGAACAGCAATTTGATAATGAGCAGATAATCTGTTTCTGTTATCTTGATTGAGGGATAAATATCGGCCAGGACACCGGGGATATCTTCCCTGCTCTCCTTCAAAGTAGTGCTATGGGATCTTTTATACCCACCTGAGAGAGCAGACGGGGCCTCGGTTTAATGTCTCATCTGAAAGACGGAACCTCCGACAATGCAGCACTCCCTCAACAGTGCACTGGAGTGTCAGCCTAAAAGGGGTAAGGTATCTTGCCCTTCAGCAGATATTGGGTGCATGGTTTTCTGACCATGTGTTGGAAAATCATGTGACCCATTCACTTGACCTTCCAACATGAGCTTCTGGTGAGTGACATTCCTCACTGGATGTGCAAAGATGAAAAATTACCCTGAAAGTGTTTCTTTAATTGTTTTTAAAAGATTTTAGTTTTAATTCATCAATATTGCAATAACAATTATGCGCATGAAAGAAGTAGCTTTATTATTATGGCATTAGCTTGTATTTCAATGTCACAGTGTGTGATCTGTAAACATAAAAACAGGGCTGACCCAGGGCGATTGGAATTCCCAGGACACGCCCGTCAGTGTAAGAATTGACATGGAGGTTAATGAAACAGTTGGGGCCTTTCAAAAATGTTCTTACGTATAGGATAGTGTTGTAATAAAGCTTCACTCTGATGATTAATTTGTTATCACAAAGAAATGTTGTCATCAAGTCGCATACCACAACACTGGATGTTCTTTTACTTTCCAAAAACGTCCTTTCCACTTTCCCTGGGGATTTCCTATCAAAACATATTCTAGTCTGCTTTCATACTCTGGATCAGTCTCGCACGCAACAGTGTATGAAAACAGATTTCCAGGAATCGTGAACCGCTTTCTCAGGCTGTGTGGAACTGTATTGCTATATCCAACCTGCTAATTAAATGGACAATAATCAATAGCTGGACCTTAAACTCTCTAATAAGCCCTTAAAAAGCCTATATAATTTTGCTCTGTTTATTCTTCTGTCGTTTCCCTGTTGTAGCATCGTCTGGCAGTGTTGTCATTAACTGCTGTGGTAATAGCTGCCGTGTTTGTCCGCGAAGCAGGAACAATATTTTACAGAAAAGAATCATTTGAACTTTTCATTCATGATAACTACATGGAAATTCAATTTTCTCTTTAACTGTCAGATGTTGAATGTTCATCTGCTGTCACATTATTCACTATGTAAATAAAAAATAGAAAAGCTGTTATGTTATCAAATTAATGTGTACTTTCACTTTCAGAATAGTTCCACGAGTTTCTTGTTCTGGGGATTTCCTAAAATTGTATTTGCCATTTTCAATCTCAGAGGAGATGGGTACTTTATACTGCAAGAAAACAATTCAAAATAAAATGATCAATTTGAAGACTTGAGATAGTCAATAATCAGTAACCTTTCATAATGTCATCTCCTTGTTATTTTACAATTCTTTCATTTGAAGCTGTTTTTTTTCCCGGTGAATTGATGTATTAACTAATACATGGGATGTTTATGCTAGGAATTTCAAATCATTTTTTCATTTATGCATCTAGTGTTAGCATCAAGCAATCTCAAATTAGGTACCGTAGCACAGACCGAGTACACTATAAAGTTGAAAGTGCCTCATATTCAAATCCCAACCAGCAGAATTTAACATCTACTCCAGTGAAGCACCTCTCCTGTTACATTTCCATTTGATATGACAGCCTTATGGCCTCTTTTACCATGTTCATAATGGGGCTGAGCATTTAATGTTAGCTCCCAAAGCACCACACACCACTTTGGGCACGGGAGACCTGTATTATCGGGCAGACCCTGAATAGTGTTCCAGAATGGTCATCATCTGTTTGAAACTGGTGCTTCAAGTGAGGTTCAACAAAAACAATGGGGGCGAAATTCCCTTGTTGTGCCCCTCCCGTTAGTGCCCAAGTAGTGCCCCAGATAGCGCTCCAACAGGAAGTGGAGCACTCCACTTCCTGTGAGGGGCAGTAACGCCAATTTCTCGGCCGGGGCGGGGCTTCCGTGCTAGGCGCAGGAAGTCCCTCCCTGACTGGGTTACTGTCCCTAAACGGGGCGCTAGGGAATTCTGCCCCCAAAATCTCTTTTGTCTATTTGATGTTCTTGTCCTCCCTGAAAATCCTTCTTTGGCCTACAATGATCAATTAATCAGGTAGGTCACTGCGCCCTGCACTGATTTTCTTTTAAAGACATATGGTGCTTTATGGAAAACTGAAACCTTTCTAACTCTGCTGATTCGGACGTTCTAGCCCTTGCTGATTGTGATGTGGCCGCCAGCAGGTGTTAGGCTTAGCATTCTGAATGTGTGCTGTCTACTTCAGTGGAGTCAGCTCTTAATATGAATGTAGTTGGTAATAGATATGAAGATATTTGTTTTAAGATTGCCATTATTTTAAATGTATACCCAGCTAGTATAGAAAATCACAGTGGTGAGTACACAAGAATATGAGCAATGGGCAGGAGGGAGAGACTGCAGGAATCTGGTTCCTTAATATGATTGCTAGCTTATGCTAGCAGATATGTTTGCTCACTCCTGATGCCTGCATTCAATTTGAACTGAACTTACACTTAATAGTAATTGAACACATTTTAATTCCAAGTTTTTGTAACATTTTTTTGATTTTTGTGGGGCGGGGGCCAGAATGATTAGGTCAGTAAGAGCGTGAGCACACACATATGCAACATCATATAGGGGAAGATTTATTTTTGCTGCTCTCTCATCCCTGCTAGTCAATAGAGAACATGAACAAGCATACTTATTGTTTCTCTGTTCACATGGTCACTACTGTGTACCCGAGGGGACCATCTTTAAGCCCCCTCTTCACTAGCTACATGCTACCCTTTGACAACTTCCACACACCCATCATCCCTGCTCTCTCTAAGCTACACTGGCCCCCTGTACTCCAGCTTCTTGACTTCAAAATTCTCATTTGCTTTCAAAGCATTCCATGGCCTTTTCCCATCCTAGCTTAATGATGTCCTGTCTTACATCCCCGTGTAGAATTTACCAATATCTCGCAAAGATTCCAGGTACCTTTCCCCTACAGGGGAGAAAAATCCCTTTCTGGGCTTTTAAAATGAGTTTAAAGGGGCAGACGAAGCCTGCGGGGGATAAAAGGGGATGCATTCATGGAGACCCCCCCCCCCCAGTGTTTGGACTCATAGGAAAGGGAATTCAAAATGGACCTAAATTACAGAAGCTTGAGATCCCCTAAACATCTATGGGAAGGAGCATATCAATTTTAAGATTCTACAACATTTTGGCTGCGAAAAAGAGTTACCAAATACAGGAGGTGGAGCCAACGTCTGAAGCAAATTCATGTATTAAAGACCCCAGACTGTCTGGGGGAACTATTCACCCTCTAAGAGATAATCGAATTACCCAATCAAGCACAATGGAAATCATGGTCAAGAAACTGGACAATCCTAAAACAATGCAAAACCAGTGATAGCACATTCTCACACCCTAATCGAGTTACTGCTGACAAAGGAGACATTTGAAAATCAATGGACAGTACAGTTTAAACAGAGCCCAAGAGATTTGATGGGAGATAACGGAGCCTTTTTTTGGGATATATCTATTCCCCAGTTTTTACAAGGAGAGGAGCAGCACGCAGACTAGCAGAACACAGGAAAACTAGCAGAACTCAAAACTAGCAGAACTAAAAGCTAGCAGAACACAGAGACTGGAACTCGCACAGACTCAAACACAGACACAGACACAAGCAGCCGGAGCTGGGGAGTGAAGAAATGGAGTAGTGAAGGAAACTACAAGAAATCGTCAAGGACCGACCGAGCACGAGGCCCACGAAACGGAAGGTTTTCAGCAACCAAATTGACAACCCGGGCCACCACAACCAGCAAAACGACCAACCGAAACCAACTCAGCAAAAACCAAAGAATCGACCTTTATTTCCACTCTACAATCTACTTCTGAATGACCAACGGGTGAGAAATTACCAAAAAGGACTAACTAAAACTATTCCTAACCAAAGAAAGTGGGTATTTACCACATACATCCAAAACGCAACTTACCGCATCAACGGACGCACCCCAACCGAAGACTACGCAGTCCGAAGTCCTCTCCTCCATCCGGGGTACGGCTCACCTAGAAGGCCAAGTGCAGCGAACCCCAAAACCGTGATTCACCGGCAACTGTCTAAAGGGAATGGTGAGCATAGCCCCTAAACCCTCAGAGCTATAACTTAATTAGTTAAGGGGATTGGGAGGGGGGAGGCTGGGATAACTTGTGTAAATGTATCTGCATTCTCCTCTTTACCCCATTTAGAGTTTAAGCTGTATTATTTTCCCCACAGGCTGTAATTTGACATTTTATTCAATGTGTTGCACCCTTCAGTGTGTATTGGTCTGTGTGTGTTATTAAAGGTGTGCCTTTTACTTTTTAAACACAATAAAGCCATACCTGCTTCCTACCTTGAAACCGATTGTCTGTCCAAGTCTGTCACAGTCCCTTCATAATTCCAGTGTCTAGAACCAAGGGTGTGGGAGCGATTCGGAACCGCTCATATAAGGTCAGAAGGGAAAGCTGACCCCCTGAAAACCACCCCTTACATCCGCTTGTACCATTCTAAAACCCCCCCTCTCATTAGTCCTTGCTCCTCTCCACCATCAATGCTGCTCATTTAGTTGCTGTACATCTGCTTCCAAAATTCTCTGCCCACTTCCAGGGTAGATGCAGAGAGGATGTTTCCTCTTGTGCGAAATCTAGAACTAGGGGGCATAGCCTCAGAATGAGGGGCCACCCATTAAAAACGGAAATGAGGAGGAATTTCTTCTCTCAGAGGGTCGTGAATCTTTGGAATTCTCTACCCCAGAGAGGTGAGGAGGTTAGGTCATTGAATACATTTAAGGTGGAGATAGATTGATTTTTGAGAGATTAGTGAGTCAAAGGTTATGGGGAGAGGACAGGGAAGTGGAGTTGAGGCTCAGATCAGATCAGCCATGATCTTATTGAATGGCGGATCAAGCTCGAGGGGCCAGATGGCCTACCCCTGCTCCTAATTCTTATCTTCTTATGTTCCTTCTTCCCTTTCCTTTCAAAAACCTCCTCAAATCCCTCCTCGTCAACCTTCCCATCCTAGCATCTCCATTTTCTTCCCCTTTTTATCATGCTTGTTGTTCACTGAATCCTTTTCCTCTTGAGATGTCGACCTGCACATGAGAAGTGCATGTTGTTTGTTGTTTCCTAAATTACTGCAAACATTGGGGAAAATTAGCATGGCATTACCACATGAGAATTTTGAGATTCAGTGCATTGCAAAATATACACTCGACAACAATTTTTCTAGCGGATTTTCCATGGATAGCCCAATTGTCATCATACTTTGCTAGGCAGGGGCAGTATAAGATATTTGAGTGAATTTATACTTTTATTAGTTGAGGTTCTCATAATCTGTTAATGCCAGTAACAGCTGTCATGTGCAAGTGTTTGTTTACATTGTGAGTCAGCATGTGATTTATTAGTGACATCTTCCATAAAAGGCAAACCGATAATATTCTATAATCTCTGCTCATCTGTGGCTTTACCATAATCCCTCACTAATTCACTGAATATAGATATCATCACCCACAGATTTATGCAATAAAAGATTTTACTGTAACTGTCTAGTGGTCTTAATTTCATAGGACTAGATTGGTGATATGTTATAGTCTCATATCTTATGTGGGCCAGATGGACAGCAAATTAATAAGTTTGTAGGAGGCATTATTCATTCAATGGATTTGTGATGGTTGATATTTTTCATTTGTCTCAAAAGGCTGTGTAATCCATCGATTTTTGTAATGAGATTTTACTATATTCACTAGAAAATTACAATCTAGGTTAATGTATTTACGCAGATTTATGCCACATTTATCGCAGGCCTACTCCATTGAGGACCTTTCACAAACAGGTTCCTCTTCTCAGATTTACTATGTAACCATATAATAATATATTGATTTATATTATAAAACTATTATCTAATATTAAAAATATTATTTCTCACTTAAAACCTTTTATTGTTGACATACTCAATTATTTCCCTGATCTAATGTCATTAAATACATTTGCTTTCTGTCATGTGACATAAAAATGGCTGCAGACATGAAACAAAATATCATTACACATTGCATCTCTATTATACTGGAGATAAAATGCCAAACCAGGCAATGACAATGGGCAAAGCTGCAATGATTATAAAAGACCATTTGACAATTTCTGTGGGCTAAAATTTCCATAAAATCCGCCACTGCCGGATTGTCGCCCAAAAAACCGCTAAGATTATTAAATTTACGCCAGCGAAAAATTGCACAAAAAAGGGAAAAACTTACGCCCAGTAGGAAAAATGGGTCTTAGACGCAGATTCCCAGCGTAAAACGCGATCCTGGGCAAATTGGGTGGTTTTAATCAAATTGGGCAGTACTTACTCAAATTCAGTCCAAGGCTGTGGTTGGGCCTAGGGAGGGGGAATACACAAAAAATATTTTTTCCAAAAAACAAAAAAATAAAAAAGTCAGAAAATATTCTCAGGACCCTTTTCCACTTAATCACTGTAAAAGAATTGAAAAAGAATTATAAAAAACACTTTAACTTACCTTTTTTGCAGGGCTTCATACCTCCCACCCAGCTCCGGCTGGTTTCTCGTGGGCATTTTTTTTCTACTCATCTACGGGTCACCGCTGAGACCAAACTTGGGCGGTAGCGAGTTTTTCGATGGTGCACGAAAGCA
This sequence comes from Pristiophorus japonicus, assembly GCF_044704955.1. Taxonomy (NCBI): domain Eukaryota; kingdom Metazoa; phylum Chordata; class Chondrichthyes; family Pristiophoridae; genus Pristiophorus; species Pristiophorus japonicus. The sequence continues at coordinate 41,735,234 of NC_091989.1, read as the reverse complement.
GTCCGCTCTCCAGCGGTATGTCGAAACCGCCAGCGGAACTCCTTGGGGAAATTCTCGCTGGGTGGTTTTCCGCCAATAATGACCAATACCGCCGAAAAACCCGGCGGGAATGGTGTGGAAATTCTAGCTCTATATCTAGATCTCTTTGTCCTTTTATTTACTCATCTATCTGATAAAAAGTTTTCTGTCTGTAATGAACATCTGTTCATTTTCTGTTATCTCCCTGATGTATGTATCATCTTTCTCTGCTTTCTAATTGGTTATTTTCTGATTTCTATTTTCTATTTTTGTTATGTTACCAATTCTTTTCTCCCCTATCAAAAAGATCTCCTCAATCACATTACAGCAAAGAATAATTCTACCCCATTATATTGCCACAGATTATTTCTTCCGAGTTCCTCACTCACCTCCTTATACCACCCTAAAAATAACATTTGTAACATAATAGACACATTTAAATAATCAACAATCTAGATAAAGGTCACAGACTTATCTATAACCTTAGCCATTCCATCTATTATACGTCTGGTTTTCCCCCAACATTTAACTTTTGTCTACAACAAAAGTCTTGTAACCTGAACTCTTGTAACTGAGTGGAATAACATGTTACTGATCGAACAATTGCCCCTTAACCACGTTATATTGCACCACAAACACTGTGGGATGTCTACCACATTTTCTTCTCTATTCTGAAAATACCACAACATCAGCACAATATGTCAGGTTAAAACTAACGGTCGAACTTATTTACGTGAGATCATACAAAGAAGCAGAACAACACAGCACAAAACCAAAGTACAATGCTTGACTTAGACAACACTTAAAATGTTTCAAAACAAAGAACAATCAAAATCTTTGTAGTTATTTTCAATAGGTTTTGAACAATGTGCAACCAAAAACTCTTCTCTGAATAAAGCTTCTTTGATGGTTCAGCCATTTAAGATGAAAGATTGCAGACTTTAACATGTGCCAACAATTGAAACCACACATGTTTTAACTGGAGTTTACACACATCAACTGTCCATTGTCACCTAGAGGACCACCAGTGTGATTAGAATCATAGAATCATAGAAATTTACAGCACGGAATGAGGCCATTTCGGCCCATCGTGTCCGTGCCGGCCAACAAGAGGCTATCCAGCCTAATCCCACTTTCCAGCTCTAGGTCCATAGCCCTGCAGATTATGGCACTTCAAGTGCACATTACACCTCCATCTACAGGTACTTTGTTCCATGTACTTGCTCCAGACAACAAACTGTAAAAGGAAGGGGAGCGTGGCGACTGATTTCATAGAACCATAGAATGATACAGCACAGAAGAGGCCATTTGGCTCATCGTGCCTGTGCCGGCTCTTTGGTAGAGCTATCCAATTAATCCCACTCCCCTGCTCTTTCCCCATAGCCTTGTAAATTTCGTCCCTTTCAAGTATTTATCCAATTCTCTTTTGAATGATAGTATTGAATCTGCTTCCACCACCCTTTTCGGCAATGCATTCCAGATCACTACAACTCCATATTGAAACTCTGAAGGAGGCAATAAAGCTAAGAACACTCTTGTAAAGTTTCTTCCCTGAAACCCTTAAGTTATCAAGCAAATAATCGAGATCAGCCATGGTTCAGTAACAGCGTACTCACCTCCAAGTCTGACGGTTGTGATTCAAGCCCTATGACAGAGACTTGGGCATGTACACTAGACTTTGGTACAGCAGTGAAGGAGTTCTGTACTGTTGGAAGTACCATCTTTCAAATGAGATGTTAAACTGAAGCCCTGTCTTTTTTCTCAGGTGGACGTAAAATACCCCACAGCACTATTTGAAGAAGAGCAGGAAGTTCGCCTGGTGACCTGGCCAACGTTTATCCCTCAACCATCATCACCAACAAAAGATTATCTGCCCATTTATCTCATTGCTATTTGTGGGACCTTATTATGGCAAGTAAGTTGTTGCATTTCCATACATTACAACAGTAACTATACTTCAAAAGTACTTCAAGGGCTGTAACACACTTTAGGTTGTCCTGAAGTCAGGAGAAATGCTTATAAAGTTCATCCTTTATTTTACAGATGGAAAATCAAGTGAGGCCTGAATGGTGGAGCAGTGATGATTTCCCCGTTTGGCCAAACTTGCCGGGAGCTGAATCGTGGGCCAGAAGAGGCCAGGCAGGTAAGTTAAAAAAATAAAATTAGGTTTGCTTGTGGGCCAGGAATAGAAGGAGTGCTTCTTGGGGCCCTACAAGCAAACCTTAGACCTCACTTGCCCACGGTCTCCCCACCTCATCGTGGTTGCCCTCCCGTCCCCCTCCCCATAACTTACCTGACTGCCGGGAACCATTCCCGCAGGTCCCTAGTGGCGGTCTCCTGCCATCCAAATTCCCGCCCTGCCAATCAACCAGGCCATGAATCTGGCTGGGTTTGGACGGGCGTCCAACAAAATTTAAGGTAATGTGGCCTGGCTTTAAAAATCAGCCAGGCCTCAATGTATCTGTTCTTTCTGGGTGCACCGCCTAAAAGCACAGTTCCCGCCCCCAGACCATTAATATTGGAGCCAAAGTTACTTTGTAAGCCCCCTGAATAGCACATGAACTGCAATTTCTAGGCTAGTATGTCTTCTCTAATCATATATCTTCTTTCGGGCTAGTCACCATGCAACATATTGCTACATAAGAGTAAAATGATCTAAACAGGTTGACTCCACAGCCATTAAGGAAGGATATACTAGCCTTGGAGGGGGTGCAGAGACGATTCAGTAGGCTGATTCCGGAGATGAGGGGGTTACCTTATGATGATAGATTGAGTAGACTGGGTCTTTACTCATTGGAGTTCAGAAGGATGAGGGGTGATCTTATAGAAACATTTAAAATAATGAAAGGGTTAGACAAGATAGAGGCAGAGAGGTTGTTTCCACTGGTCGGGAGACTAGAACTAGGGGGCACAGCCTCAAAATACGGGGGAGCCAATTTAAAACCGAGTTGAGAAGGAATTTCTTCTCCCAGAGGGTTGTGAATCTGTGGAATCCTCTGCCCAAGGAAGCAGTTGAGGCTGGCTCATTGAATGTATTCAAGTCACAGATAGATAGATTTTTAACCAATAAGGGAATTAAGGGTTATGGGGAGCGGGCGGGTAAGTGGAGCTGAGTCCACGTCCAGATCAGCCATGATCTTTTTGAATGGCGGAGCAGGCTCGAGGGGCTAGATGGCCTACTCCTGTTCCTAATTCTTATGTTCTTATGTCAGTGAGCTTCTTGACATTCCCCGAAAGGAGTTACAATTCCCAGTCGGGTGATCTTGACTGTTAGCTTGTTTGAGAATTAACAACAGTCCCCTTACAAAGAATGGGCAACTCTATGTCACCAAGTCATAAATTCATAGCTGGGAGCAAAACGTCCATTGCTTCAGCATCCAGTATGCATACAAAATGGTTGGAATTTCACTTATTCGTGAGCACAGAAAATACTTTTGTTGAGGCTAAAAAAACCCTGTTTTAGCAGTTTGATTGTACAAAGATAGGAAAATGTTGACCCTCCCCAACAGCTCCCCCCTCAGTGTCACTTCCTGGCAGTGTGTGATGAATTTTGATGCAGATATGTGTCTATTAAAGTTTATAACTATTTTCATATCACCATATTGGATTGTCCTAAGCCACCATTTAGCCTATGTTTAGGGAGGTGTATAGTTTTGTATGTGATTGTGGAGCATTGGGTCCTCTAATGGATTTCAATTGGATATAGAATTTTAGTGCTCTATAATCTTTACTTAGAAACTCCAAGGAATTGAATCATCTACAGCTTAACTGATGTGAATCCCTTCAGGGTTATTTTTTCATTCGTAAATATATCTATAAAATATATTTAGATTGTGGAATCCCTGAGGAAATCCCTCGAAGTGCAGGATTACCCTGGGCTAACAGCTTCATGTATATAGAATTCCAATTAAATATAGGACTAAGGCATGATTATCCATTACCTCTCAAAGAGTAAATCCTTTAATGTCTGTTTTAAAATGTTTAATTTTTGCAATCCCTAAGTGTTATTATCCTTTAGCTTAGTAATAAATGCTGCACCATCAAAAAAATGGAGCTGCAGTTAGTAAATCAGTCAACAGATGTCAGTAAGACTCCAGGATACACTGATTCTCTTTCTATCCAGGGATAGAAGCACCTTCTTTCTAATTTATGATTAGCAGTTCATCTTCTAATGGGTACCTAACTTACTACCTATGTGGAATAGCTTCAAAATAATCAAAAAGCAGACTGCTGCATAGAGACTGCAGGATTAAATTCTTGCTGCTATTTGTAGCATGTCAACATGTACTAATGGATTAGTGCATGTGTAAGTCTAGTAATTGCCTCTCTCCTCCCCTTGTATTTAAAGCCTCCACACAAGACTGATTTAGCTGTCTTGGCTGGACGGTAATGTTCTCAGGCCAGCCACAGTTTTCTTTATACAAATCAACGTCTCGAGTTCGCTTCTCTTTAGGATGGCTGTAATTACCCGTCACATAATTTTTCTGAATGATATGCAGATTTCTTTTGGCAAATATCTTGTTTTTGTTTACCAAATTTTATAACTAATGTGCAGCAATTTTACCATTGTGGAATTTTTGGAGCAACTTTGTCACTGTCCTAGATTAATGGTGCAAAGACTGATAATGTAAACCTGCCAAATTAAAACAACCATCTGTGTAGAAGCAAATATTTAAAGAATATACAGTTTTTAATAAAAATGTTATTAAAAGTGAAGTGTTGTATCAAGGTTGCCTTTTTCAATAGGCCAAGCTGAGGGAGCTAAAGTTACATTTGCTTTTCCCCTATATTCTGACTGTTTGTTAGGCAGCCAATGATATCGGAACAGACATTTTAGCTGGAAGGAAACTAACGGGATTGGACCAGCCCCCTATTTAACTTTCCAATGTAAAGTTATGATGTCTGTCGGTATGATGTGAGGTTGGATTAACTAGGTTAAATGGACCCTGAGCCAAAAATAAAATTTTAAATTCTGATTTTTAAAAAATTGACAGATTCAAAAAACATTGGTTTGAAATTTCCTCGACCTTTGAAAAACAATTTGCGCCAGTCTGTGGCCGGCAGAGAGAGTTACACACGGATTTTCTGGGTTGGCTCATTTGCACTGGTGCAGTCACTGGTCTAAAACAAATGTAAACAGCTGAACAACCTGGAAACTTCTATGCAGTCTTTAAAAATACCGTTGAGCCTGCAGACTTCAGCAGCAGAAAAATGGATATTCTAGGTCCATCCAGGAGAAGAACACAAACATTTACTGGTGCAGATCTCCAAGGAGATTGAAAGCAGGAATCCCAGATTCCTTGTTGTGGGTGCCATAGATGCTGTCAGGATAAATCCTGAGTAAAGCATAAATCATGGCTTGCAGAACATTATGACAGTCATGTCTCATAGCATTCAGGGTCTCATAGCTAACATTAGACAAGTCACACCACTGATCATTGAGGCCACAGATCTAGAGCCCAGTGGAATAGTGACAGCTGGAGTCCACCTACCTGATATTGTGGTCTCTTAGCACAGCCGCACATGCCAGGCCTCTGCCTTCCCCCATGGCACACAATGCCAGTGGAATGTGAGAGGCAAGACCAAGCTTCCCAGGAGCAACCTCCAGAGATGCAGTCAACTATTGCACCATGTCAAGAGCCAGCTGCTATAAGATGGGGGCCGACTCAGTCTTGTGACCCTTCTGTACAGCATGAGGAGCCTGAATGGCACAGTTGTAAAGGGCATAGTAGGCTATCTTTGGGCTCAAATTTCCCCAGGAGTTGCCCCGCTCTTTTTGGAGTAAGTAGCTTTTTTGGAGTATCTTAAAAATCGTAAATTTCCCCATTTAACTTGCTCCAGTGTAAGTCAGTTAGTTAGGTTTTTTTTTAGGTTTGTTTTTTTTCTCCAAAAGAGGGCGTGACCAACCACTTACGCCCGTTTTGGCCATGGAAGCAAATTTGGCCAGCTAAAAGTTACTCCAAACTAACTTAGGCCAGTGTATTTGGCCACTTTTGTAGGCACAGAAAAACCTTACCTACATTTAAGAAATCAGTGTAGGTCGCCATAGATTGGGGATGGGTGGGGTGTGGAGGTGGGGGGGGCGGCGGGGGAAGATAAGTTTGAGGATTCTAAAGCACTAAACATCTTCACAGCATCAGCACAACATCAAACCAACTTCAGCACAACATCTTAACAACATCATCAAAAATAAATGAAAGATAAATCAGCTACTGAATATAGAGCAGTCCTGCCTTACCTACTGCAGAACGTACTGGCTAGCCCTCCCGCCAGGACTAGGGACAGCAGACACGCATGACTGTAGGGGTGAGGAATGTTTTTTTTTTACAGTTGTTCCTAAATGTTGTGTGGTGATAATGAAACATGATTCAGTTTTGATGCAAAAAATCTTTTATTGGAAAGTTTACAATGCACTTCAACAACAACAACAACAGCAAAGAAAGGCTGCACCCATCTCTCACCCACATATCGGGGAATGTGCACTTCCTCATAGGGGCGGTGATGGTGGTGGGGGTTGGGGGTGGGGGCTGGGGACCCGGCTTGGGTCTCAACAGAGGCTGGTGTGGGAATTGCAGTGGGAGTGGCATTTGATTGTCAGGCCTGTGTGCCCTTATTGCAGCAGCTAGCTCCCTCATGGCCTCTGCCATCATTTGTACTCCCTCTGACATGCCCGCCCTCAGTTCCTGTCTCAATACTTATATTTCTCCCGACAGTGTCGCAACCTCATCAAGCACCCCACTGATGGCGGCCATGAGTGATTGGGTAAAGGCATTGGTCTCCTCACCCAATGACATAATCTGATGTACATCTGATGAAGGCTGCACCTCAGGAGAGACTGGTCGGCTTCTCCTTCCCCTCACCATAGGTCTGCATAGCGGCACCCCTCCAGTGCGAGGTGCAGGCTGGGATGGTGGGGCCCTGGATGTTACAACCTGCATTCCACCACCGCCACAGGGACCCACAACCTCGGAAGGTGTGAAACCAAGGAATGTCGTGGCAGAGCTCATGGAGGTTCTGGCAAAGTGATGCCCTGTACCATGGACCAATCCATATCACGATCAGCATTCTCCCGTGAACACAGATCCATGGACCCCTCCTCCCCCCACCCTCCTTGGTCTGGAGCGGACGCATCTGGATCTTCTTATTGATCTTCAGGATGTTCAGGATTATCTTCTTGTTCTGCAAAATACAACAGATTAGTCAAATGGTTAGCAGGAAAGGAGGGGGTAGGATGGGTGGAATGAGTAGTCTCACGCATAGCAGGCCAGTCAGCAGGTTGATTTGAAGGGCGACAATGCATTTACATGATTGACCCTCACCCTCGTGTGTGGGCCCAGCTTATGCAGAGCTGATTCTTTTTCTGTAGGTGTGACTCAGCAAGGCAGTGACCTCCTGTTCCAATGGTGGTAGTTGGTGCAGATTTGGCGGCCCTCCTTCTGTCTAGTTCTCTCCCTTTTGTTGTGGGCCAATTTCTTCTGCAAAGATGAAAATATAATTTTTGCCACATGGTGACCTTCTGATGGATGGGACATAAACAGATGATCACAGTAACAATTGCAATTCCATTTAAAGCTCAAGATAATACTTACATTCACTACTTAATCAAAGTCCTGCCATTTCTTTATACACTGGCTTCCAGTTACATAGAAACATAGAAAATAGGTGCAGGAGCAGGCCATTCAGCCCTTCTAGCCTGCACCGCCATTCAATGAGTTCATGGCTGAACATGAAACTTCAGTACCCCCTTCCTGCTTTCTCGCCATAACCCTTGATCCCCCGAGTAGTAAGGACTTCATCTAACTCCCTTTTGAATATATTTAGTGAATTGGCCTCAACTACTTTCTGTGGTAGAGAATTCCACAGGTTCACCACTCTCTGGGTGAAGAAGTTTCTCCTCATCTCGGTCCTAAATGGCTTACCCCTTATCCTCAGACTGTGACCCCTGGTTCTGGACTTCCCCAACATTGGGAACATTCTTTCTGCATCTAACCTGTCTAAACCCGTCAGAATTTTAAACGTTTCTATGAGGTCCCCTCTCATTCTTCTGAACTCCAGTGAATACAAGCCCAATTGATCCAATCTTTCTTGATAGGTCAGTCCCGCCATCCAGTTCTTGCGGTCTTCACCCCTGCGGATAATTCTCTGCAATTAGGTTCCAGCATCTCCTCATTTCTTTGGGTAGAACTTTTGTGGGACCACTCTTACTGATATCCAGCTCCTGCCATCTGTCCTCAATGACAGTGACTAGTTTCTCCACCTTCTCATGCAAGAAATTCTTTGTCCTTGTTGCACGCTCTTGCGTCATTGGTGTATTGAATTTACACTCAGGTGATCTTGAAAATACACAGTTCTCACATTTCATGCATCTATGCAGCACTCCTTTCCACTCCTCAGGCACCCAAAAATCACAATTCACACCTTACCTTCTAATATGGCCCAGTGTCAATGCTGCTGAGGCACTGAGGACACTCTCCCTTTAAATGGCCGATTGCCAAGGTTCCTGCCCCATTGCGCATGCGCGCACACGTTAACGCTCAGTGCACACCTCCAAACAGTATGCGTCCCCATGCCGACACTCGAGGACACACCGGGCCCAAGCCCCACCGGCTGCGCTGAACAAGCGCGGCCCAAGCTCCGCCTCCCGCAGGTTTCTCAGCACCACACCACGGGCACACAGGAATCCAGGAATGGCCAAATTATCCCGGTAAGCTTTCGGCGCATTTTTTCCCCCACGAAGTCGGCACACCACATCTAACTACGCCGCTCTAAGTGGCTGGGGAAATTTGGGGCCTTTATTCTGGATACCTGGGCTGGAATTTTGCCGCTACTCAGAGGGTGGGTTTGGAGGCGGGTCCACTGTCAAAATATAAAAGATTGACCGGGTCGAGTGCCCGCTGACAGCCCACCTCCAGGTCAGTTTTCCAAGTGCTGGGTCTGCCTGCACTTTACAGGCCCAACATCAAGCTGCAGGCAAGCCAATTGACATAGTTAAGAGCTAGTTAAAAGGTATTTAAACAGCATTTTACCATGCACTTACCATTTTTCCAGCTTTTTAAAGAGTTTCACGGTGCTCAGGGATCACGTCAGGTAAGTAGGTTGAGTTTTCAAAAACTCTCCATTTCTATGAATAGGCAACAGCTGCAAAAGCGGTATAAAAACAAGCATTTCACAGCTGTTCACTTTCCAGTGTTAGAAGTTGGAGCCTTCAGGATTTGGAATATACATTTCAGCTTCAGGAAGGTTGGAAGTGTTTGGAGTAAACTCTTTATCCACTGTCACCTCCTTGGAGCAACTTCTCACACCATTAACAGATCACTTCTGTCATCTCAACTTCAGTTGCCATCTATTCCAGCAGCACCGGTACCCTTGAAAAAAATCTCACCTTGGTCCTCAGAATCCCACCACGATCAGCCCCAACACCAGCAGCACCAGGCACACCAGCAGCACCAACAACAACACCAACCTGCTCCGCAATCATCTGATGCTGGACAGGACACAGGGCATCAGCACCCGACCACATTGCTGCCCGAGGGGCCAGGGATGGCCTCACCATGGCCAGATTTACTTCACTTGATGCTGTACACCTTGGCTGCCACATGATGCGCCAGTTTGGCATCACTCCACACCAATACTATAAAGCATCCCTACAATGTCCAAGCCATTCCTTTCACACTCATCACCACTGCGGGGTGTGCCCTTATGTGCACAATTCACTACAACTCACTGAGCCACTTCCAAAGGAGCACACAAATCTGTCCCAGAAGGCAAAATGTTGAAAATAAAGATTTCAATGTTTGGCAACACATTAACAGAAACTTTACATGGCTAAAAGACCCAAGTGCCTACCCTGGTGTGTTATTATTTGGTATGATTGGACAAGGACGAGGGTGAGTGTGAGGGGTGACTTGTGAGATGGGGATGTGATAATGAAGATAGAGAGAGAAGGATGGTGGAGGTGCAAGTGTTAGTAAGGATGTGCAGGAGTAGGGAAGTGTAGAGCGATGGGGATGTGATGAGTGGCACAGCAGGATGAGGGTGAGTTTGGCATTGCAGTAACGTTTTGTGATCTGCTGAGATAATTGAAAGGTTTGCGTCCCTGCTTGTGCCCTCCTGTGCAATGTGCAACCAAGCTACATTGGTCTTCTGAGGAGATCTCTTCTGCCCATTGGAAGTATAGAGAACCTTCCTGCATGCTGTGACTCACTCCAGAAGCATATGGAGGGAGTCATGGGAGAGCCTGGGCGCAGCATGCACCTTTGTGCAGTGCTTGTCAGAGTTTGCAGCATCTCAATGCTGCAGAACACTGACAGCACAATTGTCAAAATCAATGTGGACATGATCCCTTTGAGGAAATAGACTGATGACGCGTCATCAAATGATGTCATCAGACCTGCTTCCTTTTAATTGGCCGGGAACCTCGCAGGACCGGGAGCGGGATCAGCGTCCGCCACCTACCTGGCCCGCCTCAGTCGGCAAAATCGCGGCCCTGATTTGGGGCATACTATAGATCCATTCCTACCTGTGCAGGCACAGAAACGATCCTTTGACCACTCTGATGGTCCTCTCAATCACCAGTTTGGTAAATGCATCTGGCTCATTGTCGAAAAAATGTTTCCAAGCTGCAGAAATCACTGTATAAAGTTTCCAGACTCTTCAACCACACAAATATCCTGCAAGAAAATCCAAAATATTCAAAGGGATTCCTTAAGGTTAAAACCTGGAACATACTGTGGGTGATATTAATGGAACAATGTTTAACGAGTTCCTATGACCTTCCTCAGTCTGCTATTTTAACAGGCTAATGCTTGCATTTAAATAACAGACAGAGTTATGTCACACAAACTTGTTAAACTTTCGTCCGCTAATATCGGCAACAGTAATGTTTAAACACTACAGTATTTTATTCTGATGTGATCAAATGGACTAGCTTTGGACACGTTGTAAATTATAATAGCTAGTTAGAAAAGAATTTAACAGATTATTGTAGCTTGTTTGAGCTTTGTCAATGTACATGTCATGCAAAGAATCAAGATTGAAATCCACTATCTGGTCTGATTTTATAATGCAGTTTCAAAATTCTCCAACATACATAAGTTACGCACAGTCAAGCCGAAACACAGGTTAGGGGTTAAAATTAATCTGTGTACTACCTTTAGTTAGTGAAGCCCCTCTTATCCAGGTGACTCAGTGGGTAGCACTCTCGCCTCTGAGTCAGAAGGTTGTGGGATCAAGTCCCACTCCAGGGACTTGAGCACAAAAAATCTTGGTTGACACTCCAGTGCAGTGCTGAGGGAACACTGCACTGTTGGAGGTGCCGTCTTTCGGATGAGACGTTAAACTGAGTCTTCCCTCCAAAGTGAATGTAAAAGATCCCACGCGTTATTTCAAAGAAGGACAGGGTAGTTATTCCTGATGTTCTGGGCAATATTTATCCCTCAATTAAATTTTAAAAACCCAGATTATCTGGTCATTATCACATTGCTGTTTGTGGGAGCTTGCTTGTATGCAAATTGGCTGCCGCATTTCCTACATTACAACAGTGACTACACTCCAAAAGTACATCATTGGCTGTATAGTGCTTTGAGACATCCGGTGGTTGTGAAAGGCGCTATTTAAATCCAAGTCTTTCTTTCTATGGCGTACCAAAGCATGACTCTGCTTTTTAGTATACAACTGATTTTCTGAGCTTCAGTGCACATCAGAAATATGCATTCCAATGGAGTACAGGTAACATTTCTTCTATTGTAAAAACAAACATGGTTGGGGAAAAAAATGGTGATTCCATTCTAAACAGCGGCAATTCCAGAATAAGGGAGAAGAATTGGCCTGTTTTCTCTACATAACTGCGAAGACGTCATCTGGTAAGTATTTATATTGTAATTATATAAAAGAAAGTCCCTTTGAACGTGTCTACGATTTCATAAGAAATATTGATCATAGGAAATCTTCATGAACACAATAACGATGTAACTACACATAGTAATCACAGAAACGCTTTATCCATTGTTCTTCCAAATGAGATTTGTTCATCTTTTCATAGATCCTGCTGCTGAAAACATCATTGTGAAGTTAATTCCAGATCCATAAGGTTCACGGGACTTTTGGTGTCGCAATGTCATTTTGTATAATGACATATTGGGCCATATTTTCCTCTGCTTCACTTTTAAAGATAATGTTGGCATGTGTAAAAAAGCAAGGCTAGTAGAAAGCAGTAAAAGGCTACATGGGAGATTCTGTGATCTGTTGCTTCCAATGGGGAATGGCACTCACGGGAGCACATCTTGGGAGATTGCAGGCTTGCAGGTGTGATTTGCTATTCATTAATTTTAACATGTGTCAGCTATGGTTCAGTGGGTAGCACTCTCACCTCTGAGTCAGAAGGTTGTGGGTTCAAGTCCCACTCCAGGTACTTAGCATAAAAAAATCTAAGTTGACACTCCAGTGCAGTGCTGAAGTGCATTGCACTGTCAGAGGTGCCGTCTTTCAGATGAGACATTAAATCGAGGCCCCGTCTACTCTCTCAGGTGGACGTAAAAGATCCCATGGCACTATTTTTGAAGAAGAGCCGGGGTGTTATCCCCAGTGAGCTGGCCAATATTTATCCCACAATCAACATAACAAAAAATTGGATTATCTGGTCATTATCACTTTGCTGTTTGTGGGAGTTTGCTTGTGTGCAAATTGGCTGCCGCGTTTCCTATATTACAACAGTGACTACACTCAAAAGTATTTCATTGGCTGTTAAGTACTTTGAGATGTTCGGTGGTCATGAAAGGCACTATATAAATGCAAATCTTTCTTTCTTCTTTCTAAATCAATAACCGTGGGCTGTGTGCTCTTGATTTTCTGAGATGGACTCCCTATGAGTGCCACTCCCTGGTGGGAGCACTGGATGGCAGAATCACCTCTTATTTGTTGATTTGTAGCACTATCCGGAGACCAGTCCTATCCTAAAACGTGTTCATGAAAATAAGCAAAAATCTTTTTTTCTTGTGGAGGCTCTGGAAAGGTCTTGTTATAGGGCGCCAGGAGAAACTTGCATAAAATGATGCCAGGATGGGAGGGGACGCAGGACATAAAGGAGAAATGAACTCCATCTCTTAACTGTGTTAGTTACCTGAACAGTGGAAGAGATTTGGAAATAACAAATGAAATCGATCAAGTAGGACAGAGGGGTTTTCAGTCCAATTTCACGCGTGCAGCAGCCATTGCTAGTTATTATTTAATACAACAGGAACAGGAGGTGCCCCAGTTAGTGGATGTGCATAATAAGGCTCCAGCTCGGCAAGCAGTCTGTAACTGATGTGTACCACCTGGCCCACCAAGGCTGGCACGGACTGTCAACCATTTACACCGCACTGTCGGTAGCCAGGAAGTTCACCATTGCTCTCAGTTTTTATGTTGCAGGTATTCCTTGGGGTGTGGCAAAGGTCCTCTTTTGGAGGGAGGGGGCTCTGCATTGGGCACCTGCCTCCCATTGGGCTGCACACTCTTACCTCCCAAATTATATACAATTTACAGCACAGAAACAGGCCATTCGGCCCAACTGGTCTGTGCTGGCGTTTGTGCTCCACTCGAGCCTCCTCGCACCCTACATCATCGAAACCTATCAGCATAACCTTCGATTCCTTTCTCCCTCATGTACTTCCCCTTCAATGCTTCTATGCCTCAACTACTTCATGTGTGAGAAAATTCTCACGCTCTGGGTAAAGAAGTTTCTCCTGAATTCGTTATTGGATTTATTCATGACTATCTTATATTTATGAGCCCTAGTTTTGGTCTCCCCCAGGAGTGGAAACATCTTCTCTACATTTACCCTATCAAACTCCTTCATAATTTTGAAGAACTCTATTAAGTCACCCCTTGACCTTCTCTTTTCTATAGATTATTTCTCCCTCCTTGATGTTTGAAGCTCTGCTATTCCCGTTAACTTGTCCTGCCTATTTGGGTGCTTCAGCAGCAGTGCTGCTACAGTTTTCCTCAGAAGCAGTAGTGGGTTTGTGCCAGGAGCCTGCCCTGCACACAACCACCCTCCATAAAGCCACTGTACAGAATGACCCAGGAAACTAGGCTGGGATCAGGGTGGTGGATGGAAGTCCTGCCCTGATCCTCCTGGGTTGGGAAGAGGGAAATCCAGGCCGATATATCTCCTTATGTAAATTATATTGTGGGGTTGAATTTCCTTGCTGTTTTAGGTGTACTTACCGTAACTAAAATCTAGCTGGTTCAGCAAGCCCTGAAAAAGTGAATAAAGAAAGCCTCCTTTCAGTACATTGGTGCTAGAGAGACTTTCTAACCAGCTGGGGATTTAAAATAGGCTACATCAGCACAGGGCGACTAATGTGAAACTGAGGAAATATCAAAGGAACCTCAATCCCCTTTGAGGGCAACTCCTTGAAGACCCCTTAAATAAGGCTGAAACAATATACTAAGTGCAAAGGAAGAAAGCAGCACCCCACCCCAAAATCCAAAAGTGATTGGTAAAGCAACCTAAGATGATTGCCTGTCTACAGAGGCCCACACCAACCTTCTCATACATTGCAGTTCATAAAGCCACTGTGTAAGGATGTCTGCATTTGACTCTTTGCCTGGAAATGTATGTTGCAATAGAAAATAGCACTAGTAGTGATACATAGCAACTTGCATGGATAAATCTCCTTTAACATAAAAAAAAATGACAAGATGTGAGGAAAACACATGTCAAGCTACAGAAAGAGAGTTTAGGAGGGGGTGACCAAAACTTTGATCAAACAGGTGAGTTGTAAGGTGGGTGTTGAAGGAGGAGAATGGGGTGCAATGTCAGGATGGTTTAGGGAAGGAATTCCAAAGAGTCATCATCATCATCATCATAGGCAGTCCCTCAGAATCGAGGAAGACTTGCTTCCACTCCTGACGTGAGTTCTTTGGTGGCTGAACAGTCCAATACGAGAGCCAAAGAATCTGTCACAGGTGGGACAGATAGTCGTTGAGGGAAGGGGTGGGTGGGACTGGTTTGCCGCACGTTCTTTCTGCTGCCTGCGCTTGATTTCTGCATGCTCTCAGCGTTGAGACTCGAGGTGCTCAGCGCCCTCCCGGATGTACTTTCTCCACTTAGGGCGGTCTTTGGCCAGGTTTCAGTGGGGATGTCGCACTTTATCAGGGAGGCTTTGAGGATGTCCTTGTAACGTTTCCACTGCTCACCTTTGGCTCGTTTGCCGTGAAGGAGCTCCGCGTAGAGCACTTGCTTTGGGAGTCTTGTGTCTGGCATGCGAACTATGTGGCCTGCCCAGCGGAGCTGATCGAGGGGGCCCTAGGTGGCCGATGACTTGGCCAGCAATGGTGGTGTGATGGGAAGGAGAATATGCTCAAGGGCTGGCATTAGAGAACTGTACACAGACTTTCAAATAGGCTTGGGAAAGCAATAAATAGATAAAATCCTTGATGATTTTTGACCTCCACAGGCTATGGACACTGTGGATAATTGCAGTCTCTGAGTTACTCTGTGCCAACATTGCAGTGTGTACTGTTATGTTATACAGTATTGCTGTTCCGGTAATCCAGCATTGAAGGATCAAGGAAACATAAGATATAATACAACCAATAAACAACTTTCCATATAGCTGTAAGTCACTTTTGGCTTATAAACTCAATCTTGCAGATCTACGTTCTACTCCAGACTGGATCTAATCAACTGCTTAATTGCAGCATTGATACTGGAGTTGAGGTAATTTCTATAAATTTTCATAGTCAAACTGATATCATTACACACGGCATGTACCCAGTGAATCAGTGGGGATAGGTCTCTTTTTTTCTGCTTGCCCAGCAACAGTAAAAAGGTTCAATTGAACTCTGCAATGCATTTTGTTGCTTTGAAAAGAATATAAACTTAACAAGCATGGCTGTGACAATCATTTTCCTTTCAGACTGACTATATAGGAATTGCGATAAAACTGATGAAACTCATCAGAACTGCAACATGAGAATGCAAGTGCCAGGATTAACAACATACTGTGCGGCCATATAATGGGTCAATTCACCATTAGAACACACATGCAATGAGGTGCTCATCAATAATGTTTTCATTACATTCTGCATCACGTAGTATAAAATCAACACCATCAGGCTAAGATTGGAAAGCAATATTTGAAAGAACATAATAAAAATGTTATTCGGCACATGGACAGTGATATATTTCCTATCTGTCTTTACCTGCTGGGCTAGATTGAGTGTCAGCCATGGCTCAGTGGGTAGCACCCTGGTCTCCTAGTCAGAAGGTTGTGGGCTGAAGACCCGCTCCAGAGGCTTCAGCAATAAATCTAGGCTGACACTCCAGTGCAGTACTGAGGGAGCGCTGCACTGTCGGGTGTACCGTTTTTCAGATGAGACGTTAAACCGAGGCCCTGTCCACCCTCTCAGGTGGATGTAAAAGATCCCATGGCACTATTTCAAAGAAGAGCAGGGGAGTTATCCCTGGTGTCCTAGCCAATATTTATCCCTCAATCAATATCATTAAAAAACAGATTATCTGGACATTATCATATTGCTGTTTGTGGCAGCTTGCTGTGTGCAAATGTGCTACTGCATTTCCTATATTACAACAGTGACTACACTCCAAAAGTACGTCACTGGTTGTAAAGCACTTTGGGATGTCTGGTATTCGTTAAAGGCGCTATATAAATGTAAGTCTTTCTTATACCCAAGTAGCCTTTGTATACTTGTGATGTATACAGTCCTGATGAGTTTCATAGAAACATAGAAAATAGGTGCAGGAGTAGGCCATTTGGCCCTTCGAGCCTGCACCATCATTCAATAAGATCATGGCTGATCATTCACCTCAGTATCCCTTTCCTACTTTCTCTCCATACCCCTTGATCCCTTTAGCCATAAGGGCCATATCTAAATCCTTCTTGAATATATCTAACGAACTGGCATCAACAACTCTCTGTGGTAAAGAATTCCACAGGTTCACAACTCTCTGAGTGAAGAAGTTTCTCCTCATCTCGGTCCTAAATGGCTTACCCCTTATCCTTAGACCGTGGCCCCTGGTTCTGGACTTCCCCAACATCGGGAACATTCTTCCTGCATCTAATCTGTCCAGTCCCGTCAGAATTTTATATGTTTCTTTGAGATCCCCTCTCATTCTTCTAAACTCCAGTGAATACAGACCCAATCGATCCAGTCTCTCCTCATATGTCATTCCTGCCATCCCGGGAATCAGTCTGGTGAACCTTCGGTGCACTCCCTCAATAGCAAGAACGTCCTTCCTCAGATTAGGAGACCAAAACTGAACACAATATTCCAGGTGAGGCCTCATCAAGGCCCTGTGCAACTGCAGTAAGACTTCCCTGCTCCTATACTCAAATCCCCTAGCTATGAAGGCCAACATGCATTTGCCTTCTTCACCGCCTGCTGTACCTGCATGCCAACTTTCAATGACTGATGTACCATGACACCCAGGTCTCGTTGCACCTCCCCTTTTCCTAATCTGCTGCCATTCAGATAATATTCTGCCTTCACGTTTTTGTCACCAAAGTGGATAACCTCACACTTATCCACATTATACTGCAGCTGCCATGCATTTGTCCACTCACCTAACCTGTCCAAGTCACCCTGCAGCCTCTTAGCATCCTCCTCACAACTCACACTGCCACCCAGCTTAGTGTCATCTGCAAACTTGGAGATATTACTTCACCTAAATCAATTCCTTCAACTAAATCATTGATGTATATTTTAAATAGCTGGGGTTCCAGCACTGAGCCCTGCGGACCCCACTAGTCACTGTCTACCATTCTGAAAAGGAATCATTTATCCCAACTCTCTGCTTCCTGTCTGCCAACCAGTTCTCTATCCAATTCAATACATTACCCCCAATACCACGTGCTTTAATTTTGCACACGAATCTCTTGTGTGGGACTTTGTCAAAAGCCTTTTGAAAGTCCAAATACATCACATCCACTGGTTCTCCCCTGTCCACTCTACTAGTTACATCCTCAAAAAATTCGAGAAGATTTGTCAAGCATGATTTCCCTTTCATAAATCCATGCTGACTTGGACCGATCCTGTCACTGCTTTCCAAATCCGCTGCTGTTTCATCTTTAATAATTGATTCCAACATTTTCCCCACTACTGATGTCAGGCTAACCATTCTATAATTCCCCATTTTCTCTCTCCTTCCTTTTTTAAAAAATGGTGTTACATTAGCTACCCTCCAATCCATAAAAACTGATCCAGAGTTGATAGACTGTTGGAAAATGATCACCAATGCATCCACTATTTCTAGGGCCACTTCCTTAAGTATTCTGGGATGCAGACTATCAGGCCCTGGGGATTTATCGGCCTTCAATCCCATCAATTTCACAAAAACAATTTCCTGACTAATAAGGATTTCCTTCAGTTCTTCCTTCTCGCTAGATCCTCTGTCTCCTAGTATTTCCGGAAGGTTATTTGTGTCTTCCTTCGTGAAGACAGAGCCAACGTATTTGTTCAATTGGTCTGCCATTTCTCTGTTCCCCATTATAAATTCACCTGATTCTGGCTGCAAGAGACCTACATTTGTCTTGACTAATCTCTTTCTCTTCACATATCTATAGAAGCTTTTGCAGTCAGTTTTTATGCTTCCAGCAAGTTTCCTCTGATACTCTATTTTCCCCCTCCTAATTAAATACTTTGTCCTGCTCTGCTGGTTTCTAAATTACTCCCAGTCCTCAGGTTTGCTGCTTTTTCTGGCAAATTTATATGCCTCTTCCTTGGATTTAACACTATCCCTAATTTTCCTTGTTAGCCACGGTTGAGCCACCTTCCCTGTTTTATTTTTTACTCCAGACATGGATATTCAATTGTTGAAGTTCATCCATGTGATGTCTGCCATTGCCTATCCACTGCCAACCCTTTAAGTATCATTCACCAGTCTAATCTAACCAATTCACATCTCATACCATCGATGTTACCTTTCCTTAAGTTCAGGACCCTAGTCTCTGAATTAACTGTGTCACTCTCCATCTTAATAAAGAATTCTACCATATTATGGTCACTCTTCCCCGAGGGGCCTCGCACAACAAGATTTCTAATTAGTCCTTTCTCATTACACAAGACCCAGTCTAGGATGGCCTGCTCTCTAGTTGGTTCCTCGACATATTGTTCTGGAAAACCATCCCTAATACACTTTAGGAAATCCTCCTCCACCGTATCGGTACCAGTTTGGTTAGCCCAATCTATATGTAGATTAAAGTCGCCCATGATAACTGCTGTACCTTTATTGCATGCTCCCCTAATTTCGTGTTTGATGCTGTCCCCAACCTCACTACTACTGTTTGGTGATCTGTCCCACTATTGTTTTCTGCCCTTTGGTATTCCGCAGCTCTACCCATACAGATTCCACATCATCCAAGCTCATGTCCTTCCTTACTATTGCGTTAATTTCCTCTTTAACCAGCAATGCTACCCCACCTTTCTGTCTATCCTTCCTGAATGTTGAATACCCCTGGATGTTGAGTTCCCAGCCTTGGTCACCCTGGAGCCAGGTCTCCGTAATCCCAATTATATCATATTCGTTAATAGCTGCCTGCGCAATTAATTCGTCCACCAGGGCCTGATAGTTTGCATCCCAGAGTACTTAAGGAAGTGGCCCTAGAAATAGTGGATGCATTGGTGATCATTTTCTAGCAGTCTATCGACTCTGGATCAGTTCCTATGTACTGGAGGGTAGCTAGTGTAACACCACTTTTTAAGAAAGGAGGGAGAGAGAAAATGGGGAATTGTAGACCAGTTAGCCTGACATCAGTAATGGGGAAAATGTTGGAATCAGTTATTGAAGATGAAACAGCAGCGCATTTGGAAAGCAGTGTTGGGTAAGTCCAGAGCCAGGGGACACAGTCAAAGGATAAGGGGTAAGGACCGAGATGAGGAGAAACTTCTTCATTCAGAGAGTTGTTAACCTGTGAAATTCTCTACCGCAGAGAGTTGTTGATGCCAGTTCGTTGGATATATTCAAGAGGGAGTTAGATATGGCCCTTATGGCTAAAGGGATCAAGAGATATGGAGAGAAAGCAGGAAAGGGGTACTGAGGTGATGATCAGCCATGATCTTATTGAATGGTGGTGCAGGCTCAAAGGGCCGAATGGCCTACTCCTGCATCTATTTTCTATGTTTCTATGTATGATTTTCAATTGCAAATTTACCCCTGTGCATTTGTAATGAGCGCACAAAATTTAATTACTGTATTTGTAAATGCGGTGCTGGTATCCTCTTTGCCCAACTAACCATTTTTCTTACATAAATCAGGAGAATAGTTAATACATCAAATAGTTAATGCTTAGTCGATTGCTCATTTAAATTTGCATGTGTTGCATATAGGACGATTGGCTTTTTGTTCACATATGCAGAACGTGTGAAGTGTCCGTTCTTGTTTCCATTCCTATCTGTTTAGCTTGAAGATTTAAAATTGACCCCCCGCTGAAGAAAATCTCAGGTATATGCATGCTTTTGAAGTATTTTAAAAGAATCTGTATAAAGATACATCAGACAATTCTTTTAGATGTTATGTCTGTTTCATGTAAAGCCATCAAATCTGCCTCGGAGTACTTGGCTGCAGGCTATGATCTGATTCACTGCCATACAGGGAAGGTGATGTCAGGTCAAAATAAAGCGATGTGCTCGAGATAAGAACAATCTGATGACTCAACACTGACACTGCTTCATGACAAAGAGAGTGCAGAGCCAGCTCAAAAGCACAGTTTGAGGCTGATGGACATCAGCAGGTTTAGGAGTACACACAAGTTTCACATGTAACAGATCTGAACTGGATAATAACTGCATTGTTGACTCTTTACTGGCTTGATAGATGCCACAAACTATCATTTTAGATTCAATAGTTTAAAGTGCACATAGCCATGGAAGAAATAAAGATGTTACTCAAAAAGCCGAGACCTTAGAGGTGATGTGAAATAGTCTTGCAGATCCTCAAACCACCAAATTATATGTAACCATATGTTAAAAAAGAAATGCCTATGTTGCTTCTCAATACAAATATGGTGTTACAGTGGGGGAAAATAGAGATGGTTTCAATTGGAAAATAATTGCATTATTATTGTTCAATTAACTCAGAACATGGTGATAGCCCAGCACTTGAAGCACTGTCTTCTTGGCAAGATCATCGGTACGAGTATCTGTCTCAAGACTTTCCAGTATTAGCACTCACTAATCAGATATTGGTTGGGCTCATAGACAGAGATCCTCATAAAGATCAGTACCCCAAGTAGGAGTGAGTGGAGAGGGAGGGAAGGAAAAACTGATGAGACTTGTGATATGTCCTTACTATACAGAATAAATGCACACGAGGCCCATACTTGAGAGAAGGTCACTCTGTGACCAGTTACCTTTATTACCAAGACCTCAAGAGACAGACAGTGGGTGGAGCGTCCCCTTTTATACCTGAAAGTCCAGGTTAGGAGTGTCTCCCACAAGTTCGCCCCTTGTGGTCAATGTTCTCAAGGTGTACAACTTAGGTCAGCTTATACATGGGTTACAATGATAGTTGAATGTATGACATCACCTCCCCCCCAAAGTCTTATTGGGATCACAGGTTAAGTCACTCTGGTGGTTTACGCTTCCTTGTAGAGCGCCTGAGTTGAGGCTCCGGTTGTTGGGCGCTGGCCTGAGTGTCTGCTGTTTGCGGTGCCTCAGGCCTGTCTGGACTGCGCACAGTGACTGGGCTCTCCTCCACTTGGTTCCGGTGTTCAGTCACCTGTGGTGGAGTAAACTCTACGTCGTGTTCTTCCTCTGCTTCTTCTATGGGGTTGCTGAACCTCCTTCTAGTTTGAGCCACGTGTTTGCGGCAGATTTGTCCATTGGTAAGGTTAAATACCAAAATCCTATTCCCCTCTTTGGCAATCACAGTGCCTGCAAGCCATTTGGGCCCTGCAGCGTAATTAAAGACAAAAACAGGGTCATTGACATCAATACATCATGCCCTCGCATTCCTGTCATGGTAGTCACATTGTGACTGACGCCTGCTCTCAACAATTTCTTTCATAGTAGGGTGTATAAGGGATAACCTGGTTTTGAGCGTCCTTTTCATTAGCAGCTCTGTGGGTGGAAACCCTGTGAGCGAGTGTGGTCGGGATCTACTGGCCAACAGGAGGCGTGATAAGCGGCTTTGTAGGGAACCCCCTTGGATTCTGAGCATCCGCTGTTTGATTATCTGCACTGCTCGTTCCGCCTGGCCGTTTGAGGCCGGCTTGAACGGTGCCGTTCTGACATGGTTGATTCCATTGCCTGCCATGAAGTCCTGGAATTCAGTGCTTGTGAAGCATGGGGCATTGTCGCTGGCCAAGATGTCCGGTAGACCATGGGCGGCGAACATTGCCCGTAGACTTTCTACCGTGGCAGAGGATGCGCTTGAATTTAAAATGGCACACTCAATCCATTTGGCGTAGGCGTCTACTACAACCAAAAACATTTTTCCCGTGAAAGGACCTGCGTAATCCACATGGATGCGTGACCATGGCTTGGCGGGCCAGGACCAGGGGCTAAGGGGGGCTTCCCTGGGTGCGTTGCCCAGCTGAGCACACGTGTTGCACCTGAGCACACGTGTTGCACCTGCGAACACAAAGTTTCAGGTCTGCATCTATCCCTGGCCACCAAATGTGTGACCTGGCAATTGCCTTTATCATGACAATGCCCGGGTGCTTATTGTGAAGTTCTTTGATAAACACCTCTCTGCCCTTCTGGGGCATGACTACTCGGTTTCCCCACAGTAGGCAATTGGCCTGAATTGAGAGTTCATCCTTGCGCCTATGAAATGGTTTAAACTCCTCAGGGCATGCCACGAAGTCTGGAACGCTTTTCCCTTCTTGCCGCCAGTGCATGTAAAACCGGTGTCTCGCCATGTGCATGCTGCTTGCCGGTTTAAGGTGTTCCCCAATCAACTTACTGAGCTCTTCGAACGTCTTGTCCGCTGGTTTCTCTGGTGCTAGAAGGTCCTTCATCAGGGAGTACGTTCTGGATCCACAAACCATTAGATGAGCCCTGTGTTTGTCGGCCGAATCCTGTCCCAACCATTCCTTAGTGACAAAACTTTGCTGTAGTCTCTCAATAAAGTTGTCCCAATCATCACCAACACAGTACCTCTCTTCTGTGCTGCTAGTGGCCCTGATCGCGCGGTTTAAATCCCAGTTTCTCGTCGCCAATGATATGTCCTTGCTATACAGTATAAATGCACACGAGGCCCATACTTGAGAGACAGTCATTCTGTGACCAGTTACCTTTATTACTAAGACCTCAAGAGACAGACGGTGGGTGGAGCTTCCCCTTTTATACCAGAAAGTTCAGGTTAGGAGTGTCTCCCACAAGTTCGCCCCTTGTGGTCAATGTTCTCAAGGTGTACAACTTAGGTCAGCTTATACATGGGTTATAATGATAGTTGAATACATGACAACTTGTTTCAGTGATACTGTACTACTTAGGTTACTAATATTGCCAGGTACTCAGGCTGATTGAAAATTGATCTGATTTCTTTCTGATTTTAACATAAAAATGTATCTAGGCACTTCAATCACAGGATCAGGACTATAACGTTCAGTCTTCTGGAGGCAGTTTTTAAACGCCTGGGAGCTGCTTGTTGAGAACTAGAGCTGGTCCAGATTCGAAGGAAGGAGGAAGGAGGTAAACATTTATTTCAAATATATAAAAAAGAAAATTCACCCACATAGAAAAGTAATTCATTAGATGTGAAGCAGTTTGGGACTTCTCAAGTAATGCTTCTGATTTTTGACACGACATATTCTTTGGGTTTACCATCTCCAGTTGCTCTTAGTAAATGGGCTGTACATCCTCTATGGAATGAGTGAGTGCTTTTACCTGTTCAATATCTAAGTAAATGTAACAAGAGCTAGTGATTCAACAAAGTACTGTCTTTGCTGTACTCCTCACTGGATGTAGCCTGTTCCACCACTTGGCTGCCTTGACTTTCATCATCATCATCATAGGCAGTCCCTCGGAATTGAGGAAGTCTTGCTTCCACTCCTAAAGTGAGTTCTTTGGTGGCTGAGCAGTCCAATATGAGAGCCACAGACCCTGTTACAGGTGGGACAGACATTCGTCGAGGGAAGGGGTGTGTGGGGCTGGTTTACCGCGTGCTCCTTCCGCTGCCTGCGCTTGACCTCTTCATGCTCTCGGCATTGAGACTCGAAGAGCTCAACGCCCTCATGGATGCACTTTCTCCTCCTCGGGCAGTCTGCAGCCAGGGTCTCCCAGGTGTCAGTGGTGATGTCGTACTTTACCAGGGAGGCTTTGAGGGTGTCCTTGTTACGCTTCCGCTGCCCACCTTTGGCTCGTTTCCATGAAGGAGCTCCGCATAAAGCATTTGCTTAGGGAGTGAACTATGTGGCCTGCCCAGCGAAGCTGATCGAGTGTGGTCAGTGCTTCAATATTGGGGATGTTAGCCTGGATGAGGACACTGATGTTGGTGCGTCTGTCCTCCCAGCGGATTTGCAGGATCTTGCGGAGACATTGTTGGTGATATATCTCCAGCGACTTGAGGTGCCTTCTATACATCGTCCATGCCTCAGATTTGAGGGCCTGGTCTTAAAACACTCTTTTTCTCAGACATCCGAAAACTGCACTGGCGCACTGGAGGTGATGTTGAATCTCCGCATCAGTGTCTGCCTTTGATGATAAGAGGCTCCCGAGACATGGGAAATGGTCCACGTTGTCGAAGGCCGCGCCGTGAATCTTGATGATTGGAGGGCAGTGCTGTGCAGCGGGGACAGGCTGGTGGAGGACCTTTGTCTTACGGATGTTAAGCGTAAGGCCCATGCTTTCATATGCCTCAGTGAATTGTTCTTTCCTTAGTGGAAAGAACAATAACATTATTAGACCATGGCTTAGGCCATAAACCACAAGAGAATCTTATTGAGCATATAACAAGTAAAAGATCAGTATTCAGTAAACAATATAGTTACAATAATTACACATTTTGCTTATCTTCTCAATGCCAAAAACAACAAAGATGCATTTTTTGCTCTGTGTGTCAGCCTAGTTCAATGGTAGCACATTCTCCTCTGAGTCAGAAGGTGATGGGTTTAAACTCCACTGCAGCCGGGAGTACATAATCTAGGCTGGCACTTCTTTGAGTACTTCGCTGACTTTTGGATGAGATGTTTAACCTAGGCCCTTCCTACCATCCTCGTATCTCAGAGGAAGAGTATAGACTCCAGGCCAGCAATGTTCCCCCAACCTGGAACACCAAAAACAGATTATTTGGTTATTTATTCATATGCTACGTGTGAGACTTTGCTGCGTGTTCATTGGGCATTGCATTAGCCTGCTCAATAATAGTAGTTGCACTTCGATAATAATCCACCAGTTCTAATACATTTTGGAAAGTCCTGAGGATGTGTAAACTGTAATATGAATACAAACTCTTCCTATATTGAGCTGTCAACGTAAGACTGATGCTCAAAACACGGTTGCTTATTTCTTACATGGCTATTAACTACCACAGAGTCCTCAGAGTTAACTTGCACCCTGACTATAGGGTAGACTTCTGACTACAAAGCTGATTGTGGGCAGCCTATAAACTGTAGCTCCTAGTTGCAGAGCTGTCTGTCGAAGGGTCTACAAATAATCATGGCCCTGCCTCTCTCAAAAAACAGACTCAAATTTTCAACACAGATATAGCGCTCATTTTGGCCTCTTACTTTAAAAACATCTCCAGAGTGTGAGTCACAAAGCATGTGTGAATTGAATGGAATGGCTAAATCTATTGATCTGATCCAATACTTTGATGAACTTGTGATTGCAGGAAATTGCCACTTGTACAAACAACAATTAGAGATCCTTCCAGATGGAATGATAGTACTGGCTCTCAACATACACTAACATTTTAACATACCTTCTGTTCCACCTTTGGTACACCAAACCTAACATTTATTCTGGGAAAACTGAAAAATTAACTAGCAGTATCCAATACCATACCCTGCATGTATTGTAACCCAAGAAAAGAAAATAATACATCTCAGACAAATAATATATTATAGACAAAAAGCTTTCATTTTTGTCACATTCTGTAATTAGAGTAAATGTGCCCAACTGCCATGGATTGATTTTGATTTAATCCTCACTTCCCTCCTCACTGGTGATTTCATCACCTTTGCTCAGCACTGCATTTTTGATGATCAATCTGAGATCATGAACTTAACGTGGGAAATTAAAGCCACAAATCTGAATCGCATCATTTTGTGATCGAGAATATTAATATACAGCTTGACGACAATGTCATTAAATTGATTATGAGTGCAAATTGAATACATTTCCAAAATTAATGCATGTGGTTATTTTAGATTTTGATCATCATTTTCAGATTCCAAAAGGGCACGAATTGTGAGCAGGTGAATGGCACTATGTACAGCCGTTCCTGCTGTGTTTTCTGACAAGACCCTAATTAATTATGCAAGTGAGCTCCTACCTGTACCATTGGGAGCTTGCTGACAAGAAGATGGGATTTTGGAGCCTTAAATGAATTTTAGAATCTCTCCCCACCTTAGTTACTGCACTCACTGAGAAAACCATGGATTTGGAAGTAAAAAATAAAATGGCAGCTGGCAGCCCATGTAATTTGATAAAGAGTGCATGAACAAGGGAAGTGGATGCATTGTTTTACCTACATAAAGAGTGACAAATCACAAGGTTGCAAACTCCATGAGCTAAGTCAATTTACATTGTAATGATGCTGAGTGTTCAACATCTTTCAATTACATTAAATCACTTGTTTGCATTTTGCGCTGAAAAGCAGATTTTTTTTAGGTCTAAAATTTGTAAGATGGTGAGATGTTACTCTAAAGCAGCCTCAATAGTTTGCAAAGGCAAATTGATTAAAGAAATGAAAACAACCTAATTCTAGTCAGTAAATCCTCTGAATTAAACTCCCATTTCATTTAAAGTGAAGAGTCATACTATTTCTCACAGTGGGTACTTTGTGAAAGCAGACAAACATGTTTGCAGATGGTCAGTGGTAGCACTCTCACCTGTGAGTCAGAAGGTTGTGGGTTCAAGTCCCATTCCAGAGATTTCTTAAAATATTCGTTCATGGGCTGTGGGCATCGCTGGCAAGGCCAGCAATTTTTGCCCATCCCTAATTGCCCTTGAGAAGGTGGTGGTGAGCCGCCTTCTTGAACCGCTACAGTCAGTGTGTTGAAGATACTCGGACAGTGCTGTTAGGGAGGGAGTTCCAGGATTTTGACCCAGTGACAATGAAGGAATGGCGATATATTTACAAGTCAGGATGGTGTGTAACTTGGAGGGGAACTTGCAGGTGATGGTGTTCACATGCACCTGCTGCCTTTGTCTTAAGTGGTAGAGGTCACGGGTTTGCTGTCAAAGAAGCCTTGGCGAGTTGTCGCAGTGCATCTTGTAAATGATATACACTGCAGCCACGGTACGCCGGTGGTGGAGGGAGTGAATGTTGAAGTTGGTGGATGGGGTGCCGATCAAATGGGCTGCTTTGTCCTGAATGGTGTGAGCTTTTTGAGTGTTGTTAGAGTTACACTTATCCAGGCAAGTGGAGAGCATTCCATCATACTCCTGACTTGTGCCTTGTAGATGGTGGAAAGACTTGAGCACAGAATCTAAGCTATCACTCCAGTGCAGCACTGAGTGAGTGCTCAGAGAAGGGCAGGGGAGTTCTCCCCGGTATCCTGGCCAATATTTATCCCTCCACCATCACTAAAAAAACAGATTATCTGCTCATTATCACAATGCTGTTTGTGGGAGTTTGCTGCATGCAAATTCGCCACCATGATTCCAACATTACAATAGTGATTACACTTCAAAAAAGTACTGAATTGGCTGTAAAGTGCTTTGAGACATCATGAAAGGCTTTATATAAATGAAAGTTTTTTTTGTGTGTTCATGCAGTGAGGCAAAGAGAAGGTTGCTTTATTGAACACTCAACAGCTCCCTCCCCAGAGAATAATCATCCAAAATGATTAACAGGAGATAGTTAAAGGGGTGATTTCTGTCTGTAGCAACCAGACTCCAAATGTGGCAAAGATGGCAGATCAGAGGAAAGGTGTCTCGGTTCCGTTACCCAGCAGATTCTTTAAGCAAATGTAACATTTCCTGAGTGTGCATGCAACAAACTGTGACTTCCGAACCTACAGCTCTTGTACTGCTTTACCCTCCAAAGCTATCATGCAACCTTACAGCTTTTTGAATGCTTAGTGTGCATTGCCATTCAGCAGCATGCCACACATGCAGGCTATCTATCGAGAACTGTTTAGAAGAGTGAAAATTTAATGATGCTTCACACAGCAAATTCTGCTAACTGCCCTTTGCTGCGTGATGCATGTTCAGTTCCTGACACACAGGAAGGACTGGAGGATGGTCTCATGAATATCTTTCTGAAATTCGACAGTGCGATTATGTTAAGCAGTGTTTAGTTGCAAATAAATAACTTGGGATATCCCAAAGTGCTTACATCCAATGAAGTGCTTTTGAAGTGCAGTCACTGTTGTAATGTAGGATCTGCCACAGCCACTTTGCGCACAGCAAGATCCCACAAGCAACAATGAGATAAATGAGCAGATCATTTGTTTTGGGTGTTGACTGAAGGATAAATGCAAATAGTGCTGTGGGATCTTTTACGTCCACCCCTTAGAGGACAGATCCTTCATTGAAAAGGCAGCCGGTCCAAAATTCAGAGTCCAGATAAGGCCCGTTTCCACCGTTTTGCGGCGGCCACGTGGCGGAATCGAGTGGCCGCTGTGTCGCAGCCCATTGACCGCCGCGACCCTTATTTAGCGCGGGCGTTTTTGGGGCGGTGTCCACTGCTAGCCCAAACCCCAGACTTCCGCTGCGGTATGGAGCTTGCGAGCGTAATGACGAAAATAAAGTGCGCACCGCTTCGCCACGCCACCCATTTTCAATATTAAAAAGTCTGCTTTGTCCCTGACCGTGCCCCCGCCAGCTTTTTGGGTGGATGCACTTTGCCGGGCTGCTCCAGAGTGCCAGAGGAGGAGAACGGAGGTTTGGTGTGGTTGGGTTTTTTGTGCAAACTTTCTCGGATTTCTTTGTAGGAATTTGCTGAACCTGCAGCGGACTTTTGAGAACTTTTTGAGAGTTTAGAACAATTTTTCGCTCTCACTGATTAGTCGTGGTCTGTGGGCCTCATTCTCTGCTCCACAGAGGCCTGGTTGTGAGGGTCGAGCCTGCAGACAGAATGGGCTCAGTGCACATTGCGAGAGACAGGGCGTCACGCAGGAAAAGGTGGTGCCGTCAGCAATGGGTACAGAGACAGTGGGCAAGGGAGCCAGCAGCCATGGCTGCCCACGATGGTGAACGGCCTGTAGAAGGCCACAGACCTCCATGTCGAGAGGGTGGCCAGGAGGGAGATGAGGAGGAGGGTCAGGTACACTGATCCCTCGCACCAAATACTAGACCAGGAGTCTTGCCAGCAGCAGCCTGCAGAGGCTGAGGAATATCAGCAGGAACAGGGAGAAGGCGATCAGCCAGGTGTCATTGGAGGGGCTGCGATTTAGAAAGGGCATACTGAGGGAGCTGTGCCATCTCCTGTCGGCAGATCTGCCACCTCAGACAAGGCTGAGGACAGCTCTGACCATTGAGACCAACGTCACCATAGCTCTCAACTTTTACGCGACGGGCTCTTTCCAGTCCGCAACTGCAGACATCTCCAACATTTCCCAATTCTCCGATGCTCTGTATAAGAGAAGAGTCCAATATATCTCCTTCCCGATGACCAGGGAGAAGCAGGTGGAGCGGCAGGCCGGATTTGTCCGGATTGCAGGGTTCCCCAGGATGCAGGGTGCCATCGACTGCACATGCTTTGGCCTGAGGGCACCACTGAACCATCCCGAACTCTTCATGAACAAAAAGGGATTCCAGTCCCTGAATGTGTGCGACCACCAGCATAGGATCCTGGCAGTTGATGCCAGGTACCCAGGCAGCAGCCACGATTCATTTACCTTGCGTCAGAGCAGTGTGCCTGCCGTCTTCACCAGGCCAAACCACCATTGTGAATGGCTGCTTGGGGACAAGGGATATCCCTTGTCCACTTGACTACTGACCATTTCGGAACCCCAGGACTGCGGCCGAGCATGCTTACAACGACGCTCATTCACCACCAGGTGCATCATTGAGCACTGCCTCGGGATCCTCAAACAGAGGTTCCATTGCCTGGACCACTCTGGTTGCACTTTGCAGTACTCTCCTCAATGGGTCTCCATATTCGTGGTGGTCTGCTGCATGCTGCACAACCTGGCTCTCATGAGGGGCTAGCCGCTGGAGGTAGAGCCAGCAGTACCACCTGAGGAGGAGGCACAGCAGCAGGAGGAGGAGGCGCAGGAGGAGGAGGAGGAGGAGGAGGAGGAGGAGGGTGAGGACCAGGATCCCCATCGTCACCCACCCAGGAGGCGTTGTCGCAATCCCAACCCTGAAAGGAAGGTGCAGAGACAAATAATTGCTGCTCAATTCAGATAATCTCATCCCACATGACCCTTCAGCTTCTACTTTCCATGGCCATCCAAAAAAGTGCATCATACATAATAGGTGCAAAAAATAAAGATTTAAAACAATCCACATCAGTGCAAGAAAACTACCACGACAAAAAGCAGTGCAAAAAACATACACAAAAACTTCATTTCTCACCCTCGTACATTTCCTTAAACCCCTCTTACACGTGCCTAATCTACTACTACGTCTCAGTGTCTCCCCTGTGGCTGCCTCATGGGTCTGTGAAGACTGATGTGTTTCCTGTGTGAAAGCTGCAGATGTCCTTCTAGGACGCCCTCGCCCTGCTTTGGTCCTGGAAGGCCCGGCTGCAGACTGGTCAGCACTCTCCTGGGAGGGTTCAGTCTGGCTTGGCTTGGGCGAGGCCATGCTTGCAGGCACTGATGGAGTGATGGGTCTGGGGCCAGGAACGCTGTGATCCTGAGGGAGCGCACCATCCGTATCCTAGTCTGAGGAGCCTGAGTTACTCACCGGGGTCACTACCACCATAACCAATCTGAAGGAGCTCAGGTCGGGGCTGTGGGGCCACACCGGAAGGTCCCCCACGGCCTGTGGTGGGCCCAGCCATGAAGGCAACACTGAGGTGTCGGGTGGCATCGAGCTGAGACTGCATGAGAGCAGCCAGAGTCACAAAGCCAGCAGAAATGGCAGCAGTTCGACGCTCTGTGGCCTGTTGCCTAGAGTGCGTAAGAGCATTCTGCGCTTCCAGGTCCGCAGCCAATGTCTCCAAACCAGCACCGGTGCGATCGTTCCCTCGCGCCTGTGCTACAATGACACCTGCCACATCACCTACAAGTTGCGGCATCACAGCTGGATCTGCACGGACAATCTGGGAGTCCACCATCGCCTGCACACTGGCAGTGATGGGCTGCATGGAGTGCGCAGAGCTGTTGACTCTGCGGGAGGCGGACTCCTCCACGCTCCTCACCACTTCCGACAGCCTCTCTGGCACCTTTGCCAGTGCCCCCAACATCTGGGCATGCATGGCCTCCACTCTTCTCTCATACGCCTCTACATCGATGGGCTCGACTGAGTCCTTCTCAGCAGAACTCTGTTGCGGACTCGCCCTCCCGGAGAGATGGCACCTGAGGTTGCCTAGCCCCATCACCATGCTGCAGCCCTCTACGCCCCGGTGCAACACCCAGTGCAGAACTCTGTACTATCTGCACGAGATCGGACTGCCCTGAGCTGGCACGTATGGATGGTGTTATGCTCATAATAAAGGATGAAACCGAGTACTGTGTACAATGAGCAAGTGTGACCTTAGCTCCTTAATTGCGACTCCAGAGTGCCGGTACCTCGTGGGTGGCCTGCTTATATACCGTGCTCCCAAGGGATCCCAGCATCTCCAACAGGTAGGCCCTCTGGTGGTCATGTAATACAAGTTACAAGGGGTTAAATACATAACATCACTCCCCCGTGAAGTCAACAGTACACTTATTTACAAGGTGAGACGATCTGGGGCTTTTCGCTCCCTTGTCGATCGTCTCGGTACAAATGTGGGTGTGAGTGAGTAGGTTAGTTCTTCACTGGGCTGTTGGGCAGCCGGCCTTGTCGGGCTGCTGGGGATGGTGAGTTCGGCTTTGTGGTCAAACATGATGTCAGTTGCCACTTGTGTGTGTTGGAGGGTCACAGTTGGTGGTGTCTTCTTCAGGTTGTTCGTAGCTGTTGGTGAACCGCAATTTGATTTGGTCCAAATGTTTTCTGTACGTTTGTCCATTGGTCAATTTGACCTGAAACACCTTATTCCCCTCTTTGGCTGTGACCGTGCCAGCGAGCCATTTGGGACCATGTCCATAATTGAACATAAACACAGGATCATTAATCTCAATATCACGTGACAAATTTACGCGGTCATGGTACACACTTTGTTGATGCATCTGCACAGTTCTCTGTGCCCGATCTGTGGCAGATTACATAGTTGTATGCCAACAGCGTGAGCGCCCATCTTTGGATGCGGGCAGAGGCATTGGTATTAATCCCTTTGCTCTCAGAGAACAGCGATATGAGCGGCTTGTGGTCAGTTTCAAGCTCAAACTTGAGGCCAAATAAGTACTGGTGCATTTTTTTCACCCCGTAAATGCACGCCAGACCCTCTTTTTCAATCATGCTGTAGGCCCTTTCGGCCTTGGATAAACTCCTGGATGCACACGCGACCGGTTGCAAAATCCTCGATTCGTTAGCCTGTTGTAACACACACCCGACCCCGTATGACGACTCATCACAAGCTAGCTCTAATCGTTTACAAGGGTTATACAGGACAAGCAGTTTGTTTAAACACAACAGATTTCTGGCTTTCTTAAAGGCATCCTCTTGTGAATTCCCCCATACCCAGTCATCTCCCTTGCACAGTAGCGCGTGTAGGGGTTCTAGCAGGGTGCTTTACCCAGGTAGGAAATTACCGAAATAGTTAAGGAGTAAGGAGTCCCAGGAACGACCGCAGCTCCATCACGTTCTGTGGTCTCGGCATGTTCTTGATGGCCTCCGTCTTGGCGTTAGTGGGATTTGATGCCGTCTGCTGTGATTCTTCTTCCCAGGAACCCGACCTCCTGCACCAGGAAAACACACTTCGAGAGTTTCAACCCGAGCCCCACGCGATCCAAACGACTAAGAACATCTTCCAGATTCTTCAAGTGCTCAGTGGTGTCTCGACTGGAACCAGTATGTCGTCCTGGAAAACCACGGTGCGAGGAACCGACTTTAGCAGGCTCTCCATGTTCCGTTGGAAGATTACCGCGGTCAACCAAATCCCGAATGGGTACACATTATAGATGAACAGACCCTTGTGCGTGTTGATGCAGGTGAGGCC
The DNA here is from genome assembly GCF_044704955.1 of Pristiophorus japonicus. NCBI lineage: Eukaryota > Metazoa > Chordata > Chondrichthyes > Pristiophoridae > Pristiophorus > Pristiophorus japonicus. The sequence goes on along the minus strand of NC_091989.1, from coordinate 41,701,906 downwards.
TTTCGAAGACTCCTCCAGCTCCTGCATCATGTAGGCCGAGGTCAGGTCCAGCTTGGTGAACGTCTTCCCTCCAACCAGGGTCGCAAATAGGTCATCTGCCTTGGTTAGCAGGTACTGATCCTATAGCGAAAAACGATTAATCGTTATTTTATAGTCCCCTCAAATTCTAACCGTGCCATCCTCTTTAAGTACCAGGACAATCGGACTAGCCCACTCGTTGAATTCCACCGGCGCGATGCCTTCTCGCTGCAGTCTGTCCAGCTCAATTTTTACTTTCTCATGCATCATGTACGGTACCGCCCATGCCTTGTGATGGATGGATCTGCACTTTCGCCCCCGAGAAGCTTCCAATGCTTGGGTCAAACAATGATGGGAACTTGCTCAGAACCTGGGTACATGAGGTGTCGTTGACGGACAAAAGCGCTCGGATGTTGTCCCAGCTCCAGCAGATTTTTCCCAGCCAGCTTCTGCGAAACAATGTGGGACCATCCCCTGGCACAATCCACAGCGGGAGTTCTTGTACCACTCCTTCATAGGAGACTTTGACTTCTGCACTGCCAATTACAGGGATTAGTTCCTTGGTGTAAGTCCTTAGTTTGGTGTGAATGGGGCTGTGCCTTTTTGCCCCACAGCCCGTTGAAGCTTTTTTACTCATTATGGACTGACTCGCACCCATGTCCAGTTCCATAGATACTGGAATTCCGTTTAGTTCAACTTTCAACATTATTGGTGGATATTTCGTAGTGAATGTGTGTACCCCATACATTTCTGCCTCCTCGGTACGAGTCTCCAATTCAGCCTGATCCCCAGGGGATCGATGTTCCTCTGCAACGTGGTGGTTTGCAGGGTTTGCAGATTTTGCAGGGTTTGCAGCTTGCCTGCACATTCGCTGGAGGTGTCCCATTGTTCTGCAACCGAAGTGGCATTGATGGGGCCGATGATCACCTCCACAGCGCCAACAAGGTGTTAACTGCCTCGCATTAACGATTGATGGTGGACTCAGGGTCATCTGAGGTCGGGCAGCAGCAGCCGGCGTGTACGTTCTGCCATTTATGTTTCTGCTCGAAACTGATGTTACTTTATGCACAGTACTGGCCGAAACTTCTTTAATCTGCAAAATCTGTTTGGTGTTGTCGCTGGTGGACATAAATGCCTGGGCTATCATTATGGCTTTACTTAGATTCGGAGTATCTACAGTCAACAGTTTGTGAAGGATTATCTCATGGCAGTACAAAAAAGTCTCTGAGCATTTGTTCTCGGAATCCCTCAAATTCACAATGTCCTGCGAGGCGCTTTAGTTCGGCGACATAGCTCGCCACTTCCTGGCCCTCCGATCGCTGACACGTGTACAACCAATATCCCGCCATCAAAATGCTTTCCTTAGGATTTAGGTGTTCCCGGACCAGTGTACACAATTCTTTGTAGGATTTCTCTGTTGGTTTTGCCGGAGCTAGGAGATTCTTCACGAGGCCATAGGTTGTTGCCCCACATACAGTTAGGAGGATCGCCCTTCGTTTGGCAAAGTTCTCATCTCCTTCCAGCTCGTTGGCCACAAAGTATTGGTCGAGTCTCTCCACGAAGGCCTCCCAATCGTCCCCTTCTGAGAACTTCTCCAGAATACTAACTGTTCTTTGCATTTTCGCACGGTTGTTCGTTACCTCATCGCCAATTGTTATGCTCATAATAAAGGATGAAACCAAGTACTGTGTACAATGAGCAAGTGTGACCTTAGCTCCTTTATTGTGATTCTAGAGTGCCAGTACCTCGTGGGTGGCCTGCTTATAAACCGTGCTCCCAAGGGATGCTGGGATTCCTTGCGACTCCAACAGGTAGGCCCTCTGGTGGTAGTGTAATACAGGTTACAAGGGGTTAAATACATAACAGGTGGAAGCAATGATGCGTTGGTAGCAGCAGTGTCCTCCTCTTCCTTTTCCTCATCACTGAGGTCCCCAAAAGATGGAGTGCGCTCCAGGGGTCAGCAAGGCTGGAGCCCTCAATGTCCTCGATGCTGTCATTAGGCATATTGGTACTGCTGTCTTCAAGGGTGTCATTGAGGCCTGGCACTAGGCTGACAGGTGGTGCCTCTCTGTCTCCTCGGTTGCCACTCGGCCTCTCATCTGCAAGCATAAATGGGAGAAGGGCTGCCGTGAGGGGGAGGTGGGTGATTGATGCATGGAGGCTGCAACTAGCAGACTTTCAGAGGGAAAGGCACAGTAGGCGCTGGCGCATTCAGGGAGAGAGAGCATTAAAGGAGGGCAGCACTTACCCATACTGCCCACATCGGCATCGCCAGTACTGGAGGCCACAAGGGGCGTCACATCTGCATGCATAAATGGGAGACGGGCTGCTGTGTGGGGGGGGAGGTGGGGGATTGACGCATGGAGGCTGCAATTAGCAGACTTTCAGAGGGAAAGGCACAGTAGGTGCTGGAGAAATCAGGGAGAGATTGCATTAAAGGAGGGCCTTTGCTTACCCACATCGGCATCGGCAGTACCAGTGGCCACAGGGAAGGCACCATGTCTGCCGACGACCCCCTTGACCCCCTCCTCCAAGGATGTGAGGATTTGGAGCTCGTCCTCGCCACCACCAGACCTCCTTTGCTCCATCCTGCTGTGCAATTTTGGCCTGTAAAACATAGAATGTTTGGTGAGTATCACTGTGATGATGCATCAGAAATGAGTGCACAAGTGCATCCCTGACATGCAGCTGTAACTGTGAGATGAGAGGAGGCCTGCATTGTGCAAACCTACACATATATATAGAGGCCTCAACAATGAAATGCTGCTTCAGTGACTATACAGTGAAGGTGGGAAATAAGAGAAGGATGAAGGAGAGGCTCGCAGATGCAAGGTCAGCAGTTGGTGGAACAGTTACTCACTTTCATCAGACGGATGATGTTGTTCAGCTATTTTCTGCACTGCGTGGTCGTGTGGTTATGAAAGGAGGTCCTTGAGACCTCCACAACAATCTCCCTCCAGGCATTGATAAACACCTCGCGAATGGGCCTCCCCGTGTCTAGGTACAGGACTCGCTTCCTTCCCTCGACAGCCTGCATCAGGGTTCCCAGTTCAACATTGGAAAATCGCATTGCCTTCTTGGTCCAGCAGCACCAGCCATCCTTGAACACAACTCCTTACCTCCTCAGGGCCCAGCTGCAAACCTTGGCCTTTAAGAAGTCCAGGGAACAGCTGGCTTGTTCACTGCAAATGACCAGAAGGGTAAATTTCCCCGTGGTAATGCCGCTCCAATCAATCCACCCACACCGCTGCAAACCCCCGATTCCTATTGGTCATTACAGCTGGGGTGCCATTTTTTTTTAATCTGTGAAAATTGATCGAGTGGCCGCCGCACACATAGCGACGGTAATGGCGCCAAAAAAGACGGTACATAAGAACATAAGAACATAAGAATTAGGAACAGGAGTAGGCCATCTAGCCCCTCGAGCCTGCTCCGCCATTCAACAAGATCATGGCTGATCTGGCCGTGGACTCAGCTCCACTTACCCGCCCGCTCCCCGTAACCCTTAATTCCCTTATTGGTTAAAAATCTATCTATCTGTGACTTGAATACATTCAATGAGCTAGCCTCAACTGCTTCCTTGGGCAGAGAATTCCACAGATTCACAACCCTCTGGGAGAAGAAATTCCTTCTCAACTCGGTTTTAAATTGGCTCCCCCGTATTTTGAGGCTGTGCCCCCTCGTTCTAGTCTCCCCAACCAGTGGAAACAACCTCTCTGCCTCTGTCTTGTCTATCCCTTTCATTATTTTAAATGTTTCTATAAGATCACTCCTCATCCTTCTGAACTGCAACGAGTAAAGACCCAGTCTACTCAATCTAGCATCATAAGGTAACCCCCTCATCTCTGGAATCAGCCTAGTGAATCGTCTCTGTACCCACTCCAAAGCTAGTATATCCTTCCTTAAGTAAGGTGACCAAAACTGCATGCAGTACTCCAGGTGCGGCCTCACCAATACCCTATACAGTTGCAGCAGGACCTCCCTGTTTTTGTACTCCATCCCTCTCGCAATGAAGGCCAACATTCCATTCGCCTTCCTGATTACCTACTGCACCTGCAAACTAACTTTTTTTGGGATTCTTGCACAAGGACCCCTTCGCTTTAGGAGAGGGGTGCGCCAGGGATGCTCCATGTCCGGCCAGTTTGCGTGGAGCCTTTCCTGCGCCTCTTGCGGACGAGGTTGACGGGACTGGCTCTGCAAGGGCCGGGCGTGGGGGTCGTCCTCTCGGCTTACGCCGATGACGTGCTCTTCGCGGTAGAGGATCCCGCTGACCTGCGGAGGATGCGTGAGTGCCAGGAGATTTACTCGGCCGCGTCCTCCGCCAGGATCAACTGGGAGAAATGTTCCGGACTCCTGGTGGGTCAGTGGCGGGTGGACTCCCTGCCGGAGGAGCTCAGGCCTTTTGCCTGGAGCACGACCCATCTCCTCTATCTGGGAGTCTACCTTAGCCCCGACGAGGGAGCCTGGCCAGCGAACTGGCAGGAGCTGGAGGCCAAGGTCGCCGCTCGCCTAGGGCGCTGGACAGGACTGCTCCGAGTGCTGTCCTACAGGAGTCGAGCGCTAGTCATAAACCAGCTGGTGGCCGCAATGTTGTGGTACCGGCTGGTCACTTTGACCCCTCCCCCTGCGTTTGTCGCCAAGATACAGAAGAAGCTGGTGGACTTCTTCTGGAACAACAGGAAGCACTGGGTCTCTGCTGCGGTCTTGAGTCTCCCGCTTGAGGAGGACGGTCAGTCGTTGGTGTGCGTCAGCGCCCAGCTCGCGACTTTCCGTCTTCAGACCCTGCAGAGATACCTTAACATCGAGCCCCCTCTTAGGTGGTGTGCTCTGGCGACGTATTTCTTCCGCCAGCAGCGCGACCTCAATTATGACACGTAGCTCCTGTTTGTGAACTTGGGGGGTGTCAGGACCGCCCTCCGGGAGCTGCCTGTCTTTTACAAGGAACTCATCAGGGTCTGGAACAAAGTCTCCACCAAGCGCAGCTCTCCGCCGGCTGGAGTGGCGGCCGTCCTGCAGGAGCCGCTGCTCGGGAATCCGTACCTCCACGACCGAGGTTTTATGTGGCGGTCGGAAGAGAGGGCTGTGGCTGGTGAGGTGACCAGGGTCAGGGACCTGCTCGATGGCGGAGGAGCGGGCTGGATGGCGCCAGACACGCTGGCGCGGCGCCTAAATTCTGCCAACGTCCGCCACGCGGCCGATGCCATCGAGTCGCTAAAAACAGCTCTGGGCCCTGACTCCGTTAGGTGCATCGAGGAGGCTCAAGCACGTGGGGAGATCCCGTCCGAACTGACCCCCGTCCGGACGGAATTCCTCATCGGCGCCAAACCCCGGAACCTCCCTCGGGGGCCGGCGCCTCACAACTTGAGCCGCCTCGGGGAAATCCCCTCCGTGCCTTTCAGTTCCGCGCGGAGGGGTTTCCTGTACGGGCTGCTCCTGCACACTCTCAACTTTGCCATCCTCGCCGGCCATCCGGACACGCCATGGCGTACCATCTTGCTGTCCGGAGGAGGCGGGGGTCCCCGATGGAGGGCACTCTACGCAGGGGTCCTCCCACTATTCATCGGGGACTTGGCCTGGAGGGTGGTGCACGGAGCAGTGCCGTGCAACAAATTTTTAAGCCGGTTCACGGACTCCCAGGCCGCCTGCAATTTCTGCGGTCTGGAAGAGTCCGTGTTCCATGTTTTTATGGAATGCACAAGGTTGCAGCCCCTGTTTTATTATTTGAAGGGGCTGCTCCTGAAATACTGGCTGCACTTCAGTCCCACTCTCCTGATCTTTGGGCACCCTGTGCGGAGGGGAGCGGGTAGGTCCGAGGGCCTCCTCGTAGGACTGCTCCTGGGGACGGCCAAGGGTGCCATCAGCCGGTCCAGGCAACGGGCGGTCGAGGGGGTCGTTCAACCTGACTGCCTGCCTCTCTTCCGCTCTTACATCCGGTCCAGGGTGTCCTTGGAGATGGAGCACGCGGTGTCCACCGGTACGCTCGCGGCCTTCCGCGAGAGGTGGGCACCGGAGGGACTGGAGTGCATCATCACGCCCGGCAACCAAATTTTAATTTGATTTTACGTTTTAAAGTTTAATTTGTTTTAATTGCCGGTGCTTTTAGTGTCCCCCTTCCCTTTATAGGGGGCACTGGGGAAAAATTGTGATTTTAGTGCCCAAAAAAAAACAACCAAAAAAAAAAAACCACAAAAAAAAACAAAAAAAGGAAAAAAAGGGCCTTGTAAATGTCTGGTGTGTCACCCAGTTCGGGTGGCACGGTTTAATGTTTTGTTTTACAGATAAACTCTAAAAGAGTTTCATACACAAGGACCCCCAGGTCCCTCTGCACCGCAGCATGTTGTAATTTCTCCCCATTCAAATAATATTCCCTTTTACTGTGTTTTTTTCCAAGGTGGATGACCTCACACTTTCCGACATTGTATTCCATCTGCCAAACCTTAGCCCATTCGCTTAACCTATCTAAATTTGCAGCCTCTTTGTGTCCTCTACACAACCCGCTTTCCCACTAATCTTTGTGTCATCTGCAAATTTTGTTACACTACACTCTGTCCCCTCTTCCAGGTCATCTATGTATATTGTAAACAGTTGTGGTCCCAGCACCGATCCCTGTGGCACACCACTAACCACCGATTTCCAACCCGAAAAGGACCCATTTATCCCGACTCTCTGCTTTCTGTTAGCCAGCCAATTCTCGATCCATGCTAATACATTTCCTCTGACTCCGCATACCTCTATCTTCTGCAGTAACCTTTTGTGTGGCACCTTATCGAATGCCTTTTGGAAATCTAAATACACCACATCCATCGGTACACCTCTATCCACCATGCTCGTTATATCCTCAAAGAATTCCAGTAAATTAGTTAAACATGATTTCCCCTTCATGAATCCATGTTGCGTCTGCTTGATTGCACTATTCCTATCTAGATGTCCCGCTATTTCTTTCTTAATGATAGCTTCAAGCATTTTCCCCACTACAGATGTTAAACTTACCGGCCTATAGTTACCTGCCTTTTGTCTGCCCCCTTTTTTAAACAGAGGTGTTACATTAGCTGCTTTCCAATCTGCTGGTGCACCAGGTTTCTGGCGGGCCTGAATTTCGGCCCCGGCATCTCCGACGGTGAAGCACTATCTCAGCGCTGTACAGAAGGGTCAGTTTAGATTATCCACTCAAGTCCCTGGAGTACGACTTGAACTCAAAACCTTCTGACTCAGAGGCGAGGGTGCTGCCAATGAGCCAAAGTGCTGGTGCTGCTCAGTAATCACTTGTTTTTTATATCTGTGTACTGCAAATTGGCTAACACTTCAGATGATGACTGTGGCAGCCGATAAGGAGCTAAAGGATTAACCATTTAGGAAGGATGTGGCCTTGATTGTCATTGTCAATGCCGTCTCTATGGTCAAGTTCTGCTGCAGGCATTCTTAAAGCAGAAGGCAGAGCTCTTAAACTGCGCCTGTCCTAATCCAAAACCAAAGGAGCTGCTCCTAGCCATTATGAAAGAGATGAGCCAATGCCTGCAGATACAGTTGGTGATTTATTAGTGAGTGCAGGCAATCCAGCTATGGTGCCAGCTGATCCCGCTGGCATACCTGCTTTGATCTTTGTCTACCACCTTGAGAACGTGCACGTCCACTTTGAAAGCAAACCCCCAAGGTGATTTTCATTTTGAGCGTGCATCGAGTGGCCGATGTAATTGATTTTTGGAATTGGACTTCATTTAAACAAAATCAACCAGCTGCCAGCACAAAATGAATGCTGACAGACAGCTCACCGACTGGGCGGATGGGCGGGAAATCTGATGGCTCGTTTGCAGAGCTAAGCCAGAAGGGAGACCTTAAAGGGAGGTAGGTGATAGTGAGGGGGAACCGTCACAGAGGGACCAAAAGTGGGTGAGACGACTTCAGTGGGGCCAGGTGAACCATTCATGCTCCTCCTGGCCTAACAGACATTGGGTAAGAAAGTGTCATATTTTCTGGGCATCCTCTATTAGTCCTTTTAAGGACCGCTGGTTTAGCCGCTCTACATTCAGTTCCACTGGGTGGGGCTTGCTCAGCACATGGTCCCAAAGTTACATCAGGGTTCGAAATAGGTCAAGGGACTCCAATTTAAAAATATGCATGAGGCTTCAGGCTGTTTTTGATGGGACAGCTGGACACCTAAATCAAGGCCTGCTTGAAAATTGCAAACAGGTGGCCTTTAGAGGAAATTCAGCAGTCAGTCTATTTTTCCCCAATTGTTAACTCGCTGTTGCCCCATTTACACTGAAAAATGGGACAGCAGTGAAACAAAAATCACCCCATTCCCATTCCCATATTTTCAGAATATTGCTGTTGAGAAAAATGCCTACGCAAATTCTAGAGCTTCCTTTCTCACATCAATAAAGCTGCTGGCCTTTAATGCCCGCTTTCAATAGGTGGGCTTATGCTAAGTGGGTCTTCCGCCTGAGAAACACAAAATTGCTGCATTGTAATGCCAGCGTTAACCTGGAGAATGCAGTCATTAATGAAGCTCTCATTAATTAGAAAATAACTTGGTGTGTTATGAGTGGGGACCCTATGAGATCAATAAATCTCCTTTTCCCAGTCCCCAGTCACCCAGTGGGACCCACAGCACAATGTTAAATTAATTCTGTGGCCATAGACAGCAGCAAGGACACCTTTAATGCCATTATGCTACAGCCACGAACAAAATAGGTCAGTGAGACAGGGGCATAAATTTGCACCTATTTTAGAAGCAAATGCTTGCAACTAAATCTCTTCAACACACAAACAACCCTGTATGTGAGGTTGGTGTTAGTAGATTGTAACATAGAGGTAAAGAAAAACAGCAGCACAAACACACAACTGTAATTTATTAAAATGTGGGTGAAAAGTACTTTTCTGTTGGAAACGTTACTTAAAGGGGCATTGTCTTCATGAATAAAATCATTTGGCAAACCTCTTTGTTGAGCAGGGAATAGAGCCAGAAAAGCTGTGTGCCATTTCCACCACAATGACGTCACGCACAAGAGATGAGATTATGCTTTTCGGAGCAAATTATATTACTGCCTTGTATGTTTGTAAACAAAGGAAAAAGGTCCCATTTAAAGCTGGGCAAGAAGGCATGCTGTTTATTTGGAAGGCAGAAAATAAAATAAAGACTGGATTGTTTCCCTTGAATGTGCAAGCCAGTAGCACTGTACTCCCTTTCTAAACTTCAGGCCCTGTGTAGGAAACACACGCTCACTGAAGCTGCAAGTGGTGGAGACTCCAATCAGCATGGAAAGTGGCGAAGAAGTACTGATGGAGCAATTGTTTCCTGTTTAGATTTGAACTAAATTTGAGTTGGAGAGAGATACACCACTGCCACCTCTCCTCCACCCCGCCCACCGTGTGGATTTTGTCAGCTTGATTTTCCCCCCAAGCAACCATACAGTTTATTTAGAAACACTTGTAAAGTTGCAGTCTGCGCCAGAACTGACTGATTATTGAATTTATTGAAAACAGTTGTTGATCATAAAGCACAAGACACAGACACTGACACAGGTTCTGCTGCAGTGAAAACATTTTCTTTCAAAATAGTTTAGTCATACTGTTTAGACTGTAATAATAGTGGTAATATCTCAGTGTGTTTGAGGGGATTTATTGGAGCAAAGAAGGCTGAGGAGATTTGATAGCGGTGTTTAAAATCATGACGGGTTTAGATAAAGTAAATAAAGAGAAATTGTTTCCAGTGGCTCAAGGGTCGATAACCGGAGGGTATAGATTTAAGGTGATTGGTAAATGAACCATAGGCGACTTGAGGAAAAGCTTTTATTAACCAATGAGTGGTTAGGATTTGGAATGCAGTGCCTGCTGGGGTGGTGAAGGCAGGTTCAATAGTTGCCTTCAAAAGGTATTTGGATAAATACTTGAAGGATAAAAAATTGCAGGGATATGGGGAAAGAGCTAACTGGATTGGTCTTCGAAAGACCCGGCATAGCAGACACGATGGCCCAAATGGTCTCCTTCTGTGCTGTATTATTCTTTGATTCTATGAATGCAGCAGATGCTGGGGCAAATTAGTGCCAAAATCGCAAGAGTTTTAGCAGAACCTTATTGATGGTGCGGTGAAGCATTATTCCATGTACATGTGGAGGGAAAATTTAGAAAAAGTACACTTGATCTTGAAGGAAACTGGCAGTAATGGTTCCCCTATTTACTGATGTTCATGATGTTACTCATCCTCCACCTGGGCAGCAAAATGGTTGCAGTTAAACAAACAACAGAAATAACATCATTATAGAAGTTTGCATGCAGCTTTTGAAATATTTCAGGGCACAGTTGCCTACACAGTACATGCACAACCAATTAGAATTGTATGCATAATCATTTAGCTGTGGTAGTTGAGTCCTTGATCAGGACTCCTGACTGAATGAGTTTGATTTCTTCCTCTTTGGACTGACAAATGCACTTGGGATTCCTCTGCACTATAAGTTTCCTGTCTTCGGAAGGCAAAACACACACACACATTTAGGGGAAGTTGCCTCCTTCAACTCTGGATTCTTGTGAATCTACTAGGGAATGGCATTGAGGATGTTTAAAGGAACAGTCATAGACTGAAGCGCTCTGCTATTCCAGATAAGGGTGATTGTTGGAGAATGGAGAGGATATTACAATAGTTAATACAAAATTCTGCTGCTTGCTTTTGTGCTTTTCACATTTGTCAATATTCTGAAGTATATATATATATATAAAAATATAATTTGCAAATATTATAAAGTTAATTTAACCAGAAATTATATTATTATGAAAATAATCTCTCTGAAAGGTACACATCACAATAGATAGTTTGATTATAATAAAATATATACTATACCACTTATTGCATCAATTTAACAGACCATGAGCTTTTTGGATCCAGTTCCAGTGACAGATCAGAAATGAAAGGAGGATTAGTGTGTATATGGGCCCGATATTGGTCAATACATAAGGTCCGCCCATTTCTCGGCAGTATGCCAGCGGTGCGTCATTTCAAACCGCCGGCATACTGCCGAGACGGAAGAGGACAAAATTGGATGATTTATTTTCGGCGGCATGTCGGCAGTATGCCAGTGGTCTGCAGCGGGCAGGTAACATAGTAGTCGATCCAGATCTACATTCTTTTTAATGGATGGTGCAGCACTGAACTGCGCATGCGCAATTTTTCCCCCCTGTTTTATTCACAGAAGCGTTTTACCCGCGATTTCAGGGGTCAGGGTCTCACCCATGCATGCGCAGTGAGTTGAAGTCGAGGGAGAGAGAAGGAGCTGCAAGCTAGACGACGGGCAGTTACTTTAAAAACACATTGCAGAGTTAAAAAATATTCATAACAAATAATAGTTCTACAGTTGGAACAATAATAAGACATATTTTACAAAGCAAAAATCATAACAATATAAATATAATGGAGATGTTAAAAAAAAAGTTGAAGCGCAGGAATGTCGAAAAGGATGGGAGGTTGAGGACGCCCGCCTTCGACGAGATGGAGTTACCCGTCCTTCTTGAGAATATCACAGAGGTACTCCAACCTAACGAAGGGTGGTCATAGAAAGCCCCCCCGCCCCCCCAAAGAAGTACAGTAGGAAATGGGACGTGATCGGAGAGGCTGTGTCCTCCATAAGTTCCATGGTACACACCGGGGAAAGGTACGGTAAGAGGTGGACCTGGTGACGGTCGCAAGAGTAAGTAATGATTTTATTTATGCACCCCCCATGTGCCATGTACCATGCAAATGTAGGTTCAGTGTCACATGGATGATGTTATTTATCTTAAGGTTACAGAGATGTATTCGTGTTTTTAGGCAATGACAAGAGGATCAATGTAATGTTTTAATATGTGTACGTGTGTGTGAGACCCTGTGTGTCTGCGATGTTAAATGGATTGAAGATTTTTACTTTCACTTATTTCACTTTCTGCAGAAGAAGACATCTACAATAGCAGCCGATCAGCGGCGTACAGGGGGAAGACCCACAACCATTGACAGAAATAGAGATCCGTGACCTGTCCCTGGTTGGGGATAGCAATTGTGCCACCACCGGCATTGGAGCTGACCCACTCACACAGGATGGTCAGTTGAATACAATCCCTGGTCTGTGTTAAGGTCCTGTAATGTCATGTAATGTAACTGTAACTGTAATGTTGGTCTGATGTAATGTAATGTAAGTTTATTGCACTGTAATGTTGGCCTCATGTGATGTACTGCAATGTTGGGGGCATGTAACACAATGCATATATGTATTGTCTGTCTGTGATATGTAATGCAGTACTGCAGCAGTGGTGGACATTTAAGTAAGACTGCGATAAGTCACTGTACTACGTACTCATATAACCCTGACCCCTCTCCTGATGCCAAGCATCTTTAAATGTTGTTTTGTACTTCGAGACTTGGACGATTCAGACCACACCTCCATAGAGAGACCAGACGAGAGACTCACTGCCTCCACCTCTGGCACCACCCAGCCCTCTCCCGACTTCACCACTGGCCTAGATGATGAAGACAAAGAGGAAGAGGAAGAGCCGCTGATCCTGGAGCCAGTGGAGGTGGAGATGGAGGAGGATACACCAATTCCATGTGGGCCAGCTGGAACATCCTCCACCACTGAGTCTATATTCAGGGGATTCCCCCATGCCTCCTCTGATTCTGTGGGATCAAGCAAAGTGTGCAGTAATGCACTTTCAGCACCTTTGCTGCAGCGACGGAGGTTGGTACAAAACAGATAGGCGTGTACCAGGACACGGTGCGTCTGTCACAGGCCAGCGTCGACATAGGTTGAGAGCTGCTCAAGGCCATGGCTATGATAGCCGCAAACATTGCGGCTCTATCAGAGTGGCAGTCGGAGGATATGTCGCATCTGATCACCGCGATGGAGCGAACCGCCGACTCCGTCGAAGCCATGCGGCAATCGACGGGATTGGGACACGGCGCGGAATCCCCCCCCCGTGCCATAGTAGTCATGTCTACAGCACTTGGGGGTGGGGAGCTGACAGCATCTTCTAGCCCTGAAGCCGTGCCTTCCACATCATGGGCTTCTCCTGAGGCCCCATTCATTGCACCTGCAATGTCTGACCCCCAACAACAGCAACAGCACTCAGGATGCAATGCTGCACGCCGGCTTGGTACCAGCACGGGGAGGTCCAGGCTCAGGGGCAGTGGGAAAGGGAAGGGCGAGAGTAAGAAAGGGGAGAATAGTCTCAAGGGTGGTGTATCACGCGGTCGAGGTCGCGGTCGAGGTTGTGGTTGAGGACAGTAAAGGTTCTTTTCTTGTACTTGTTCATTTAATAATTCAAGTTTGATTTTTAAAGTTTATTCAAGTTGTTAAAGTTTTGTTAAGGTTGTTATCAAAGTTATTACAGTTGTTTTATAGTTATAAGTTTTACAAAGTTTTAAAATTGTTGTATATTTTTTACATTTTTACATAAACATTTGAATGGAATTTAAGCACTCTCTTATACAGTGTCAAACTTTTGGGGTAACAGTCATCAGGGTTCCAAAACGCAGCTCTCCACATTCAAGCAATGCGTTCATTTATGAGTTGCTGAAATAACAATTTTGCAGTGGCATACGCTCCACGTGCCCTCCGCTGTGGTGTTGGGGGCGGTGGTGCCATGGGTTCATTTGGAAGCTCCTTGTCATCCTCCTACCCCTCATTTTCCTCTTCTTCCTCCTCCGTCTCCTGCACTCTCTCCTCACGTGGTCCCGCAGTCCCCAGCGGCAATTCCTGTCCCCGCATTATTGCTAAATTATACAACATGCAGCACACCACTGTGAACTGAGCAACCTGCTCAGAGTGGTATTGCAGCCTGCCTCCCGAGTGGTCCAAGCATCAAAAGCACTGCTTCAGCACTCCAATTGTCTTTTCGATAATATTAAGTGTGGCTATATGGCTCTTATTATATTGTTGCTTGGCTTCTGTCTGAGGGTTCAACAGTGGGGTCAAGAGCCAGGTGGCGAGGCCGTACCCTTTGACCCCCAGCATCCAGCATTTACCTTGTGGCTCAGACTTCAACTGGTCTGACACAGTGCTCTTACGGAAGATGTGTGCATCATGGATGCTCCCTGGAAAGTAGGCATTCACTGCCATTTTGCACTGCATATGGTCGCAGACAAGCTGCACGTTGAGGGAATGGAATCCATTACGGTTTTGGTACACCTCCGCCTCCTGTAATGGTGCTTGCAGGGCAATATGGGTACAGTCAACAGCACCCTGCACCTTGGGGAAGCCGGCAATGCGTGCAAAACCCAAAGCCCTCTCACTCTGTGCCTCCCTGGTCATTAGGTAGTTTATAAATTTCATCCGTCGTGCATACAGTGCTTCGGTTACCTGTCGAATGCACCGATGAGTAGCGTACTGAGAAATACAGCATATGTCCCCAGCTGATGCCTTGAAAAGAGCCACATGCTTAATAAAAGGAAAGTGTCGCAGTCACCTTCATCTCGACAGAGAGTGCAGTAATGTTGGTGGTACTGGGCTGCAGGTCTGCCTTAATGAGCTGGAAAATCTCATTGATCACCTCTTCAGAAGCGCAGCCTTCGAACGCACTGTCGATCGGTCAGGTCCAAGTATGAGCGCTTCTCCCTGAAAATCCTTTGTAGATAAGGCCTTCTCCTCCTCATCAGTCTGCGACCTCCTCCATTACCCTGATAACTCTGCTCAATAAACCTTCTCACATCTGGATCCTCCATTAGACAGGTAGTCAGCAATACAGGTTGAGCTAGTACAGGCCCCATTCTTTTTAAATTTCCAGAATATTTTTCAATTAAAAAAATATAACTAAAATGCCTTTGATCTTAATAAGTTACTCAGTACCAATAAAAATACCTTTTCCACTATAAATCGCATTGTAAAGTCACTGTTCACCTCAGAAATACAGAAGTGCTGCTTTAGCTGACCTCAATTTAAAAATGGCGGCTCCGAGCACTATTGCCCATTCCCGGCCACCTAACATCGCGTAAAACCACCTTTTCCAGGACAGTATGCAGCTCCGGTGGTATGTCGGCAGTATGCCATGAAAATCGGACTTTTTGGGCAGTATGTGGGCGGTTCTGCACGGCGGACGTTGTGCATACCGTTCGACGGTATGTCAATGATGAAAATTCCACCGAGCGGTATGTTGGCTGTATGTAGGTGTTTTTTCACCAAAATCGCATTTTTGGGTGGTAGGGGGTGGTATGTCCATGAATTTCGGACTCTATGTATTTTGCAATTGTAGAGCTATGTGCGACTCAGAAGTTTGTACAATTCATATCTAAGTGGGACCAGCAAACAATATCTTGCACTTGAAACTATAAAAACTGAAATTACACAATGTTCCAGTTACAATTGAGTGCAATTAGTATTGTTTGGTTTAATAAATAACTCAATGTATAATTAAAAAAGTATTTCCTCATTGAATGTATCTAGGTTCACTGATTGCTACTTGCATCGTACTCTTACTGACACCACGTTACGTTGTGACAGTATATTTTGTCATTCTTTCACTTGTTGCATTTTGTACTACTCAATGTCAGGCTATCTACAACATATACAGAAATTAGTGGGCAGCCATTCAACAATATTACCAATACATTTTTATCAGAAAATGTATAATCCAATATCTCTCATTGAAGTTAAAGTAGAATATCAGATGACAAATATAAATTTGCCCATGCCTTGTTCTTGTAATTTATTGAACCCCTCAATTGGATTACACATGCATTATGCACAATAAAACTGCAAAACGACAACCTGTGCTTAATGCGTTAATGGCTGCTACAATAATTTATGGGAGAATGTGCTTGGGAGCTCTTAAATTACGCTTATGCTGTAAGATATTATTGTTCACAGTACTCTGTGTCATATAGATGTAGATCATATGCCCTGAGCTATATTGCCATACATCTATTCTAAATCATAAAGCTTTACAAAGTGAATCGTGTTAATAAATTCCATAGCAGGTTGCCTCAAACATCATTCAGTTATGTTCGTAATGTTTTATGGCAACTATTGCAGTTCAAAGGTCAAAGGTTGCTTATGGTGCACCTGAAAGTAAACCTGTCGAAGATCATATTTACTGGCTGAGCTGTAAAATCTTGTCAATCATTTCCATATATAGATCTAAACAATCCACAAATAGCTGAAATCGTTCTACGAATAATTCAAAGAAAAGAACAGTTCAATGTGTTGTTCCCAGGTACTTTGGACCCAATGAATTTGAAATGCTCATCAAATGTTTCTCACATACTTCTTCATACCATCAATAAAATGTCAAGGTATTTGCCAAGTATTTATTTTTGTGTCATTATATGACTAGATTTTTTGAATGCTTGTGATTTTGTCAAATGAACCTGGCATAGTTTCAATTCTCAGTCAGAGGTGAGGATGTGATCAGGTCACTCCTGGATATAAACAGAATGCCATTCCTTTCAACAACATTGTTTTGTAAGGGTTCAAAGTGGGTTCAAAGATGCAAATTAGGCCAGAAAGAGTTATATGTGCCAAGAATACACGCCCTTCACTGTCTTTCAATTGCAGCCATTATAATTTTATAATTTTAAATAAAAAGCCATTGTGTTGCTGATTAAAACTGTCAACTGACAACCAGCAGGGATTTTTAAAAAAACGCACTGACACTGAAAACAGTCAGATGGCAATTTAGAGACTGGGGGGGGAGAAATGCGAGTAGCACCGGAAACAGGAGCAAAATAGATGGCATGGTCGGTGTCATGTATTCAACCAGCATTGTAACCCATGTATAATCTGACCTAAGTTGTACACTGTGAGAACAATGACCACTAGGTGGTGAACTTGTGGGAGACACTCCTAACCTGGACCTTCAGATATAAAAGGGAAAGCTCCACCCACTTCCATCACTTGAGTGCTATGGAATAAAGGACAGGTCACAGACTGACCTTCTCTCAAGCATGGGCCTCTTGTGCATTTATACTGTATAGTAAGGACGTATCAATGGCGACGAGAAACTGGGATTTAAACCACGCGAGCATAGCCACGAGCAGAACAGAAGAGAGGTCCTGTGTTAAGGAATGGTTGGGACAGAGATTCAACATTGTTAAAGCAGCGCACAGTTCTCCAGGCAGACAAGGGCAGTCGGGCATGCCCCAACATGTAGTCGAACCCAGAGGGGGAGTTCGACAGAGACAATGGCAAGCTGAACGGCGATTCACAACATTGCAAGGGACAATGCGGCCAGTAATGAGGCCATCAACACCTGTTAATGGCGCACTCAAGGACAGGGGCAGTCAGGGACGATCGACTGGCAAGGGACCTTTTGTTTCAAACAGCAGCTCATGTTGGAGGCGTGGAGGCACACATTCAGCCGGAGTTTGCAGAGATGAGCAAAATACCTGCAGAAATTGCAGAAATGAACGCTGGGGGAAATCGCTGGAAGCTGAAGTTCAGCGAGGTCATGTGGAGCACGTATACAGTTCATACAACAGGACGCCACCGATAATGATGAAAGTGCTCCTCAATGGCATCCCAGTATCAATGGAGCAAGACACGGGGGCCAGCCAGTCCCTGATGGGTATCAAAAAGTTGTGGGCGTCCAAGAGGCCAAAATTATCGCCGATTGACGCACAGCTACGGACATAAACAAAGGAGATAATTCCGGTGCTAGGCAGCGTCACGGTAGTCGTGACCCACAAAGATTCGGAGAACAAGTTGCCACTCTGGGTTGTCCCGGGGGACGGTCCCGCACTGCTGGGGAGGAGTTGGCTTGCTGTTATGAACTGGAAATGGGGCGATGTCAATGCAATTTCCTCTGTGGAGCAAGTATCATGCTCACAGATCCTTGACAAATTTGACTCATTATTTCAACCCGGCATTGGCACTTTCATGGGGGCCAAGGTAATGATTCACATAAACCCGGACACCAGGCCAGTACACCACAAGGCCAGAGCGGTGCCGTACGTGATGCAGGAAAAGATAGAAGGCGAATTGGACCGCCTGCTAAGGGAAGGCATCATCTCGCCAGTCAAATTCAGTGACTCGGCGAGCCCGATTGTGCTGGTGCTCAAGGCGGATGGGTCGGTCAGGATATGTGGCGATTACAAGGCCACCATCAATCGGGTGTCACTCCAAGACCAGTACCCGCTACCGAGAGCGGAGGACCTCTTTGCGACGCTATCCGGTAGCAAACATTTATCAAAATTGGACCTGACCTCAGCTTACATGACCCAGGAGCTGGCGAGTGAGTCGAAGAAGCTGACCGCCATCACGACACACAAGGGGTTGTTTGAGTACAACAGATGTCCATTCGGGATTCACTCGGCTGCCGCGATCTTCCAACGAAATATGGAAAGTCTCCTCAAGCCAATTCTAGGGACGGTGGTTTTTCAGGACAACATCCTCATCACGGGTTACGATACTGAAGAACACCTCCACAACCTGGAGGAGGTGCAACGCAGACTGGACCGGGTAGGGCTGCGACTGAAAAAGGCGAAGTGCGTCTTCCTAGCTCCAGAGGTAAAATTCCTGGGGATGAGAGTAGCAGCAGACGGGATCAGCCCTACTGCGTCCAAGATGGAAGTGATCCAGAGAGCACCCAGACCCCGTAACACGATGGAGCTGCGTTCATTCCTGGGGCTCCTGAACTATTTTGGTAACTTTCTTCCCAAATTGAGTACGCTGCTAGAGCCGCCTCACGTGCTCCTACGCGAAGGTCACAAATGGGTCTGGGGGGGACAGCCAGGAAAGGACTTTTAATAGAGCACGCAATTTGTTATGTTCCAACAATCTGTTAACGCTATATGACCCATGTAAGAAACTTGTGTTAACGTGCGATGTGTCGTCCTATGGTGTCGGGTGTGTGTTACAGCATGTCAATGCTAAGGGTCAGTTACAGCCGGTAGCTTATGCCTCCAGAAGTCTGTCCCAGGAAGAAAGGGGCCACGGGATGGTAGAAAAGGAGGCACACACATGTGTATATGCGGTAAAGAAAATGCACCAGTACCTGTTTGGCAGGAAATTTGAGCTGGAGATAGATCACAAACCCCGAACGTCCCTTTTGGCCGACAACAAGGCCATAAATGCAAATGCATCGGCCCGCATACAGAGGTGGGCACTCACGTTAGCCGCTTATGACTACACAATTCGGCACAGACCGGGCACCAAAAACTGCGCCGATGCACTCAGCAGGCTCCCATTAGCCACTACTGAGGGGGCTACCGAGCATGCTGCTGAGATGGTCATGGCTGTTGAAGCTTTCGGAAGCGAAGGCTCACCCGTGACAGCCCGCCAGATTAAAGTCTGGACAAATAGAGACCCGCTATTGTCTCTAGTCAAGAAATGTGTCCTGAATGGGGACTGGGCCTGAGGAATTGAAACCATTTCACAGACGCAGGGACGAACTCTCGATTCAGGCCGATTGCCTACTGTGAGGAAACCGCGTAGTCATGCCCCAGATGGGCAGAGAGGTGTTCATCAGAGAACTCCACAAGGAGCACCCGGGCATTGTCACAATGAAGGCAATTGCCAGGTCACACGTTTGGTGGCCAGGGATAGACGCAGATCTGGAACTTTGTGTTCGCAAGTGCAACACGTGTGCCCAGCTGGGCAATGCGCCCAGGGAAGCCCCCCTTAGCCCCTGGCCATGGCCCGCCAAGCCTTGGTCACGCATCCATGTGGACTTCGCAGGTCCTTTCATGGGAAAAATGTTTTTGGTTGTAGTCGACGCCTACTCCAAATGGATCGAGTGTGACATTTTAAATTCGAGCACATCCTCTGCCACGGTAGAAAGTCTACGAGCAATGTTCGCCGCCCATGATCTACCAGACATCTTGGTCAGCGACAATGGCCCGTGCTTCACAAGCACTGAATTCCAGGACTTCATGGCAGGCAATGGAATTAACCATGTCAGAACGGCACTGTTCAAGCCGGCCTCAAACGGCCAGGCAGAACGAGCAGTGCAGATAATCAAACAGGGGATGCTCAGAATCCAAGGGGTTCCCTACAACGCCATTTATCATGCCTCCTGTTGGCCTACAGATCCCGACCACACTCGCTCACAGGGGTTCCACCCGCAGAGCTGCTAATGAAAAGGACGCTCAAAACCAGGTTATCCCTTATACACCCCACCATGAAAGAAATTGTTGAGAGCAGGCGCCAGTCACAATATGACTACCATGACAAGAATGCAAGGGCGCGATGTATTGATGTAAATGACCCTGTTTTTGTCCTCAACTACGCTGCAGGGCCCAAATGGCTCACAGGCACTGTGGTTGCCAAAGAGGGAAATCGGATTCTGGTAGTTAAACTTACCAATGGACAAATCTGCCGCAAACATGTGGATCATACAAAAAGGAGGTTCAGCAACCCCATAGAAGAAGCAGAGGAAGAACACGATATAGAGTTCACTCCTCCACAGGTTGACTGAACACAGGAACCAAAGGGAGGAGAGCCCAGTCACTGTGGGCAGTCCAGACAGGCCTGAGGCACCGCAAACAGCAGACACTTAAGCCAGCGCCCAACAACCGGAGCCCCAACTCAGGTGCTCTACAAGAGAGCGTAAACCACCAGAGAGACTCAACCTGTGATCCCAATAAGACTTTGGGGGGGTGAGGTGATGTCATGTATTCAACCAGCATTGTAATCCATGTATAATCTGACCTAAATTGTACACTGTGAGAACACTGACCACTAGGTGGTGAACTTGTGGGAGACACTCCTAACCTGGACCTTCAGATATAAAAGGACAAGCTCCACCCACTTCCATCACTTGAGTGCTATGGAATAAAGGACAGGTCACAGAGTGACCTTCTCTCAAGCATGGGCCTCGTGTGCATTTATACTGTATAGTAAGGACGTATCAGTCGGACTGCATGCATATGAGGGAGAGGCACGAGCAAAATTGGTACTCATGTGTCATTTGATTAAGATTGGTGAGCTGTCAGCACTCCTTGTGCTGTTTATTGTTAGCCGATTTTACGGGGGTGGGGGGCAATGGTGGTGGGTGAGGAAATGAGGCATCAGTGATGGCATTTCAAGGCAGCCTACATCTCTTAAAGGGGAGTTCCACTTTGACTGCATTGAACTGAATTACAGTTGTATAGGCAGGCGGAGGTGGTGCATGAAGGGTCCTCTGATTTTCAGTCACTGTTTTGGAGGTGTTGTTGGAGGAGGTGAGCAAGAGGAAGGAGGTGTTTGTCCCTTCAGGTGGCAGAGGAATGTCCAAGCAGGTTGCCTGGCACCAATGGGCAGACGTAGTGGAGCAGGTGAACATCTGAAGCATAGCATTCAGGACCTTGGCTGCAATGACTAAAAAAAATGTTTCATGATATGACCAGAACTAATAAGGTCAGTCTCCTATTCACATTTCTTTTATTCCCTGCTCAGGTCCACCTCCCCAACATTCGCAAACCTTCCCTCCCCATCACTCTCCTCCAATCACTGCAGCGCACTTCACCAGACCTCCTTCTACTGCTCATACACACTCTGAATTTACTACTGCCCTCACAGTTACTTCTCTTCCTGCAATCTTTCACGCACTAACAACACTATTCCACCCTGACAGGCATAACTTCACAACCTTATATCAGGTCGCACAGTGACACACTTCCTTTCTTCGTGCAGGACAAGCTGGCACACAACAGCATGGAGCAGGCATGGACAGTCGCAGGGAACACTATTAGAAGAGACGCCAATGGCGATTGTGGGCGGGTGTTGCGCCAGGAACATTGTGACTGACAAGGCTGGAGAACACTCCGCAAGTGTTTGGCCATCTCATTCTCGTTTACTTTTCTCACTGCAATCTCTCCCTCACACACTCTGCATGACAAACTGGTACTGCTTTGAGATGCCACTCATCTGTCTCTTCCAACACTTGTTAATAACAACTACTCCTCGACCCTCTCGTTCCTGTTCGGGTCCAGAGGAAGGTGAGGGCCCAGTTGGAGCAGAGGAAGAGCAGGAAGTCATGCCTGAACAAACACTATTGCCCGACTTTACTTCTACAGGCATCACCTGTGCAGTTTCGAGGGTCAGCTAGAGGGGTCTTCATTGGGATATTCATCCCGCATAAGTGCGCAGGAGCAAGGGCAGAGGCTAGGATGGCCCTGCTGCCGAGGGCCCAGATCCTGACTTCAGCCTATAGAAGAAGACTGATGGCTGTGCCCCACCAATCATCTCCCCCACCAGCCTCTCAAGCAGTGTCTGTGTTGGTGCCAGACTTCCTGCTAGTGAGCTTCTGCACAATGTCAGAGAGCATTGAGGAGTCCAGCTTCATCTTGTGAATGATATTCAAGAAGGGCATGGGACCAATGCTATCAACCATTGACCATCTGGGCACTTCTGCAAACAGTGCAGTAGGGCCCTCAGTGATGGAGCCTCTGGTAACAGCTCTGACAGTTTGGTTGGATGCTCAGTTTGCCGCCATCAATTTTCTGGGTGGCAGCACCTTTTCTGGTTTTCAAAGCACAAAGGAGAATGTGGCTCGGAGCTTCCAAAGCATCACAACACTCCTGCATTGTATTCTAGCACAGAGCAGTGGAAGTGCTGAGGCGCAGCCCCACGACAGTGTCATTGGCCCCATGGGTGAGACACATGCTGTCCTCCCTCAAGACGACAGCATGCTTGCTCCCCCACCAGCATCTCAAGCAGCGCCTATGTTGGTGCCAGACAGCCAGCAGGGACAGACTACCCTGGCTGCCGAAGAAATGCTGCAGTCTGAAGCTGGGCCCTTTACAGCCAGAACTCATTGAGTATCTTTTCACCTCCCATGCTGTAGCCACTAGGGAAGCACCTCATAGAAGCACCAGAATAACCAAACAAGCACAGAAGACAGGCACTAGGACATTCCACTAGGTTCTTAGTTTTTAGTTTTGGTTTTTAGTTTTCATACATCACTGTATTCAATGGAATAAAACCACACCCCTAACATTTGCAATATGTATTATAAAAAGAGCAAAATGTAACTGTGATACAGTCATTCAAAATTGGAGTTCAGAAAGATACAAAGCTGGTCAAACCTTAATTTTGTAGATTGTGATAAAATTCGATTTAAGCTTTGTGGTTATTCCCAAATATCTAATCACTGCTCTCTTCAATAAAGTCTAACAGGGATTAGTGCTGGGATTCAAACTATTTACAGTCTATATTAACAACTTGGATGAAGGGACCGAGTGTAACATAGCCAAGTTTGCTGATGATACAAAGAAGGGTGGAAAGCAATGTGTAAGGAGGACACAAAAAACCTGCAAAAGGACATACACAGGCTAAGTGAGTGGGCAAACATTTGGCAAATGGAGTATTATGTTGGAAAGTGTGAAGATATGCACTTTGGCAGAAAAAAAATCAAGGAGCATGTTATTATATAATGGAGAAAAATTGAAAAGTGCTGCAGTACAGCGGGACCTGGAGGTCCTGGTGCATGAAACACAAAAGGTTAGTATGCAGATACAGCAAGTGATCAGGAAGGCCAAGAATCTTGGTCTTTATTGAAAAGGGGTGGAGTATAAAAGCAGGGAAGTCTTGCTACAGTTCTACAGGGTATTGGTGAGGCCACACCTAGAATACTGCTTACAGTTTTGGTTTCCATATTTAAGAAAGGATTAACTTGCTTTGGAGGCAGTTCAGAGAAGGTTCGCCAGGTTGATTCCAGAGGTGAGGGGGTTGACTGATGAGGAAAAGTTGAATAGGCTGGGCCTCTACTCATTAGAATTCAGAAGAATGAGAGGTGATCTTATCGAAATGTATAAGATTATGAGGAGGTTTGACAAGGTGGATGCAGAGAGGATGTTTCCACTGATAGGGGAGACTAGAACTAGGGGGCATAACCTTAGAATAAGGGGCTGCCGATTTAAAACTGAGATGAGGAGGAATATCTTCTCTCAGAGGGTTGCAAAATCTGTGGAATTTGCTGCCTCAGAGAGCTGTGGAAGCTGGGTCATTGAATAAATGTAAGACAGAAATAGATAGTTTCTTAACCGATAAGGGAATAAGGGGTTATGGGGAGTGGGCAGGGAAGTGAACCTGAGCCCATGATCATCATAATAAATGGCGGAGCAGGCTCGAGGGGCCATGTGGCCTACTCTTGCTCCTATTTCTTATGTTCTTATGTTTCTCAAGGGTATATATGTCAATCAACAAAGGTGATCTGCACTCTTGACCATCCTTCCCTTATAATGAAAGAATACCATATAGGAGACAAGAATACTATTGGGTACATAGGGACAGGAGTAGGCCATTCAGCCCCTTGAGCCTTGAGTTCTGCCTTCAGTGAGATCACAGCAGGGTAGGAGAGGTTAATGTTAAAGATGAGAAAATTGTTCAAGTTAAAATACCATAAGTAAACTTTTAAGGAAAACATACAACAAAGTCACACTTATTTATTGTATGCCAGCATGGCTCAACTGCAAAAGGTAAAGTTCAGTCAATGGCAAGCCCTGTACGTAATGTTCTGCACTTCCTGTTCTTTTTGGAACTCTATGAACTATTTTCTGGCATGAAAAGATAGTAAAACCTACAGATCCTAGGTCGTGCCAGTGATTTTGCCCCCTGATTACTTGCTCTTCAGGGTGTCCTAGACAGAAAGATGGAGTCTTTGTCCAAAAACCTGTGCTATTGCCAATCTTACATCTTATATAAGGACATAAGGAATAGGAGCAGGAGTAGGCCATTTGGCTCCTCGAGCCTGCTCCACCATTCAATAAGATCATGGCTGATCTGATCATGGACTCAGCTCTACTTCCCTGCTCGCTTCCCATAACCTTTTACTCCCTTATCACTCAAAAATATGTCTATCTCCACCTTAAACATATTCAATGACTCAGCCTCCACAGTTCTCTGGGGCAGAGATTTCCATAGATTTACAACCCTCCAAGAGAAGAATTTTCTCCTCATCTCAGTTTTAAGTGCGCGGCCCCTTATTCTGAGACTTTGTCTCCTAGTTTTAGTTTCCCCTATGAGTGGAAATATCCTCTCTGCATGCACCTTGTCGAGCCCCCTCATTATCTTATAAGTTTCAATAAGATCGCCTCTCATTCTTCTCAACTCCAATGTGTATAGGCCCAACCTACTCAACCTATCTTCATAAGTCAACCCCCTCATCTCCGGAATCAATCGAGTGAACTTTCTCTGAACAGCCTCCAATGCAAGTATATCCTTCCTTAAATATGGAGACCAAAACTGTACACAGTACTCCAGGTGTGGCTTTACCAATACCCTGTACAGTTGTAGCAGCACTTCTTTGCGTTATACCCCTTGCAATAAAGGCCAACATTCCATTTGCCTTCCTGATTACTTGCTGTACCTGCATTCTCATTTTTTGTGTTTCATGCACAAGGACCCCCAGGTCCCTTTGACTTGCATTTTTCTCCATTTAAATTATAATTTGCTTTTCTATTATTTCTGCCAAAGTGGATAACCTCACATTTCCCACATTATACTCCATCTGCCAAATGTTTGACCACTCACTTAGCTCTATATCTCTTTGCAGATTTTTTGTGTCCCCCTCACAATTTGCTTTCCCACCCATCTTTGCATCATCAGCAGACTTGGCTACATTACACTTGGTCCCTTCATCAAGTCATTAATATAGATTGCAAGTAGTTGAGGACTCAGCACCAATACCTGCCGCACCCCACTAGTCACTGTTTGCCAACCGGAAAATGATCCAGTTATCCTAACTCTCTGTTTTCTGTAAGTTAGCCAATTCTCTATCCATGATAACATATTACCCCCAACCCCGTGAACTTTTATCTTGTGCAGTAACCTCTTATGTGGCACCTTATCGAATGCCTCCTTGAAATCCAAATACACCACATCCACTGGTTCCCCCTTATCTACCCTGCTCATTACATCCTCAAAGAACTCCAGCAAATTTGTCAAACATGCTTTCCCTTTCATAAAACCATGCTGACTCTATTTGATTGAATCATGCTTTTCCAAATGTCCTGCTACTGCTTGCTTAATATTGGACTCCAGCATTTTCACAATGACAGTTGTTAGGTTAACTGGTCTATAGTTTCTTGCTTTTTGTCTGCCTCCTTTTTTAAATTGGGGCGTTACATTTGCAGTTTTCCAATCTGCTGGGACCGCCCCAGAATCCAGGGAATTTTGGTAGATTACAACCAATGCATCCACTATCTCTGCAGTCACTTCTTTTAAGACCTTAGGATGTAAGCCATCAGGTCCATGGGAATTGTTCACCTTTAGTCCCATTATTTTACCGAGTACTACTTCTTTAGTGATAGTCATCCCTCCCTATAGCTCCTTGATTATCCACTATTGGGATATTTTTAGCATCTTCTACCATGAAGACCGATACAAAATATTTGTTCAATGTCTCTGCCATTTCCCCATTCTCCATTACTAATTCCCTAGTCTCATCTTGTAGGGGCCCACATTTACTTTAGCCACATTTTTCCTTTTTATGTATATGTAGAAATTCTTACTATCTGTTTTTATATGTCATGCTAGTTTAATTTCATAATCTATCTTCCCTCTCTTTATCATTTTTTTAGTCGTTCTTTGCTGGCTTTTAAAAGTTTCCCAATCCTCTGGCCTCCCACTAGTCTTGGCCACATTGTATGCCCTTGTTTTCAATTTGACACCATCCCTTATTTCCTTAGTTAGCCACAGTTCGTTAATCCCTTCTCTTAGTCTTTCCTTCTCGTTGGAATATATTTTTGTTGTGAGCTATGAAATATATCCTTAAGTGTCTGCCAGTGCTCATCAACCATTCCACACTTTAGTCTATTTTCCCAGTCCACTTTAGCCAACTCTGCCCTCATACCTTTATAGTCTCCTTTATTTAGGCTTAGGACACAGGTTTAAGAACCAACTTTCTCACCCACAGACTGAATTTTAAATTCAACCATGTTATGGTCACTCATTCCGAAAGGATCTTTTACTATGAGATCATTTATTAATCCTCCTTCATTACACAGTACTAGATCTAAGATAGCCTGCTCCCTGATTGGTTCCGTAACGTATTGCTCAAGGAAACTATCCCAGATACACTCTATGAACTCTTCCTCAAGGCTACCCTGGCCAATTTGCCGTGTCCATTCAATATGAAGGCTAAAATCGCCCATGATTATTGGCGTTCCTTTATTACAAACCTCCATTATTTCTTGATTTAAATTCCGTCCATCAGTGTAGCTACTGTTAGGGGGCCGACAGACTATGCCACCAACGACTTTTTCCCTTTATTATTTCTTATCTCCATCCAAACTGATTCAACATCTTGATCCTCTGAGCCAATATCATTTCTCACTAACGCACTGATCTCATCGTTTATTAACAGTGCTACCCCACCTCCTTTTCCTTTCCATCTGTCCTTCCGAATTGTCAAATACTTCTGAGTATTTAGCTCCCAGTCCTGGTCACCTTGCAACCACGTCTCTGTAATGGCTATCAGATCATGCCCACTTGTAACTATTTGTGCCACCAACTCATCTATTTTGTTATGAATGCTACGTGCATTTAAACAAAGAGCTTTTAAATTTGTTTTTTTTTACCATTTTTGCTGCTTGTTTCCTCTGTCCTTCAAATTCACTTTCTACATTTTTGCTTTCCAATTCCAGGTTTACTCCCCTCTGTACTCAGGTTCCCATCCCCCTGCCAAGCTAGTTTAAACTCTCCCCAACAGCACTAGTAAACCCCCCGCGAGGATATTGGTCCTGGCTCTGTTGAGGTGCAACTTGTCCGGCTTGTACAGGTCCCACCTCTCCCAGAAGTGGTCCCAATGCCTCAGGAATCTAAAGCCCTCCCTCCTGCACCATCACTCCAGCCATGCATTCATCTGCTCTATCCTCTTATTTCTGTACTCACTAGCTCGAGGCATCGGGAGTAATCCGGAGATTACTACCATTGTGGTCCTGCTTTTTAATCTCTCTCCTAGCTCCCTAAATTCTGCCTGCAGGACCTCATCCCTCTTTCTACCTATGTCATTGGTCCCGATAGGGATCATGACCTCCGGCTGTTCACCCTCTCTCCCCAGAATGCCCTGCAGCCGCTCGGTGACATCCTTGACCCTGGCACCAGGGTGGCAACATACCATCCTGGAGTCATGTCTGCGGCCTGTCTGTTCCCCTGACTATTGAATCCCCTACCACTATACATGGCTTTTGTTGTTATGACTTGTCTATGACAGTTGTATTGATTGTTAAATGTTAAATTGCTAACCCAATTTATGTAACAATGATGTTGTTGCCATCTGAGCATTTTCCCTCTAAGAACGTGACAATCAAAACCCCAGTAAATATAAGCCCAGTGGCCTAGTTTGCCGGCCAACACTAGGGGGCCAAAATTCGGTAATGCCCAATTTGGGGGCGGTAACCGAAGTGAGGCGGGACTTCCTGTGGCCAGCTCGGAAGTCCCGCCCCAGCAGCGAAATTGGGGTTACCGTCCCCGAGAGGAAGTGGAGTGCAATGTCAAGTGCTCCTCTTCCTCTCGAGGGCGGGACTGGGGCGCTATGCGCAAGAACTTACCAGCGCTACGCGGATCGTAGGTAGTTTACACAACTTAACAAACTTTCTTGGAGGTTGATTGTATTACAACCAATGCACAACTGACGAGTTGATCAGAATGTTGCACCTGCAATGTTGCTGTAGAATCTCTCTCTAACCTTCATAACTGATCAGAACTGGTATAAATAATACATAGTAGGTCAACCTAATTGTGCAATGCACAAATTTAAGCAATTATAGAGGGAGCAAGGAGATCCTAAAATGTCAACTCTTCTGAAGATGCTCTGCAGATTATTGGGCACAGTGTGAATAGAGAACAGTGAAATGCGATTTATAGGGCAGAGCAATAGCCCACAAACAGAGCACCAGGAGACGAAGGGGAAATGCATGGCAGATGAATACCCATAGTCTTATATCCACTGCTTATAGGTGAATTGCAGAAGTAGTTGTCCACTTTAAAGGAAAGTGCCAAGATAATCAATGGGAATGACTGCCATTTATCTTCTATTGCTATATATTGGTATGGTTGTCAGTTATGTAGCACTGCTATAAATTGGCATGAGGTTGCAGGTGTCAACTTTGTTTGCCTGAATAATTTGGCAAATGAGTATTGTTAATCTAAATGTATCCAGTAACATGCTGTAGAAAGGTAATTAGAATATTTCAGAAGTATTACAGCAAGCTAGAAATGGGAAAATGGGAAAGATGAACAATATGAAAATTCTCACTCTGTTCTTCAAAATTTAGCAAGCATGATATTTGATATTTTATACAACTATGCTTAGACATATGCATAAAGTACCTCAGTGTTCTCTTCTCTCTGTATAATTTACTCTAACCCATTGCATACTGTTATTTCCTTTGCAGAAGAAGACAGCCTACAGCAAGTGCCAGCATTTCAGGGCTGGTGCTGGAACAGCACAAATAAAATACTTATCTGCAAGTGGAGGCCATCAGGAAGATCAATATGTTTCAAAGTTAGCACCTGTGACATGAAAGGTCTCTTTTATCATAAATGCCTTGAGATCACTCAAGTTTAACCACATTACTAGGTAACTGTCGCAAGATAAAACTCTGAGTGCAGAGGTGTAATCTTTTGTGTAAAGCTCATTAAGGAATCACATTATAAAGGACTTGGAAAATGTATAATGCTGTAAGATAGTTTAAGAAAATATTTTAGTTGTGCATTGCTACTTTATCTGCTGCTTTATGTGTTGCTTCTGTATAATTTTATACCTTCAAAGATTAGATTAGTAGTTTTAGCCTGAGTTATATAATATATTAGTGTGGGTTTTTTTGCCTATTAGAGGTAGCAGGAGAACGCTGTGTGCATCATAGACTATTTCTTGTAGAACCCAGCAATTATATGATAGACTGTTAGCTCTCAAGCATGCTAGATCCTATATCCATTCACTGCACAGATAAGATAACCCGCCCTGCCCGATGGGAATGTTGCAGGTATGGGATTAAGATGGTGGGAGGGATGTGCTGCATTGTACCCCCAACCATCTTAACAGATATTGGAATGGGCACGGGAGGGCCACCCTCCCCGGGAATGTCTGGGATAGTGCGGAAGGTCCAAAAGAGGCCAAGGTAAGTTTACAAATGTTATTTTAATGTGGAATCCTTGTGGATCTGGAAGAGTAAGTGTACTCCCTGGGCCCTACAAGGAGTCCTTAGACCTTCTCAGCCCCAGCCTAGCCTCTCCTGCCTAATGCCAGCATCTTTATACCGACCACCTCTCCAGCACTACTTTCATGATGGGGACTGTTTCCTTGTGTCCCAGGCATTCACGGGCTCCTGACTTGATTTCTGCTCCTGTCCGTCGGTGCTAACGTCACTCCTGCTGGTTTTAGGTGGGAAACTGCTGCCTTATTGAAATGAGACCTCGGAGTTAAAATGGCTGGGGCCTCATGCTGAACTCTCAGCAGGGGATTCCCTCCCACCCCACACCCCATCTGCCCAATTCTTGCCCTGAGTTCAAAACGACCCTTAAATTTCAATTCATAGGAGATGCAAGCTGGCTATGGAATGTACCTTTAATGGCAAGCATGAATAAATCTTGGGCGCAAGCCCAGATTTGAACAATTAGCATTAACGTTTGAGAGAATAGATAATGAAAGATAATTTCTACTGCTCAGTGAATGTTGCTTAAACAGGACTAGGACTACAAGTATAAAAAGGAAGGTTAAAATATTGTTTTTCACGCCGAAGGTTATTGGACTATGGAATGCATTCCCACAGTAGCTATTGAAACCAAGTCAATTATTTCATTTAAGGGAATTGGAATAAACACTTGAAGAAGAAAAAATATCAAACGGTATGGGGAAAGAGCAGGGAAATAGGATTCGAGTAGATAGCTCTGATGAGCACTAGCGCCAATATAATGGGCCGAACTGTCATTCTGTGTTGAAATTTCTATGATTTATAAATGTAAAAATCAAAAACAATTAGTTTAAATACAGTTAAATTAATTTATTCTGTAGATTACAGGTCCAAATATCAATTACGACAATGTGAAGTTTACCTCATGAATGACAAAGTACTGGTGCCAGTTCCACTGTATTTTGGTGTGCTGCTGAAGGGGTACTAAGGTGCTCTAGAGGGAGCAAGCTGAGTTGAGGTAGGTAGGTTGGAGCTGTTCAAATATCTGTGGGTATTTTTTATAAATAAGTTCACCTTTCACATACTGTTAAATGGCCGAGCATATACTGTAGCTTGAAGCATGTGCTAAAAATGTGTACATTTGGTAGTAAGTATTGGTAGTAAGTAGGTTGCATGTTTTCAAGCACTATGCATCTCTTGGGAGTAATTTAAGGGACAGGTTCTTTCATTTCATTCCTTTTGATTTTTTCCCCTGATTGTTTTAACTCAGATGTGTTGCTAGTTTATCCCCAATAGCTCTACTTGGTGGTAATTTAATCTGATATTTCAGTCTGCACATTATATTGAACCTGATGTTCCCTATTGAGAACTCAATGTTCTTCTTGTGGTTGATGCTGCCCAGTCTGTACTCTCTCATGTCCCTATTTTTTTAAATTTTGTTCTTGTCATTATGGTAGCATTAAAAGTTTTCCATCTTAGCTCTTTGTGTATAATTAGTTTGTTTATTCTTTTATAATTATTGTTCTCTATCAAGTAAAAGTATGATGATATTTTAAATTACCATATTTAATGAAGGGTTCAGAGGAAGGCAACCAGAATGATACTGAGCTTGAACGCCCTTAGTTACCATGACAGGCTTAGAGAGCTGGTATTTTTTACTGTAGATTTGATTGAAGTATTTAAAATAATGAAAGAACTAGACTGTGTCCATGTGAATTAAAGAAAGACAAGGAACAAAATAATTTTCATTTATTATAGCACCTTTCATGACCTTAGGATGCCCAAAGCATTTTACAGCCAATGAAGTATTTTTGAAGTGTATTGCACTGTACTAAACAAGAGGTTGGGGAGAACGAGCGGGACATATGTATAAGTTATAAAAACGGAAACAAGAGAAAGATTTGCATCTTTCACAACCTCAGGACATCCCAAAGTGCTTTAAAGTCAATTAAGTACTCTTTAAAATGTACCCACTGTTATAATGTAAGAAACGTGGCACCCAATATGCACACCATAAAGTCGCACAAACAAAAATGTGATAATGACCAAATAATCTGTTTTAGAGATGTTGGTTCAAGGATAAATATTGGCCAGGACATCGGGAAGAAGTTCCCCACTCGTCTTCGAAATAGTGCCATGGGATCTTATGCGTCCACCTGAGAGGAAAGATGGGGCCTCGGTTTAACATCTCACCCTAAAGACCTCGGACAGTGCAGCCCTTCCTCAGTACTGCATTGGAGTGCCAACGTAGAATTTTTGCTCAAATCCCTGAAGTGGGTCTTGAGCCCACAACCTTCTGACTCAAGAGATGAGAGTGCTATCACTGAGCCATAGCTATATAAGCACAGAACTAGGTTAGCTGTCAGGAGGGTTTTTTTTGTAGAGGGCCATTGGTATTTGGAACATGATGCTAGTTTGTGCAGTGAGTGTGGATTTACTACATGCATTCAAAATAGAGCTGGATGGATTTCTGGCTGTGGCTGATATCACTGCATGCAAAAGGAAGATGGGATGATGTGTTTTATTGTCACTGTGGTCTCCTGGAACTCATTTTGATTGCCTTTGAGTGTCGGAATGAAATTTCTCAGAATATTTTTTATCCTCAATTAGCCGAGAGATTTTATTAATCTGTTGCCTCCCTCAGGAGATTACATGACTGTTAGTGGGTAGCATTGAGAATCATGATGCTTGGTTGCAACTTAAGTGTATGGGACAGGCTCGATGGACCAGCTGGTCTTTTATTGTCCGTCATTTTTTGCATGTTCGTATGTTTGTAATTGCAAAAGAAAAATATTATAAGGTCTTAATAAAAGAGCAAATCAAATCAGAACAGTCTGTTGGTACTTCCCAGATGCCAGAACGGTGATCTCCTTTCTAGGAACTATGTTTAGAAACTTAATCGCTGTTTGATGTGTGGTACAGGTTAAATACACATGGTATACACATTCAGTCAGTAAATTCGCACTACAATGCCTTGTCATGATGGCATTATTTATTTAACTCAGTGGCATCATAGAAGATGCTACTTGGTATTGACTAGGCTTATATTCAATGGAATTTAGAAGAATGAAAGGGGGTCTCATAGAAACATATAAAATTCTGATGGGATTGGACAGGTTAGATGCAGGATGAATGTTCCCGATGTTGGGTAAGTCCAGAACCAGGGGTCACAGTCTAAGGATAAGGGGTAAGCCATTTAGGACCGAGATGAGGAGAAACTTCTTCACCCAGTGAGTGGTGAACCTGTGGAATTCTCTACCACAGAAAGTTGTTGAGGTCAATTCACTAAATATATTCAAAAAGGAGTTGAATGTAGTCCTTATTACTAGGGGGATCAAGGGGTATGGCGAGAAAACAGGAATGGGGTACTAAAGTGCATGATCAGCCATGATCATATTGAATGGTGGTGCAGGCTCGAAGGGCCAAATGGGCTACTCCTGCACCTATTTTCTATGTTTCTATGATATTGTTCCTTCATTTTCTCGTTCTCAGTGGGCTTCATTGTTATATGTATTCACAACAGGTATAGGCGGTGCAACTGTTATCAATCCGCTTTATAATAATATAATCTCTTACGACATATTTCATATTGTTTTTAGGTGAAAGGCCCAGGCTCCTGCTGCAGGATACCACCAAAGAAAGAGTAGGAGAGAAAAATGAAGCTGCATAAAAAGGTGCCTGATTGGTCCAAACACATCTGTTGCTAAAATGGGGTCAATTTAGGTTCTCGACAGGGACTCCATGAGTCAGCAGGACAGGCTTCACGGGACTTCTTGTACTGAAAAACACTCATCCCAGCAGATTTACAGCCATGAAAGAAAGCTATTTCAAAATAAGGCATTTACTCAGCCGCCTCTTTGCTAAACAGGCAGACGTGTTAACTCATCTGGTTGGAAGGAACATCTTTTAATAACCATCAACAAATAGCAAAATTCTACACAGAAAGAGTTTAAAATAGGAATTGTTTCTTCACAAGTTAGTGTTGTAAAGAACATCAAGTACAATAGTGCTTTAGGTACCAAAATGACACCAAAGCTGTTTTAAAGTGTTGAACCTTTACTGTGTCCTGCAAACTCATCAAAAAATTCAATCAATATAGTCAACTGACGTAGGGGAACAAAATCTAGTTCAGAAGTTGGTGGGTTTAAGTGAACTGGAATAGAATTTAAAAAAATGTGTATTGAGAAAAGAATGTTCAGAAACATTTCCAAACTGAATCTAATTTTAATTGTTTGAAGCTTAATATTTCTCATCCAAAGCTGCCAATGAACACAATGCAGTTGGAAGTCAGCGACTTAGTATTTTGGTCATCTGAAGCTGTTGAGTGAATTACTTAATTAGAAATAATTTGTTTTTACTATTGCAAATCTGCTGGGATGAGTGTTTTTCAGCAGGCGAGAAAAAAGGGGATCCAAAGAAAGAAAATAATTAACTATTGGAGCAAACAAATTGGATGGGACTCTGATTTTTCTTTTTGCCTTTGGATCAAGCTTTGATAAGCGAATGTAAGAATCTTCCAGCACAACAATCCAAAACATCACAAGAGCCTAGAGATTACTGTTGACAACATTAGTGGACATTCTTAATGTCTTTGTATGATGTTCCTGCTACTTTAATATCTGTTTATTTTAAGTGGGTTAATGCATTTGTTACAGTAGCAATTATTTGATTGTCATATGTACATGTTAAGTGCTCATCTGCTGATATCAGCAACAGTCATTTCTAGGCTAATGTGACTTCAGTGCAAGCCACTGGGATTTGGCGACCTTCCATATTAAGCAATTTAGAGTTTATAGATGATATGCTGCATTAGCCTGACTACTGTTTCATTTAATTCCATTAAAGAAAGTGGGCTATTCGCAATGACTATTATTAACTATTTTTTTAAATGCACTTGAAGGAACAATATATAACCTGGCTTATACTGACAATTTTATCAATACTATTTTAAGCTGCAGCTCTTTCATTCAATGTTTATTTCTGCCTGGGTAGATGCTACCTCTTTACATGCCTTTGTCTAGAATTGGGTAGATTATAAATTATATACAGAAATAGCAGACTTGATATGCAGTGTAACCCTTTTACTTGCCTTATTCAAAATATGTCATTCATATATTTTAAATTCTTACACCTTTAAAATAAAACTCGATTTTCTTTTTGCGATTTTTTTTAACGGGAGCTCATTTTTTGACAAGTATTTTTGCAGGAAAGGATATGTTAGATCTCACAGCTTCAAATTGTATACTTTGTTAGAATTAGGCAAAAAAAGAAAAAAAGACTTGCATTTATATAGCGCCTTTCATGACCACCGGACGTCTCAAAGCGCGTTACAGCCAATGAAGTACTTTTGGAGTGCAGTCACTGTTGTAATGTGGGAAAGGTAGTTTAAATTGCCTATTGAAGCATAATGATCTGTGAATTGTACCCCCACAGTTAATGTCTTTCATTTTTATTTGTCATAAGCACTTGGTACCAAAAACAGATGGCTAGGTAGTGGTTATAAATTACTTTAAAGAGAGAAGTTTGGTACAGATACAAGTTATGAAATCAGTCTGTGTAGGACTAGAATTGAGAAGTGACTAACATAGAAACAGAGCTGGAGATAAAGAAAAACTGGGGCGTCCATTGCCAAAAAGCTCAGAATATGAGTGTGTCAGAGAATAAACAAAAATGTTCGGTTCTCACTGTCTTGTTCAAATGAAAAAGGCTCACCATCTCATTCTTAAGTTCATGTTAAGACTCGCACCGATTACTTGCAAAGCTTTCCCCCTCTCTCCCAGCACAAAGCCAGAAATGGACAGTCAATAAGGACTGAATGATAAAAGTAATACAAGGAGCAGAGCACGGAAAGTAGTCTCAGCTGATCAACTCCACCATTTGAAATTGTTTGATTTGTTTAAGTGCTATCCAATTTTAGCTAAGTGCTGCTGTTTTTACAGTAATGCCAGCGAGGAAGTCACAATAGCTGCAGTGTGCTCACAGAGAAAATTACTTACCTGGGACAAACCCAATGATTTTTACAGTACAAATCCCGGTGCAGTAACAGTGTAAAATAATATTTCTCTGATAAGAAATATTAGAAATGCTCATGTGGGTTGGCTATCCACAGGCAAATGGGAAGTGATTTAAATGTGAGAGGGTCGGTTGTTTTGCACTGATGCCACAAACAATGGCTAATTGATTAGCAATGTCTGGTCATGCAGAAAGACATCTAGCACTTTGGTGTTTCAACTGAGTCAATGGAGAGAGGCTTTAAAAAAAATTCAGGACACTGGCACCAAAAGGTCAGTCAGGCAGCGGTAAGTTGCAAGCGGAGAATCTCTGAATTGGTCAGGGAGAGTTTCCTGTTTTTACAGTAATTGGTTTAGCGTACTTGTGCTCTTTATTTTTAAAACAGTATGCAAACAGAAGTTGAACTGATGGTGCCAAGTGATTGTCATCATAATGTTCTAGACATTTTGCCTGCTGTTGAATAAAGCAGCTACTGAAACAAACCAAACAAGGCCTCGCCTAGTGTTAACTTGGTCTGCCTTTGGAGAGATTAACAGACTACATGTGCTTAAAACACAGAGATTTGGTCCAGATCACAAAAGAGTTTACCGCATTAGCAAATGCAGGGCAGTGAGAGTCAACTTCCATGAAAAACTGAGTAACCAGATGGTTTAAGGGAGCGAGTGATATCACTGAATCGACGGCAAATCTAAATTTGTAATGGGGAATTAGGGATGATTGGCGATAAAGAACATAAGAACATAAGAAATAGGAACAGAAGTAGGCCACCTGGCCCCTTGAGCTTGCTCACCATTTAATAAGATCATGGCTGATCTGATCATGGACTCAGCTCAACTTCCCTGCCCGCTCCCCATTACCCTTTATTCCCTTATTGCTCAAAAATCTGTCTATTTCTGCCTTAAATATATTCAATGACCCAGCCTCCACAGCTCTCTGGGGCAGAGAATGCCATAGATTTACAACCCTCCAAGAGAAGACATTTCTCCTCATCTCAGTTTAAAATGGACGGCCCCTTATTCTGAGACTATGTCCCCTAGTTTTAGTTTCCCCTATGAGTGGCAATATCCTCTCTGCATCCAGCTTGTCGAGCCCCCCTCATTATCTTATAAGTTTCAAAAGATCACCTTTCATTCTTCTCAATTCCAACGAGTATAGGCCCAACTTACTCAACCTATCTTCATAAGTCAACCCCCCTCATCTCCGGAATCAACCTAGTGAACCTTCTCTGAACAGCCTCCAATGCAAGTATATCCTTCCTTAAATATGGAGACCAAAACTGTACGCAGTACTCTAGGTGTGGTCTCACCAATACCCTGTACAGTTGTAGCAGGACTTCTCTGCTTTTATACTCTATCCCCCTTGCAATAAAGGCCAACATTCCATTTGCCTTCCTGATTACTTGCTGTATCTGCATACACACTTTTTGTGTTTCATGCACAAGGACCTCCAGGTCTCTCTGTACTGCAGCACTTTGCAATTTTTCACCATTTAAATTATAATTTGCTTTTCTAGTTTTCCTGCCAAAGTGGATAACCTCATATTTTCCCACATTAAACTCCATCAGCCAAATTTTTGCCCACTCACTTAGCCTGTCTATATCCCTTTGCAGATTTTTGTGTCCTCCTCACAATTTGCTTTCCCACCCTAACATAGAGATTAAGGGTGGGCT
Source organism: Pristiophorus japonicus (assembly GCF_044704955.1). Classification (NCBI taxonomy): domain Eukaryota; kingdom Metazoa; phylum Chordata; class Chondrichthyes; family Pristiophoridae; genus Pristiophorus; species Pristiophorus japonicus. The sequence continues at coordinate 41,664,200 of NC_091989.1, read as the reverse complement.
TTTGAGGAAAGGGGGTGATGATAGCAGCCTTGAAAAGTTGGGGTGCTGAGCCTTTTAAAATTTATTCGTTCACGGGATGTGGATGTCGTTGGCAAGGCCGTCATTTATTGCCCATCCCTAATTGCCCTTGAGAAGGTGGTGGTGAACTGCCTTCTTGAACCGCTGCAATCCTTGTGATGAAGGTCCTCGCACAGTGCTGACTTTGTCGCTGTGGTTTGGTACAACTGAACGGCTTGCTAGGCCATTTCAGAGGGCAGTTAAGAGTCAACCACATTGCTGTGGGTCTGATGTCACATATAGACCAGAGCGGGTAAGGACAGCAGGTTTCCTTCCCTAAAGAACACTAGTGAACCAGCTGGATTTTTACGATAATCTGGTAGTTTCATGGTGATCGTTACTGATGCTAGCATTTTAAAAAGTGTAATTAATTAACTGCATTTAAATTCCCCAGTTGTCATGGTGGGATTTGAACTCACATCTACAGATCATTAATCCTCGCCTCTGGATTACTCGTCCAGTAACATAACCACTATGCTAATGAGAAGGACATTTTTATGATGTCAGAGAGCATTGGGCCAAGCAGGGATAGCTTTGTGATGAGAAATTGGGTCATGAGGGAGTCAAGGCCACAGAAGGTGGATTTCATAGTGGAGCTAAGTTTGTTATGAGCCTGGGGGAGAGGGCAGACAAGCTGTAAAGTGATATGTGACTGCGTGGCAAGATATGGAGTGATGCTAGCAGGAGTATAGCATGAGGGAGCAGGAGGTGGTGGAGATAATCAAACACAGGGTCCCAATTTCTGAGAGGAAGAAATCCATGATCTGCTAACATTTGGTGTTGGAGTCGAAGATAGGAGAGCAGAGTAAGTTCGGCCTCATGAAGAGAAGCTCAGTGTTGTCCTGTTGTTCTTACATTCCAGGAGAATCCGTGTGTAGTACGAGAATTAGGCGATGAAAGGGAGGCACAATATTGTATTTAATGATTAAGCCAGAACTGGCGAGCAACTAGGCCAGCCATGTTCTCCACTTAGACAACAGTTGCACCAAGGGATCAGTGAGGATTGAAGATTGTGAAAGACTTGGAGGAGTAATGAGTATTGATGTCACAGGCAAGGCATCTGTTGAGCAGGTTGAATGCAGCAGATGTGTTGAAGCAGCTGGAAGACCAGAGGAGAGGAAATTGGGCGTGTGAGAGGGTATTGAAAAGGGAACTGGGAGATTTTCTTTTACCTGGGTGGAGGGTAATTGTAGAGAGGCTGGAAGCAGGTAGGGGAATTTGGCTGTTCAGGGAAATAAGAAAGTGATCAAAGAGAACTTTGTCAATAATGGAGATCTCAGAAGTGCCAAGACCGTTCAAGATGTCAGTTTCAAGGTGATGGTTGTTGGTGTTTTTGTTCTCCCTCCCTCTCCTTTGTGAAGAACCTTGAAATATTTTATTAAGTTAAAGACACTAGTGCTGAACTTCCATGGGGTTCTCCCAAACTCCTGTTGTAACTTCAGCAGAACCCCAGAGAGACACGGTAAACTGTTGTTTTCAGTGGTTTACGTGTCCCTGGGGCTCCACTGCTCTCTTACTGAAGTTATGGCGAGTCACTGCGGAAATTCAGAGCCACTGTAATTAAATGCTATTTGTTGCTTTAATACGCTGGTCCTGTCTGCTCCGTCTTTTCCCTTTCCCCAGATCAGTTATACCTATTTTTTAATCTTGATTTTGCTTCATCCCCAATTCTCTGACCCAGAAGCCGGCAGATTCCTTTTTATTGTGTAGTCAGAAGAACTGAAAATATTGCACAACTGTAAGACCTCTACAAGGTAAATTGGCCGAAAAATATTTTGCAGAAAACAGACTTTGAGACATGAGACTCGGGCTTTGACTGGAGGTTTAGTTAACAAGGCCTTTGGACCCATTGAGTGGCCTAACTAGGGTAAAGGCTGATAATGCTTGTGTTAGTAAATGCTACAGTTGCATTTGAGCTAGTCTTAGAGGCTTGAAGATTTTAAAAGGCTACATTTAGTTAAAATCTGAATAGAGAACATAATTTTCAAATGCAAATTAAATAATAGGACTATAATACAATATATTTCAGCCAATCCAGATCCTCACACCCTTGTCTAAAGTTTCAATTTTACCTCAATAATAAAAAAAATGTTTTTCTAAACAGGCTTGCATCTTACAATGAATTGCTGACCCATTCATTCTATTCCCTCTCATGAGGTCAATATCACAACCCTGTCTGACCCGCCCATCATCCTCCATACAATCGTACTTATACTCCTTTTTCCTGATTTCAACCTTCTGTCATGATTCAGAGTGGCCTTCTATTTTGTTGTTTTTATACTGTGACTCTGTCGGTTCCATCTTTTCCCTTTCCCCATATCAGTCATACGTATCTCCTCTACTCATAGAATCATAGAATAGTACAGCAAAGAAGGAGCTCATTCGGCCCTTTGAGACTGTGCCGGCTCTTTACTCTCTCTTTCTCCCCCTGTCTGTCTGTTTGTCTCTCTTTTCCTCTCAGTATTAAGACACTGCCTTGACTCTTGTCTTTCCCATATTCCCCCCTCACACTCTTTTTGAGAACCTGCTTGATTTACTGTCCTCGGGGCCGAAATTGCGCCACCCCCCGATGGAAAAAGTGGACATGGGCGGCGACTCGACCCACATTCAGCTCTTTGTTTATTTTTTTTGCTCGGGGCAGTGTTGCTGTCGGCTGTGGGGCAGAACTCAGCAGAGGAGGACAAAGGGTTTGATTAGGGCAGGGAAAATGGAGTATGAGAAGAAGCTTGCAGGGAACATTAAGACGGATTGCAAAACTTTCTATAGATATGTAAAGAGAAAAAGGTTAGTAAAGACAAACGTAGGTCCCCTGCAGTCAGAATCAGGGGAAGTCATAACGGGGAACAAAGAAATGGCGGACCAATTGAACAAGTACTTTGGTTCGCTATTCACGAAGGAGGACACAAACAACCTTCCGGTTATAAAAGGGGTCGGGGGTCTAGTAAGGAGGAGGAACTGAGGGAAATCCTTATTAGCCGGGAAATTGTGTTGGGGAAATTGATGGGATTGAAGGCCGATAAATCCCCAGGGCCTGATGGACTGCATCCCAGAGTACTTAAGGAGGTGGCCTTGGAAATAGTGGATGCATTGACAGTCATTTTCCAACATTCCATTGACTCTGGATCAGTTCCTATAGAGTGGAGGGTAGCCAATGTAACCCCACTTTTTAAAAAAGGAGGGAGAGAGAAAACAGGGAATTATAGACCGGTCAGCCTGACATTGGTAGTGGGTAAAATGATGGAATCAATTATTAAGGATGTCATAGCAGTGCATTTGGAAAGAGGTGACATGATAGGTCCAAGTCAGCATGGATTTGTGAAAGGGAAATCATGCTTGACAAATCTTCTGGAATTTTTTGAGGATGTTTCCAGTAGAGTGGACAAGGGAGAACCAGTTGATGTGGTATATTTGGACTTTCAGAAGGCGCTCGACAAGGTCCCACACAAGAGATTGATGTGCAAAGTTAGAGCACATGGGATTGGGGGTAGTGTGCTGACATGGATTGAGAACTGGTTGTCAGACAGGAAGCAAAGAGTAGGAGTAAATGGGTACTTTTCAGAATGGCAGGCAGTGACTAGTGGGGTACTGCAAGGTTCTGTGCTGGGGCCCCAGCTGTTTACACTGTACATTAATGATTTAGATGAGGGGATTAAATGTAGTATCTCCAAATTTGCGGATGACACTAAGTTGGGTGGTAGTGTGAGCTGCGAGGAGGATGCTGTGAGGCTGCAGAGCGACTTGGATAGGTTAGGTGAGTGGGCAAATGCATGGCAGATGAAGTATAATGTGGATAAATGTGAGGTTATCCACTTTGGTGGTAAAAACAGAGAGACAGACTATTATCTGAATGGTGACAGATTAGGAAAAGGGGAGGTACAAAGAGACCTGGGTGTCATGGTACATCAGTCATTGAAGGTTGGCATGCAGGTGCAGCAGGCGGTTAAGAAAGCAAATGGCATGTTGGCCTTCATAGCAAGGGGATTTGAGTACAGGGGGAGGGAGGTGTTGCTACAGTTGTACAGGGCATTGGTGAGGCCACACCTGGAGTATTGTGTACAGTTTTGGTCTCCTAACCTGAGGAAGGACATTCTTGCTATTGAGGGAGTGCAGCGAAGGTTCACCAGACTGATTCCCGGGATGGCGGGACTGACCTATCAAGAAAGACTGGATCAACTGGGCTTGTATTCACTGGAGTTCAGAAGAATGAGAGGGGACCTCATAGAAACATTTAAAATTCTGACGGGGTTAGACAGGTTAGATGCAGGAAGAATGTTCCCAATGTTGGGGAAGTCCAGAACCAGAGGTCACAGTCTAAGGATAAGGGGTAAGTCATTTAGGACCGAGATACGGAGGAACTTCTTCACCCAGAGAGTGGTGAACCTGTGGAATTCTCTACCACAGAAAGTTGTTGAGGCCAATTCACTAAATATATTCAAAAAGGAGTTAGATGAGGTCCTTACTACTAGGGGGATCAAGGGGTATGGCGAGAAAGCAGGAATGGGGTACTGAAGTTGAATGTTCAGCCATGAACTCATTGAATGGCGGTGCAGGCTAGAAGGACCGAATGGCCTACTCCTGCACCTATTTTCTATGTTTCTATGTTTCTATGCATCGGAGCGGCCGTCACTCCCGCAGAGCAATTTCCCGCGTGGGGCGGAAAGGGGGTCACCGCCGGTCGGACGGGAATTGCCGTGTGCCCGACGGGTGGCAGCAGGATGGTGCGGAAACCCATTTCCGCCACTCCCGGCCCAGGAGCAATTTAGGACGGGTCAGTCCATCCATCTGCCCCCGGTTGGTAAGGCCTCTCCACTCCATTACCACCTCTTAGAGGCTGTAATGGACCTTAAAGGGTGGTGGTGGGGGCAGGGGGGGGGGGGCGGGGGGCGGGTAATGTCAGCTCCCTCCTCTCTGAACCCCTAGTACCCTCATGCAACATAATCTGTTCCAAAGCCTCCTGGTGCTGAGGAATTATATTGTATCAGGCCTCAGTTTTGACCAATGAGCTAGACTGAAATGGTAAAGGATGGGTGGAGCGGGTATATCCAATGTCCAGGATGATCTGTGCCTGGTGGGAAGTATCATGTATTTTGTTGGGGTCATGGGGTGGAAGAAAGAGAGAAAAAAAGAAAGAAAGAAGAAGAAACATCTCAGAATGTCCCAAAGCGCTTTACAGCTAATGAAATACCTTTGACATATAGTCACTGTTGTAATTAAGGGAAATGTACCAACTAATTTGCACACAGCAATGTCCCATAAATAGCAATGAAATAAATAACCAGATAATCGGGGAGATGGTGATAGCGAATCAGTAGCCCATTTTATTCACCGCACAGTTTTTTTTCCCATTGACTTCAATTTCACTCCGAATGTGTTTACTGATGCCGGTTGAGGAATGAACATTGCGCAGACATCGGGCGAACTCCGCTGCTCTTCTTTGAATAGTGCTGTGGGATCTTTAATAGAATGGGCCTCAGTTTAACATCTTATCAGAAAGGTGGCACCTCATGAAAGAGCAGCAGTATCAGCCTGCATTATGGGCTCAAATTCTGGAGTGGTGTTTGAAACCATAACCGTCCGATTTAGAGACAAGAGTACGACCACAGAGGCTAGGCTGGAACCTAAAGAAGAAGTTGTTTCTGAATGTTTGTTGCGATTATTTTCATTGTGATAAAATTGTGAACATGGGTGCCGTAGGCGAGAGACTGTCATAAGTGGCTGTGCCTTAGCGAATACCAACTGCTCCCACCTGGGGAAAACCGGTCACTTAACCTTTCTGATCCTGCTTCTGTCTTGCCGCGTCCCCATATTAATCTGCTCCTTTGAGCAGGACACCCACAGGATGGAAGTAGGGTCCTGTTTTAAATATGCAGATCAGGTCCGATTTAAGGTGAGGCCTCAGCGAGGGGTGGGGGAGGGGGGAAGTTTCAGCTTCCCTGTCTGGCAAAAGGTGCTGGGAGCCTGATCCTGGACCAGAGGATGCTTGGAAGGTAAGTTTTACATTTATTTTTCAGGTTTCCTTGTGGGCCGGGAGGGGCAGGAGTTCTCCGAGCCTCACAAGGAAGCTTTGGGCTAACCACAGCCCCTCCGCCCACTGATGTACAGACCATCCTTCACCCTGATTATGTACAGAGCCTCCCCATACTCCGATCACAGCCAGAACCCCCCCCCAACCCCAATCATGTACAGACCTCAATCACCCCAATCATGTACAGATCAGCCCTCCCCCTGATTGCGTACAGAACCCCCCCCCCCGATGATGTACAGAGCCCTCCCCCCACCATCCCAATCGTGTACAGACCCACCCCCACCCCAATCATGTACAGACCACCCCCATCCCGATCATGGACAGACCACCCCTCCCCCTGATTGTGTACAGAGCGCCCCCCCACCCCGATCATGTACAGAGACCCCCCATCCCAATCAAGTATGGAGTCCCCCCCACACCAATCATGTACAGACTCCCCCCATCCCAATCATGTACAGACCACTCCCACCCCAATCATGTACAGACCCCCCCACCTTGATCATGTACAGACCCCCTGCACCCCAATCATGTACATAACCCCCTCACCCCGATCATGTACAGACCCCCCTACACCCCCACCTCGATCGTGTACAGACCCCCCCACCCTGATTATGTACTGACTGCTCCCCCCTCATCCCAATCATGTACAGACCCTTCACCCCGATCGTGTATAAACCCCCCCACCACCCACCCCGATCGCATACAGACTCCCCCCCCTTACCCCGATTGTGTACAGACATCCCCCAGCCCCCCCAACCCTGATCATGTACAGACCCCCGATCGTGTATAAACCACCCCCCCCCCCACCTACCCCGATCGCATGCAGACTCCCCCCCAGCCCCCCCACCCCGATCAGGTACAGACCCCCCTTCACCCCGATCGTGCATTGACATCCCATCACTAATGGCCAGGGCCATTCCACCGGCTGCAGTCTCCTGCCACAAATTCCTGCTCCTACCGTCGTCCAGGCTGTCAATCTGGCCGGTTTTGGTGCAGGACTCTGCATTCATTTATTTAAATGAGGCCCAACATTCAGATCGGCAGGCCTTCCACATCCCCGGCTTTGCTGAGTTCACTGCCGGCTACCGTGCTTCCCCGCTCTCTCCCACCTACCCCACCTCCTCCGCCCTCTCCCCACCTCCCAGACCCTCTCCCCCGCCCTCTCCCCGCCTCCCCCGCTCTCTCCCACCTCCTCCGCCCTCTCCCCACGTCCCAGGCCCTCTCACCCTCTCCCCCGCCCTCTCCCCGCCTCCCCCGCCCTCTCCCCACCTTCCCGCTAATACCGAGATTCTTTTTTGGCTGAATTTTTATCAGTGAGCAAACTGAAACTGCAGAGAATGGTTTTACATGATATGATTGGAAAATAATACAAGTAAATAATAACAAAATGAAAAAAAGATGTAAACATCTGAGGAAGAAAATATTGATCAACTTGATGGTCACAATAGTGTCACTTTAAGGCATAAATTTGTGATAAAAAAGTATTTGTTCACGGTGAATGAGATATTATTCCATGTTGGGTCAGTTTTGTTCTGCAGCTGGCCAGTGGTATGGTATAGATTAATGGTCTGTGCACTCCGTACAATTGATATTGGGAAAAGACTATGATGAAAATTCAAATATCGTGTTGGTTCATTAAATGATGATCAATAAGTAAAAGTCAATATACACCGCAAATTTTCAAATTCAAAATGATACTTTCAGTCTGCAATAGGCCTGATTACCTTTATTGTGGATGCTTCGTTGGTATTGTATTTAACTGCCATCAGAAAGTTATGAATAAGCATGTTTTCTAATACAGCTGGAAAAGAACAGTTTGACCTCATTGTATCAGCCTTGCTGCCTTCATATCTTTTAATTCCTCTATTGACCAGCATCTGGTGTCCCGCATTGCTCTATATTCCCCGAGCTGACAGCTCATCTTTCACTTCATGCTGAATGCCCCATTTTCACCTCTTTCCTTTTGCTCTCCTCACAGGCTGCACTGCGCAGACCTAAAGCAGCAATCAATATCACAAACAGGGAGCTGATGATTTCTGACATTCATGTACCTGCAGGAAATAGTAAACTTACATAGCATTTTTACCTGTCTCAATCAATATTTCAGTGCTAAGTCTGTGACATAGACAGTTCAGTTCCTTTTCTCCTGAACGTTGATCTGCCTTTGGTTGCTTATGAATTATGTGCCAGCCCAGGGACTAGTAGATCATAAATGAAAAATAAATCTGTTCAGAGTAGAAAGCTGCTTACAACCGATAATGAGAATAAAGTAAAGAGCATCTTAAGAGGCATCGTACATAGAGTGCATAGAGACAAATGTCAATTCACCTCACAGATTCTGGTCCTTTGCACGGCAACAGATTACTGACCCAGTAAAGGACCACTTAAACACTGTAATGATTGATTTCCACCACCGTTACGTGCACTACCATCCATTATTACCATTTAATAAAGGCTGACACCATGTCTTGAATTAATAGCTACACTTTATTATACAAATGCCCCTCTCCTCAGAAAAAACAACCCTCGATCCCTCCGTCTTTGCAAACTACCACCCCATCTCCAACCTTTCTTTCCTCTCCAAAGTCCTTGAACGTGTTGTCATCTCCCAAATCCATGCCCATCTTTCCTGCAATTACATGTTTGAATTCCTCCAATCCAGTGTCCGCGCCTGCCACAGTACCGAAACGGCTCTCATCAAAGTCACAAATTAATTCTTTGTGACTGTGACAAAGGTAAACTATCCCTCCTCATCCTTCTTGACTTGTGTGCAGCCTTTGACATGGTTGACCATTCTATGCTTCTCCAACGCCTCTCCACCGTTGACCAGCTGGGTGGGACTGCGCTCGCCAGGTTCCATTCTTATCTATGAAATCGTAGCCAGAGAATCACCTGCAACGGCTTCTCATCCCGCCTCTGCATCGTTACCTCTGGTGTCCCCCAAGGAACTGTCCTTGGCCCCCTCCTATCTCACATCGACTTGTTGCCCCTTAGCAACACCATCTGGAAACGCAGTGTCAGTTTCCACATGTGCGCTGATGACACCCAGCTCTACCTCACCACTTCTCTCGACACCTCCATGGTCTCTAAATTGTCAGACTGCTTGTCCAACATCCAGTTCTGGATGAGCAGATATTTTCTCCAATTGAATATTGGGAAGATTGAAGCCATTGTTTTCGCTCGCCATTCCTCTCCCCAACTTCTGTCTGAGGCTGAACCAGATTGTTTGCAACCTTGGTGTCATATTTGACTCTGAAATAAGCTTTCAACCACTTAACCGCAGCATAACTAAAACCGCTTATTTCCACCTCCATAACATCACCTGTCTCTGCCCTTGCCTCAGCTCATCTGATGCTGAAGTCCTCATCCATGTCTTTGTTACCTCTAGACTTGACTATTCCAATGAACTCCTGGCTGACCTCCCACATTCTACCCTACGTAAATTAGAGGTGATCCAAAACTCGGCTGCCCATGTCCTAAATTGCACCAAGTCCTGCTCATCCATCAACCCTGTGCTCGCTGATCTACATTAGCTCCCGGTCAAGCAACGCCTCGATTTCAAAATTCTCATCCTTGTTTTCAAATCCCTCCATGGCCTCGCCCACTCCCTATCTCTGTAATCTCCTTCAGCCCCACAACCCCCCGAGATATTTGCGCTCCTCTAATTCTGCCCTCTTGAGCATCCCTGATTATAATCTCTCAGCCATTGGTGGCCATGCCCCATTTCTGTTGCCTAGCCCCTAAGCTCTGGAATTCCCTGCCTGAACCTCTCCACCTCTCTACTTCTCTTTCCTCCTTCAAGACGCTCCTTAAAACCTACCTCTTTGACCAAACTTTTGATCACCTGCCCTAATTTCTCCTTATGTGGTTCAGTGTCAAATTGTTTGTCTCATAATACTCATGTGAAGTGCCTTGGGACATTTCACTACATTAAAGGCGCTATATAAATACAAGTTGTTGTTGTTGTTGATTCATATCCTCGCTAATTCTTATAATTGCCTTGGACAGGTATCAATTATTAAATATACAATCACTTATTAACATTATTACTAATTTTCAACTGCAAGTAGTCGTCTTCGTACAACCACAATGCATATGGGCAACTGTTCTAAAGCTTTTAGAGTTGTTCTTCGTGGTTCGAAAACAACTGGTTATTGCATTTTAATCCAACTTTGACTTCTTTGCTTGTGCCATGTTTCCTTAGTTGTCCTCATTATTCGACTTGTGTTGTAATTCTAGTCCCACACACGGCTCAAGATATTCAATGTTTCTCCTCCCATTACTGCTTTCTGCTTCCTTGTCCCAATTGTGGTTGATCATTCTTGACCTACTTCAACCCTAAATCCTCTCTTTACCTGGCTCTAGCAACATTAGCATTTTTTTCCTTTTTCCGGTTGTTGATTTTAAGTCTCTTTTTCTTGTGACTTCTTTTTTTTTAAATTGCAAACCCTGCATGATATGTTGGGCCAAGACTTGGTAGGGCAGGGGGGTGGGAGGTGACTTTCTGTGGGGATTCTCCAGCCCTTCCGCTGTTACTTGATGGCATGGCTGTGGATGCACTGGGAGAATGGTGTAAAGAGGAACAGGTGTGGAAAGATGAGAGAAAGTAAAGTGAGTGGCATCAGGGCATACTTAAGGCCTACATGTTCAGAAAGTGGTTGTGGGGACGTAGGGGACTTGGGGAATTGGAAAGGAGCAAGTGTGGGTCTTCAACTAATGTGATAACCACAAGAAGACTGTACGTGTGCTGCAAGAGTCAGTGACCAGAAGTAATGTGGATGTGGAGCCAGTAATGAATTATCAATCAAATCACTCAAAATATTTTTATCAGCTGACATTTTGTTTCTTTAACCAGATTGCAACACCCATGTAAAAAAATTTTCAAATAAGATGTGAAAAGAAATTATATATTGCACAATACAATGATTAAATTAGCGTATAAAATGATCACATGTATCTTTTAATACCTCCATTTAATTATTTAGTTCTGAATCCTCAGTATTGCTGGGAAGCGTGGAGTTGATATTTTTCCCAGAGCAATTAATCTGTCAGCTGAAGATAGATAGCACTACCCTTGTCCAAGTTTCACAAAATGCTGCAGTCTGAGTGTATGCGGTGTGGAGAATCTACAAGCAAGCATTGTATAACTTAGCCTGTGCAACAACTTGAAGCCTGTCTTTCCTTAGGCTATAACAATAATTTGGTTATTCACATGATTTCAAAACAACCTGTAACATGAACGTTAGGACCTATTTCGACAAATGTTTGACAGCAAAACTATTTATGAATGATTTCTTTTCACATCAGGGAGAGATGGTTGAGAGAAAGGTGCATGGACAGGGGAGAGAGAGACAACAAGACAAAATGCTTATAAACTTGTTGTTTTGTTTATACTGAGAATTGGAGAATGATCGTTCATGGAACAGATTTCTTTCGGCAGCTAGTTATTTACCCGACTGCAGTGGGTAAGGAAAACAAACAATTTCCCAGGAATCACTTCCTTCAACGCCCGTGGGCAGAACATATCCAAACCTCTTTCCAAAATGTTTCACTCAATGCGCTCTCCTCCCCACTTCAAGCAACCATCTGTTAAAGAAAAAAGAAAGGAAAGCTTGCACCTATACCCTTCCATCACCTCAGGACGTCCCAAAGCACTTTACAGCCAATGAATTACTTTTCAAATGTAGCATGTTATTTACTATTCCAAAGAAAAAAATAGATAGACATAGTGTGAGAGAGCGCGAGAGAGAGACACATGGGTCCCAATTTTAGAGGGAGTTCCTGCACGGTGCATAGAGGGGATGAAGCGGGTGGCTTCGCCGACAGTTGCAAAGGAAGCCAGGCCTGGCTGATTTTAACTTAAGGGCAACATTTGAGTAATTGAGTCCTTAAGATAAAGTGAGCCGGGCCTCGCTTCCTTCTTAACTGCCAGGTGTGGCATCTTCCTTGGGTCTTCCATGTACTGTGCCACAACCCTTTAAAATCGGGCCCAGAGTATGTGAGATAGGAACAGGGAGAGTATAAGCAGAAGTGCGGAGAGAAGTACACACACACATACTGGATTTACCTTCCAGTGGTAGGACTTCCAACCACCCCTCCAACCCCGCCACACCCCCAACTAGAAGCGAGACCACAAGAGCGGAAGATGACACGGAGGCAGTGCTGCAGCACCGACAGCACAGCAGCACCACAGAAAGCAGCGAGGGGCCTTAAAGAGACCTAAAAGCCCTGAAGCGGTAGGTTTCAGCAGAGATGCAAAAATTAAACTTCAAAATAAGAGTGAACAAATGCTTAATGCATTCATAAGAACTTCTTTGCTTATTATTTTAAGAGGGCGTTAACTGCAATTGTTATACAGTGTAATGTCTAGGCCATAATTTCAGAAACCAAAAACTTACAAGTAAGTTTAAAACAAAAATTCAGCATCAAATGCTTTAGTGGGTTTGGTTTTCTTTTCTCAACTGCTGACTTTCAAGTGGTTTAAATGTAAATCCAAATGATGGCCTGGTCTAACTGAAACTGACAAGTTTGACAGGAAGGGAGGAGAGGGACCAGAATGCAGGCTTATTCCTATCATCATTAGTACAGGCTTAGATAGTGGAAGTGGCCTATGACAAGCGACCAGTACGTTAAATAACGAGCATACTTTTTACTTATGCTGTACCGAGTAATCTTAAACAAATCATTAAATCTTCAACTTTTTCAAAGGACAAATCTTTGGCCACATAATCCAAATCGGCACATCTGAAAGACTTTAGTGTTTGATGTCTCCCTACTGTGTAGACTGTTTTATTTCTGCTGCTTGCTATAGAGGAACAGTGTGTGCTAAAGCCAAGCACTGTACAGGTCAAGCAGCCACATGTCAAGCTGTTACAATTCAGCTTATTTTCCTCCCCTCTGTAACACGAAGAGCACAGTGTTCTTCACGGTGCACAAACTTAAAGCAAATCCTTCGCTCCAGTGCTGTAGCTAATTTAAAATAGTTGACCTTTATGTTATAGGGAGTTCTACAGTGAAAAACACGTTCAGTTTAAGATCCTACAAATGCTTCAGTCCCACTTGTAGACATGGATTCTACAACAGGATTTGTGCTTGCCTTCCTGTTATGTATCTACCAGAGGTTGCTTGGAGTGTGGGCCTTCACTTGCTGATTGTGTTCGTCAGAGAGTTTCATTTATTTAGATCCTATTCACGAGAAAAGTATGCCATGTGAATTCTTTAAGCACTGACTCTCCAAGTTATCATATAGAAATGTTTTTTCTCCAAATTATCAAGCACATGTTAGTGAAATGCACTGAAGGTCTGCAGTTTAAAAGTCAAAGGACTTGAAATCCCGGCCTCCCCGGGTCCATAAGGAGTGTGTACGGACCCGGAAAGGCATTGCAAAAGCCGGTTTTCGGCGTGTGATGCGCATGCTCCAAAAACCAGCTTTTCCGATCTGTCAAGTTCTGGCTTCACAGATCGCACGCATCTTGGCAGCGAGGATATTCGCATGGGCAAGATTGCGATAGTTGTCCATCTCTTGCCCAGCGAATGTCCTTAAAACTCTTGCGCCTGGTAAAAGCAGGTGCATAGCCTACTTTTACCAGCATAAGAGTTTTAAAGCATACAAAAACATATAAAAATTTAATTTAACAAACACATTTTAATGTTTAAAAACCCTGCCCACTAAGGTAAGTTTACTTGAAACCATAATTAAAAATGTATTTTTAAAAATTGGGAAAATATATTTTTTTCGTAGACATTTATTAACTTTAATTTAAATTAATATGTGATTTTTTTTCCTATTTTTTTATTTGTGTTTGGGTGTTGGTGGGGAGGGGGGGGTGTTTCTCAATCATAATAATGAGAACTCCTATTTACGGAGTTCCCATTATTATGAATGAGAAAATACTTTACTTGGATTGGCTGCCCAGAGCCATGTGACTCCAGCTCTATGTTTGTCCCGACGTACACGCGCTCCGACGCGCAGGGAGAGTAGGCCTCAGGACCAGGATCTCTGGTGGCCGCAGCAGGAAAAGGTAAGTGCGCATCTTTTCTCTGGAATTGAGTCACATGCCTGTGAGAAGAAGGAACCGAGATTTCAGGGACAAAGTGATTTATACTATAATCAATTCAAAAAATCTTAATTGAAGTTAATTTTTACAAATAAAACAATTACTGCATTATTATGGTAGAAACTAGAAAGCATTGAAACAAGAGACAGGATCCAGTTATTTTACGAATACATTCATAACCATTGAACTGGTGTGTATGCTTAGCTGAATAGAAGATATTTCATATATAATCTATATTAAAATAAATGTTTTTTTATTAATCCTTTACCCATAGCCACTTATGTGTTGATCTGTTGCCCATCTTTCCCGCAATTCCATGTTTGAATCCTTCCAATTCGGTTTCCGCGCCTGCCACAGTGACTAAAAAAGGTAAACTAGCCCTCCTCATCCTTCTTGACTTGTCTGCAGTCTTTGGCACGGTTGACCACTCAATTCTTCTCCAACGCCTTTCCACCGTCGTCTAGCTGGGTGGGACGGCACTTGCCTGGTTCCATTCTTAACTATCTAATCGTAGCCAGAGAATCTCTTCTCTTCCCGCCCCCGCATCAGCTAATTAGAAATTAGCACAGGTGACCAAAAGCTTGGTTTTAAGGAGGGTCTAAAAGGAAGAAAGAGAGGCAGAGAGGCGGAGAGGTTTAGGCAGGGAGTTCCAGAGCTTGCGGCCTAGGCAACAGAAGGCACGGCCACCAATGGTCGAGTGATTATAATCAGGAATGCCCAAGAGGGCAGAATTAGAGGAGCGCAGACATCTCGGAGGTTGTGAGGTTGTGAGGTTGGAGATTACAGAGATAGGGAAGGGCGAGGCCATGGAGGAATTTGAAAATAAGGATGAGAATTTTGAAATCAAGGCATTGCTTAACCGGAAGCCAATGTAGGTCAGCGAGCACAGAGGTGGTGATGATGATGATGATGATGATGGGTGAACAGGACTTCGTGTGGGTTAGGCAGCTGTATTGTGCAATGGCTTCTCTTCCCGCCCCGCATCGTTACATCTGGTGTCCCCCAAGGAACTTTCCTACATGATGCCCCTTGGCGACATCATCTGAAAACACAGCATCAGTTTCCACATGTACGCTGATGACACCCAGCTCTACTTCACTACCACTTCTCTCGACCCCTCCACGGTCTCTAAATTGTCAGCCTGCTTGTCTGACATCCAGTCCTGGATGAGCAGAAATTTTCTCCAATTGAATATTGGGAAGACCAAAGACATTGTTTCTGTCCCCGTCACAAATTCCATTCCCTAGCCACTGACTCCATCCCTCTCCCCAACTTCTGTTTGAGGCTGAACCAGACTGTTCGCAAACTTGGTGTCATATTTAACCCTGAAATTAGCTTTCGACCACATATCCGCAGCATAACTAAGACAGACTATTTCCATCTCTGTAACATTGCCCGTCTCCGCCTTTCCCTCAGCTCATCAGCTGCTGAAGTCCTCGTCCATGCCTTTGTTACCTCTGGACTTGACTGTTCCAAGGCACTCCTGGCTGGCCTCCCACATTCTACCCTATGTAAACTAGAGGTGATCCAAGACACAGCTGCCTAACTCACAGGAAGTCCTGTTCACTCATCACCATCATCATCATCATCATCACCACCCCTGTGCTCGTTGACCTACATTGGCTTCCGGTTAAGCAATGCCTTGATTTAAAATTCTCATCCTTATTTTCAAATTCCTCCATGGCCTTGCCCTTCCCTATCTCTGTAATCTCCAACCTCACAACCCCCGAGATGTCTACGCTCCTCTAATTCTGCCCTCATGGGCATTCCTGATTATAATCGCTCGACCATTGGTGGCCGTGCCTTCTGTTACCTAGGCCGCAAGCTCTGGAACTTCCTGCCTAAATCTCTCTGCCTCTCTACTTCTCTTTCTTCCTTCAAGACGCTCATTAAAACCAAGCTTTTGGTCACCTGTGCTAATTTCTACTTATGCGGCTCGGTGTCAAATTTTTTATCTCACAACACCCCTGTGATGCGCCTTGGGACTTTTCACTACTGTAATGTATTGATTCATGGGTTCTTTGCTTAAGCATTCATTGAAACACATTTCTATTAAGAAGTTGGTTTATTAACAAAGGTTTAACATTATATGTTACCAGTTCATCCACTAGCCTTACAACCCCAAGTCTCATCGTGGATCCCCTAAACCTAACTGACTGTGGTTTTATTGAGTCTTGTGACATCACGTGACTGGCTAAGCCACTCACAATTCAATAGCTCGACAAACCTGTGAGCATCCTCACAGGTGCATACATTACAAGTACATTAAAGGTGCTATATAAATACATGTTGTCATTATGCTGTGAGTAAAAACATAGACCACCTGTGTGATACCATCATGACAGGCAGGAACAAGGAAGCCAGTGGACTAGCATCGAATACAGCAAACTGAGAGAATGCATACACTTTGCATGCATCCCTGGGTACATGCAGAGGGATATTTGTTTAAGATGAGATCTACTCTTAGTCATATCATCATAGGCAGTCCCTCAAAATCGAGGAAGACTTGCTTCCACTCTAAAAGTGAGTTCTCAGGTGACTGAACAGTCCAATACAGGAACTACAGTCTCTGTCACAGGTGGGACAGACAGTGGTTGAAGGAAAGGGTGGGTGGGGAGTCTGGTTTGCTGCACGCTCCTTCCACTGTCTGCGCTTGGTTTCTGCATGCTCTCGACGACAAGACTCGAGGTGCTCAACGCCCTCCCGGATGCTCTTCCTCCATTTAGGGCAGTCTTGGGCCAGGGATTCCCAGGTATCGGTGGGGCTGTTGCACTTTATCAAGGAGGCTTTGAGGGTGTCCTTGAAATGTTTCCTCTGCCCACCTGGGGCTCGCTTGCCATGTAGGAGTTCCGAGTAGAGCGCTTGCTTTGGAAGTCTCGTGTCGGGCATGCGGACGATGTGGCCCGCCCAACGGAGCTGGTCGAGTGTGGTCAGTGCTTCGATGCTGGGGATGTTGGCCTGAGCGAGAACACTGACGTTGGTGCATTTATCCTCCCAGTGGATTTGCAGGATCTTGCGGAGACAGCGCTGGTGGTATTTTTCCAGCACTTTGAGGTGTTTGCTGTATATGGTCCACGTCTCTGAGCCATATAGGAGTGTGGGTATTACTACTGCCCTGAAGACCATAAGCTTGGTGCCAGATTTGAGGTCCTGGTCTTCAAACACTCTCTTCCTCAGGCGATTGAAGGCTGTGCTGACACACTGTGGGCAGTATTGGTCCTCATCGATCTCTGCCCTTGCTGATAGTAGGTTCCCGAGATATGGAAAATGGTCCAAGGCCGTGGCGTTGATTTTGATGACCGGGGGGCAGTGCTATGTGGCAGGGTCAGGTTGGTGGAGGCCCTTTTTCTTACGGATGTTTAGTGTAAGGCCTATGCTTTTGTATGCCTCATTGAAGATGTTGATGATGGCTTGGAGTTCTGCTTCTGAATGTGCGCAGACGCAAGCATCTTCCGCGTACTGTAATTCAATGACAGAGGATGGGACGACCTTGGATTTAGCCTGGAGGTGAAGAAAGTTGAACAGGTTCCCATTGGTTCTATAGTTTAGTTCCACTCTAGCGGGGAGCTTGTTGAGAGTGAGATGGAGCATTGCAGCGAGGAAGATCGAGAGGCGCATTGGCGCGATGACGCAGCCCTGCTTGATCCTAGTCCAGATGCGGATTGGGTCTGTGGTGGATCTGTTGGTCAGGATCACAGCTTGCAAGCCATTGTGGAGCAAACTGAGAGAATGCATACATTTTGCACTCATCCCTGGGTACATGCAGAGGGATATTTGTTTAAGACGAGGTCTACTCTTAGTATTTGTAATTGAGAGGAGAAGGGCCTAGGTTTCAAATTAAGCCCATCTAAATAACTAGGTATTCTGTGAGAAGAAAATCAAAGAAGCCAAGTAAACTGGATTTGAGCATTCTTAATACAGTTCTGAGTAAACATTAGTTGACAGCACAGAATATTCTCCATGCAGCACCTAATTTTTAATTTGCTTAAATTTACCCTGAGATGGTGAATGCAGTCCGAGTGAAAGGAGACTCCATTTGGATCTAAAGCGGGGCCAGAGGGATGGGGTTCACTTGATGTTGGGATTGAGGTGACATTACCTGTACAGTGGGTAGCACTTTCTAATGTTCTGCTAAATGCCCTCAACATAAAGCATTACACTGACTGGTTTTCAGCTTTTCAAATTTTACGCCAGCTGTATTGCACATATGGTCCTGTTTTACCCATTCACAACCAACCTGGTTGTATTCTTGCCCGCTGAAAAGTTAGCTGCAGAATATTCTCTTGGGCATTGCTCTATGCCTCATTTAACAGGAGATGCCCATGTCAAAATATAAAGCATTACTGTTTTGGTACGGTGTAACAGAACTTCCTAAAATTCAAAGTTAGAGAATAAGAATAGGTATGGGTGCATATATATGTGCTGTCAGCAGCTTTGCAATAGTAATGAATCTTAACAGCAGTTATTCAGCCTACTCGACTTGTTCAGTGGTATTTTATTAAAAATAGAATTTCACCTAAAATGAATTAGATACAACTGCCTCTTTAAAAATGATGGTAACTGCATTCAAAGAGATAAAATACCCTTTTGTATGTTTGACATTGGTGGTTTAACGGTTTGTGTTGTCTTTTTAGTGTATTGACAGCTGGGTCATCAAGTGGAAAAGAAGAGTGAGAATGTATCCAGATCTTAATATTTTAATAGTGCAAACACATTGTTAAAGCTCCTTAGGCAACAAGAGGTGGCAGGCTTACATTCCAGTTAGCGTTGCGGTTCAGCATAATACAGTTGTCAACATGAAATCATTACTAACGTACAACACAATGGACTAGCACCTAATTCACTTTTCACACAACGCTATACATAGCCTAACAGGTTATAAATAGGATAAGTGATTTGATGCAGAACAACATTCCGTGACAAAACCCACAAATTTCTATACTTGCTGCATGTAGCACAATTTGCTACCCAAAGCATAAAAATGTCAAACGGCATTGAAAATGATTGTTTCTGAGGCGATCTGAGTGATAACAAATCACTTGTCCTGGTTATAAATAATCTCAAGCCTACTGTCTGGAATGGTGACCTATTGGTCTCTTCAGTGTTCAGTTTTTATTATAATGTTGACTTTCCGGAAACAAAAAGGGGGAGAGAGAGAGAGACTGGCCGTAATTGGCCTTCTGTTTCACCCTACGTAGACAGATAACACACCTTCACAGATGCATCTAAAAATTAGCATTGCCAAAGTGGAGAGCTATTTCTTTGATCCTCTGGCTACATTTGCAATAGTAAAAAGGCTCACCCATTGGAACAACAGAATTTGAGACAAACAAAACAAAAGAGATTATCTTCTGATATTATCACAGGCTTTCATTTTGTCTTCTCCTTCTGCCCCTTCCTTCATTTTCTCTCTTCTGTCCTGAAGGCACTGACACACGCTGGCTTATGATACCGTGGCACAAAACTATTCTCCAGTACGTTACTCAAGTGAACATTTTTTACATCTGAATCTAAACCGAGAATGTTGGTAATCTATTTGACCGTGAGGTGTATCAGCCTCATCCTGGATGTACCAAATGCTTGTGCACATTGAGGAACTGGATAGCAATCAAAACAGAATTCATGACTAATTTTTCATTTCACTAATCTGTATACTTAGAGCATATCTATTGCTGCCTGACAGCATAGACCGGGATTCTGAACCATTCCCTTTAATTACCGCTCCCCAAGCGGCCAGCCAAGTTCACAACGCCTCCTCTTGCTGACGTTATCGGTGTGAGGCGATACAGTAGGGGGCAAGAGTCAATTTTACATCCGGGGCATTGCACACTTTATGATGCCACAATCTGCGAGGCTCCAGAGGGCCAGCCGCTACGAGTTAGTGCCAGCGCTAAACTGGCACTGAAGTTCGCGGGCGTCGCTGCATTCGATGCATCTGGTCGCTAAACCCTTAGCGTCCCATTAGCACCCCCCATCCAGGCGCTAATGGGAGGCGTTAACCTCCCGAATTTCTCTAGTAACCCTGGGGCCGAAATTCAGGGCCGCCAGAAAGATTTTTCTTGAAGGCTGGGATCGTTGAGATAGCCTTTCTGTTGAAGTTGGGGCAGAATTGGGATTCTGCCGCTGTCACTCAACGGCGGAATGGTGGTGATGTCACAGCGTGTGTGCGTCACCACGCTCTCTCCCCTCCGTTAAAGGGGAGACAATTGGGCATTTTTTATCTTCGGCCACTGGGCCACCGGGGAGGGTTTTGGCCGGGCCAGCGGCCTGGCACCCAAGAGGGGGTGCCAGGCAGCCCGTTGGCGGCCCGGCCAAACCCGCGGGCACTATTTTGCTGGCCAATTGGGAAGTCGGCCAGCAAAGATAAAGACATGGCGGCCGCAGCAATGGGCCCTCCCCTTGAAGGGCCGCTGCGCTGCTGGGCCGCACACGGTGAGGATAAGGTATACCGACAGAGAAAGCTGTTGGGGGCACCGCGCGGTAGGGGGACGATTTTCTTCCACTAAATTTGGGGCGCAGTATTATGCAGGTGAGGGAGAGCGGCGGTGCACGTTTTGATGATGCACTTGCGGCGTTCATCAACAACGGGGCGCAATTGGGGACAGGCCGAAAAATTCCCGACCTGAATTTGGATTGGGACAGGCATTAGACAGCAACGCGGCAGCCACTCGATTCTGCCGCATGGACGCTGCAAAACAGCAGAAACGTGCCAGAAACAGACCCTGAATTTCGGCCCCCTCATATGGTTTATATGGTTCAGGTTGACTCTGGATAGACATTTACCAACTGAGCCACTGGGGGAGCTCTAACTTCTTTTTGAGGGACATCATGAGGGTAATTTTCACTTTCACTATCTGGCCCGTAATCTGGTGGAGTAGATCGCTCGCCCATTGTAGAACCCACATGATTTTCATCCCATTGATTTCAATGGGATGACAAAAGATTACTGGCCAGCCAATGAAGCTGAAAATGATCTCCCAGGGATCTGTTACTTATATAACCATGACTTCTGGTATAATATGTCCAATTAAAGCTAACTTTCAAATACTTAGCCCATATATAACATCTATATAATAAGGCTCCCTTTGTGAGATACTTTTCTTTGGCTTCTAGAGACACCTACAAAGAATGGATTGCTTCTTCTCAACCTCGATGGGTAATTGGTCAATTTGTAGTCTTTCATTTGAGGAGGTAAGTTGTTGGTCCTTTGTGTATCTAATTAAAGTAACCAATTCATTGCACTGAAATTGTCCTCCGTTTAGGCAGGGCACTGTAATGTTCTCAGTCCACTTTCTGATTGTAAGGCAGTGTTCAGCTTGGCTGTATGAAGGACAAAGGAACATTTCTCTAGGTTTACATATAGAAGTGATTGCAAACGAGATTTATCTATAGAATGTGTGACATGGAGAGAATTATTTCATTAGGTCTGCGTCAGGACATTGTGCTATCACAGCGCCTGCCCTTCAGGTGCCCTCAGACTGCTAGTTGTTTATTTCCAAGTTCAACAACTAGTTGTGTCACCTTGACTGGGTTATATTCAACTGAACTGACTCAGTCTTGATCAGGTTTAAGTTAAGACTGTCCTTTAGTTACTATACTAATCAATGCTATTTTCAGAAAAGTGTTGAGATCAAATGTAATATAAAGACGTTACTTTTATATTCAGTGTTTAAAATGAAACTGGTTTGTATTTTAAGCTGAAAGGTGATTCAAATCTATGACTCATCTGGTGCATTTGAAATGGTTGAGAAACAATATAATCAACAATGCACTCCAAATCATGTGTGAAATTTGCAACAGGAGATAATTAAATTCACAAGACTCCCAACAATTTATGAAGTTGATTGTTGTTAGGTTGCTTCGGGCAACAGTTATTTTTACGGATGGGTATTTAAAATTTCACTAATTTAAGAATACTGTGGTTTGTTGAAGAGGCAACAATCATTTGGACACGACTGGCCCTTTGAGTCCCCCAAAAGCTATTGTCCCTGTAGTCCAGTCTTTGGTTTTTTAAACATATGACCCAGTAAATTCCAGTTATTGTGACTTTCATTGTGCAGATTATTAGTCATTAAGCTTTCCCTAATCACTAGGTTTACAGTCAAACTCATTTGCAGTGCCACGTGTGACTGTTCTTTTGAGGCCACCTAGGTCAAATTCCACCACTATGTCGAATATAATTAGTACACAACTTCGACAATAGATGTGGGTAGATTTCGCTGCGATAAACACGGATTCAAACTGCAGCTCTGTTGCAAATCTCTCAAGGTCCTATTTAATTATTAAAAATAAATTAACAAGTTGGATTTGACTTGCCCCTTTAAGGGGTCAACTCCTTTATTGTGGTTCTTTTGATTTTTTTCTATAACTTTGAAGAAACTGTACAGTTAATAACAGTTATACAACAGTTTTCTTTTTAGTATTTCTGCCAATTGTTTTTGCTTCCTCCCATGAATGTAATTCATTGTCATGAGACGCAAATCCACCAACCTATTAAAGATGCATCGCCGTAGAGAAGGACAAATCAGAGCCAGGTTGGATTGTCAGGTCAGTTTAATCCACCCTCGCCCCAAGCCACTGAACTTCAAGCTGTACCTGAATCACTGAAATTGCTAAGTCCAAGGTGAAAGCTATATTCATTTATCAATGCTCATAAATAGCGCTGCACACAGTAAAATCAAATGCAATTAGTGTCATGTGCAAACAAAGTATCACCTTACAATTTATCTTCCCTCATTAGTAGTAGAACAGTATGGTCATGCCATGCCGCAATAAAAGGGTCAGGGCATATATCTTTCTGTAACCCTTCTTCTCTACCATTCAAACTTAACTGGGCTAATATAACATAAGTATACTAAATAAGTATATTTAAATGTTTATCCAGCAATGCATTATTCGATAAATTCATTTTTAGAAGCATGGGAGTAGGAATTTCTATTAGTGCCACCATTAATGTATACACAAATATCTTTCAGAAACTTTGTCCAAAGAGTGCAGTTTTTAAAAGGCTGATGCTGCACTTGTATTCCGCAAATATTTCTGGACGAATAGTATATTAGCATTTGCCTCACTGTCTCTTGAGCTGAGATGAAAAATACATTATTAAAATAAATTACAGGGCAGCTGAATACAACAGAAGGATTTTATTTTTCAGTTTTAGGTGAATTTTGTGCTAATCAATATAAAGGATATCAGTGGCTGGGATTTTGCTCACCTCGGCTGGTCCGGGGCGGGTGACATTGGTGGCAGGGCCCAACCCCACTGCTGGCTCCATCCTGCTGTCCAAAATGATTTTCCCTGATCGGGTTTGTTAAGCCCGCCCAGCGTGTTTGCCCGTCCAATTAGATGAAGCAGGTCTGGTGACGTCCCTTCATGACGCGTCATCAACTGGTTTCCTTAAAGGGAACATGGGCAACTTTATTTTGACATTTGAGCTGTCAGTGTTCTACAGCACTGAAGTGCTGCAAACATTGACAATCACTGGACAGAGGGAAAGGGCTGCACACAGGTGCTTCCATGACTCCTTCCATATGCTTATGGAGGGAGTCAGAGCATGCAGGGAGGTCCTCTTCACTTCTGATGGGCGGAAAACACCTCCCCAGGAGACCAACACAGCCTGATTGCACATTGCACAGGAGGGCACAAGCGGGGATGTCATCAGGAGGACCTGGTTTGCAGTGAAAGGGGAAGTAAATCTGACCATGGTGATGCCATCCCTGGCCTCCCAGGCAGCAATGTGCTCAGGTGCTGATGGCCTCTCTCCTGTGCAGCATCAGTGATTGCGGAGAAGGTTGGTGTTGTTGTTGATGTTGCTGGTGTTGGGGCTGATCATGGTCGGATTCTGAGGATCAAGGTGAAACAGTACGAAGGTCACCCATGTTGATGGAATAGAGATGACAGAATCATTCTGTCAATGGTGAGTTCTTCCACTGGATGGAGAGTGGAAATTAGAAAGCCTGCAGAATCTGTGCTGGAAATGGAATGAGAAACAGCTTGTGGCAGAGGAAAGTGATGACCTGTCAGGTGGGAACTTTTACTGTACATTTGAAGTTGTCAAGTAATCAGTTGGAGCAATGACCACTGAACTCCCGCCTCAGGTTGACAGCTGTGGTCCCCGAACAGCATGGTTCCCGTGGCCATGAAGTTAAAGTGAAAAACCTGTTAATGATCTGTCAGCTAGATGTTCATGAGTTTGATTGGGTTTCCCGCCATTACCTGTTGGGTTTGCTCAGCGCTGACAGACCCGACATTGGGAATGGTGCGTGCCTGCGGGTGACAGCGGGGTCTAACCCGCTGTAAAAAAAAACACTTTTCCTCCCGACCTGCCCCCGGAAAATTCCGACCATGTTGGGGAGTGGTGCAGTTTTCTATTTTGTCATCCTTTATAAGTGCCAATAACTACCAATTTTTAAAAATTTGTTCATGGGATGTGGGTGTCATTGGCAAGGCCAGCATTTATTACCCATCTCTAATTGCCCATGAGCAGGTGGTAATGAGCCGCCTTTTTGAACCGCCGCAGCCCGTTTTCTTTGTAGCGGTTTGGTACAACTGAGTCGCTTGCTAGGCCATTTCAGAGGGAAGTTAAGAGTCAACCACATTGCTATGGGACTGGAGTCACATATAGGCCAGACCGAGTAAGGACGATAGATTTCCTTCCCTAAATGACATTAGTGAACCAGCTGGATTTTTACAACAATCTGGTACTAGCTCTTTTTTTAATTCCAGATTTATTTAATTGACTGAATTTAAATTCCCCAGCTGCCGTGGTGGGATTTGAACTCATGTCTATGGATCATTTGTCCAGGCCTCTGGATTACTCATCCAGTAACATAGGGCCCAAGTTTCCACACAATAAAAAACGGGCAGCCCTCCAAGCTGGGCGCCCGTTTTTCGCGCCTAAAACGGCGCCTAAAAAAAAAATCGCGATTCTGGAGCGTTCTGCAGCTCCTTGTCTGCCTGGCGTGGCGCCCAGGGAGGCGGAGCCTACACTCGCGCCGATTTTGTAAGTGGGAGGGGGCGGGTGTTATTTCAATTAGTTTTTTTCCTGCCGGCAACGCTGCGCGTGCTCGTTGGAGCGTTTGCGCACGCTCAGTGTGAAAAAAACATTGGCACTCGGCCATTTTTGTAATTCTTTGTAGCTGTTTAATTTTTGAACATTATTTTTTAATAAAAGCACATTGCCATCAGCACATCTCACTGCAGCCTTCTCACTGTCTCCTCCCCGCCCCCACCCCCGCGGGAAGAACGGGCGCCTCCTCTCCCCCCCGCAGGAAAGAACGGGCGCCTCCTCTCCCCTCCCCCCCACCGCGGGCAGAACGGGCGCCTCCTACCCTCCCCTGTGGGAAGAACGGACACCTCGTACCCCCACCGCGGGAAAGAACGGGCCCCTCCTCTCCCCTCCCCCACCCCGCGGGCAGAATGGGCGCCTCCCCCCCCCCCCGCGGGAAAGAACGGGCGCCTCCTCTCCCCTCCCCCACCCCGCGGGCAGAATGGGCGCCTCCTCCCCCCCCCGCGGGCAGAACGGGCGCCTCCCCCCCCGCGGGAAAGAACGGGCGCCTCCCCCCCCCCCGCGGGAAAGAACGGGCGCCTCCACCCCCCGCGGGCAGAACGGGCGCCTCCCCCCCCGCGGGAAAGAACGGGCGCCTCCCCCCCCCCCCCCGCGGGAAAGAACGGGCGCCTCCCCCCCCCCGCGGGAAAGAACGGGCGCCTCCCCCCCCCTCGCGGGAAAGAACGGGCGCCTCCCCCCCCCCCCCCCGCGGGAAAGAACGGGCGCCTCCCCCCCCCCGCGGGAAAGAACGGGCACCTCCCCCCCCCCCGCGGGAAAGAACGGGCGCCTCCCCCCCCCCCCCCCGCGGGAAAGAACGGGCGCCTCCCCCCCCCCGCGGGAAAGAACGGGCGCCTCCCCCCCCCCCCGCGGGAAGAACGGGCGCCTCCCCCCCCGCGGGAAGAACGGGCGCCTCCTCTCCCCCCCGCGGGCAGAACGGGCGCCTCCCCCCCCCTGCGGGAAGAACGGGCGCCTCCTCTCCCCCCCCCCCCCCCCCCGCGGGCAGAACGGGCGCCTCCCCCCCCCTGCGGGAAGAACGGGCGCCTCCTCTCCCCCCCGCAGGAAAGAACGGGCGCCTCCCCCCCCCTGCGGGAAGAACGGGCGCCTCCTCTCCCCCCCGCAGGAAAGAACGGGCGCCTCCCCCCCCCTGCGGGAAGAACGGGCGCCTCCTCTCCCCCCCGCAGGAAAGAACGGGCGCCTCCTCTCCCCTCCCCACCCCCCCCCCCCCCCCCGCTGCGGGAAGAACGGGCGCCTCCTCTCCCCTCCCCACCCCCCCCCCCCCCCCGCTGCGGGAAGAACGGGCGCCTCCTCTCCCCTCCCCACCCCCCCCCCCCCCCCCCGCTGCGGGAAGAACGGGCGCCTCAGGCTGACTGCAGCATTCTCCGTGCCTGAAGCACTTTCACACAGGTAGGAAGATGGTTTATTTAATCTTTTCTTTGCTTATAAATGTTTATTCAGGTTGGATTTATTTGTATAATATTTGTAGAAGTATAAATAAGGATTTATTGTAGAATTTAATGACTTCCCTTACCCCCCCACCCCTCGTTCTAGACGCCTAATTTGTAACCTGCGCCTGATTTTTTAATGTGTAGAACAGGTTTTTTCAGTTCTACAAAAATCTTCACTTGCTCCATTCTACTTTAGTTTGGAGTACATTTTCACTGTGGAAACTTTGAAATCAGGCGTCAGTGGCCGGACACACCCACTTTTGAAGAAAAAATTCTGTTCCAAAGTAGAACTGTTCTACCTGACTAGAACTGCAGAAAAGAAAATGTGGAGAATTGCGATTTCTAAGATAGTCCGTTCTCCACCAGTTGCTCCTAAAAATCAGGCGCAAATCATGTGGAAACTTGGGCCCATAATCACTATGCTACCGTACGCTGTAAGTCAGACACAAGAACATCATTTTTTTTTAGAAACAGTAAAATAGTATTAGGCCAAATAAGTTTTGACCAATTTTCATAAATATATAAATATATTTAGTGTATTAAAGCCAATTGCAAATGATAGCTGCGTTTACTCTGCCCCACCAACCCCATCCTCAATAGAACAATCGAAAGAGGTCATAAGGATGACTGTTGTGGAAAATAGAACTATTCTGCTGCAACAGTATGATTCTTTTTTCACTTTCAACACCAGCCATCCTGATAACTTCAGTTTGTTCATTTTGTGCCAGTTATGGACAGTTTTGTGCTGTGGTTGATACCACCCAAACCCATTTTACATAGAATTCTGACAGCCAGCTGAGAGAAAACACTTTCATCTCAAGATCTGAGCAGAATTCAAGTGCCATTGCTAGAGGTAAAAGGACAGCATGTTCATCGCTGAATCACCAAGGCCCCTGATGATTATGATTACTTTTCTTTTTCCCTCTCCAAAAATATGTTATCTGTTCTTTTTTACACGAGGAGCAATTAAATTGTTCCAGATTGTGCATCTGACACCTTTCTAAAAAATAATATTAAATCACGATCTTCTATCTTCAGCTACCTTAAAGTGGAACACACTCACTGGCTAGATGTCAAATTTTATTCTCAAAATGGGGAAATGGAATAGATGAAGTGGATTTCCCCTCCATTTAGAAACAAATTATATTTGCATCTCTGTATCAATTTTGAAATGCCTACCAAAGTCACTGTTACAATGTTTGGGGTTCTGCACTAGATATTCTCTTGTTCAGCATCACCAGTCACTCCTGTAAGTGGATCTCACATCCTCCATGACCTGGAGTTGTAACTTTATATATATGGCTAAGTGATAGCATGACCCAGGGATCATAACAGAATCCTTCTTACTTGCAGTGGCTACTGTAAGCTTGCACATGCCACCATGTATATTTTTCTGTCTTTACGGAAGGCAGACTGAAACGCACTCTAGTGAGATGAGACACAATTGTAAGCTAACAAACTGCTTTATATATTACATAAAACACACAAACAGATTACTGAGTGAAACCTGTTCATTTTCTGTCCTTGCTAACCCGAACATTGACTCACAGTTTCCCAATGCATTGAATTCAAAATCTTCATCCTCATTTACAAACCACTCCATGACCTAACGCTGCTTCTGCAACCTCCTGCCCTATGCACAATTTGGCCCTGAGCACTTCTGACTCTGACCTTCTTTGTATCGCCCTTCCTTTTAGTCTTGTCTGGGTCCTACATTCTGGAACGCTCATTTTCTAAATCCTTCGGCTTTACTACTTTTCTCTCCACTTTCTGAAGCCTTCACAAAACCTATCACTTTAATAGTGCTTTTGGAACCTTTGCTTATGCTAACCCTTTTAGTGTCCAGCATTCTCAGGATGCTTACGACAGTAACGACACTGGGGCAGAAATTCCGCCCTCCTGGCTCCGTACTGAGTGCGGTATTTACCCATATCTTGCCCAGCAAATGTCCTGAAAACCCTTGCGTCTGATAAAAGCAGGCGCATAGCCAACTTTTATAGGCGTAAGAGTTTTAAAATACAGAAAAACATTTTAAAATAAAATTATAAAAACACATTTTAATGTTAAAAACCCTCCCCGCCATGGTAAGTTTATTTTAAACCATAATTTAAAAAACTTTTTTAAAAATCTGAAAAATATATATTTTTTATAATACAAAAATAACTTTAATTTAAATTAATAAAAATCTGAGGTGTATTTTTTCTTTTTTTTTATTAGTGTTTTGGGTCTTTGGAGGGGGGGGGCTTCTCATTCATAATAATGGGAACTCCAACTTACGGCGAACATACTTTACCTGATTGGCTGCCCAGAGCCATGTGACTGCAGCTCCAGCCCTGCGCACGTCCTGCCGTGCACGCACTGTGACACGCAGTCAGTGGAGGCCTCAGGACCAGGAACTCGCATGGGCACAGCAGCTTCAGGTAAGTGTGCATCTTTTTAAAGTTTTTCCCTTGATCGCCCGCGGGAAGCAGCCGACCATGTTTTCTGGGCCACTATTTCCTCCTTGAATCAGCACTACTCCAACTCTCTGTTGATATCCTGTGCAGGATAGTTAGGGAAGCCTATTGGGAAACAGGAATATTCATTCTTTTCAGCACAACTGAAAGCTATTTCAGGAAACACAGCAATTGGGTCAGTGATGCAGGAAAAAGACATGGGGTTGGGAGAATCATAGAATCAATGGGAGTCAGAGATATAAGGGTCAGATATAAATAGAGAGGGTCACACACAGAAATAGTTTAAAATAAAATAGAACAACATTCAAAATTGTAAAGCCTTTAGTTTCTTCTCTCACTTCAGAAAAGTGTTAAATGCTATAGTTGAAGAGGAAGAATAAAATGCAACAGAAAGTCAACAATGGATATGGAGAAAAAGTTAAAGGTACCCATCGATACAGGGATAGAAAAAAGGAAATAATTGGCATTTAAAAAAAAACTCAATGCCTGCCCAACCTTTTAAATCTCCCCACTTCTGTTTTTGCAGTTTTGAAATCTGATTAGTTTATCTAATATAACTGTGATAATATCATAAATTTATGACCAACATTGCCTCTGTATGTGCTCTGTAATGGTCACTTTGTCCTTGAGCAACAGCATAGCACTTCCTACACCACAATTGTCACTCTGACTTATCCAACCAAACTACTTTCTTCACTGTAGAAGAGAATGGGGCCGGAATTGTCCCGTGCCCTGTCCGGGGGCGGTAACCTTCCGAGAAGTCCCGCCCCTGGCATGGAACTGCCCTTTGCACCCCTCAAACGAGGCATTGGAGGGGCGCTCCAGAGGCATCAGCACCATGCTGAGTCCAGCACTGCGCTGTAGAGGTCAGCGATACGCGGAGTGCTAACGCGCCACAATGCCCTTCCCCTTCAGTTAAAGGGGAAGGCCGCTGCGGACTCTGCAGGCCCTTTGGTGGCCACCAAGGGACAATCTCGACCGGGCCAGCCACCCGGCACCCAAAGAGGAGTGCTGGGCTGCATGATGGCAGCCATGTTGAGATGAGGTTTGCCATTGTTGGGCCGATGGAAGAGTAAAAAAAAAATGGCGGCCCAAGGAGCACACAGCCTCCCCTTTAAGGGGCGCTCTGGGCAGATGTCAGCACCCATGAAGCGGGCACTGCCATCGCCTTCGCCAGCCTTGCATCCCACGGGACAATTTCCCCTGTGGGGCGCAAAAGGATCAGTGCTGGGCAATGTGGGGTCGGCGCGTACATCAATGAGGTATTCGCTGGGTGCCCACTGCCTCAGGGCTTGGCACTAACTTCAAATCCCCTCCACAATCGCAGGGGCAATTTTGCCCCAGGCGCACCAGCACCTCTGGGCAAAAAGGCAATTGCGCCCCATTAGTGCCTCCTGGCGGCGCTAACGGGGTGCAAAAGAGGGGCAATTTCAGCCCCAACTTGTCTTCTTTTCCTTATGCTCCTATTTAAATCAGAGATGTCAGGTTTTTTTAATTTTATAATTATTACTATAGTATGTCTCAGTATTTTAATGTCTATTCCACAGTCCCAGTTAAAAATCATACCTTCCTGTTTTACTGAAAATAGTTTTGTGGATATTTCAGAATGAGTGGCTAAAAGAATTCCTTATTAATTGACTTAAAATTAAATTCAATGGCTAATATATTAGTCAATCAAAGCTAGTGTTATTAAAGACTGGCCTGATTGCACAATTGAAAAGATCAGGCTAATGTTATGATATTTTTGGTGCAGTGCTCACTTGATAACATAATATCTGGCAATCCAATATAGCAAACATCGATCAACTCCACTGGCAGGCTAGCTCTCATGGTGGTTCAGCAAGTTTATCCATTAAGTAGCTGAGTCATACAGCCCAGAAATGACCAAGGTTCAATCTCCGAGTCAGTGTCGAGCTGGCTGATCTCAACTGAAGCAGCGTCAGTAATTCTACACACTGGGAGAGAGCATCCTCGGAGCTGCTACTGCTCCGGAAGTGTAACGGACCCTATTTGCACAATACTGATTAGATTCTCTTCTTAGGCAGTTCCTTGGAGTTGAGAATGACTTACATATTTGGCAAAATTAGATCGCAAATGGATCATTTATGTGTACGGTCATTACACCAAGTATGTGTGGAAGGCCAAGAAATCCTAGATATATTCCTGAAAGGATAATACAATGAACACAAACCCACGGCCTAAAGAAAATGAAAGGAAATATATATAACCTCATCAGGTCTCATCATATATCATTTAAATATATGGGGACATTTTCATTCAATACAGAACAATAGGCTGGAAATTGTTATCAGTGATGGTATCATGCAAATATTTAAAGTTTTCTTATCAAATTTCTCTCCACTATTTTAACGATCATGTTAGTCCATTTAAAATAAATGTTAATACCCTCATTAAGATAGAGTGGGAAGGAATTCAACATGACAGTTTTAAGTGTCTGTACAGTTACATAACACACAAGCATTCCCTGATTTAATATTTTCACGGGAGGACAGAATGGAGTTGGAGGGTCTGCTCGCTTTTTATTATATAAAAGAAATCCCAACTGAACTCTTCTATCATTGTAATGTTTCAAAATACGCAAAGATGAATTTATACCAGTGCCTCGCTGATGACTTGCCAGCTTTAAGCTGCTCAAAGTGGGTGAAAATGCACAGTATCAGTGATAATTGATATGCTGAAAATAGACCGTCGACACAAGTAATGTATAAAATAATGCACCAAGAAAGCCCAATATAAAAGTGTGTTGTATTAATTCTCAGAGCAGCTCTAAGTGACAGATTTTCAATGGAGTTTCAACTTTGTAAGGCTATTTGTGGAGTAGTTTGTTTTGCACTTGAGCACAGTAAATGATTCTTCCTTCATATCTGTTTTGAACGTTTTGGCATATGACAATGCAAGAACTTTACTATGGCCCAGAAATTAGGCTACTTACCGCCACGTGCTAACGTTGCAATCTTGGCGAAAAATGGCAGCCGCCACTTTCGCGCCCTTCTCTGACGCGGGACACGGCAGCCGACATTTTGGTGAGAGACTTAGCACTGCTGATAGCAGCACTGGCTCTGGATGTGCAAATATGGAGAGTGTGACTTCAGTTTGTTTGGACCTGCAGCTGAACTGAAAGTGACTAAGTACTAATCCTCAATCCCATATCCCTACACTCCTGCAGGGCCTAAAGAAATGAATTGATGGTGTTATGTATTGTCCATGTACATTAAATGTATAGTTACAATGGTGCGCCACAAGGGGCACTGTGGTGGGGGACCTGAAAGTACCTGCGAGACAGAGTATAAAAGTCTGCCCACCACACCTGAGGGGCACTCTGGAGTTACACAATAAAGGAGCAAGGTCACAGCAGTTACTACAACACCAGACTGTGTGGAGTCAGTGATTTGAGTGCTACATACATCACAAATTGGCGACGAGGACACGGATGTGCTCTTCACGCAACCATGGCTACTTTGAGCACGCTAAAGGATTTCACAAAGGGTAATGACTAGGATGCCTTTATTGAAAGGCTCAAGTACTATTTTATAGCAAACGACCTGACAGGGGACACGAACGCACTGATAGAGAAGCGTAAGGTGATATTGCTGTCCAGTTGTGGCGATGAGGTTTACCGTCTCGTCAGGGATTTGCTGGCACCCGCAAGTGCCAAGGACAAGTCATATGAGGAGCTGATTGAACTCATTCATAACCAACTGAAACCGAAGGAGAGCATCCTCACGGCCAGACACAAATTCTACCACCACTGCAGACCTGAGGGCCAGGATGTCACAAAATATGCTGCGGACATCAGGAGACTTGCGGCGCCGTGCGATTTTGGCACACACCTTAACGATGCATTGCGAGACGTCTTTGTTATGGGGATTGGCCATGAGGGTCTCCGTCACAAGCTGCTATCTACTGAACCTACAGCCTGCAGCAAGCCATCAACATCAGCCGGGCATTTATGACCTCGACTTGCAGCACCAAGCAGATGATCCACACGGTCTCGAACCCGGCAGGTACTATCCACAGGATAGCGTCCGTCATGGACAAAACTGTAGAACGTGGCTCTGCCCAGGGCAGAGAGCATGGACCTCAGGGTCCTGAAACTCAGAGTCCGCCGAGGGGGGCTAATCGAGTAGCACCATGCTGGCGCTGCGGAGGAAGCCATGGGGCTCACCGGTGCAGGTTTGCGGAGTATACGTGCAACACCTGCCACACGAAAGGCCACCTTCAGCGTATGTGCAAAAGAAACATGACTCACCGTGTGGCTGAGGAGATGGTAGATGATCTGCTGTCCAGCGAGGAGCATTGTGGTTTGGCTCGACGGGCATCCCAGCCCCAGGTAGAAGAAGATGATGTGTTTGGACTGTATACTTGTACCGACGATTCGGCCCCAGTGATTATGGAAGTCAAGATTAACGGAGTCCCAGTGAGTATGGAAGTGGACACGGGGTCGGGTCAGTCGCTGATGAGTCAGGAAACTTTTAATAAACTGTGGATCAACCCAGCTGCACTACCTAAGCTGGTCCCGGTCACGGCTAAGCTGCGCACCTACACCAAGGAACTGATACCTGTTCTTGGCAGAGCGGATGTGCACATATCTCACGGTGGCGAGACACATGGTTTACCTTTGTGGATCATTGCAGGCAATGGGCTGACGCTACTTGGCAGGAGATGAATGGGGAAGGTCCGTGGGAGTTGGGAAGACTTCATTCCTCCACAGACCGCTGTCCCCCGTGTTCACAGGCAGAGCAGACTTCCACCTTCGGATCGGATGGCAGCGAAGGAAGCGTGTGTGGGGTTGGGCAGAGCAGCGGCGGCCGTCGACTCTCCCCTGCAACGTCTGGGTGAGAAAGAGGCGCTGGGACCAGCAGCAGTACTGACTGAGCTGGAGAAGAGAGAAGGGTTTCGACAGGCTGCTCCAGCAGGCACCATCGGCCCGCAGGCAGAGGCGGCCGTTCGCGGGGCTTGCAGCGGGAGGATCGGCTGCGGCAGTGAGGAGGTCGGCTCCGGAGGACGTGTGTGTGTGTGTGGCGACTCCCGGGCAAAAAGAGCGGCTGCGTAGGGTGCTCCAGAGGATGTGGCGGTGCGGGCGCCGGTGTGTTGCGGCTCCCGGGTGCATTCAGAGATGGCGGCGAGCCTCGTGGCAGCAGAGTTCTGCAGAGAGAGGCACCAGCAGAGCACCTAAAATGGCGGCGCCCAGTAGAAACCTCGTGAGAAAAACAAGATGGCATCTTAAAAGGGAAATGTACCTGAGAGTCTTAAAGGGGCCTTACACCATTGGCGGTCCCCACAAAGAGACTTTTGTAAGGGCAAGAGTGAGTCAAAATGTTTACTGTGATTTGTATGATGACGTGATTTATGACAAGAGTTAATATTTTGATATTAAAATGACTACTGTGATTAAAATGATTGAGATGATTGGTGAAAAGAGTTAATATCACAATGCACAGTTAAAAGGGTTAATGGATCTATGACTAACATGACTAATGGATTAATGCGATTTCTGATTTTATGTGATTTATGCAATTGTTCAGTGGCTGCAGACAAGCCGCAAAGATAACTATTTTCTGAGAACAGAAGCAACGCACTAGTTGCCATACCCTGTCTCAGCGCAGCCCATTACCTCGGGCAAAACGGGGCAGTATGCCGCCACCATACCTCACCCAGTGGAGCTGGGATTTAATAACTGTTCAGTGTACCTGCAACCTTTTGATATAACTCTTCAACGCATACAAATGTGCTGTCCATGTGTACCTGCTTTCTACTGGAAATGATGTTTGTGTACTTGTATCACCCATGTAAGGACTGCTAATACCACATGCTTGCATCAGCTCGCAAGCATAATCTCTACATGGGGGGGAAAGAGGGAAGTGGATGGTCATGGACTCACACTCACAAATCAACCAGGACGAACAAGGCCGAGGTTACCGGCAATTTGCTTTTGGAACTGGGGGGCAGGGGGAAGTGAGATTTTATGTATTGTCCATGTACATTAAATGTATAGTTACAATGGTGCGTCACAAGGGGCACTGTGGTGGGAGACACGAAAGTATCTGCGAGACAGAGTATAAAAGGCTGCCCACCACACCTGAAGGGCACTCTGGAGTTACACAATAAAGGACCGAGGGCGCAGCAGTTACTACAACACCAGACTGTGTGGAGTAAGTGATTTGAGTGCTACATACATCACAGATGGGGTCATAGTGTGTAGCTGGTGTAGAACATTTGAATAATAATAATAAGATAGTTAATGTACCTCTTCTTCATTGGGCTTCCTCCACAAATGGGAGGAGCATACCAAAGTAATATAATTTATGAGTCGGGAGACCTCTGCAAAGAAACTAACACCAGATGCCAAGAGAGATATGGCAATGATATTACTGTGTGCAACAGTCAAATCTAAGCGCAAATGCTTAGCGAACATTTGAAAATTTCTGTGTATGGAGTAATTATTTCAATGCTCCATTATTTAATAAAATAAACAGGTTTTCATATCCATTAAAATACTGAAGAGAGAATTCAACACAAATGCATCAGCATTTTGTACGTTAACACTTGCTCACAATAATTTACAAGCTACAGTAATTTAGGGCTTTAAAACATCTACATTGTGGAAATAACACTTTACTTTTAGCTGGTGTGGTAGTGGATAAAATTATGGGACAACAATCTCTTAGGTCAAATTAAGTAGGATATTTTCAATGAGACTTCCATAAGGTGATAAAGTCAGCATCTTTTAAGTCACTGGTCAGTAGTTAATCCTCTGGGTATACTGCCTGAATGATCTGAACAGAACTGCTTGAGAAACTTGTTGAAAACCCTAAAGTCTAGTACCGACGAGAGTCCTCCTGATTTTTTGGGATGGCAAAATACCTGGAATGGATATCTGTTTTTTCCTGCTTAGTGAGACTTCCCTAGTTGGTTAGTGAGACTTCATAACCAACAACCTGTTCCATCAGAAAGACAAGTATAAGGCTTCGCTCCAATCACTGGCATCTGCTAGACTACATCATTGTCCAAGGGGGGGACCGCGCATCACCCGCACCATGACAGGAGCTGATGTCTGCTGGACGGACCACCGCCTAATCCGTTCTGTCATCATCATTAATGTAGCCCTAAAACAACAAAAGTAACAGAAACAATGCTGCAGGAAAATCAACTCTGGAGCACTCTAAGACCCTGCTAAGAAAGTCCTATTCAGCCAGTGCCTCGCTTCCAATCTGATGGCTCCCAGTGACTCAGAGATGCAGAATGTCCACAGTGCCTGGTCTGCCCTCAAGGCCTCCATATTTAGCACCTGTGAAGAGACGCTCGGTCACTTCACTAGGAAACACCAAGACTAGTTTGACAAGAACGACCAGGAGATCCAGGAGCTAATAAGCCACAAGCACATGGCATTCTTGAACTGGAAACAGCAACACAACTCGAGAGCAAGAAAGTAGCTCTACAGACATATGAAGACCGAGATCTAACAAAAAAATTTGTGACCTAAAGAAGAGATGGTGGGTGGAAAAAGCGCAGGAGATCCAGCAACTAGCCGACAACCAAGACGTGCGAGGATTCTTTAGCGCAGTCAAGACCACCTACGGCCCAAGCACCCAAGGCTCTTCCCCACTGCTGGCCAAGAACTGAAAGGTACTCATCAAGGACAGAGAGGCAGTCAGTGCCCGCTGGAAGGAGCACTTCAAAGATCTCTTTAACCAAGACTCTGTCTTCAACGTGAGTGCCCTCGACTCCATCCCGCAGCATGCTACCCGCCACCATCTCAGCACAACTCCAGCCTGGCATGAGGTAGAAATGGCCATCCGACAACTGAAGAACAACAAGGCCTCAGGAGCAGATCGAATCCCTGCCGAAGCACTAAAACATGGCGGAGAAGCACTATTGGCATGAATACATGATGTCACTTCTTTCATTTGGAAGGAGGAGAGCATGCCAGGGGATCTCAGAGGCGCTGTAATCGTGACCATCTTCAAAAAAGGCGACAAGTCCGATTGCGGTAATTACAGAGGAGTTTCCCTGCTGTCTGCCACTGGGAAAGGCATTGCAAGAATCCTCCTCAATCGCCGTCTCCCAGTGGCTGAAGAGCTCCTCCCAGAGTCATAATGTGGATTCCACCCACTAAGGGGCACAATAGACATGATCTTCACCACGCGGCAAATCAAAGAGAAAAGCCATCATCAACACCTTCACCAGCACCAACCTCTGTCCATGGTCTTCTTTGACCTCACAAAGGCCTTCGATACTATCAACCGTGAGGGATTATGGAGTGTCCTCCTCAAATTCGGCTGTACTCAAAAGTTTGTCACCATCCTTCGCCTGCTTCACGACAATATGCAAGCCATGATCCTGACCAATGGATTCAAAACAGACCCAATTCACGTTTGGACCTGGGTCAAGCAAGGCTGTGTCATTGCACCAACGCTCTTCTCGATCTTCCTTGCTGCAATGCTCCATCTTACCCTCAGTAAGCTCCCCGCTAGAGTGGAGCTAATCTACAGAATAAATAGGAAACTGTTCAACCTCCGTCACCTCCAGTCCAGATCCAAGGTCGTCCCATCCTCAGATGTGTGCCTGCATCTGCGCACACTCGGAGGCCGAACTCCAAGCCATCGTCAACACCTTCACCAAAGCGAACGAGAGCATAGGCCTTACACTAAACATCCATAAGACAAAGGTCCTCCACCAACCTGCCCTGCCACACAGCACTGCCCCCTGGTTATCAAAAGGCAAAGCATCCGGGAAGGCGCCGAACACCTCGAGTCTCTTCGCCGGGAGCAAGCTGAAGCCAAGTGTAAACAACGGAAGGAGCGCACGCCAACCCAGGCCCCCCACCCACCCGTTCTTTCAACCACCATCTACCCCACCTGTGACAGAGACTAGGTCCCACATTGACTCATTAGTTACCTGCGAACTAATTTTTAGTATGAAAGCAAATCATCCTCAACTCCGAGGGACTGCCTAAGAAGAAGAAGAAGTGAGACTTCGGAGGTACACCAGTAAACTGAAGCAGATAGCACCATCTAACATTGTCGAAAACCCATGGAGTGATCCTTGCTCATTTTGCTGCAAGGCTCTGTTGGCAGCTCTCCACCTGGGTGCAGGCGAGTGGGGTGTGATCCTGAGAATTATTGCCAGGCAAAAAGCCGGTGCATGGGCTTCTTGGCACCAATCCCACCCTGGAATGAAGAGTACTTCTTGGGTACCAATTTGGAAAATCCCAGGTGGTGCCACAAAAGGCCTGTTGCTGGATTGTGTTCTGATCTGCCATTGGTTAGTACTTCTGCTTTTCATACCCGTTCTGATATTGTTGCTTAAATGTTCCAGCAATTCCTCAACTTATCTTCTTAAAAGAAGCATTCCCATGAAAGGATAGTTGCAGTACTTGCTGCTGTAACTCCTGTGAGAGCGATATTAGGTGTAGCGCTTAGTGAGAACCAGCAATTGAGCACAAAAAGAACCATGGTAGATCTTAAGAAGAGTCTAGTTTTAACTAGTTGTTTGCCCTATCCTGCTCAGTGCATTCTAACCATAATTAGACCCCTGGGTTCAAAAATGTAACCTGAGTATCATTGGGCCCAAGTTTCTCCAGGAGTTGCTTCTTTTTTTTTTGGAACAACTTGATTTTTCTGGACTATCTTTTTAGTTGCAATTCTGGCCATTTAATTTGCGCCATTCTAAGTGGGTTAGGTTTTTTTTAAGTTCAGTTTTTTTTTTCAAAAGGGGGCATTACCAGCCACTTACCCCTGTTTTTGGCGTTTGACCAGCAAATAGTTGCTCCAAACTAACTTAGGGTAGCGTATGTTGCCACTTCTGTCCACACAGAAAAATCTTACCTAGAGTTAAGGAATCGGTGCAAGTAACTACATTTAAAGCACCACCAGGCACCAAACAAGGCACTAAGACCAAAGTAATAAGCAATTAATTAACAAATAAAATAGAAGGAACCCTGCACCTAAAGCACCAAAATCAATCAGTAAATAACAAATAAAAAATAGAACTCCTACCTTAGGGAACGCAGCGGGCCACCGATGAGGGAGCCCATTCGGCCAGGGCTAGGGACGACATGCTTCGGGCCCCTCCCACACAGCCTGCAGCACGCACTCACAGATTCGGCCTGCTGGGAGCTACTGCACATACACGCAGACTCTAGCGCGCATGTGCAGAGGTCTCGGCGCTGTTTTCAGCGCCGGGACCTGGCTCCGCCCCCAATCCATTGGGCCACGCTGCGCCACGACCAAAGAGAGGCTGGGGAGCGGCCAGAAAACCGACGTCTTTTTTCGACGCGCTTGGAGGCGGACAAAAACGGTGCACCTTGGGTGAGGGCGCCAGAAAAACAGGTTATAGAAGCTCTAGCCCATTGTCCTGTTTAAATCTTTCCATGACCTCACCTTACCTGATCTCTTTAACCCCGTCCCGCCTACAATCTCTCCACAGAATTTTGTGTTCTTCCGAATCTAGCTTCTTGTGCATCCCTTCTCTCTTTGCCCCACCATTGGCAGCTGTGCCTTCAGCCTTCTAGATCCTACATTCTGCAATTCCCTCCAACTTATTCTCCTCCATTAACACCCTCCTTAAAAGCCATCTCATTGACCAAGCTTTTGTTTACGTTTCCTAATATCTCCTTTGGTTCAGTGTCCATTTTTGCCTGATTATGCCTCTATGAAGCAACCGCCTTGGGATGTTTTTCGACATCATAGGTACTATATAAATCATAGGTACTAAATGCAAGTTGTTGTTGTACATGCATTCATACATTTTCAGTCAGTCAGGTGGCATGGTACATTTTCCATATCAAGACAGAACTTGGAGTACCAATCTATGGCTGGGATATTATACAGTGGATCTAATGAAACCTGGCGGAGCCCTTAAGCTTGGAATATTGTGGGAATGAATCCTGATATGATTGTCAGCCTAGATCCCCATGGTAATACCTTGTAGACCGATGGGCAGTCATTTATTGTAGTTTTGATTATTTGTTCTTGGTATGTTGACAATGACAAGGCTATATTTTTTGCTCATCTCTAATTAGCTTGAGAAGGTGGACTGCCCTCCTGCTTCATACAATTGAGTGGCTTGTTAAGCCACTTCAGAAAACATTAAGATTCAACCATGAAGTGCGGGACTGGAGCCAAGTGCAAGCCAGACCGATAGAGGTAGAAGGTTCCACTCCCTGAAGAACATTCAGGAATCAGTTGGGTTTTTACAAATAATGGCAGCTTTTAACTGATGTCAGTCCTTAAATTACTAGACTTATTTAATTCATTTTCATAGCTTGCATGGTGGAATTTGAGCACATAACCTCTGGGTTTGTGGTTTAGTTTCATTACTACTATACTATCGCAGCAATGTATGAGAGATTTGGAAGAAGGACTCTTTTCTGATGTTAGGGCCCCTGGAGCTAATGCAATAAGGCTTTGAGTAATGCATGCATTAAACACATTTGTAAATATGGAACTTTAGTTTAACAACCCACTCCAGGTTTCCTCCTCTTTTTCTACAGAGAAGTGCTGTTTCCAATTCCCTGTGGGCTGATGGGTGAGTTGCTAAGTGGTTCCCGTGG
Source organism: Pristiophorus japonicus (assembly GCF_044704955.1). Taxonomy (NCBI): domain Eukaryota; kingdom Metazoa; phylum Chordata; class Chondrichthyes; family Pristiophoridae; genus Pristiophorus; species Pristiophorus japonicus. The sequence continues at coordinate 41,623,538 of NC_091989.1, read as the reverse complement.
TTTTGGATCTCTGACATACTCCCATGGGAAAGCAGCACAGCTTGTATCCAATCTTCTAGTGTGAGTAGATTTATTTTTCAAATTGAATCCTTCGTACAAGATGCTCTGCCGCTCTTTTCCCAGGTCTGCCCCAATTACCCACCACAGAGACTGCAACCTGTGCTTGAATCATACTTAATAACTTTTGGGATGAGCCAGTGGCGGGCATTGGTCATGCTTATGATCTCAATACACAGTGGGCAGTGTCAGCTGTGGCTCCGTTGGTAGCACCCTTGCCTCTGAGTCAGGTGGTTGTGGGTTCAAGTCCCACTCCAGTACAGCCCTGAGGGAGTGCTGCACTGTCAGTGATGCCATTAAACTGTTCTCTCAGTTTGATGTAAAATATCCTGCGGCACTATTTCAAAGAAGAGCAGGGGAGTTATGATCCATAATAGCCCTGGATGTGACACATCACTATCATCTGAGGGGGGAAATTAAACCCATACAAGTGTGTCCCTGTTATGAAATAACCTCTGCCAGGCCCCATTCCTTCTGGTCCCTGGCAGCAGCCTCCTGCCACCCAAAATCCCAATCCCACCCAGTCAGCTGGGTTCGGATCAGAGACTGACGGGTCTCATGCAGACCAGGTTTGGGAGTCAACATCTTTCGAACGGACAATGTTCTATCTGTCTTGGTCCTGTTGAGAGTTAAGAACCAGACTTTGGACCATTTTCACTGGAAATGCTGACAGGAGATTTAAAAGAGATGTTTTAAAATTATGAAGGGTTTTGATAAATAAGTAGGGAAATATTATTCCTCTGGTTAGGGAGGAAGTGACGAAGGGTCATCAATTTAAAATTGTCACTAAGTCTTTCGAATGAGACGTTAAACCAAGGCCCTCTCGAGTGGACATAAAAAAATCCCACGGCATTATTTCGAAGAAGAACAGGGGAGTTAGCCCCGGTATCCTGTCCAATATTTATCCCTCAATCAACATAATAAAAACAGGTTATCTGGTCATTATCATATTTCTGTTTGTGGGAGCTTGCTATGTGCAAATTGACTGCCGCATTTCCTACATTACAGCAGTGACTACACTTCAAAAATGTACTTCATTGGCTGTAAAGCGCTTTGGGCCATCCAGTGGTCATGAAAGGCATTAAATAAATGCAAGTCTTTCTTTTTTATACAAGCCAAGAACAGATATTAGGTTAACATGGCTTCCTTCAAATCCTTGGATAGCTCCAAGGCACTGCCATAGAATAAAACAACAACGGTAACCATTCCTGTGTAGTTTGCGTTAGGTTGTACATTCCTCACAGCCAGACATTTTCTTGATCTGTATTTATGTAAGTCCTTGTAAGGACAACACAGTTGGTCATTATTGGAGGATCAGTGGCCATGCCAACACCTCAATTCACAGGAAGAAAAGAGAAACATAGACTAGGAAGTTAGAAACAGAATACACGTGTAAACTACAAGGTCTGTCTAATCTACTGTACCCCTGAGGAAAAACTGCAACTAATTTTCCAATTCTTCAATGAGAAGTGCGCCATTAGTGAAGTGTTCAACAATGTTATCAGAGGAAAAATAAATTGGTGCTATGCTTTAGGTCTCGGTTTATTATGCAACACTGGAATAGAATAGAAAGCTAGTTGCAACATCATGGTGCCATTTCTATGTGCATTCTTGCCACATGGTTTCCATAGACTGAATGAAGCTTAGCTATTCCCATTAGGGTAGATCTTTACATCTGTTGATGTCAATGGAAATAAAAATTGAGAGAGATGTAAAATGGGCTGCCAACTAACTGTCAGCTGTTTTACACTATCGCACAAAGTCAAGATCTACCCCATTGTGTCAGGTAGCACTCCCACATCTGAGTCAGAAGATTGTAGGTTCAACCCTCACTCCAGGAATTCATAGATTCTTAGGGGCGAAATTCGGTAATGCCCCATTTGGAGTGTTCACTTCTAAAATTTTGAAAAGTTAGTGCCAGGCGCAAACGATTGCTAACTTCTGCTAAATTGGGCTTTAATACCCCAGGAAGGAAGGGATAATAGAGGCGCTAATTATCTCAGTGGGGCACTACAAGAGCGCTACCACCAGAACGCTACCCAATTGCAGGTGACTTGTATTCAACAATCATCCTTCAATCCTTGACACTGACTGATTCTAGCTCTTAAGGGGGAGGTTATATTAAGCTACACCTGCTCATTTTCAGCAGTGCCGCATTTGAGGAAAAGCTGTGAGCTAGTGAAACAACTTTCTGGGATGGCTGCTCAAATCCTGCTGGAAGGGAGAGGGAAAGGCAATTCAATGATGTGGCATTGGAGGCATTGGTGGGGGCAGTGGAGAGAAGGAGGGATGCGCTGTTCCCTGAATATGGAAGGAGGCCATTGCCACAGGTCTTAATTGCCGCCATAATCCCACTTTCCAGCTCTTCGTTCGTATCCCTGTAGATTACGGCACTTTAGGTGCATATCCAAGTACTTTTTAAATGCGATGTGGGTTTCTACCTCTACAACTCTTTCTGTCAGTAAGCTACAGACCCTCACCACCCTCCAGGTGAAAAGAATTCTCCTCAACTCCCCTCTAATCCTGTAGACTGACACTGCAGATCTAATAATTCATGAGCAATACCAGTCATCACAAGCACACCTCCCCATTCACCAACAGTTCCATGCTTCTTACCTTTCTTCTATCACTGACCATCACATCATACTCTTTCTGACCATACAAAAATAAAAGCCACTAGAAAATGCACATTGCAATTTAAATTTATAACTTCAATCATGACATAATGCATACAAAAATAAACTAATCACCTTTGTGCATTCCCTTAGTGTCTGTCTTCCGTGTGCTTTTACCTCTCCTAGAGCTCCTACAAGGTGCTTCCCCAGTGGCTGCAGCGTGGGTGGGTGCTGACCTTCAATTGGAAAGACTGCAGATAACCTTGGACTGCGACCTCGAGCAGCTCTGTTCCTCAAGGGCCTGGCTTCAGACTGCTCTATCTTGGTCTGGGCTGCAGCAGTCTGGGTTGGTTGGCTGACAGGCAACAGCAAGGGCACTGGCGGAGTGGCAGGGTCGGAGCAGGAATGCTGTTATCATGAGGGAGGACAGCAGGTTCCTCCTCCATGGAGCTACTGCCACTCTCTCAGCGCGGATCTCCAGCAATCTTACCGCGGTGAGGCCCTAGAAGCCCCTTTGAACAGTGGTAGCCAGAGCCATGAGGGCAACAGTCTGAGCTTCCACTGTAGCACACAGATCTTTGATGGCTGCTGCTTGTGCTGCAATGGAAGCTGTGACATCAGCCATCTGACACTGCATCATGGTGGGTTCCATCGGTGTGCTGCTGAAGGTGACCACCTGTTCCAAGTTCTGTCCAAAGCTCTGTGCCAAGTTGGTGCTGCACTCCTCCATGCTCCTTGACATTGAGCGCAGGTTTTCTGGCAGGCTTTACAGTGCATCAAGCATTTGGTTATGTACACCCATCAGCCTTCTTCTGTAGCCTAGCCCATCAAAGTCCTCATCTGAGTCCTCTGCAGCAGAATTAGTGTGAAGCCTCGCCTTCCAGCAAGCTGGCACTTGCACTATCCTTTCCCCCTCCTTGGCTCCTGTGCACTTGTACCCAATGTCTCACCACGTGCAGATCCCTCTTCTATCCTAGCCTCTAAAATACGTGCAGTTTCAGTCTCTAAGCTGGTGGCTGCAAGTGTAAGGTCGAGTGACGGTGACTCTTCATCTTCACTGTCTTGTTCCTCTTCCTCCTCTGGCTGGAAAGGCTCCAGTTCTTGGTATCTGAAATATAAAAATGGACAAAGGTTGGGTTGTGGTGAGGGAAGAAGAGAAAGTAAGAAGTGCATGCTTACACCATCTGCAGCTTCTAATTCAGGTGAGATTGCAGGTTGAGGTAGAAGTGTGATGAGAGGAGGAGGATTAGGTATGCATATACCCTCGGCATCGATCGCTTCAGCCCCGCCAGTGACCACGGCCTCAGTTATGCATCTTCCCCCATGATGACCAGCACTGTCTCCTCCATGGGGGTTAAAACATTAGGCATTCTTTTCCTCCTCCAGTTCTTTCTGCTGCCTCTTATTATCTGCCACCTTCTCCTGCAAGAAAGAGGGAAGTGTGTCAGTGATTGTCCTGCAATAAGTTTGGGTGATGTGGTTATCATGCTTGAATAGCTGCCAGTGTGTGTGAGCTGTGAGTTGTGGGTGCAAAGCGTGCAACAGTGCTAGTATGAGGGTGAGGTAAAACATAGGAATTTAGGGTTGAGTACTGATTGATAGAGATTGTTGATAGGTGGGTAATGTGAGTGTAGAGAATTGAGCAGTGGATGAGGCTAGTGATACAGTTGGTAGGATATAACATTTGAAGACTTACCTTGCCAACTCGAGTGAGATCATTAGAAATCTTCCTGCATTGCATCCATGTTCTTGGAGCAACTCTCTGTGCATTGACCTTCGCCGCTACTTCTTCCCATTGCCTCCTGGGTTTCTGTTTGGAGGGCCTCCTTCCCCCCCTGTGGATACAAGACGTCTCTCCTTCATTCTGCCTCTTACACCAAGACCTCCAGTGCAGTGACTGACAAACTTGGTGCATGCTGTCTCGCATGTTCAGCCATTGCTCAAAGTATCAGAGCACAGATTCAGTTTACAAATTGACTCCCACCACTTCTTGCAGCCAGAACGCACCTCCCCTTTAAGTGGTGTGGGCTGCCTTTAAGTCGTGCTAGCCACTTGCGATATTGGGGCCTCCCTCCTGCTGCATGCAGCCAATGAACAGCTGGCTGCGCGCAGGAATAATGTAAATCAGCAGGTAGCACAAATTTACCATGCTGCCTGCAACACAATGGATGGGCGTGGGTTTATCGCACATCGTGATTCCCATGCCTGTTTTCGGGTGTTAGCCAATTCCCCCCCCCCTTGTGTCCTTACCCACATTCATCTTTCAACTAAAACTGACTTACTGATTATTTATCTCATTGTTGTTTGTTGAACCTTGCTCTTTGCAAATCGGCTGCCACATTTGCAACAAAATAACAGTGACTACACACCAAAAGTAATTAACTGGCTGTGAAGCATTTTGGGATGTCCTGGGGGTGGGGGAGAGGTGAACAGTGCTATCTAACTGCATTTTTTCCCCCTTTCTTTTTGATGTGTGCATGACACGGTGGATAAGAATGAGATTTTGCACTGCACAGAGTAGAAATTGGTTTGCACGTGGGCATTTAAAACACCTCAAGCAGGATTTGATCTCATGATTCAATTTTAAGAACTGCCTGCTTTCGTTCCTTGGAAATTCCTTTCTGTGAAAATGACTGGCACATTAACAAGATGTTGCGGCAGAGAGGTTATTGAGCTGACAGGAATTGGCTGTACACTGTTAGTTATAGGAAAGTTTCAGCAAACAAGCACAAGTGGCGGGGAACAAGTTCACAGTATTTCTGTAATAGTAAGCTTTTTCATGGCTATTTGTATTTGAGTGATTCGGCTACAATTTGTCTCTAAAGCAGGAACATATGCATTCCTAGTCAAAACATGCCTTCAAATTTAGGAACTAACCACACTCCATATTTTAAAGACTCCATCACAGTAGTAATCAACCTTGGATTGGGATCATAAAATAACAAGTAGCTAGTTTGTTATGTGATAGGGTTCTTTGAAATAATAAATATGGTAGCGCCCGAATTGAGGCATTTTGAAGAAACCAGTGGGATGTCTCGACTGGAATGCTGCATGTGCAGGATCCAGGAAAGTGGTTTCTGTTAAAAATGCGTCACACTTAGATATGTTTCTAAGTAATGACTGCTTGCTTTAATTAATACTGATATTTGAAATGTAAGGATGACATTGTCATCTGTGGGAATACACCCAATTTGTGCATCAGTCTTGCCATTCTCTTTATTTATTGATGCTGCTGGGCAGAAGGGAAATATTTATATTCAGCACAGAGAGCAATGCTAGCACTCGACAATGGAACATTGTTTTCTTTTGGCATGCAGTGTCAGAATCAAATACTTACATTTCAGGTAAAGCTCCCTCTATTCTGCCCGAACCCAAACCTCAGAGGATTATTTTTAACTGTATTCATGTGAGTTTTCCACTCCACAACCAACTATTCTGCACGAGCCCATCCCAATCACTTTGTACTGACAAAACTCAACACTAACCCACCCCAACCACTGCACTGACAAATCTCAATTACTTTTGCCCTGCTTCAGATCTATCCCCAAAAGGCTTACCTAGAAGTTTAGCTCCTCTGTATCAATCCAACCTAATTACTTTTTTAGAGGATGATTTTCTCTGTATACTTTAGGCACTAGAGAGCTTCAGAGGTAGTCAAGATGGGGTCTTGAGCTGAAATGCCGGTTTAGCCCGCGTTTAGAGCAAGGTGCCATCTTGGTAAAGGAGTTGACGCGCACGCTAGGAATGGCCACCCAGAGGATCATTAAAGTTCTGATTGACAATTAAATTGTCGGCTGGTCTTCATTAAAGAGGCTGTATGCTATTTTGGTGACTAGCGCTTCAATTAATGACCACTCCTAAAAGTCGTTGAGGATTTCTAGCACTACTTAAAGCTATGCTCAGCTTTCACTGTTCACTTGCTGCTGGAGATAAATTACATTTCAAGAGGTCTTTTGAGACACATCGGGGGGACTTTCTTGGACACTCTGCCAAGACTTCATCAACACTCTGTTAACAATTTTCTCAGAAATTCTCTGAGGACCTCAGCTAAAGAGTGCGAGTGCTGTGTCATTCTACCTTCATGGAGACCTCATAGGAGTCACTGAGAGAAAGGGAATGCTTAATCATGGGGATCTTGCTAGGAGTCCCCCCTTAGTCTGGAGGAAGAATGGGAGGAAGAGATGAGGCCAGGCAGAACAGCACCAGTTGCTGCAGAGAGAAGGTCAGGAGGGCGAGCTGGACTCCACCCCCTCGTGGGTACAGGACATCTCTCCTCCTCTGGATCTCCTCCGCCAGGATTGCCAGTGCCGTGCCCGAGACCTGTGTGTCCTCTCACTCGGTCCCTGAGCCATCCTGAAACGTGCTGCTGTGTGTCAGCCAGCGCGCTCCACATAATCAGTGGAAGTGGGTGTGTGGAGGCTACATATACCGCTCCATGAAAATTGCTTCTAAACAGCGTTTGCATGCTAAGCCTGCAGGTGTCTGTATTATGTGTAAATCATGGTAATCATCAATTAGCCCCAAATTTGTGGGCTAAAACCAGACTTTCAAACAGGCGAGTCTTGTCAGCACAGCAACCACTTAGCGTCTGTTTTCACCCTTTCAACAAAATTATACCCATGATCTTTTACTAGCACACTATCAGGATAAATGCTGAGTTAGTCCTATTTAATTTAGAGAAATGCAGTCTTAGACAGGATATGATTGAAGTTTCTTAAAATGATGAAAGGATTGGATTCAATCCAGTTGTATAGATGACTGAATGCGGTTACAGATGGTAGGACTAAAGGGTATGGATATAAAGTACTTAGCCGAAGAATTAGGTTAGATGCCAGTAAGTATTTCCTTTTGCAAAGAGTAATTGTACTCTGGAACCGATTACCTGTATTAAAACATGTGTATTGATTCACTACAGTCTCTTAAATGGCAACCTAACAAGTTTCTGCGAGAGGAGGCCATTTCCTGTTTTAGGCGGCAAGTTGTAAATTAGCCATCATTAAGAGTATCCGTAATCTCTTTGAACCTTGCTTGATTGTCAAGGAAGGGTTGAATGCGTAGGAGCCCTGCAGGTTCCAGTTTTAGTCATGCACTGCACATGCGCTGAAACACAGAACTTGTGATCTGTCAAGAATCCTCTTGACAGATTGTACAAATCTGAAAGAAAAGGGCATTCACTATTAAACTTCTGCCCAACAAATGCCTTTGAAATTGTTAAGCCTGGTGTAAGGCCTAAAAAAAAATAGAAAATTAAAATGTTATCACTCATTTATACATTAAAACCCTGTCCAATAAGGTAAGTTTATTTTTAGCCCAGTTAAAACATATAGGGCTAGACTTTCCACTAGGGGGCCTTCGCCCCAAAAAGTGGGCCTTGTTCCAGCGATGTAGGACGTCTCAGCTTTACTGATCGCTGGTACATAGCCCATTTTTAGTTTTGCGATTTTCCACTCGGCCTTAGGCCGGCAATGTGGAATGGGCAATCTCATTTTCGGTGAAATCACATTCGCCCACTGAAAGAGGAAGCCAAAAAGCTTCCCTAGCAACGGCCTTGTGTGAGATTTTTTTTCGGCTGACTGGTTTTCCCGCATTTCGGGAGTTTAGGGGTTATCACACATGCTCAGAAGGCAGAAGGCAGAGGGAGGGGCTGGAGAGAGAGAGAGAGAGAGGAGATTGAGAGATAGGAGGAAGACAGTGTGAGTAAAGAGGATAGTTATAATCGAATAAAAGAATTTACATAATCTAAATTTGAATTTAAATTTAATATTATATCAAATATAATATTAAAAATGTCAGTAATAGAAGCTGAGAGGAAAAGGGCGAAACCTTTTAGTGACGAGGCTAATGAGGCCCTTGTGTACGTAGTCGAGTCCCGGTGGGACGATTTGACGTGCGGTGTACACGGCAAGCCCCCACCCCGTGTTTATAGGAAAATATGGGCGAAGATCGCTGCGGTAGTGTCCTCGGCATCCCATGAGGCGAGGGGATCTGACCAGTGCCGAAAACGCTGGAATAGTTTGGTGGCTGCAGCAAGGATAAGTTGCATTTTAATATTTTATGTTTTACTGCTTATATTTTATATTTTACTGATGCATGCAAATGTTTATTAGAGCAATGAATCTCCTGCATTGCATGTAATTATTTAATGTTTTAGTTAAAACATGTTAACAGTAAATTGCAAATAATAATTTAAAAATTAATATGCAATGTTTTACTTTTGCATATAAATTTCCACCACGGCAGGAAGTCTTGCCATTGCCCACTGCACATCAGCTTTGTCTCGGTCTGTGGAGACCAAAACGGGTGGGTGCTGATAAAACACGGGGTGGGAAAGGACCTGGAGGGAAGCGTGGCTGCAGGTAGGGAGCCGGGTTGGTTTTTCGAATTAATTGTTAATTTTTTTAAAGTTCGTTCGTTCATTGTTGTTTGGGGTGGGAGGGAGGGGTGTGTGGGGGCAGGGGGTGGAGGGCGTTGATAAAATATTCGTTTTGTTAAATACAATTTTTTATTGATTTTAACAATTGTTGTGCCTACTCTCATAGTTACGTTAAGCATAACATTTTAACAATTGTTCTGCATTAGTTGAGCGTTGTATTATTGTTACAAAAGTTTACTTAACTTAAGCATTCACGAACATGCCAGGTCACTGCAGGCAAGGCAGAAACGTAACTCTACGGAAATGCAACTTTTGCTTAACTATAAATGTGAATGTAAATGTGACTATCCCCAATGTAAGTTCATGAAAATCATTCATAAATGAGCTGCTGGTGCAACAGCTTAGCAGCTGCGTAACTGCCACTGGGTACTGGTCTTTGGGGGGGGGGGGGGGGGGGCGGGTGTGGCAGGGGGCAGGGTGGGACCATGGCTAGATCGCCAGGCTGATTGGCCTCCCCTACTGCCTCTTCCTCCTCGCCGGCTGGCTCTTACGTCTCCCCTCCTTCTGGAGGTGGACCTGCAGCCCCATCTGGCATTAGTTGTCCTCTCCTTATAGCTAGGTTATGCAGCATGCAACACACCACAGTAAACTCAGTGACCTGGTCAGGATGATACTGTAGGCTGCCACCAGAATGGTCCGGGCATCTGAAGTGCTGCTTTAGGACTCCAATTGTACTTGACGATGTTGCGTGTCGCTATGCGGCTTTCATTGTAACGTTTCTTTGCTTCAGTGACGGGATTATGCAGTGGGGTCATCAGCCAACTGGCAAGGTCATATCCCTTATCCCCCAGCATCCAACCGACCTACTGGTTGATTGAGAAACAGGTCAGGGATAGCACTCTCACTTAGGATGTGCGCATCATGGATGCTGCCAAGAAATGTAGCATTTACTGTCATGATTATTTGGTTGTGGTCGACAACCAGCTGCACATTTAGGGAGTGGAATCCCTTTCTGTTACGAAACATCTCCGCGTTCTTTAAGGGGGCTTTCAGGATGATGTGCGTACAGTCTATTGCTCCCTGCACCTTGGGGAAGTCTGCTATTCTGGAGAAACCCAAAGCCCTCCCGGTCTGTGCCTCCCTGGTCATGGGGAAGCTTATAAAGTCCATCCTGCGAGTGTAAAGGGCTTCAGTCACCTGTCGAATGCAGCAGTGTGTGGCGTGCTGAGAGATATGACAGATGTCGCCAGCTGAAGCCTAAAAAGATCCCAAAGCGTAGAAGGCTAGGGCTGCAGTAACCTTTACCTCAACGGACATTGCGGTTCTGATGGTGCTGGAAGGCTGAAGATCCCCCTTGATGAGCTGGCAAATCTCATCGATGACCACCTTTCGGAAGCGCAGCCTCCTTAAAACGCTTTTTCAGACAAGTTGAGGGAAGATTGCGTTTCTTTGTACCTTCGTTGGCTGTACGCTCACCTGCTCTGTCTCTGTCTACACATTTCTCTGCCACCTCTTCGATTGATCCTTTCAGAAACCAGCGTGTGAGCAGTTACGAGTAATGGCGCAGAAAGCATAGGCCCCATCACTACCAATAATTATTTTCAATTGCTATAAATGAACTTTTCACGAAAGAATTAAACTACTCTATCCATTCCAGCCCCAGTCTAACATTAGGCTACCTTCACTTTAAACAATTATTTTCAATCGGTATAAATGAACTTTTCAGTAAAAAATGCCTAATCCACTAGGCTACTATTAGTAAAATTAAATATAATTAAAAATCTGAGTAGTTCTATCTATACAGGACCCATCAATCACTCACAACCATCTAAGCACGATTTTTTGGCTGTCTCCCCCTTCCTCCGATCTTCAAAATGACACCCGTAGTGCCCATTTCCTTCTGTAAAGCCGGGAAAAAGCAACTATCTCACAGCGATGTTTTCGGCCTTCCATCAGCCCAGCCTTGTGATGGCGATGTGCCGAAAGTTGGGATGGGCCTTGTGTGGGCGATCAGCTCGGCGATCAGTTTGGCAAAGTGAGCCGAAACTCGGGGGCTTATTTTTCCGGTGATATTTCTGGCCTAGTTTCCACTTTTTCCTCAAAATGGGCGATAGATGTCCATTTTGGGCGATATATGGGCCATAGATGGGCGAGGTGAAGTGGAAAGTCTAGCCCATAATTTTTTTTCAAAAAATTAATTTTTTGTTTCAAATATTTTGTTAAGTGACATTTTAATTAATGTTAAATATGTAATTTTATTTATTTATTTCATGTGTTTGTGTATTTTTTAAGTGATCCCCATTCATGCTTATGGGTTGTTCGGTTTTGAAACTCCCCATAAGTATGATTGGGAATTCCCTTCTTTTATTCGTTCAGCAAGCCCAATTGATCCCAGGGGCACTAGCAAACCGCATCCTCTCCTGGGATACGTGGGTCTCTATGCAGGCCTATGCATAGAGGCCCAGGAGCGTAAGTTGCCGAACCTCCTGGGCCACCAGGTAAATTTGTAGAGTTTTTGCAGATATGAGGCATCCGCCCACGTGAAGCCTCCGACCGCAAATTTTGGGCCAGATTTGGAGAAGAGTGTCCCAAAATGTTTTTCCTGAATTGGGTAAAAGTATATTTCCCTCAGTTCTTGGCTTCTCTTTGGTAGTGCTGTGGCTTGGAGATGGGCTAATGCTGCAGCGGTTGCACAATGGAATGGATCGGCTTAAAGGGCCTGATGATCTTTCCTCATCTATCTTTTCCTATGTTTGTGCATCCGCACCTTACCCAACAACTTTGCCACTTTACTAACACACATCCTAATCATGTTTCACTGATCTATCACATCAATAATTACCCAGTAACATTGCATTGACTTTTATTGACTATTGAGGAGTTAATATTCTCAAGTCACTAGGCTTCAGCAGTTCACCCATACATGACTCAAACATACCAGAATTTACCCTTCTCAGTGTTCCACAGCTTTTGTTTCGGTTCAGCAGGAATTGTTGATATTACTAATAGGATTACATGACATTACATTACATGTAGGAAATTTAGGACCGAGATGAGGAGAAATTTTTTCACTGAGGGTGGTGAACCTGTGGAATTCTCTACCACCGAAGGCTGTGGAGGCCAAGTCACTGAATATATTTAAGAAGGAGATAGATAGATTTTTAGACACAAAAGGCATCAAGGGGTATGGGAAAAAGTGGGAATATGGTGTTGAGATAGAGGATCAGCCATGATCATATTGAATGGCGGTACAGGCTTGAAGGGTCGAATGGCCTACTACTGCTCCTATTTTCTATGTCTATGTTTCTATGACAAAAAGTGGAAACTCGAGAAGATTTTTTTGAAAAACCCATGAGCTTTCACTGCCCACTTGGAGCTGAGCCAGGATCAGTATGGATAGGGTATATATATATACATATATGTAAAAATACACTTTAATTTAATGCAATGCAAAGTCACTCATACAAATCAATCAAGATTCAGTGAGAGAAACCCTTTGAGCTTTAGAATGCTGATCGTGCATGTGAACAACATGATACATGTCACATGAAATGTAGTCATTAACAGTCAGTTAGTCAGCATCAAGTATTTCAAAAAAGATTTAACACTTATTTAATTATACCATCTGAAATGTTCAGATGAATACGTTACATAAACTAAAGTAATAGTTTAAAAATGGATAAATTGTTCAAAAAATGAACTTAATCTTAATTTCTGATTACTCGTCTCTGACTAGCATCACAAGGCAAATGCTGTGGGAATCAAAGATTTGTGGTTTGTTATGCAAGTGCAATAATCCATTAAACTTCATGATACCTGTCAACTAGTCCCTTGTCATAATCCTGCGTTAATTATTACAATCTGACAACACTGTTGAAACATAGATTATAAAATCTGTGCGAGAAGTTCACTTTACAACAATACAACCAGACATCAGACATTTATTAATTACATTTTGGTATTTCACATTGTCTGTGGATGACCAGCATTTCAGATGTAGTTTGCCATAATGTTTATCAAAGAAAAGGTGAAATGATGTGTGTCCACACTGCTCCAGCATTAAATCTTTAGTGCTTCACATGAAACACCATGGGCCCAATTTCCAAAAGTCTCCCATAAGTCTAATTGTAAACTTACATTGGAACCCTGATTATCTCTCTTATTGCAGGTTACTCATTTTCCCCCAGATCATGGAAACTGGCTGATAATTGAGAACTTACACTTAATCTGACATAATGGGGGATCATTTTGACTTTGGGCGATAGTGTAAAACTGGTGACATTAGATCAGCTGCCTTTTATACATATCTCAAGTTTCTGAAAATCAGGAGTGGCTAATTTTATCATTCGTTTTATATTATTGCCCAAAATCAAAATTTTAGCTATGTGTGTGTATATAAGTACCTAATTGAATTCCCAGTATGTGCAGATAAGAACTACATTTTTCTATTTCAACAGTTAAATATTCCTGAACAAAATGCTGCCAGCCCAAGCTGATCTCGTGGACCTAAAGCCCTGACTCTGCTGGTCCACTGACCCATAGCTAGATATCAGAGATGCATGGATAGTAATCCTCTCAGGTACTGGCCATCCAGATAACAACCTCTTATTCTGCTCGATCAAGAAGTTTCATTGTGGGATATCAGCATATAACTCTGTAACACATTTGCCTCATTGTTACTATTCGGGGTATAAAATAATAGCTTTAATAGCGGCATGGCTTAGGTTAGGTCAAAACTGAGATCTTCTCACTCCTGGTGACAAAATATTCAGGAGGGACTAAATAGGAGGGTGGCTTTATTAATCAAAGATCCCATCACAGCAGTAGAATTCAGGGATGGTGAAAGGCTGGATGGATTTGGTTGCAGTTAAGGAATAAGAAGTGATTTGCTACTCTAATGGGAGTTTAATGTGAACCACTGATCAGTGGAAAGGAGATAGAGAAAGAGACATGTAGACAAATTAACAAATAATGCAGAAGTACACATATTCCCACAAGAAGTAAAGGGCATGCAGCAAAAGTTGGAACTCCTTGGGTGTGTAGAGAAATTAAAATTAAAATGGGATTTAACAGAGAGGCATGTGTCAAACCTAGGGCTAATAATACAGAAGGGAATGACACAGAGTATAGAAAATATAGAGCAGAAGCAAAACAAAATATTAAAAAAGGTTCACCGAAAAGTGGAAGGGAACATTTTATAAACACATGAAAAGTAAGAAAATAGTTGAAGAAGGGGTAATGCCAATTGGAGACAAAAAATAGATTCTTCATGTAGAGTGAAGGAATGGCAGAGATATTAAATTCATATTTTGGCTCAATTTTCACAGAAGATAGTGATAGTGGGAATAAAAGGGTACAAGAGACAGAGGTTGAACTATTAGACAGGATAATCATAGATAAGGAAATGGTACTGAACAAGTTGGAGTGGCATGAATTCCAGAATGCTGAAAAGTTGGAGATGAAATAATAGACTGTGACCACACTCTTTCAAACTTCCTTGGATTACATGGGATATACGACACAGAAACAGGCCATTCGGCATGTCGGCATTTATGCTCCACTCGAGCCTCCTGCTGTCTTTCGTCATCTAAATCTATCAGCATAACCCTCTATTCCCTTCTCCCACATATGCTTGTCTAGCCTCCTCTTAAATGCACCCATACTATAACGCTTCAACCACTCCCTGTGGTAGTGAGTTCCACATTCTTGCCACTCTTTGGGTAAAGCATTTTCTTCTGAATTTCCTATTGGATTTCTTAGTGCCTATCTTATACTGATGGCCTCTAGTTATGCTCTTCCCCACAAGTGGAAACATTCTCTCTGTATCTACTCTATCGAAACCTTTCATAATTTTAAAGACCTCTATTATGGCACCCCTCAGCCTTTTTTCAAGAGATAAGACCCAGTCTATTCATCTTTTCCTGATATGTGTACCCTTGCATTTCTGGTATCATCCTTGTAAATCTTCTCTGCACCCTCTCCAGTGGTGCAGAGAAGATTTCCTTTTTATAACTGTACGCAGTTCTCTAAGGGGCCGAAATTGATGAAACATAATTTCTGCCCGTTTTTCGGCGATCCCCAGGTGGTGCGTCATTTTTTACCGCCCGATACCACTGGGGCCGAGTGGGTGGAAATTTCATCCCAATTTTCTCGGCGGTAACTAGAGCGGAGTGCAGTGGGCAGTGTGAGGCGGAGGCGGTCTTTTGACTCTGGAATCATCAGCTCCGAGTTGTGCGCGCGCGGCTGTCAAACTCCACCCCGAGAGGCACCGCGAGAGGCCAGAGACTGCCAGCCTGAGAACGCTGGGGGGGGGGGGGGAGTGGTAGGGGGTGGGGGAGATCACTGTGTTGGAGTGGGGGGGGGGGAGATCATTGTGGGGTGGCCTGAGATCGTTGTGGGGTGGGGGGGGGGGGCGGTGCGGGGAGAGATCTCTGTGGGGGTGAGGGGAAAAGATCACTGTGGGGGTGAGGGGAAAAGATCACTGTGGGGGAAGGGGAAGAGACTGGGGGTGGGGGTGAGAGAAAGTGGGAAGCGAGAGAGAGAGAGAGAGAGAGAGACTGGGGAGTAAGAGCAAGAGAGAGAGAGAGAGAGACTCGGGGGTGGGAGAGAATTGGAGGTGAGAGAGACTAATAACATTTTTATTATAGTTCATTAATAAAGGAGTAAATCAGGCTTTATTACAGCATTTATATTATTGCCTAACACTAGAAGATACTACAATCCATTTAAAAATACATCAAACTGTGGAGACCTATAAAGATCTATGTAATATCAAACAAATCTATCAGTTCTGTGTACATACCGCCCACTGAAGATTCACTTAAAAGCATCTTCTCCAGGACGGTATGCAGTTCTGGTGGTATGTCATGAAGTTTTCACTTTTGGGCGGTATGTTGGCGGTCTGCATGGGCGGATGGTATGCATACCACCCGGCGGTATGTCACTGATGAATTTTCCGCCGGGCGGTATGTCGGCAGTATGTACCTGTTTTTTTGATGAAATTTGTGTGTTTGGGCAGTATGTCAATGAATTTCGGGTCCCAAGTGTGGTCTAGACAAGCTTCGATACAGGTTTAGCATAATTTCCCTACTTTTCAATTCTATACCTCTAGAAATAGACTCTAGTGCTTGGTTTGCTTTTCTATGGCCTTGCTAACCTGTGTCGCAACTTTTAGTGATTTGTGTATTTGTACTCCGAAATCTCTTTGTTCCTCTACCCCACCTAGACTCGCACCCTCCAAGTAAAAAGTGACCTGCTTATTCTTCCTATCAAAATATAATACCTCACATTTATCTGTGTTGAACTTCATTTGCCAATTATATGCCCATTCTGCAAGTTTATTAATGTTGTCCTGTAATTTGTTGCAGTCCTCCTCAGTATTGACTATCGCCCCCTGATTTGGTGTCATCCGCATATTTAGAAATTGTGATTTGGATTCACAAATCTAGGTTAATATAAATAGTGAACAACAGTTATTGCAGCACTGATCTGCTACTTGTCCCCTGACTCTGCATTCTCTGACCTTGTTCATCAGTCTATTTTGGGGCACCTTATCGAAGGCCTTTTGAAAATCTAGATAAATTACATCTACTGCATTACGATTGTCTACTCTCTCTGTTACCTCTTCAAAAAATTCAATGCGGTTGGTCAAGTAAGACTTTCCCCTTTGAAATCCATGCTGACTATTCATTATTATATTTTTGGTTTCTAGATGTTCTATTTTCTCCTTTAGTGGGGATGCCATTATTTTTCCTACCACTGATGTTAAGCTGACTGGTCTATAATTCCCTGGACATGTTCTATCCCCCTTCTTATATATAGGTATTACGTGAGCTATCCACCAGTCCTCTGGCACTACATCTTTTCCTAATGAATTATTAAATATGTGTAGTAATGCCTCTGCTAGCTCTTCCCTATCCAAATGGATATGGAAGCTTTGCCAGAGGAATGAAGGTTTGCCAAGATATCGCATCTGTTCTAGAAGGGAAAAAGGGACAAACCAGATAACTCTAGACTAGTCAGCCCAACATCAATAACAGTTAGGCTACTAATGAACAATTGCTGCTAGTTTATTTGGTTGGTGTCTTGTCCTGTTGAGGACACAGCTGGAGCAGTTGAAACAGGAGCATTTATTTAAAGAAATACTGATTGGTTCACTGCTAAAGGTTGCTCCATTTTCTGGTTATCGTGGCAGCAATTTGTAAATTGGAAAATTGGAAATAGGTAGAACTTACCACTAATTCAACCTCTAATGATGTTAGGCAACTCAACCATATTACTGCTTGTGTCAGTGCCAATAGTGACATTCCAGGCAAAGATCATGTCATGTCAATGACAAAGCAAGTAGTATGCATACAGCACATCTATAAATTCCCATCAGCAGCTTAACAGCTAGGTTTAATATATGTGCCGATCACCACCAACCGTTTGGTTTACACCATGTTGGTTTACTTCATTATAACAATTGGAGCAATCGTCATTGTTACAGGTTTCTTCCTAGAGAAACAAATATTCTATCATTTAAATAAGAGTCAGAGGCAAATCACTTGCCTTAACTTCTGGCAACACAGTGCAGCAGTATTGAATGGGTGATACAAGAAAAAAAAAATCACTAGAGTAAGATAATTATGAACATTTCTACTTACTAAAAGATAGTCAGGAACCAAATGCTATTCGGTGAACTTGTTGGGACAAACTGAAGAGAATTATTGTTTTAAAAAAAGTAACTCACATCAAAACTGGGTGAGCTACACAGCAACCCTTCTCTAAATTTAAAATGGATAGAAAATTTGGGGAAGTCTACCCACACAGAAGTCAGCCATATCATTCCAACATTCCCTTGAAATACATAGGATTGGTAGGAGAGGGAACTCAGGTTTGAGTAGTAAACTGGACCCCAACCAACGTTTCTCACGGGTGAAAAAGTGCTTCATGATTTCACACCTAACTGGTTTAGCTCTAATTTTAAGATGATGCCACCTTGTTTTGTATCCAAGACCAGAAAAAATAGTTTTTCCATATTTATCCTATCAAATCCCTTTATCATTTAAAAGATCTAAATTTAGAGCACCCTTCTATCTTCCAAACATAAGGGAATACAAATCATGTTTATACAACCCTTTAATCTGCGCTGTATCCCGCACCACCCCACCCCCCCACCCCGCACCCCATCCCCTGCCGCCCAAGGCTAATGTATCTTTGCTGAGAGTCAGTGCCCAAAACTGAATGCAATAGTCCAAATACTGTGACCAACGTTCTGCACAACTGAAGCATCATTTCCTCACTTTTATATTCCAACCTTCTTGAGAGAAAGACCAACATTTTTTCAGCCGTTTTGATGACTTTTTGTAGCTGTGCACTAGCTTTTGGTGAATTGTGTCCAGGGACTCTTTGCCACTTCACAGCTCCTAATTTCTAAACATTAAGAAAAGATTTGTCTTTCTTTGATCCAAAGATTTACAATTTTTCCCACTCCCTTAGACTATCCCCCTTTGTAACGTCTGGCCGCTCTTTGGCCTCAGAAATGTCACTGGCTGAGATGCTGACATAGGCCCGTGGGTAGGTAGTTCCGCAGTAGGGGAGGCAAAACCAGGATGGGGGAGGCCGGGCCAGCTGGGGCCCATAGTATATTTGTGGAGGCAGGATGAGCACTCAATTTTTTAAGTTTTCTGACCGTATCTTGATCAGAATATCAGTACACATGGGCAGAGCATTTGCATCACAAGTGCCACCCATGATTTCCTTAAAAATGCAATTGGGGTCCTAACTACATCATTAGGATCCCAATTTGCACATGAAAGAAGCCTACCCCTAATTTTAGGCAGGTACTTTGGCTGCCTAGTTGTAGGCCCCCATGAAAGCTGCAGTGGGCTGATTGTCAGGGTTAATAAGGTGGTAAGGCTGTCACTCCCATTTTTAACATCAGTTTTCTCAAATGAAAATGAAAATGGGCCCCATTGAAAATACTTCATCATGATGACACTGCCAGTACTTCGCAAGAAACTTTTTAATTGTAGGTATCTATTTAGAAAGAAAGAACTTGCATTTACTTTCTAATATTGTTTCAGTTTCAAAGGAAATAATACTTTAAACAGCAGCCAAATCAATTGCTAATATAGTTCTTCAGCACAAAATATTTTTGTAAGTTATCTTGAACTTTAGACATGAATGTTCCGAGTAATGTTTTAGCATATGAAGATGTATAGTAAAAAGATGGAAGATGTGTATTTATTTCATCCCTCAACCACCAAGCACTTTATATTCTGTTACACTTTCAAAATTATTGACTTGTTGAAGTTTTGAATTCAAATACACACTAGGCAAATGCATACACACTGTTATGCATACCAGAGTCCTTTGTGCACATATATACCATAAGTGGTTTCTTAAGTGCATGCACCTTTGAGTATGGACTATTTGCAACTGCTGGCACATGGCACATAACCACACATGTATTTGGATGTCTGTCAGATTTTTGGCTATTACAAAAATGTCTCCTTATATCTGAGGACATTTGTTCTTCCTGATGAACTCCAATGCAAGTCACATGGCATAATATTACCTCACAGTGCATTTTGGAACACTTCAAAATATAAGTTCCGATTTTAACACTTGCCCAGAATCAGGGCTGCAAGGGCCTAAGAGGGCAGCTTAAGGTGCAGGAGTACTCGTCCCACTCCACAACAGTGAAGACTATTGCCAACTCCTGGTCAGCCCCTTCCTCCCTCCTGGTTGCCTCCCTCCCTCATAATCAGTAACCCCTTCTCCTGATCTCAAAAACATCTAGATTGCTCCCCACTCTCTCAGTCACCCTCGTCCTCCTGGACCCCCCAATCACTTGCACCACTCTTCCAGGACCTACCTTAGGGCTGCTCCAGCAACACAGAACTAGATTTCTGCGAACCAGATTACTAAACCAGATTTCTGTGATGCGTATGAACTGATAATCTCCCTCTCCCTCTAAGGACCTTCAAGTCTCCCACTTTATTCATATTTAGGACTTTTCGGCATCTGTTTCCATCACTCCACAGATTAATACGTTTGAATATTTTAGCGATATATTCCCAAGTGGTCAGATCCTTACACTCCACACATTTACTTTCTGTCTCAGTATCTGTACTTGAATCAACATCTGCTGGCCTATGTTCTGTCTAATAATATCTAGTTTCTCTATTTTTATTTTTTCTCATTCTCGGTCTACTCTTTTTGCCTACTTGCTTTATTAACTTAATTCCTCTTGCAATTTATGATCATTTCTATGAGGACATTGATACCAGTCCAATTTTAGTAAAGCCCATCCTATCTGTAGAGATTCCTTGGTCCCAGAGCTTGTTGCAATATCCCTTCCTTCTACATCATATTTCTATCCAGTTGTGATGATTCAAAACTTCTTCCAGTCCCGTGAAGCATCTTGCGATGTTTTATGAAGTTAAAGGCACTATATAAATGCAAGTTGTTGCTCTGGTTGCTGTTGAGCTATTGTACTTTAAATCTAGCACAATGGCCCAAGTTTCCACATGGTTTGCGCCTGATTTTTAGGAGCAACTGGTGGAGAACAGATTATCTTAGAAATCGCAATTCTCCACATTTTTTTTTCTGCAGTTCTAGTCAGTTAGAACAGTTCCACTTTGGAACAGAATTTTTTCTTCAAAAGGGGGCATGTCCGGCCACTGACGCCTGATTTGAAAGTTTCCACAGTGAAAACGTACTCCAAACTAATTTAGAATGGAGCAAGTGAAGATTTTTGTAGAACTGAAAAAACCTGTTCTACACATTAAAAAATCAGGCGCAGGTTACAAATTAGGCGTCCAGAACGAGGTGGGGGGGAGGGGGGGAAGGGAAGTCATTAAATTCTACAATAAATCCTTAGTTATACTTATGCAAATATTATACAAATAAATCCAACCTAAATAAAAATTTATAAGCAAAGAAAAGATTAAATAAAGCATGTTCCTACCTGTGTGAAAGTTCTTCAGGCAGGCCTTTAGGAAGCGGTTTGCCGTCGGGACCGAAGGCTGAATGGGCTGGGCCCGAGATTTCGGGCAGGGCCCGTCCCCAGCACCAGAGGTAGGTGGCGTTGGGTCGGGTTGGGGAGAGAGGTTCGGTTCGGGTTGGCGGTTGGGGAGGGAGGGAGGGAGGTCAAGTCGGGGAGGGGAGGGGAAGTTCGGGGAGGGGAGGGGGAGGTCAGGTCGGATCCAGTCCGGGGGCGGCGTCTGGTCGGGGGGGGGGGGGGAAGCAGGAGCAGGAGCGGCAGGCGGGTCGAGTCGGGTCCGGTCGGGGGGGGGGGGGGAAGCAGGAGCGGCAGCGACAGGCGGGTCGGGTCCGGTCTGGTCCGGGGGGGGAAGCAGGAGTGGCAGCGACAGCGGCAGACGGGTCGGGTCCAGTCCGGGGGGGAAGCAGGAGCGGCAGCGACAGGCGGGTCGAGTCGGGTCCAGTGGGGGGGGGGGGGGGGAAGCAGGAGCAGCAGCGGCAGGCGGGTCGAGTCGGGTCCGGTGGGGGGGGGGGGGGGGAGCAGGAGCAGCAGCGGCAGGCGGGTCGAGTCGGGTCCGGTCGGGGGGGGGGGGGGAGCAGGAGCAGCAGCGGCAGGCGGGTCGAGTCGGGTCCGGTGGGGGGGGGGGGGGGAAGCAGGAGCGGCAGCGACAGGCGGGTCGAGTCGGGTCCGGTGGGGGGGGGGGGGGAGCAGGAGCAGCAGCGGCAGGCGGGTCGAGTCGGGTCCGGTGGGGGGGGGGGGGGGAAGCAGGAGCAGCAGCGGCAGGCGGGTCGAGTCGGGTCCGGTGGGGGGGGGGGGGGGTAGCAGGAGCAGCAGCGGCAGGCGGGTCGAGTCGGGTCCGGTCGGGGGGGGGGGGGGAAGCAGGAGCAGCAGCGGCAGCGGCAGACGGGTCGGGTCCAGTCCGGGGGGGGAAGCAGGAGCGGCAGCGACAGGCGGGTCGGGTCCGGTCTGGTCCGGGGGGAAAGCAGGAGCGGGAGTCGGCAGGAAGCAGGAGCTGGGCGTGGGAGGAACCTTATTCATGCAGCCCCAGTGAGGCCATTCGGCCAGGGCTAGGGGCTGCGTGCTTCGGGCCCCTCCCACACAGTTTCGGGCGCCTGGAGCTACTGCACTTGCATGCCCACTGTAGCGCATGTGCAGAGGTCCCGACACTGTTTTCAGCGCAGGGACCTGGCTCCGCCCCCTACAGCTCCTGCTGCGCTGCGCCGAGGGCCAGAGGACCTGCAGGGAGGTGGAGAATACGGAGGGTTTTTTTAGGCGCACTTTGTGGCGCGAAAAACGGGCGCCCAGCTTGGAGGGGCGCCCGTTTTTTATCGTGTGGAAACTTGGGCCCTTAATGTCTCAAAAATTCTTTGCATAACCTCCACTCACATTTTCCTATGTCATTGGCTCCTATGTGCCAGCCAGTTCCCCTCTCTTTTAAGAAGTTTTGCCACCTATTCCATTTTAGCAAGTGGTTGGCAACATACCATTCTCAACCCTTGATTAGGGCTCCAAAACAGCTTGTCTGTCCCCCTAATTATCGAATGTCCCACGACTAGAGCTCTCCAGTTGTCATGGGTGGCATCTTTCTTTTCCCCATTGGTAAATCCTTGCCGCATGGTGCCACCTGTGTTGCTCTTGATGACCTTCCCCTATGCCTCTGTTCTTCCCATCATAGAGAACTGTATACCTATTGGACACAGGGTTTCCTGTACTGGCTTCTCCTGTGAATGGTCATCCACTTCCCTTCCTTTGGTTACTTCTTTGCCAGAATCAATGCACAGTGAAAAAAACTTCACCCTTAAAAAGTAGGAAGGTTTTCAACAGCTTGACCTCCAATTAACAATTGAAAGAATAGAATCCAACATTTTGTCTCTGTTTCTAATTGTGAATTGTTCTCAACTGACAATCGTGATGTTAGGTTTCACTGTTGCTACGTGCATGTAAATTGAAATCCTTTTATGTGGAGTGAACAGTATTTCTTTGGTGTCAGCTGTGGCTCAGTGGGTAGCACTCTCGCCTCTGAGTCAGAAGATTGTGGGTTCAAGTCCCACTCCAGGGACTAGAGCACATAAATCTAGACTGACACACCAATGCAGTGCTGAGCGAGCGCTGCACTGTTGGAGATGCTGTCTTTCAGAGGAGGTGTTAAACCAAGGCCCTGTCTGCTCTCTCAGGTGGCTGTAAAAGATCCCATGGCACAATTTCGAAGAAGAGCAGGGGAATTATCCCCGGTGTCCTGGCCAATATTTAAACCCACAATCAACATAATAAAAACAGCTTATCTGGTCATTATCACATTGTT
The DNA here is from genome assembly GCF_044704955.1 of Pristiophorus japonicus. NCBI lineage: Eukaryota > Metazoa > Chordata > Chondrichthyes > Pristiophoridae > Pristiophorus > Pristiophorus japonicus. Next base: position 41,600,220 of record NC_091989.1, on the reverse strand, counting down.
GTTTGTGGGAGCTTGGTGTGTGCAAATTGGCTGTCACATTTCCCACATTACAACAGTGACTACACTTCAAAAGTACTTCTTCATTGGCTGTAAGGCACTTTGAGACGTCTGGTGGTCGTGACAGGTGCTATATAAATGTATGTCTTTCTTTTTCTTTATGATTTGTGTTTAATAGATCCCTTGGTACTTATGTCAGTTGCTTCTTCAATTCTTGGTGTGTTATGCACACCATTAGTTTGGACCCAATACTGTTCATTGCAATGATTTCTTCTTTCTGACAAAACCCCAAACATGGAATGTCTTTGCTTTGTGGTACTTTATGTTGAATTTAATTACTTTTGCTTTCTGAGCACTTTTTCCACTTTGACGACTTACAGTGGATGTGTTTTATGAGGAATGAATAGTTGCTTCTTCACTGTACTCTTTAAATTTTTATGTGGAAGTTGGACTGGCAAGCCAAGTGAGTGGGATGTGAGTGAAATTTTTCTAAATAAATAGGTGATAGAAAATCATTTAACAATCTTTGTATTTGAATTAGTAGATGTTAATAAACATTTTTAAAGCTATATCTTGCTTCCATTTATAAAAATAAAATTCACACACTAAAAAGTCTATTTACATGTTTCCATTCAACAGATAAAGAATTTGTTTTGCACTAGGTAATTTTTTTTCGTTATCTGAGCAATGTAATGTGGACAGATCACTTATAATTTTGCAAGACTAGCAAAATTAGCACTGTGCCCATCTCTGGCATGGGCACACTGTGTTAGCAGTGAAGAAGCATTCAGGAAGGATAGACAGAAAAGAAAAGGAGGTGAGGTAGAGTTGCTGGTTAAAGAGGAAATTAACTCAATAGTAAGGAAGGACATTAGCGTGGTTGAGGTGGAATCTGTATGGGTAGAGCTGCGGAATACCAAAGGGCAGAAAACGCTAGTGGGAGTTGTGTACTGACCACCAAACAGCAGTAATGAGGTTGGGGAACAGCATCAAACAAGAAATTAGGGATGTGTGCAATAAAGGTACAGCAGTTATCATGGGCGACTTTAATCTACATATAGTTTGGGCTAACCAAACTGGTAGCAATACGGTGGAGGAGGATTTCCTGGAGTGTATTAGGGATGGTTTTCTAGACCAATATGTTGAGGAACCAACTAGAGGGCTGGCCATCCGAGACTGGGTAATGAGAAAGGACTAATTAGCAATCTAGTTGTGCGAGGTCCCTTGGGGAAGAGTGACCATAATATGGTAGAATTCTTTATTAAAATGGAGAGTGACACAGTTAATTCAAGAGACTAAGGTCCTGAACTTAAGGAAAGGTAACTTCGACGGTATGAGGCATGAATTGGCTAGAATAGACTGGCGAATTATACTTAAAGGGTTGACGGTGGATAGGCAATGGCAAACATTTAAAGATCACATGGATGAACTTCAACAATTGTACATCCCTGTCTGGAGTAAAAATAAAACGGTGAAGGTGGCTCAACCGCGGCTAACAAGGGAAATTAGGGATAGTATTAAATCCAAGGAAGAGGCATATAAATTGGCCAGAAAAAGCAGCAAACCTGAGGACTGGAAGAAATTTAGAATTCACCAGAGGAGGCCAAAGGGTTTAATTCGGAGGGGGAAAATAGAGTATGAGAGGAAGCTTGCTGGGAACATAAAAACTGACCGCAAAAGCTTCTATAGCTATGTGAAGAGAAAAAGATTAGTGAAGACAAACGTAGGTCCTTTGCAGTCAGAATCAGGTGAATTTATAATGGGGAACAAAGAAATGGCAGACCATTTGAACAAATACTTTGGTTCTGTCTTCACGAAGGAAGACACAAATAACCTTCCGGAAATACTAGGGGACCGAGGGTCTAGCGAGAAGGAGTAACTGAAGGAAATCCTGATTAGTCAAGAAATTGTGTTAGGGAAATTGATGGGATTGAAGGACGATAAATCCCCAGGGCCTGATAGTCTGCATCCCAGAGTACTTAAGGAAGTGGCCTGAGAAATAGTGGATGCATTGGTGATCATTTCCTATGGACTGGAGGGTAGCTAATGTAACACCACTTTTTAAAAAAGGAGGGAGAAAGATAATGGGGAATTATAGACCGGTTAGCCAGACATCAGTAGTGTTGGAATCAATTATTAAAGATGAAATAGCAGTGCATTTGGAAAGCAGTGACATGATCTGTCCAAGTCAGCTTGGATTTATGAAAGGGAAATCATGCTTGACAAATCTCCTAGAATTTTTTGAGGATGTAACTAGTAGAGTGGACAAGAGAGAACCAGTGGATGTGATGTATTTGGACTTTCAAAAGCTTTTGACAAGGTCCCACACTAGAGATTGGTGTGCAAAATTAAAGCACATGGTATTGGGGGTAATGTATTGACGTGGATTGAGAACTAGTTGGCAGACAGGAAGTAGAGAGTCAGGATAAACAGGTCCTTTTCAGAATGGCGGGAGTTAGAACCAGAGCGGGCAGTTATACACAGCGGGACCTGGAGACAGAGCGGGAAGTTATACACGGCAGGAGCTGGAGCCAGAGCGGGCACTAGTGGGGTGCCGCAGGGTTCAGTGATGGGACCCCAGCTATTTACAATATACATCAATGATTTAGATGAAGGAATTGAGTGTAATATCTCTAAGCTGGGTGGCGGTGTGTGCTGTGAGGAGGAGGCTAAGAGGCTGCAGGGTGACTTGGACAGGTTAGGTGAGTGGGCAAATGCATGGCAGATGCAGTATAATGTGGATAAATGTGAGGTTATCCACTTTAGTGGCAAAAGCATGAAGGCAGCATATTATCTGAATGGCGGCAGATTAGGAAAAGGGGAGGTGCAACGAGACCTGGGTGTCATGGTTCATCAGTCATTGAAAGTTGGCATGCAGGTACAGCAGGCGGTGAAGAAGGCAAATGGCATGTTGGCATTGATAGCTAGGGGATATGAGTATAGGATCAAGGAGGTCTTACTGCAGTTGTACAGGGCCTTGGTGAGGCCTCACCTGGAATATTGTATTCAGTTTTGCTTTCCTAGTCTGAGGAAGGACGTTCTTGCTATTGAGGGAGTGCAGCGAAGGTTCACCAGACTGATTCCCGGGATGGCAGGACTGACATATGAGGAGAGATTGGATCGACTGGGCCTGTATTCACTGGAGTTTAGACGGATGAGAGGGGATCTCATAGAAACATATAAAATTCTGACAGGACTGGACAGGTTAGAGGCAGGAAGAATGTTCCCGATGTTGGGGAAGTCCAGAACCAGGGGTCACAGTCTAAGGATAAGGGATAAGCCATTTAGGACTGAGATGAAAAGAAACCTCTTCACTCAGAGAGTTCTTAACCTGTGGAATTCTCTACCGCAGAGAGTTGTTGATGCCAGTTCATTAGATATGTTCAAGAGGGAGTTAGATATGGCCCTTACAGCTAAAGGGATCAAGGGGTATGGAGAGAAAGTAGGAAAGGGGTACTGAGGTGAATGATCAGCCATGATCTTGTTGAAAGATGGTGCAGGCTCGAAGGACCGAATGGCCTACTCCTGCACCTATTTTCTATGTTTCTATGTGAAGAGATTGGCCACACTAAATTTTGTACAGCAAGCCCTTACCCCTATTTCCAGGACTGTCGTGGGAAACACAAAATTAGGCTGGTGAGAAGGCTGCTGCTCGCAATTTTTAAAGAACAATAGACTGATTTGTCCCTTAATCTGGCTGTACAAGGTGTTTCATCGCTATGGGGAGATGTATGTAGTGTTACATTTTAAATTGTGTACAATGACCACTGTGGACAAGACTCCCTTTTCACATGAGTCTTTGAAGGTCCTGTTGGACGAGAGCATCAGGAGAAATACCAATGGTAAGCGTGCCCACCTATACATGCTTATTATTCGGCCATAGAATGCATGGAACAAACCTAAATGCTGAGCGGGGAGACACCGTGAAAAGCATAGGGATAAGCTTTCTACCTTTCTACCAGCTTGTTACATCCTCAAAGAACTCCAGCAAATTGCAATGTGCTGCAGTACAGAGGGACTTGGGGGGTCCTTGTGCATGAAACACAAAAAGTTAGTATGCAGGTACAGCAAGTAATCAGGAAGGCAAATGGAATGTTGGCCTTTATTGCAAGGGGGATAGAGTATAAAAGCAGAGAAGTCCTGCTACAACTGTACAGGGCATTGGTGAGGCCACACCTGGAGTATGCATACAGTTTTGGTCTCCGTATTTAAGGAGGCATATACTTGCATTGGAGGCTGTTCAGAGAAGGTTCACTAGGTTGATTCCGGAGATGAGAGGGTTGACTTATGAAGATAGGTTGAGCCTATACACATTGAAGTTCAGAAGAATGAGAGGTGATCTTATTGAAACATATAAGATAATGACTGAGCTCGACAAGGTGGATGCAGAGAGGATATTTCCACTCATAGAGGAAACTAAAACTAGGGGACATAGTCTCAGAATATAGGACCACCCATTTAAAACTGAGATGAGGAAAAATTTCTTCTCTCAGAGGGTTGTAAATCTATGGAATTCTCTGCCTCAGAGAGCTGTGGAGGCTGGGTCATTGAATATATTTAAGGCAGATATAGACAGATTTTTGGGTGATAAGGGAGTAAAGGGTTATGGGGAGCGTGCAGGGAAGTGGAGCTGAGTCCATGATCAGATCAGCCATGATCTTATTGAATGATGGTAGGGCCAAATGGCCTACTCCGTCTCTTATTTCTTATGTTCTTATGTTTCCTCAATGCTCTTTAATTGCACAAAAGCTGCAAAGCACATTCTAGCAGGGCCATTAATACTTTCCACATAACAGTTCAAAGCTCTATTCAGAAGAAATATTGCCACCACAAAGAGCACGCATGCTACTTTGGAGTGCCCTCAGACAGCAACTTAAGTGGATTGAGAAAAGGGGTGGTATTTTAGGATGCTCAAACAGTTGCTACTGTTTTCCCCATCCCAGTGCCCCTCCCCCAGTGGTCTACATAAGAACATAAGAATTAGGAACAGGAGTAGGCCATCTAGCCCCTCGAGCCTGCTCCGCCACTCAAGATCATGGCTGATCTGGTCCTGGACTCAGCTCCACTTACCCGCCTGCTCTCCGTAACCCTTAATTCCCTTATTGGTTAAAAATCTATCTATCTGTGATTTGAATACATTCAATGCCTCAACTGCTTCCTTGGGCAGAGAATTCCACAGATTCACAACCCTCTGGGAGAAGAAATTCCTTCTCAACTCTTAAATTGGCTCCCCTGTATTTTGAGGCTGTGCCCCCTAGTTCTAGTCTCCCCGACCAGTGGAAACAACCTCTCTGCCTCTATCTTGTCTATCCCTTTCATTATTTTAAATGTTTCTATAAGATCACCCCTCATCCTTCTGAACTCCAACGAGTAAAGACCCAGTCTACTCAATCTATCATCATAAGGTAAACCCCTCATCTCCGGTATCAGCCTAGTGAATCGTCTCTGTACCCCCTCCACAGCTAGTATATCCTTCCTTAAGTAAGGTGACCAAAACTGCACACAGTACTCCAGGTTCGGCCTCACCAATACCCTGTACAGTTGCAGCAGGACCTCCCTGCTTTTGTACTCCATCCCTCTCGCAATGAAGGCCAACATTCCATTCGCCTTCTGATTACCTGCTGCACCTGCAAACTAACTTTTTGGGATTCATGCACAAGGATCATGTGGCGGTCGGAAGAGAGGGCTGTGGCTGGTGAGGTGACCAGGGTCAGGGACCTGCTCGATGGCGGAGGAGCGGGCTGGATGGCGCCAGTCACGCTGGCGCGGCGCCTAAATTCTGCCAACGTCCGCCGCGCGGCCGATGCCATCGAGTCGCTAAAAACAGCTCTGGGCCCTGACTCCGTTAGGTGTATCGAGGAGGCTCAAGCACGTGGGGAGATCCCGTCCGAACTGACCCCCGTCCGGACGGAATTCCTCATCGGCGCCAAACCCCGGAACCTCCCTCGGGGGCCGGCGCCTCACAACTTGAGCCGCCTCGGGGAAATCCCCTCCGTGCCTTTCAGTTCCGCGCGGAGGGGTTTCCTGTACGGGCTGCTCCTGCACACCCTCAACTTTGCCATCCTCGCCGGCCGTCCGGACACGCCATGGCGCACCATCTTGCCGTCCGGAGGAGGCGGGGGTCCCCGATGGAGGGCACTCTACGCAGGGGTCCTCCCACTATTCATCGGGGACTTGGCCTGGAGGGTGGTGCACGGAGCAGTGCCGTGCAACAAATTTTTAAGCCGGTTCACGGACTCCCAGGCCGCCTGCAATTTCTGCGGTCTGGAGGAGTCCGTGTTCCATGTTTTTATTGAGTGCACAAGGTTGCAGCCCCTGTTCCATTATTTGAAGGGGCTGCTCCTGAAATTCTGGCTGCACTTCAGTCCCACTCTCCTGATCTTTGGGCACCCTGTGCGGAGGGGAGCGGGTAGGTCCGAAGGCCTCCTCGTAGGACTGCTCCTGGGCACGGCCAAGGGTGCCATCAGCCGGTCCAGGCAGCGGGCGGTCGAGGGGGTCGTTCAACCTGACTGCCTGCCTCTCTTCCGCTCTTACATCCGGTCCAGGGTGTCCTTGGAGATGGAGCACGCGGTGTCCACCGGTACGCTCGCGGCCTTCCGCGAGAGGTGGGCACCGGAGGGACTGGAGTGCATCATCACGCCCGGCAACCAAATTTTAATTTGATTTTACGTTTTAAAGTTAATTTGTTTTAATTGCCGGTGCTTTTAGTGTCCCCTTCCCTTTTATAGGGGGCACTGGGGAAAAATTGTGATTTTAGTGCCCAAAAAAAAAAAAACAAAAAAAAAACACAAAAAAAGGGGGAAAAAATGGGCCTTGTAAATGTCTGGAGTGTCACCCAGGTCGGGTAGCACAGTTTAATGTTTATGTTTTCGCAGGTAGACTCTAAAAGAGTTTCATGCACAAGGAGGAGTGCATCATCACGCCCGGCAACCAAATTTTAATTTGATTTTACGTTTTAAAGTTAATTTGTTTTAATTGCCGGTGCTTTTAGTGTCCCCTTCCCTTTTATAGGGGGCACTGGGGAAAAATTGTGATTTTAGTGCCCAAAAAAAAACAAAAAAAGAAAAACACAAAAAAAAAACAAAAAAAAAAGGGGGGAAAAAAAAAGGGCCTTGTAAATGTCTGGAGTGTCACCCAGGTCGGGTGGCACCGTTTAATGTTTTATGTTTTGCAGATGAACTCCAAAAAGAGTTTCATGCACAAGGAGACCCCCAGGTCCCTCTGCACCGCAGCATGTTGTAATTTCTCCCCATTCAAATAATATTCCCTTTTACTGTTTTTTTTTCCAAGGTGGATGACCTCACATTTTCCGACATTGTATTCCATCTGCCAAACCTTCGCCCATTCGCTTAATCTATCTAAATCTCTTTGCAGCCTCTCTGTGTCCTCTACACAACCCGCTTTCCCACTAATCTTTGTGTCATCTGCAAATTTTGTTACACTACACTCTGTCCCCTCTTCCAGGTCATCTATGTATATTGTAAACAGTTGTGGTCCCAGCACCGATCCCTGTGGTACACCAATAACCACCGATTTCCAACCCAAAAAGGCCCCATTTATCCCGATTCTCTGCTTTCTGTTAGCCAGCCAATTCTTGATCCATGCTAATACATTTCCCACCTTCCCCCCTCTCGATCACGCTCCCTTTCTCGGTCGCCCTCCTCCTGATTGCTTCTCGTTTACCGACCTACCTGAGGGCAGCTGCTGGTGATGCAGTGACTTGAAATTCAAAGCCACTTCACCGGCGTGCAGCTTAGGGACACTAATCAGGTGTCCGCAGCTTGCTGTCTGATCTAAATGAAGCTTGAGGCCCAATATCAGATGTGCCTCGGGCCTACCAGTTCAGGTAGAATTACTAGGTCAATGTATTTATAGCTGAGAGAAACAAGGAGAACTTCCTCCTCTTCTTGGAGTAATATTTAATCTAAATTGGCAGATGGCAACTGTCATTACATGTGCAATTTCTTTGCAATGGAAATTTGATAATCATTGCGTTTTACTTCAATACACATATATATAACCTTAGAGAATAATAAAATGTTGCTTTTTGAATAAAATAAAATACATTGGGGGAGAAATTGGCTTCCTTTGCGTCTCCAGATTTGGTGGGGCGGGGAGGGTAGGGATGGACGCCGATAACGGGACGCTAAGGGCTTATCGACCGGGCGCTGCAAAATCACTGATGCCTGCGAACTTCCATGGCGGGTTAGCACTGATGCTAAAACTTATTGTTTCAATCTCCTGCGACCCGAAGATCATGACGTCATCTGGTGCGCAGCGCCCTGTTATCACCCCAGATGTAAAATTTGCATCCGCCCCCTGGAACTTTACCGGGCAACCACAACGGCAGCTGCAAGAGGTGTTGTCACCTTGGCTGGCCGCTTGGGGAGCATTAATTAAAGGCAGAGGTGGTCAGGTAGGCCAATTCTGTCCTCAGTGTGCTGGATTTTGCTCTTTTTATACCCCGCAATTAGCCTGCCTGGCATACTGTTGGAGTGCTTGGGGCTGCTATGCACGTATTGCAGGTGCCATCAACGAACATATACAGCCTTAGGCTTCAATGACCGCAGCATTGACCCTTACCTTTTAACGGAGGGAAGGAGTCTGTACACCGGCAGTGCTACACGGCACATAAGAACATAAGAACATAAGAAATAGGAGCAGGAGTAGGCCATTTGGCCCCTCAAGCCTGCTCCGCCATTCAATAAGATCATGGCTGATCTGATCATGGACTCAGCTCCACTTCCCTGCTCACTCCCCATAACCCTTTACTCCCTTATCGCTCAAAAATCTGTATCTCCACTTTAAATATATTGAATGACCCAGCCTCCACAGCTCTCTGGGACAGAGAATTCCATAGATTTACAATCCTTTGAGAGAAGAAATTTCTCCTCATATCAGTTTTACATGGGGCGGTCCCTTATTCTAAGACCATGGGTCCAAATTTGACCCACCCGCTTTTTTGGCGCATTCACTGGAGATGCGCCGACTTCCTAGGGTGAAAATGGCGCAGAAAAGATCTCTCCGGATTCTGGCCACTCTGTGGCCTCTCCCATGGCGTGGTCTGTCCATTAGGGGGTGGAGCTAGGGCTCTGCACGAAAAGCAGTGCCGGCAGCTCAATGCATGCGCACTGGAGGTTTTGCGCATGCGCAGTAGCTCCTGCCCCCAGCCGGAGAATCCTCGGAGAGAAGTCCTTGTCGGAGAGAGAAGTCCTTGTCAGAGAGAAGTCCTTGTCGGAGAGAAGTGCTGGAAGTCGTCGGAGAGAAATCCTCGGAGAGAAGTCCTGGAAGTCCTCGGAGAGAAGCCCTCGGAGAGAAGTCCTGGAAGTCATTGGAGCGAATTCCTTGGAGCGAAGTCCTCGGAGAGTTGGAGAGTCCTCGAGAGAGTCGGAGTCAGAGAGAGAGAGTCGGAGTCGGAGAGAGTCGGAGAGGAGTCGGAGCCGGCCCGCTGGCTTCCCGAGCCGAGTTAGGAAGGTAGCACAAGTTTTATTTTTTATTTATTATTGATGTTTTTTCTGCTTCTTGAATGTTGTTGTGAAGGTGTTTAGTGCTTTATAAGGTCCTCTCCACTTCCCTCCACCCCCCCACCCCACCCACCCCCATCTCTGCTTACCTGCGCTGATTTCTTAACTTTCAAAGGTTTTCTGTGCGGCCACAAGTGGCCACATATGCTGGCCTATGTTAGTTTGGAGCAACTATTAGCTGTCCAAACTGGTTTAAATGGCCAAAACGGGTGTAGGTGGCTGGTAACATCGCCTTTTGAAAAAAAAACTAAACTTCAAATAAATCCTAACTATCTCACTTCACTGGCACAAATTAAATGTGCAGAATGGGGATTTTTAAAATATTCCAGAAAAATCAAGTTGCTCCAAAAAAAACGGAGCAACTCCTGGGCAAATTTGGGCCCAATGTCTCCTAGTTTTAGTTTCCCCTATGAGTGGAAATATCCTCTCTGCATCCACCTTGTCGAGCCCCCTCATTATCTTATCAGTTTCAATAAGATCACCTCTCATTCTTCTGAACTCCAATGTGTAAAGGCCCAACCTACACAACCTATTCTCATAAGTCAACCCCCTCATCTCTGGAATCAATCTAGTGAACCTTCTCTGAACAGCCTCCAATGCAAGTATATCCTTCTGTAAATACGGAGACCAAAACTGTACGCAGTACTCCAGTTGTGGCCTCCCCAATACCCTGTACAGTTGTAGCAGGACTTCTCTGCTTTTATACACTATCCCCCTTGCAATAAAGGCCAACAGCATTGTGCAGCGCTCTGCCGATACCGCCCCTCTCATTCCATTTAGTTGACTAAGCAAAGTGATAGCACTTGATTTAACACTCCACTTCCTTCTTGGAGCACTAAAGTGGAAGTTCCCGTCGGAATCAATTGTGTAACGCCCGGCGATATTCCCACAAAAGTTAGCGCCCCAAACGGGACGCTACGCAATTTCTAGCCCACAAACTTTTGTTACAGTTTTTATTTGGCTGAAGAAAGATGTGACTACAAAGAGTTCTTTATATTATACTAGAAAACGACATACTCGTCGTCATTGAAACTGAAAATGCTGGAAATACTCAGCAGGTCAGGCAGCATCTGTGAAGAGAGAAACAGAGTTAACGTTTCAGGTCGAGGACCGTTCGTTGGAACTGGAAAAAGTTAGAGAAATTGCCGGTGATAGGCAAGTGCAGGGGCAAGGGAAGCGGGGAGGGAGGAAAGAGAAAAGGGTGGAAAGCAGGAAAGATTAAATGACAAAAGCCTTACTGAGCGTAATGTTCCTTGACCAGCCTGGATAGACAGACTGCCAGAGGTGGATTTATGAACTGATCAAAATTCATGAGTAGATGTTTCAAAAAGAGACCCTGTACTACTAGCTCACATCACCCAACTAATTTATAACTAATTACATTTTTAAAAAGACCTTACACATAGCTGAGTAAAAAAATGTGAGGTATACTTTTAAAGATAGCTCACTGACAGTGAACAGATGTCAGACTGCAACATGGTATTAGTAATGCATTAAAGCATTATTATGAAATGCCTTTACTTGCTATTTTAGAACCACTATTAAAGCAACGGAGCAATTTCTATACAAATACATCAGCATGCACTAGGAGCAAGTCCTGTAAGTTGAAAAGCTTTTTTTAATAGCTTTTCCTGAAATGATGACATTTATTGCATTATTCAAGTAGTATTCTGAACATATCACTGCAAGTTTTAGAAAAGCTGATATAAACTACTGTTTAAGTTATTTTATCTGATGCACAAACCATTTACTGTCATTTCCAAGTGGGATGGTGAAAGTGTACTGAATAATGGTGGATACAGGGACGAGTTCAGCTTGAGTTTTGAACTGTTACTAATGATGCACTGTGGCTCAATTAGGTGCTTGAAAGCACAAGGTGGTCTCTGTTAAGCATGCATAATTAATGAAATAGAAACACCAAATCAACATGAAAAACATCAAACTGGCCTATTTCAGTCTTTGCTTCTCAACAATTGTGTTGCCTAGAATATGAAAATGCTAATATCAAGAGTACTTAGAATCATTGAATTATACAATGGTTACAGCACAGAAGGAGGCCATTCGGCCCGTCGAGCCCATGCCGGCTCCCTGCAAGAGCACTTCAGCTAGTCCCACTCCCCCGCCCTTTCCCCATAGCTCTGCAATATTTTTTTCCTACAGGTATTTATCCAATTCCATTTTGATCGCCACGATTGAGTCTGCCTTCACCAGCCTTTCAGGCAGTGCATTCCAGATTATAACCACTCACTGCGTAATGAGATTTGCAGTGCAATCGATTTATTAGTATATTTAGATATAATTATCCAATACAAAGCATGATCTGATGCTTTGTATAAATCAAAATTGTAGTAATTATATATATTGGTGCATTAAATTAATCAACATTAGATTGCGACTACACAGGTAGCCTTTCAAAAATAATGTCTGGGCTACCCTTCCATTGATTGAATGGGAAGTGCTGTTCTTGAATTATTGGCCTCGATTTTACCCTGGGTGGGATTGGTATATTAGGGGTGGGCGACTAGCTGGGCCTTATTTACATGTTCAAAATTGGGCTCCCGCCCATACTTGGCAAGAATCACTGCCTGGACAACGGGCAGGAGCGGGAATTCGGGAACCAAAGGAACAAAAAGAGGGGTGTGCATGTCACACATGGAGAGATGTAACCGCTAGTTTGTTTTTCATACCTTCGCATTCTTCCCTTGGAGAATAGCATGAAGCAGTGAAAGGATTCACAGGCAGATTATCAGTCTGACAGGCCGCAGCATGAACATTCCTTCCATGGCCCGAACCATCTTTATACCAGCTGATAGGGTGGTTAGTCCTATATGGACTTCCACAACCCATACGATGAAGAGACCACATAGATATGGGTATCGTACTGAATGTCAAGGCATAATTCAGAGATGGAGTTCCAGACTCCACCCACTGGGACTGTCTGAAGTGGGTTTCGAAACCTGCACCTTCTTACCCAGACGTGGGAATGTTACCTCTTTGCAAAGGCTCACTCTGACATAACAGTTAAAGATGCACATTCTTACTGTAAGTGGCTTGGATGACACTTATGACCATTCATGGCAATCAGGATTACCATGCCATTACCCTCCATCTACCAACATCTGTGGTTGCATCCACTGAGGTATCCTTCATTCTAAACTGAAAATAAGCTTCAGCCAAACAATTTTTAAAACTCAAGCGATATATGATTGAATATGATCATCTATAGATAAAGGATAAATGATGGGATTACCAAGAAATAATCAATCGAGTGAAGTTGGGACATGTGCAGTACATAATCTGAAAGGGTAGCGGCTCACCTACTCACATCACGAAATGTCCAAATCACCACACAAAATACCTCATGTCATTAAAACCGCATGCAGGTATGGCATTGGGAATGAAACTACCAAGATGGAGACAATGCTGTCTTCAACTGACCTGAGGTCATGTGACATAATCTCAATCACTTCCATATGTAAAACAGCATTGCTCTATGTACCACATGTGTGATAAAATACACTGTGCAGTTGTCATGCTTAATGCAGTTTATGTAGAAATACACAAAAGCCTTGGCATTTCTTCTTTGTTCCTTCAACAACACTTTTCAATGTTTCATTCTATTAAACAAATGAATTCTCCCAGTGGTTGGTTGTGAGAGTTTAATTCATTTGTATTTGCAGTTAGGCTTTTTCAATTTCCATTTTGTAGATTTTGGCCAGAAAACATTTTACGTACTCCATAGTATGGCAGAACAAAGAAGTCATTGACAAACTGAGCCACTGAGTGTACCTACAGCAAAATTACCTCGCACTTTGGGGATTTCTGCACTGGCTTTAATTTAGGAGTTTGAATCAGAACAAAAAGTTGATGTTTTAACTGAAAACTGCTGTATTATGATCTTTAACAATGCAGCATCTGTTTAACAATTAGCTCCATTCATCATTAAAAAGATAGCTGCATGTTCTATTCCTTCTTTCATTGAATACAGAATTGATTTCAAAGTTGGGAGCATTTTTTTTTTATAGTTGGCTTCCACATTGAAATATTTGAAATAAAGTGTTTTAATTATTTTTGTATGGGTAGAGTGCAGCTCTGACTCAACTTTCCCCCTCATTCCCAATTTTACTTCTACCTTAATACAATTCTTTTGAGGTGAACTGAGTGTAAACAATGGGCCTGAAATTCGGGTCAGAGGCTTCCTTTGGACCAACGCCTCCGACCCGAGAATTTTTAACGAAATTACCTGGTGGTCCCGAAGGTGCCGCGATTCCTGTGCGAGGTCTTCTCTTCCCGCGCTTCGGAGCGCGCTCCCGTCCTCCAGGTTATGACACACGTGTGACTGGACAACCAATCAGGTACAGTATTCTCATCGATAGCGATGAAACCTCCGTATCTCCGAGTTCTTTTTGCTATCAATGAGAAAAAAAACCCGAACACATCAAACACAACATAAAAAATAACAAACACACCTCACATAATTAAAATTAATTGAAATTAAAGTTCATGAAATGTTTTAGAAAAAATATATATATTTTGGATTTTTTTTTTAAGTGTTTTAATAGGGTTTATAATAAACTTACCTTAGTGGACAGGGTTTTTAACATAAAAATGAGTGCTTAAATTTTATTTTTATGTGTTTTACCAGATGCAAAAGTTTTAAGGACATTCGTTGGGCAAGAGTTGCGCAAATAGCCCAATCTCTCCCACGCGAATGTCCTGTCTGTGGGGATGTGGAGGATCTGTCAAGTCAAAGTTTGACAGATTGGAAAAGCCGGTTTTCAGCGCATGTCCATAGGACCCGGCGAGGCCAAAATTTTAGCCCCATTTATTCCTTTTTGGTTGGTATTTTATTTTTTCCTATTTCCTGCTCAAGTTACCCCACCCCCGCAATTTCATGGCATACTTTTCAAATGGGAACGGGATGGTCAAGCCTTCAGATATTGGCATAACAACTGGTGATCTGCTGATTGACGCCTGAGTGGTGTAGATATGGTGCCTCAACTCTGCCATGGCAACCAAGCTTAGACTAATGCAAACTGTCTAACCACATGTTTAAGTGTAAATTTTAGTCAAAGTTATGGTATTCAACAGAAGCACATGTGTTAACTATCATTTAAATATAATGATAATATGGTCAAAGTCACAACTCAAATGTACCAAATACAATTGTGGTTTATATTCATTTTGGCCTCTAGCAAAAGTGAACCAGCTGTATCAAATAGCGTAATTCCCATTCATGCTAAAAGAGAAATGGCATCCTTTAAATACTCAAAGCCAGCCAGCCACTCATAGCAATCAGTAGTTATCCCCTATTCCTGGATGGAATTTTGTTGTTTTAAAAAAACACAATAATTATACTGCACTGTAAATAGCTTTCTACTAATCTGAACGTTACATGCTCTGTGCCTTTTATTTTGCGACTACATAGTCTTTTCTCAGCGGCTCTGGGCAGATCCTCCCGAATATTACTTTTCATTTTTGCAATAATAATTATTGGATATGATAGATTTTTTTCATAACTCCAAACATTTCTACACTCCATAAGTTCAACGTCAAATGAAAGCAAAAAAAAGTTTGTTGAATATTTAAAATTTGAAGTGTTTCCAATGCTTCACATATTGTTTAGAGACGTATACATTAGCCGCACATAAAAAATACCTCAGACAGCACTAACAGAAAAAAACACAGTGCCACACAGAACCCAATCATGTCAACTTCAACAAGCACCTCACTATATTAACTGGCGTCACCTCAGCACACAGAAAATTCAGAGAAGCTTTTAGATCAAGACATGAATTTACACAGTTGTACATACTGACGCCCTCCCATACAGAGGATGACTGATTACACGGTCTGCATTTCTTGGTTGCCACAGTTACCAGTCGTTGAGGTTGCAAACAGAGAAGAATGAAAACAAACCTGAGGTTTATGATATTAGGTCACAGCACAATACATGTTTTGCTAAGCAGATTTTCATGATTGTTTCTATTAAATTCATTTAGCATAGCAAAAACATCACCCGTGGCTAAAGGAGAGGAGTGTGTGCCAAATGAGGTGTGTGTCAGCTGGAATGATTCTGTAAGTTAGGCAGACAACCAAGCAATGTGTTATATGGGTTTATTTTCCTGAAGTACACAGTCAATGCATTTTCACCTCAGAAGAACAGAAGGATTATTATGATCATATTAATAATAGTGTATTTTTATACACTTAATTCATTGGGGAGTGATGGATATACTGCCAGATTGAAGGGCAAGCTCAGTCCTCAATTGTCCTATATAATGCATGTGTACAAACATTATTACTGTTCAATATTAGCCTTTTAAGTATGAAATACATATATGGATAGAGTAGGATCTTCTTAAAATATATTTGCCACCAAAATGTCTATTTCTTTAACCCAATACTTTCAAGTTAATCCATTTTAACTTGCCATCAACCTACTCACGATAATCAGCAAAGTGATGGAGAGCGCTGTCAACAGTGTTATCAAGCAGCACTTACTCACCAATAGCCTGATCACTGATGCTCAGTTTGGGTCTTGCCAGAACTCTCGATATCAAAGCAGGATTCACCTGAGTCTGGCACCAAGAAGCCCTGCTAAAACTGTGGTCAATGGGGATTGGGGAAAACTCTCCAGTGGTTAGAGTCATACCTGGCACAAAGGAAGATGGTTGTAGATGTTGAAGGCCAATCCTCTCAGCTTTGGGACATCACTGCAGAAGTTCTTCAGGGCAGCTTCCTAGACCCTACTATCTTCAGCTGCTTCATCAATGACCTTCCCTTCATCATAAGGTCAGAAGTGGGGCTATTTGCTGATGATTGCACAGTGTTTAGTGACATTCACAATTCCTCAGATACTGATGAAGTCCATGCTCGCATGCAGCCAGGCCTAACAGGTTTGGGCTGATATGTGGCAAACATATATATCACACAAATGCTAGATAATGGTTATTTCCAACCAAAGGGAGATTAACCATCTCCCCTTGGCATTCAATGGCATTACCATCACTGACTGTCCCACCTTCAACATCCTGGGGGGCAGCATTGGCAGGAAACTCAACTGGACCAGCACATAAATGCCATGGCTACGAGATCAGGTCAGAGGCTGATTATTCTGCATCTCCTCACTTGTCAAAGCCTCCCTACCACCTGGAAGGCACAGGAGTCTGAAAGAATGCTCTTCACTTGCCTGGATGGGTGCATTGGCAGCATCTTCCAAACATACAACCGACACCACCTAGAAAAACAAGGGCAGCATGTGCATGGAAAGCTAGTTCCCCTTCAAGTTACACACTATCCTGACTTGGACATAGATGGCTGTTCCTTCATTGTTGTGGGTCAAAATCCTGGAATTCCCTACCTAAGAGCATTATAAGAATACCTTCACCACATGGACTGTAGTGGTTCAAGAAGAAGGCCCAGTATCACCTTCTCAAGGGAAAATGGGGATGGGCAAGGAGGCATACAACAGCCGTTCACTGGAAATATCCCATCCAATTTAACCTCTCTTCCATTTGTAGAGAGGCACTTTATCTTCACTTGGCAGCTGCCTGTGCAGCTTGGTTCAGGTTAAGAATTGGACAAAGTGGAAATCAAGCCTGCAGTCTCCCACTCCATAACACTATGTATCGGTGCTTCAAAGCACTGTAGCTAGAACAGCGGAAGCGGTAGATAAGAAAGCAAGAAGAACAAGACCACTGGGGATTTTGGTAGTAAGGTCATCTTTCAATTTACACTAACAAATCTGCTTTCATTTTAATTGGCAATTGGGAATGGAAGGCAGCAAAGTTCATGTAAACCATTGAGAATGAGATACCACTGCAAATGGTTCTCCAACACTAGGCCCCTGCACACCCCCCCCCCCCCCCCCCGGCAATTCTCACTTTATGGAGGAGCTTCCAGATGTCTTGGTCCCACTCTCTGAAACTCCCTCTCTAAACCTGTTTGCCATAATATAATAAAATAAATGTAAGCAATTGGAATGGGGATCAAATTGTATATGAGAAGGTTATTATGTAATTGTAGACGTTAAGAAATAAAGAAATAACAATCAAAATAAGACAAAATAAAATTGTATCATATAATATATTTATATACATTGCCTATATATAGTGTATATAAACTACTAAACTACATTTGTATGTAGCATTTTACATACAGACACAATAAAAGGTAATATTTGTGTGAGTGTCAGTTCCTGTGATGATTTCAGTGGAGGCGTGAAGCTGGATATGTGACAGTGAGAGGGCGTAGGATGGGAGATATAGTAAAGTGGTGGAGAGGTATGAAATGTCAGGAGAGGGAACAGCTGGGCTGTGCAGAGTGGGCGAGTAGGGAGGGAAAAGAGCTTGTGCTGAATAGTGGGTGGTAAAAGTTGAGTGAGAGGAAGTATTGAAAAGTTTCAGAAAGAAAGTTAGGAGGTTCCAAAATAATGTGGTGGTGGTAAATGTGCACATATTAATGAGAATGAGGTCCAAGAAGGAAAGAAGGAATTAGAGCAGTAACAAAGCGAATGGTGAATGATAATAGTGAGGAAAGGTAAAAATCATATCAACACTGATAGCTGGAGCCTTGGTAGGTTCGACAGTTTTTGTGGACTTTTTAGGGGAAAAAAAAAACAAAACTGAATGTAGGACTAAAAAGAGCGGAAGAATGGCCATGTCAAAAGCACAGACTAAAAAATAGCGATATCGGGATTGGGAGCAGAATAGTGCTTAGAAATAGAATGCTGCAATGTGCTGGATCAGGACAAGGCTGCAAGTTGAACTTAGGGTTATGGGTAGGGATAGGGATCCAACCAGGGCTTGAAGGAGGTTTCAAGTGGTGATGAACAATATGGTCAGAGCGCAGTACCTCCTTTGTTAATCTTTGGGAGTATGCCCTCAACCCTATTGATCCCTTCATGCCCTATATGCTATTCTGCCAATTGCAGCTGTGATGTGCCCAACTTCTCAGTTGGAGAGGAGGGGAGAGTAGAGAGGAATGATTTGAATCCAGCAGATTTGACTAATGTCAGATTGATGTTTGACAATTCTCAATACACCCCCATTGAATCCATTGATTGGTTTAGTGTGAACTTTTAATTCATTAAATTGATTTAAAAAGATTTACACTTCACAATTGAATAAAAGTTGACTAAAAAATTTAGACTTCACCATTAAATAAGTTGATCAAAGGATTCACAGAATCTCTGAATTAAAAGCAACAAATATCACGGGACTGAATCAAAACAGTGTTGATAAAAAATTAATACAAATGTCCGTCGACAGCTAACTGAGGCTAGACTTACAATTTAAAGAAAGCAGATGGCTACAAAGCAAGACACTTAAGGATCAGCGGCAGTGGAGATAGCAAAGGCAGGAGCAAACGGCAGTAGCTATCAGAGGAAGAAGAGGTTTCAGCAGAAGAGCAAGGAAGAATGAGCCCGAGGCAGTGCGACAGCGATGTCAGGAATGGACACCAACTATTTGGGAAGAGAAATCTCAAACGGAAAGTATTGACACTTGTTACTGGCGTGGGGAAGACTGCAGCACAAAGAGAGCAGGCTCAGAATGGAACCTGCTCAAAACAAAAGCAGGCTCCAGCCAGAAGCTGTTGTGGATCCAGCCACCATGGGAGGACCATCACCCGAGAAAAAACAAATACGGAGAAGGGGAGCAGAACAGGCCAAGAGCTGCTGAAACCAACCAATTTTAAATTCTAATGGTTTTTAAAGTAATTATTAAATCTAACCATATCAAAATATTGGATATATGTTATTCAAAAATAAAAAAGAAAGTTCAGGATTTAAAAAGTATTGCTTATCTTCTATCAACGTAAGAAAAAATAAGATGGCAGCCAATCTGCAAAACAAACTTTTCAAATTTCTCCATAGCAATGCGATTACACAATCGTTATGATACGTTTATATAGACAGATCCCACATGAAATTGGACATAGGAAATTATAATCGAAAGCAAATGCAAAAAAGAAGTATGAAAAAAATGTGACAACAGGAAGCCAAGTGATGTATAGTTCCATCACATGACAAAGCCAGTCATTTTCTGAAACTTCCAAGCAATTTACTGACCACTAATTGAGCTCAGCAACAATCACTTACAATTACAAGAAGCTATAATAACCTGGCCTCCCACAGGGTGTACGTGAGCAGTGGCCTTAAAGGGACTGGCCAGGTTAGCAGCTAAAATTTACAACTTTGCTCCAATGACCAATGCGGTAGGAAATCCACTGGTGTTTAGTGCACATCTATTGAACTCCAGCCATCACACACTGGACAAGTTTTAGACTTTATTACCAATCTTAAAAAAAGAGAAAGAAAACCAGTCATTTCGCTCCTTCATACCTGGAACATAAATTTATGAACTAGGACACTTTAAGTCACCCCAAGAATTAATAAGCAGCTACAATTACCTGGATTTTTCTACTTGGGCCATATCACCACAGTCAATCTTTAAACAGCAACATCCCGGCTGTAGAGCTGAAGACTTTTGCACCAGTACTAGCCGCGCCTCTAGCCAAGCTGTTCCAGTTCTGCGCCATCTATTTTAGTTGTATCAGTAATCAAGTGCCCCCCCCCATGATTAAAGCAGTGGTGGGGGGGGCACACTCCAAAAACTTTTCAAGTGCCCCCTTGTTTTTATTATTTTGTTTCTTTTTTTTTTGGGTGGGGGGGGGGTTTGATGGCACTAGAAACACAAATTATCCAGTACTGCTACAACTCTAGCAACTACCCAACAAAGTGGAAAACTGCCCAGGTATGTTCTGTACATAAAAAGCAGGACAAATCCAATCCAGCCAATTACCGCCCCATCAGCCTACACTCAGTAATCAGTAAAGTGATGGAAGGGGTCATCGACAGTGTTATCAAACAGCACTTACTCAGCAATAACCTGCTCACTGATCCTCAATTTAGGTTTTGCCAGGACCACATGGCTCCAGACTTCATTACAGCCTTGGTCCAAACATAGACAAAAGAGCTGAATTCTAGAGGTGAGGTGAGTGTGACTGCCCTTGACATCAAGGCAGCATTTGACCGAGTGTGGCATCAAGGAGCCCTAGTAAAATTAAAGTCAATGGGAATCAGGGGGAAAACTTTCCACTGACTGGAGTCATACCTAGCACAAAGGAAGATTGTTGTGGTTGTTGGAGGTCAACTATCTCAGCCCCATGACATCGCTACAGGATTTCCTCAGGACAGTGGCCTTGGCCCATCCATTTTCAGCTACCTCATCAATGACCTTCCCTCCATCATTAGGTTAGAAGTGGCGATGTTCACTGTTGACTGTACAGTGTTTAGTGCCATTCGCAACTCCTCAGATAATGAAGCAGTCCGTGCCAGCTTGCAGCAAGACTTGGACAATATTTAGGCTTAAGCTGGTATGCGCCAAGTATCATTTGCGCCACACAAGTGCCAGGCAATGACCATCTCCAACAAGAGAGAGTCTAGCTATCTCCCATTAACATTCAATGGGATTACCGTCACTGAATCCCCTACCATCAACATCCTGGGGCTCACCATTGACCAGAAACTTAACTGGACTAGCCTCATAAATAATGTGTCGACAAGAGCAGGTCAGACGCTGGGTATTCTATGGCTAGCGTCTCACCTCCTGACTCTCCAAAGCCGTTTCACCATCTACAAGGCACAATTCAGGAGTGTGATGGAATACTCTCCAGTTGCCTAGATGGGTGTAGCTCCAACAACACTCAAGAAGATCGACACAATCCAGGACAAAGCAGACCACTTGATTGGCACACCATCCACCATCTTAAACATTCACCGCTTCTATCGCCGACGTACCATGGCTGCAGTGTGTACCGTCTACAAGATGCACTGCAGCAACACGCCAAGACTTCTTCGACAGTACCTCTACTAGCTAGAAGGACAAGGACAGCAGGTACATGGGAACACCACCTCCTGCAAGTTTCCCTTCAAGTCACACACCATTCTGACTTGGAAATATATTGCCATTCTTTCATCGTCGCTGGGTCAAAATCCTGAAATCCCCTCTCTAACAGCACTATGTGAGTACCTGTATCACACAGACTGCAGTGGTTCAAGATGGAGGCTCATCACCACCTTCTCGAGGGGAACTGGGGATGGGCAATAAATGCTGGCCTTACCAGCAATGCCCACAATCCATGAAAAAAATGTAGCCTTAAAGGGAGAGGCCACATTAAACATAACTCCATCTTGGTAGCCAAATGTCAGAACTGTACTTTAGATCCAAGATTATTCATGAGCAACATCACAGGAGATCTGCTAATATATTTTACAAAAGAGAATAAAAGGTTAAACAACATTTCCCATGCTGTTGTGTATCTGTAAAGCATGCACTCTCATGTTCCTCCACCAGGGAGCTCATCCCTGAAGTCCCAAGGAATCCCATCATCCCTTGGGAGCACTGTATCTAAGCCGGCCCCTAAGGCCTGTTCCTCACTCTGGAGCATCTTATTAAAGGCTGAGGTCACTGTTACTTTAACCTCCCTGTGTGCCGCCTCATCTGTGCTGGCAACGAGAATACAAATCCAACGCAAAGATGCAGCAAACTGTGGGCATCCTGGAGAAGTTCTCGGAGGGTGAGGACTGGGAAGCTTATGTCGAACGGCTAGACCAGTACTTTGTAGCCAACCAGCTGGACGGAGAAGGAAATGCTGCAAAAAGGAGAACGGTTCTCCTCACGGTCTGCGGGGCACCGACCTACAGCCTCATGAAGAATCTTCTGGCTCCGGTGAAACCCACAGATAAGTCATATGAGGAACTGTGTACACTGGTTCAGGAGCATCTTAACCCGAGGGAGAGCGTGCTGATGGCGAGGTATCGGTTCTACATGTGCCAGCGATCTGAAGGTCAGGAAGTTGCGAGCTACGTCGCCGGGCTAAGGCGACTTGCAGGACAATGTGAGTTTGATGGCTACCTGGAGCAAATGCTCAGAGACTTTTCTGTACTGGGCATTGGCCACGAGACCATCTTATGAAAACTTTTGACTGTAGAGATACTGTCCCTCAGTAAGGCCATTGCGATAGCACAGGCGTTTATGTCCACCAGTGATAACACCAAACAAATCTCTCAGCACACAAGTGCTAACAATGTTCATAAATTAACTGGAACTGTGTTTGGAGCAGAAATGTACAAGGCAGAAACCACGAGTCTGCAACTGCCAGGAGGCCTCAGGTGACCCAGATGACTCAGAGTCCACAACAAAGGATGAATGCAAGGCAATTCACACCTTGTTGGCGTTGTGGAGGCTTCCATTCAGCCTATTCATGCCGCTTCAAAGGGTATGTTTGCAAGAGCTGTGGAACAATGGGACACCTCCAACGAGCTTACAAACGAGCTGCAAGCTCTGCAAAACCTGCTAACCACCATGTGGCAGAGGAAGATCGGTCCATGGTGGATTAAAGCAATTTCGAGCCTCAGAGATAGGAGGCAGGTGCTGAAGTACACAGCGTGCACACATTTTCGACGAAATGTCCACCTATAATGCTAAACGTAAAATTGAATGGCTTACCCGTAGCCATGGAACTGGACACTGGTGCTAGCCAATCCATCATGAGTAAAAAGATGTTTGAGAGACTGTGGTGCATCAAAGCATTCAGACCAGCCCTGAGCTCCATCCACACGAAACTGAGAACGTACACCAAAGAGCTTATCACTATGGTCAAGGTCACCTACGAGGGCACGGTGCACGAACTGCCACTCTGGATTGTCCCGGGCGATGGCCCCACACTGCTTGGAAGGAGCTGGCTGGGCAAAATCAGCTGGAACTGGGATGACATCCGAACGATATCACATGTCGATGAGGCCTCATGTACCTAGGTTCTTAACAAATTTCCATTAGCATGTGTGTTCGGGGTAAAGAAAATGCATCAGTACCTGTTTGGCCTCAAATTTGAGCTGGAAACCGATCACAAGCCCTTCAGATCCCTGTTCGCTGAAAACAAGGGGATAAATACTAATGCCTCAGCCCGCATACAAAGGTGGGCACTTGTGCTATCAGCGTATAACTATACCATCCGCCACAGACCAGGCACCGAGAAATATGCAGATGCTCTCAGTTGGCTACCATTGCCCACCACGGGGGTGGAAATGGCGCAGCCTGCAAACTTGTTGATGGTGGCACAGCCCGCAGACTTGTTGATGGTCATGTTTTGAAAATGATAAATAACCTGTCACAGCCCACCAGATTCGGACTTGGACCAGCCAAGATCCTCTGCTGTCCCTAGTAAAAAACTGTGTACTGCATGGGAGCTGGGCCAGCATCCCCGTTGAAATGCAAGAGCCAATCAAGCCGTTCCAGCGGCGAAAGGACGAGCTGTGCATTCAGGCAGACTGCCTGTTGTGGGGTAACCACGTAGTGCTACCAAAAAAGGGCAGGGAAACATTCATCTCGGATCTCCACAGCACACACCCGGGTACAGTAATGATGAAAGTGATAGCCAGATCCCACGTGTGGTGGCCCGGTATCGAGTCTGACTTAGAGTCCTGTGTACGGAAATGCAGTGTATGTGCTCAGTTGAGCAATGCGCCCAGAGAGGCACCACTAAGTTTGTGGTCCTGGCCCTCCAGACCATGGTCAAGGATCCATGTCGACTATGTGGGCCCGTTTCTCCGTGAAATGTTCCTGGTGGTGGTGGATGCTTTTTCAAAATGGATTGAATGTGAAATAATGTCGGGAAGCACCGCCACTGCCACCATTGAAAGCCTGAGGGCCATGTTTGCCACCCACGGCCTGCCTGACATACTGGTCAGTGACAACGGGCCATGTTTCACCAGTGCCGAATTTAAAGAATTCATGACCCGTAATGGGATCAAACATGTCACCTCAGCCCCGTTTAAACCAGCCTCCAATGGGCAGGCAGAGTGGGCAGTACAAACCATCACACAGAGCCTTAAACGAGTCACAGAAGGCTCACTCCAAACCCGCCTGTCCCGAGTTCTGCTCAGCTACCACACGAGACCCCACTCGCTCACAGGGGTGCCCCCGGCTGAGCTACTCATGCAAAGGACACTTAAAACCAGACTCTCGCTGGTTCACCCCAACCTGCATGATCAGGTAGAGAGCAGGCGGCAGCAACAAAATCTAAACGACGGTTGTGCCACTGTGTCACGGGAAATTGATCTGAATGACCCTGTGTATGTGCTAAACTATGGACATGGTCCCAAGTGGATCGCGGGCACGGTGATAGCTAAAGAAGGGAATAGGGTGTTTGTCGTCAAACTAGACAATGGACAAATTTGCAGAAAGCACCTGGACCAAATGAGGCTGCGGTTCACAGATTGCCCTGAACAACCCATAGCAGACACCATCTTTTTCGAGCCCACAACACACACGCAAAGGATCAATGACACCATGCCGGACCAGGAAATGAAACCCATCATGCTCAGCAGCCCAGCAAGGCCAGGCTCACCCAGCAGCCCTGCAGGGCCAACAACACGCCAGCCCAGTGAGGGCACAGCCAACACACCAGAACAGACATTTGTACTGAGTCAGTCCACCAGGGAAAGAAAGGCTCCCGACCGCCTCACCTTGTAAATAGTTTTCACTTTGACTTTGAGGCAGGGTGGGGGGGGGGAGTGATGTTGTATATCTGTAAAGCATGCACTCCCATGTTCCGCCACCAGGAAGTGCATCCCCTGAAGTCCCAAGGAATCCCAGCATCCCTTGGGAGCACTGTATATAAGCCAGTCCTTCAGGCCTGTTCCTCACTCTGGAGTGTCTTATTAAAGACTGAGGTCACTGTTACTTTAACCTCCCTATGTGCAGCCTCATCTGTGTTCGGAACACAACACATGCAATGAAGCCTGTCATCTGAACCAGTGAAATTAGGCCAGTATTTTTTTAATTAGTTTATTTTGGAATTAATTGTTCCATTTCATTTATTTTCTAGTTTCTGGTACAGATTTATCACATATTTAACTGTGTCACTAAGATTGGGACCATCTGCCTCTGCTGTGTCTTCCACTTCCTTTTCCCACCAAGCCAAAGTCTCCCCCTACCCTAGCCCTGAACCAGTGTCTCTCTGGTATCTCTCCCATCTCCCCTCATGCACTCTCCGTGCTCATCTCTTCCATGAAATCCATCTCATTGTCGAATGCTGCTATCCCCACTAACCTGCTTACCACCCAACTTACTTTCCTGTCTCCCATACTTACACTGCAAAGACTGAAGTCATTGTCTTCAGGCCTGTCAAAACCCCCTTTGTCTTGGCACCGATTCCAGCCCCCTCACCAGCTGCTGTCTCTGGCTGAACCAAACTGTTCACAATCTCAAAATCCTATTTGACCACAAAGAAGTTCTACTTCCACCTCAATAACATCAGCTGCCTCTGCCCCAACCTCTGCCCTTATGCTGCTGAAACAGTCATCCATGCCTCTGTCACCTCCCGATTCAACTATCCCAACGAGCTCCTGGTCAGCCTCCAATCCACTGCCTTTTAAAACTTCAAATCATTTAACACGCTATTGCCCGTATCCTATCTCACACAAGTCCAGTTCCTTCTCCATTCCTCTGACTCTGCCCTTTTGTGCATCTTCCCTTCCTTCGCCCCACCTCTGGCGGTCGGGCCTTCAGCCTTCAAGGCTCCATGTTTGGGAATTTCTTCCTTAAACCTCTCTGCCTCTCCAACTCTCTCTCCTCCTGCAAGCCTCTATTAAAAATCCACCTCTTTGATCAAGTTTTTGGTCACCTTCCTGATAACTCCTTTGGCTCAGCCTCCATTCCTTTGATTACACCTCTATGAAATGCCTTGGAGATGTTTTCTATGGTAAAGACACCAGTATTTGTTGTTTTTATTTAATAATATGGCTGCTAGAAGGACAATCAATAAAGATAATGAACATACATAATGCCATTTAAATGACACGTATAAAGGTTTCGTTTGATTCTCACACTGTTGCTTTGTTCGTTGCTTTGCAAAGTTTTTCTTTAGAAAAATTATATGTATTGTTTTCAGCCACTATTTCTCAAACAGTTCTTAACTGTATCAATTTCCAATGTCTCAGTGGTGATTCTAGAGTGGGGGGGGCTATCTTTTTAGGGAGGGACGAATAGCTGTGTCGAGATGATGTATCACACTCAAACAATGCCGCGCTGTTTTTGTGACAAATTATTTATTTAAACCATGAATTACAAAATTATGTAACAGCTTTCTTTCATCATAGAAATAAAAAGGATGCACTGACACGATTCACATTCATATATGTCCGCATGTTACTTGTGAGTAACATCAGTGTCCGTAATATGAAACAGTAATGATTTCCTTTTAGCAGCAGGATCAAAAAGGGAAAAGTAGACCTGCAAGAACTCTGAAATAGGAGTAAAAAGTGCTGGAAATACACATTAGGTCTGTCAGCATCTGCAAAGAGAAAATGCAGATTGACATTGTGAATGTGTGCTTTTCATCAGAACTTTTCCTTTCTCAGA
Organism: Pristiophorus japonicus; assembly: GCF_044704955.1. NCBI lineage: Eukaryota > Metazoa > Chordata > Chondrichthyes > Pristiophoridae > Pristiophorus > Pristiophorus japonicus. The sequence continues at coordinate 41,573,270 of NC_091989.1, read as the reverse complement.
TTCCAGTGGACCAGCCGTAGATTTGCAACATTTTCTGTTTGAAAAATCAAGTAGCATTATTGGTATGATTAACTATTAGCCCGATGACATTTACTATCAAGTTTCACACACGAGGAATGGCGCAGGCCTAGTAAATGGCATGGCAGCAAAAGGTGAAATATATTGGAAGTTACGTGTAACCTAATATGTATAGTCGTTACATCTTGTAATTTTTCCATTTAAAGATTCAGAGACTGACAGAAAATCAATGAGAACTGAAGCTCCCTCACTGCCCCCCCCCCACACCCCACCAACCCATTTCTCCTTTGCTCCCCTGAGTGCGCTGGGGGTGAAATTGGTCTTGGGTGATAGCACAAAATGGGCAATCATCATCATCATCATCATCATCATAGGCGGTCCCTCAAACAAGGATGGCTTGCTTCCACAGGAGAGTTCACAGATGTTTCAATGAAGGACCTGATGTTCCAGTCCTGAACTCCAGTTGAGGGGGTGGAAGATGCCTGAGCGTGGATTTTTTTTTAACGTGTGGTGACCGTTGAACATCAGCCACCACACGGGCTCGACAGAGCTAGGCCTTTATCCAGTGGCAAAGGTTGAACCAGGATGACTGGAGACCTGCTCTGGTGCACGGATCTAGTGCGCATACATATCGCAGTGTAGGCAGGCCCGTGCTGCCTCTGGGCCCTCGGCTCTTCTGGGCCCCATACCCTCATTCGGCGCACTTTCGCCCACGATGTTCCAGGGCCCGACGCTCCGGCTCTATTTATAGCCCCGACCTGCGGTGGTGTTCTCACACAGGTTGGGGCAGCGAATTGCCAGCTCATGCTACAAGGCCACCTGATTTTCTTTTCCATTGATTTCATTGGAAGAGAAAATCGGACGACGTGGAAAATGTGTGTTGATGTCCCCCAAAACCAAATAGCCCGACAACTCTGATTCTCTCGGATTGCACCATGACAACTGGCCACTTGAGCTAGTTACTGGAAGATGATTGGCATCAGTGTTGTCAGAACCCAGCCGAAGACAATATTTTCAGGAGAAATATAGAGAATATTTCTCAAGAAAACAAGGGATCTTCCGAGTCTGTTTGGATCAGTGTCACAGCAGGCCGTGCATTTCGCAACAGATCTCCTTGTCAACATTCTTACATAGGAACTGAGCAAGGGAGGCAAAAATAAAGAAAAGATACAGAAACAGGAAGACACCAAATCTGAAAAGGAAAGGAAAAGTAATCAGTTGAAGGATTACAGAACAAATTAAAGTGGTGAAACTGAGACAAAAAGGGAACAAAAGCATCAAAGGCAAATGAAGAAAAATCAATACAGAAAAGACAAAAGCGACAACTGACAATCTTCATACTTCTTCCCACTTCATTTGAAAGCAAAATGTAGAATAAAATGAATGGACATTACAAGGCAGCAAGTTATTTTTACATATTTGTTGAAGCTCTCCAGCCTTTGCAGTGTCTGTGGGGAAGCTCCAGATCCAAAGTAACCTTAGTTGAAGTGAGTGCCTCAATTAGTCTGCACAATGAGGCATGCTCTTCCTCTGAGGGCAAGCTCGAACTACTAAGGCTTAGTGTAGCTTTCAGCAGCTGAATCTTTGATTGATTTACTCTCTGCCTCACAGTCAATTTGGTTAGCACATCTTGAACAGCTCCTCCCTCCTGCCTGTAGCTTTTAGGAGCAGAATTGGATATGAATGTGTAGTGTTGAGTGGTTACGCCTACAACTATCAATGACACTTTCAAGCCCTCAGCGTCCCACCTGATAGCATATTATGTTCAGAAAGTATCATTTACAGAGAGATGAGGGAAGGGTGAAAGGAATGTCAGATACTGAAGATGCAAAACCTCCCTCTAGTTTATCTTTGGTGTGAATTAAGTCCTTTCTTTCTATTTTTAACGGTAGTGTAATCTTATCAATTGCTACTAAAAATTAAGTATTTTACCACCAGATGATTACCTTAGATTTCAAATCTATGTTGATACTTTTTTATCAATTAGAATGAGATGCTATTTAATCAAGGTTTATTATTGCGTATTGTTGTTTATTAGCCATGCTTTTAACTGATGTTCTGCCCAAGTTCGCTTTGTAGGAGGACACAAAAAATCTGAGTGGGCAAAAGTTTGGCAGTTGGAGCATAATGTTGGAAAGTGTGAGGTCATGCACTTTGGCAGAAAAAAAAGCAAAGAGCAAGTTATTATTTAAGTGGAGAAAGATTGCAAAGTGCTGCAGTACAGCGGGACCTGGACATGAAACACAAAAGGTTAGTATGTAGGTACAGCAAGTGATCAGGAAGGCCAATGGAATCTTGGCCTTTATTGCAAAGGGGATGGAGTATAAAAGCAGGGAAATCTTGCTACAGCTATACAGGGTATTGGTGTGACCACACCTGGAATACTGCATGCAGTTTTGGTTTCCATATTTACGAAAGGATATACTTGCTTTGGAGGCAGTTCAGAGAAGGTTAATTCCGGAGATGAGGGGCTTGACTTATGAAGAAAGGTTGAGTAGGTTGGGCCTCTACTCACTGGAATTCAGAAGAATAAGAGGTGATCTTATCAAAATGTATAAGATGATGAGGGGGCTTGACAAGGTGGATGCAGGGAGGATGTTTCCACTGATGGGGGAGACTAGAACTCTCCCTATGGCCTACTCCTGTTCCTATTTCTTATGTTCTTATGTTTTTATGATCTCAAAGCATATATTTATGCTTGTTACTATTTTAAATAAAATACCAAACCTTCATCACTGATGGTAATTAAGAGTGCCTGTTTTGTCTTTATTTCAAATTACAGGATATCAGCATTGAGAAATGGAAGTTTTGGCACATGTATAAACACCAGCCATTCCTAGGTCAAGTTTATAAATCAAACCGCTGCGGTGGTGGTGTGGCCCTTATCACTAAATCACACCTTGGTCTGTCTCTCTTCTCCTCCATTGAATATCTCACCTTGTTCCACCCCTCACGCCTCTCATTTAAAATCCTTGTTCTGTACCGCCCACCCAAGTAACACGCCATGTTTCTCACGGAGATACCTTCCCTGCTTTTCTCTCTCAGCCTCTGCACCGAGCGACTTCTCATTCTCGGTGAGTTCAATCACCATCTCAACTCTTCTTGTACTCTCTCCTTTGAGTTCACTGCCCTCCTCTCCTCCTAAATCTCTTCCTCCATATAAACTCTCCTAGCCATATTCACCGCCGCCCATTTGACCTTGCTGTGATATCTTCTGTATGACCTCACAAACACACAGGCTCAAAGATGGCTGATAACTTCAGGAACATGTCAGGTGACCTGTTCCCTCTGTATACTGGTAAACAGCAATGGCTGCATTACCGCAGTAGTCCACTGGGTGGAGGTACATACATTACACTCGCCATCTCATGTGCGCTCGCTACTGCCACTGTGACTATCGCAGATAAGGCCATCTCTTTATCACTTCCTTGTATCGCATTCCACCCCCTTCCCCTTCCCAACCCTTTTTCCTTCTGTGTCCACCCTCGGAAAAAGCTCTCCCTCAAGTCACTTACTTCTCCACTTTCAAATTCCCAACTATCTAGCCTTTGGCCTTCCATTCAGCATGACATTTCTGCAGCTATTGATCTGCTAAATCACACCCTCTCCTCCACCTTTGATGCCCTTGTTTCCATTAAAACCATTATTCCCTCTCGCCCTAGTTGTTCCCCCTGGTATACCCCTAATCTTCACTTCCTTAAGTCCAAGGGATGCAGATTTGAACATCTATAGAGGATAACTGGTTTAACCATCTATCAACAGATCTGGTTGGACCACATAAAACACTGGCAGGTTCTGCTCTGCTTTGCTAAAACTGCTCACTATTCAGAGATCATCATGGAATGCAGAGATAACCCCCCGGCTTCTCTTCTCCACCACGAACCATCAGTTAAACCACTCTCCCATGCCTCCTCCACCCTCACCTCCCGTGCCTCCTCCACCTTCACCTCACATGCCTCCTCCACCCTCACCTCCAGTGCCTCCTCCACCCTCACCTCCTGTGCCTCCTCCACCCTCACCTCCAGTGCCTCCTCCACCCTCACCTCCCGTGCCTCCTCCACCTTCACCTCACATGCCTCCTCCACCCTCACCTCCAGTGCCTCCTCCACCCTCACCTCACATGCCTCCTCCACCCTCACCTCCAGTGCCTCCTCCACCCTCACCTCCCGTGCCTCCTCCACCCTTACCTCCAGTGCCTCCTCCACCTTCACCTCACATGCCTCCTCCACCCTCACCTCCCGTGCCTCCTCCACCCTCACCTCCAGTGCCTCCTCCACCTTCACCTCACATGCCTCCTCCACCCTCACCTCCAGTGCCTCCTCCACCTTCACCTCACATGCCTCCTCCACCCTCACCTCCAGTGCCTCCTCCACCTTCACCTCACATGCCTCCTCCACCCTCACCTCCAGTGCCTCCTCCACCCTCACCTCCAGTGCCTCCTCCACCTTCACCTCACATGCCTCCTCCACCCTCACCTCCAGTGCCTCCTCCACCTTCACCTCACATGCCTCCTCCACCCTCACCTCCAGTGCCTCCTCCACCTTCACCTCACATGCCTCCTCCACCCTCACCTCCAGTGCCTCCTCCACCTTCACCTCACATGCCTCCTCCACCCTCACCTCCAGTGCCTCCTCCACCCTCACCTCCTGTGCCTCCTCCACCCTCACCTCCAGTGCCTCCTGCACCCTCACCTCCAGTGCCTCCTCCACCCTCACCTCCAGTGCCTCCTGCACTCTCACCTCCCGTGCCTCCTCCACCCTCACCTCCAGTGCCTCCTGCACCCTCACCTCCCGTGCCTCCTCCACCCTCACCTCCCGTGTCTCCTCCACCCTCACCTCCCGTGCCTCCTTCACCCTCACTTCCCGTGCCTCCTCCACCCTCACCTCCCGTGCCTCCTCCACCCTCACCTCCCGTGCCTCCTCCACCCTCACCTCCCGTGCCTCCTCCACCCTCACCTCCCGTGCCTCCTCCACCCTCATCTCCAATAACAAGTGCGAGTAGCTCATGGTCTTTATTGTCACAAAGATCAAGACCATCGATTCAGCAGCCTCTGCTGCTTCCCTCCCTTCCCCTAGCTTACTGGGCCAAACTTCCCCTAACGTTCCCCACTGCCCTAGTCCTGCACACATATATTTCTTTAGATTCTATCCCATGTCCTGCCGTGCTCTCTCTGAGTTCACCTTGTCCATGAGACTAACTTCCTGCTCTCTCGACTCTATTCCCACCAAACTGTTCACCATCCAACTTCTCTTCCTGGCCCCCATCTTAGCTGATGTTGTAAATGGGTCCCTGTCCTCAGGTACTGTCCCCCTCCCCTTCAAATCTGCCATCATCACCCCTCTCCTCAAAATCCTTGCTAACTACCGCCTCATCTACAACTTCCCTTTCTTCTCCTTCGATATGTTGTTGCCTCCCGAATCCATGCCCACCGTTCCCGCAATTCCATGTTTGGAACCCTCCAATCAGGTTTCCACCCCTGTCACAGTAGTGAAACAACCCTTATTAAAGTCACAAGTTACATTCAATGTGACTGTGACTGTGGTAAACTATCCCTCCTCATCCTTCTCAACCTATCTGCAGCCTACGACTCAGTTGGCCACACCAACCTCCTCCAACGCCTCTCCTGCATCGTCCAGCTGGGTGGAACTGCCCTTGCCTTTTCCATTCTTACCTAATGAATCGTAGCCAGAAAATCACCTGAAATGGATTCTCATGCCACTCCCGCACTGTTACTTCTGGACTCTCACAAGGATCCATCCTTGGCCCCATTCTGTTTCTCATCGATGTGCTGTCCCTCGGCGATATCATCTGAAAACATATCAGGTTTCACTTGCATGCTGATGACACTCAGCTCTATTTCACCAACACTTCTAATGGGTGGAAGAGACCTCCCCAGGAGACCAAAAGAGCTGAGGAGGTCAACAGCAGGGATGTTGTGATGAGGACCCGGGTGCAGTGCCGCAAACATTTCAATGATCTCATTAGATCAGGAAAGGTGAGTGCACAGCCACACTCAACTGCACCTCTCATCACATCCCCAGCACTCTGTCTTCCCAATCCTGCTGCTGCACATCCTTACTCACACCAACTTACCTTGCATGTCCACCCATCCCTCTCTCTATATCTACATTATTACACCCCAATCTGATTAGCCATCTCTCACACTCACCCTCATCCTAATGGAAACATACCAACACACACAGTTGTCACTTGGCTTTGGCACCCCACACCATCACAGTTTCCCTCACTACATTAAAGGCGCTATATAAATACAAGTTGTTGTTGTTGTTCTTGTAACGATATAATCCATCCATTCTTTACACTCTTACTCAACCTTCCCTTCCTTTCCTCCTTGCAGGAAAAGAAAGCCGACAATAAGAGGGAGAGGTAGAGAACTGGAGCTGGAATGCCATCATTGGTGACCCTAACAACAGCAGAGGAGGCCGCCTTGGAAATTTCGGGAGTTGCTGAGCAGCTGGAAGTGGGAGACAGAGAGAGGGGGACATCTCAGTGATCCGGTGCCAAGATTACATCTCATACAGCTACATGGCATACATCAGTCACTCATATGGGGACTGATGTCAGCAGCTAGTGAATGGTCATCATGTGCATAATGGTATCTGTACTCATTCTTCATATGACATATCTAACTCATCTCTTTACTCTCCCACAGGTCCATCAAGAGACCCCCTCCCTCCCCCCCCCCCCCCAGCCACTGTCCAGGAGGAAGAGGAAGACGACTCCTCAGTGGAACCTCCAGCCTCTGAGGGCGCAGCATCACCAGACATAAGCGCCAGCACCAGTGCAGACCTCGGTGGGTCCCACGCGAGATAGAGTAGTGTTGTCACCTGGTGCCTCACAACTCACAAGTGAGCAAGGGCAGATAGTAGGGACAGGGACAGCAGTGGAGACCCTTTGCCGGAGGGTGCAGGACGCCTTCAGCTCTGCTCAGCTGCATTCAGACACTGAGCCTCGGGGCAATCCAGAAAGAGAGCATTCCTGGAGGTGCAGCAAGAAGTGCAGGAGGCTTTGACAGGTTTTGCGAGCGCGATGTTTGCAAGTGTGCAGAGAATGGAGGAGTCCATCTTCAACATGAGCACCACCGTGTAGCAGGTGATGGCGACTGTAGGCTCTTCCATGGCCACCTGCATGGAGCAGTTAATGCACAATTGACAGGGACACATGGAGGATAGATGACTATCTATGGAGATTAGATCGCTATCTATGGAGAATAGATGGCAGAGGCTCATAGACCTCCTTTATAGGAGGGATGTCAATATAGACAGTGGTCCTCTTGGCCACACTGATGTGCAGCAAGGTGCTCTCCAGTTCCTTGCTAGCAGGAAAATGCGGGTGGTCCATGAGATGAATGATGGTGAGAGGGCACATGGAAGTAGGGGCTCCTCTCAAAGCACTCACACTTCTCGCCCATTGCCATCCCCACAGTCAGAGCCCCACCAACCTCCTCGGACAGTGATAGCCGAGTCTGCCCTTGCATAGTCACAGAAGGAGCATCCTTTGGTAGGGCCATCCGAGGCTCCAAAACCTAGAGGACGTCCACCAAGAGTGTCTTAGCAGTCGCAGCAGGGAAGTGAGCAGGCTGCCTCTACCTCTGCTGAAGCCACCGAGGTAGCATCTTGTAGAAGCATGCGAAACAGATAGATGACACAAGTCGATTCACAAAGGTATCCACTTGTATATTTTATTCAATGTTTCTGTAACGTTTCCGTTACTGTGATGTCATACATAAAAAATATATATTTTCACCACTTTCCAGACTTGGACAAATTTGTGTGCACTTTTGGCAGTAGCTTAGTGAGTTGGAGTGAAGGGTGAGATATAGGGCTAGAACCTCCACTTTTGTGCTTATCGCCCAAAAATGGGCATTATTTCCGGGGTGGGCGGTAAAAACTGGTTTTCAGATCGCCGGCTTCTCGTCCATTCTCAAACACCTAGTTCACATTTTTGAAAATGGGCGTTACCGCGAGCGATATCAAATGGGCGGTAGCGTTAAATTTTTTTGACCTTCTGCTGTAAAGTGTGGCCATCCTTAGCAACGGCTTGATTCCCACGAATTTGAAGGTCAAGGGTCACCATGACATGCACAGAAGAGGAGACAGAGAGAGAGGGAGCTCAGAGGGACTGAAGGCGTGGCTGGGTGTGGTGTGGCTGTTTTAGGAGGAAGGAGGGAGACTTTAGAGCTTCACAGCAAGTAGGCAAACAAAAATTAGCTGTTATCAGCCACATATTTGACCGAATTTGCCCTATAATGGAGAGAGAGGAGGAGGCATCAGAGCACGCTGTGGAGAGTGATGCTGGAGAGAGCAGTGAGGTTGGAGAGGAGTACATTGGAGGACGCAAAAGAGCCAGGAGGTTCTTGGACAAGACAAATGCCTCCCTCCTGTAGGAAGTCGAGTTACGTTGGGGTGATTTGACACAGGGAGGGCGTGGGAAGCCCACCCCAAAGGCCTACCAGAGGATATGGACCGAGATAGCAGAGGTGGTCTCGTCGGTGACCAACGAGGTGCGTGAGGGCAACCAATGCCGCAAACGATGGAATGACCTTGTGGGATCCACAAGAGTAAGTATTACATTGATTTACATGTACTTATGTATTTATATAATTTGATTTGTAACAGTCATGAGTGACTATCAGCAATGTAATGTCTTGCACTTTTTCCGGGAATGTTTTACTCAAAGCCTGCCGTCACGCTGCACGTCTTCAGGTAAAGAATGATAATAATCATAATAATCATGATTACATCTGTCGGTTATGTGTTCTATTAGTCTCTGTGACAGTACCTAGCAATGATATCACACAATGATCTCATGCCATGTCGTTCTGTCACCTTTTACAGAAGAAGCTATCGCCGATGAGGTCCGTGCAAGGGTGAACGGGTGGGGGGGCCACCAGTCCCTAGTGAGATCACTGAGATGGAGGAGCGAGTGCTCGGACTCATGGGGAAGCACCCCCGGACACGGACGCATCTGCAGACCCTGAAGTGATGTCACATGAGTAAAGCTTACACCTTGCGTGATGTAAAGTCAATAGATGTCACACTCACTCATATCCGAACAATCACATATGATAGATGATTTCTAAAAGTGTCATAGAAATAATACTGGCCGAATGAAAATCATTGAAATGCACAATGTGTTGATGTTCATGAAATGTGATGTCTGCGATGATTTTGAGAGCAGTGATGCTTTTGTCGTGCATATGCTGTGTGTAGCGCTGGACTCACCTTGTCACCCTAGCACCCCCTTCTTCTCGAATAACTACCTTTGTGTTTTGCAGCTCAGCCAGCAGTGCAGCCCCAGGCAAGGCCACAGAGGCCAGAAGGTGGGGGCACGGGGCAGGAGTCGGCGGACGATCCAACTACATAGAAACATAGAAAATAGGTGCAGGACTAGGCCATTCGGCCCTTCGAGCCTGCACCACCATTCAATATCATGGCTGATCATTCACCTCAGTACTCCTTTCCTGCTTTCTCTCCTTACCCCTTGATTCCTTTAGCCATAAGGGCCATATCTAACTCCCTCTTGAATATATCTAATGAACCTCCATCAACAATTCTGCAGTAGTGAATTCCACATGTTAACAACTCTCTGAGTGATGAAGTTTCTCCTCATCTTGGTCCTAAATGGCTTACCCCTCATCCTTAGACTGTGACCCCTGGTTCTGGACTTCCCCAACATAGGAAACATTCTTCCTGCATCTAACCTGTCCAGTCCCGTCAGAATTTTATATGTTTCTATGAGATCCCCTTTCATTCTTCTAAACTCCAGTGAATACAGGCCCAGTCGATCTAGCCTCTCCTCATAAATCAGTCCTACCATCCCGGGAATCAGTCTTGTGAACCTTCACTGCACTCCCTCAATAGCAAGAACGTCCTTCCTCAGATTAGGAGACCAAAACTGAACACAATATTCCAGGTGAGGAGCTCCAATTGTCGCCCGTCAATCCACTGGGTCTGTTCTCGATGGATGAGAGCGCCTGCATCATCACGCTTCATAAGCCATTCCACCCCAAGGCCATCTAATGGTCCTCCAGTCATTCCCGTCTCCACTCTGGAGGTACCGGCCCCACGCACCTCTCCACAGTGCACCCCATTTGTCCGCAGTACGGCACCGACCCCGCAGAGGCCTCGTGAACACGGCAGATCTATTCCATGAGCACGACATGACAATGGAGAGATGGTACAGTTGTCCAGGAGGACAGTAGACATTGATGACCAGCTCATCGAAGCATTGGGGGGGCATATCCTGACAACTGGCCACCATGACCGAGTAAATTCCGTGCACGGCGGAGTCCCTGGATGCGATAGCCAGAAACACTGCTGCCACAGACCTCCTAGTGGTCCCTGAGCGCGGCACTCCGCCCTTAGATTCTGCACCAATACTGCGAACAACAGATGATAGCAAGGACCAAGATCCTGCTTCTACATCAGAGAATGTTGCCCCCTCGGCACCCCCACTCCCGTACCCGTGCAACCACCACATCTGCCTTCATCCCCCCCAATGAGGCACCGCCTGAGGAGCTCTACGGCCAGGCGGCGTGGAGCGAGGAGGGGAAGGGGTAGAGGTGGGGAGAAGAAGGAGAAGGGGGGCAGGAAAGTGAAATGCATGTGCGCAGGTGATGGTTGTGTTATATCTCCATCTGGATGTATGCAATTTGTTGTAATGTATGGGGGCTGGGGACTACCCTCCTGCTTTGCTTTTGTATTCTGTGTTGCTGGACATGTTGAACATGTGATTTATTCAATCGTGGAAAAAGTGGGGTGTGGGGGGGGTTGGATATTATTGCCTGTGATACTTATGATTTCAGACCAATGTTGGTATTAAACTTTTGTTATTGAACATAATCTTGTTGCGCATTGTCTCAGATAGCTGGACAGTTACACACTGGTGATTCCTTACCATGAAAGGGTTAAATACAACTTAACATCAATCAACGTAAACTTTAACTGGCACCAAGGTGATGGGCACCATTGAAGTCTGAGCTGCACACACACAGCAGTGTGTCAGTGATGTCACTCATATCAGCCCTCTTTCAGGCAAATCTTTCAGATACCAGCTCCTCATGTAGAAATGAGATTTAACAAATGCCAGCCACACTGCTGGCATTCATTCTGGTTAGTTCCACTTTTTGTGGGCGGTTTTTTGAGCGAGCGATATTCTGGGCGATATATGTGCGAGGTGGTGAAATTGACGATGGGCGATCTCCATAGCCGCTAGTTTGGGTAAATATGCTCTTTATGACAAAAAACAGGGGGGCGGGTGTTCATATTGAATCTCGGCCTTAATTCCGTGTGGAAAGTAACGCTGGCCGATATTATGGGCATTGATTTCGTCCATTCTGCTGATTCTGCCCCAAAAAAGTGGGTGAGCAGTAAGATTTTTTCCCGGCGTTAATCACATTGGGAAAATAACGCTTGATGATAAGTTTCCTAAAAAAGCCCGTCAGTTTCCATTTTGTGCCAGAATGAGCGATTTCTGGGCATTAAACGTCATTTCAGCAGCAAAATGGGCGTTAAGTGGGCGTTAAGCATGCAAAAAATGTGGAGGTTCTAGCCCATTGTGTTAAACAGCAATAGTGGTCAGTGTGAAAGGAATGGCTGGCCATTGTAGGGATGCTTTATGGTGTTGCTGTGGGGTGGTGCCAACCTGGTGGAGAATATAGCAGCCATATGGGTGTACAGTATAAAGTTAAATAAATCTGGCCGTGATGAGTACTTCCCTGGCCTCCCAGGCAGCAATGTGCTCAGGTGCTGGTGGGATCTGGACGGTAGGTTCCTCCTGCTCCTCCTCCTTATCTTCCAGCTAATGCTCCTCCTCCTCCTCCTCGGAAGAGGCTGTGTGCTCAGAGCCTTGCTCCTCGTGCAGCACTAATCCTTGCTGCTGCTCTATGTTGTGCAGGGCGCAGCAGACCACGATGATTCTGGAGACCCTGGCTGGCGCATGCTGAAGGGCTCCTCCAGATCAGTCAAGGCATCTGAAGCACATTTTCAGCATGCCTTTTGTCTGCTCTATGACACATCTGGTGGAAATGTGACTTTCATTATATCTGTCCTGGGCCTCAGTACTTGGCCTCCTCAATGGGTGTCATGAGCCACGTCTTCAGTGGATAGCCCTTGTCTCCAAGCAGCCAGCCGCAAAGTCTGTTTGGAGGAGCAAAGAGCTGAGGGAGGATGGACTGGCGCAGGACAAAAGAGTCATGGCAGCTGCCAGGGAATTTGGCGTACATGATTTTCCTATGGTTGCAGACCAGCTGCACATTGAGGGAGTGGAAGCCCTTGCAGATGACAAAGACTCCTGGGTTATGATGGGGTGCCCATATGGCCACATGTGTGCAGTCGATGATGGCCTGCACCTGTGGGAAGCCAGCCAGAGTCACAAAGCTCAGCGCCCACTCAGTAACACTGGCTTCATCAGTGGCAAAGTTGATATCATTGGCTGACCTGTCAAAGATGGCATCGGTGACCTGTGTGATGCATCTGTGGGCAGCCGACTATAAGATGCTGTAAATGTCTGCTGCAGATCCCTAAAAAGAGTCTGAGGTGAAGAAGTTGGGGGTGCTGGTGACATTGACAGCCACGGGTAAGGTGTGTCCACCCGCTCCTCTGGGCTGCAGGTCTTGCGCCAGCAATCTGTAAATGTCTGCGATGACCTGGAGCGATAGCCTGAGCCTCCTTTGGCACTACTGCGCAGTCATGTTGAGGAAACTCATCCACTGCCAGTGTACCCTGTGTTGGGGGTATTGCCCTGTGCTGATGCCCTCTCCCCTGTGCAGCATCAGGTGGTTGAGGAGAAGGTTGGTGGTGTTGTTGATACTGCTGGTGTTGGGGCTCATCATGGTCCAATTGTGAGGACCAAGGTGAGACAGTATAAACGGCAGCCATGCTGATGGCATAGATGGCAGGTCAAGTAGAGATGACAGAAGCAATCTATCAATGAGGTGATAGGTTCTAACAATGAGGTGAGACTGGACGGTGACTTTACTGCAAACACTTGCAGCCTCTGGAAAGTGAAATCTGTGCTGGAAATGCAGTCAGCAACAGCTTTTACCTGAGGAAAGTGACCAGCTGTGAGGTGGGAGTTTTTATTGTACTTTTCATGCTGTGCACTAATTAGCTGGATCAATGGCCATTCAACTTCCACCTCAGCTTGACAGACGTGGTTCCCGAGCTGCGTGATTCCTGTGCTCATCCAGGGAAATTTGAAAGGTAGGGTTAAAAGACTCCTAAGCATCTGACAAGTATCTGATAATGATTTAACTTAGCTCGCCCGCCTCTGCCGTTCGGGTCGCTGCTGCGCCAGCAAATGTGCCCGAGGGAAAGGCGCATGGGGGCAGGATAATGGTGGGTTTCCAACCTGCTCCAAGATATTGCAAATTTCCCACCCAACCCGCCTCCGATCGCACCCGCATGGACCCCAGAAAATTCCAGACATTGAAACCGAAATTCAGGTGCACCAGAAAGCTGGTGCACCTATGAGTTTTGGAGTGGTACTTACCGCTGCAACTCTTGGTACGGTAAATAGATCCATTTTCAGGACTTTGATATTTTTTCAAAGTCCTACAGGAAATGGATCATAATTGGGTAAGCCAGGCTGACTGGCTGAAAATGGGTCAATCAGTGGTGGAGTCATGATGACGTCACGACCCAAGAGGAGGTGCCAGGCTGCCCATTGGCGGCCCAGCCGTCGGGGGCAGTATTTTACCGACGATCTGCAAGTTGGCCGGCAAAAAAATTTCCATTGCAGCCGCAACAATGGGCCCTCCCCTTTAAGGGCCACTGCGCTGCCGGGCCGCACTCAGTGCGGAGATGGTGCACCAGCAGAAAAACCTGATGGGGACACCATGCGGCGGGGGATCAAAGGATTCAGGTGAAAATCGATGGGTAAGTATTTTTATTGCTTTTTTACTGTTTTCATTGGCGGTGCGGGCTGGCGTCCAGGCTGAAAAATCCCCGACCTGAATTTAGGGCGGGTCGGCCTGTTGACCCCAAAGCGGTGGTCATGCGATTTTTCGGAATGGTCGCCGCAAACAGGCATTAACAGGTTTCTTTGAGACCCTGAATTTCAGCCCCATTCTCTCCCGCCACAAACTCCGTTCCCTGACTACTGTTTTCATCCCTTTCCCTGAAGCTGAACCAGACTGTTTCCCATAAAATAACTGGAGCTGAAAGTGGAGGGAAAAAATCCAACTCATGTCACACCGCACCCCGACAGAAAGCCACAACATGGTCAACAAACAAAACAACACTGCAGTTCTAATCTCATGTTAATCCTGTATAACTACACACACACACACACACACACAGCAGCACAAACTTTACAATTCATCAATCGTCTCACCTCAACTTGTCATGTGATGCCTTATGGTTTATTTATGTCAGATGGAAATGGATCAATTTTTAAACTGAGAGCGGTTGTACCTTGTACTGACTTCGGTTCCTACCTGCTACAGCTGCAGTCTATCTCAGGCCCACATGACTTCCTCAGGGATTCCTGCCTGGGAATCATTCTTTAGTTGCCCTTGGAGCGACAGTTCCATGTAGGTGTTATTGATACAAGGGCAAAGTCAGGAGGAGGGAGACTTCTGTTGCTTTACTTTTTTAAGTAAACTCAGCCAGATGTACTGCTGGTTTGCTGTTGCTAGGAATGCGTCTAAGGGTAGAATCAGGGCATTTCTTGTAAGTAATTATTGTTGGATAACTGCATACAACTGTGCATAGATTTGGATACAAAGAGCAATCTTTTTTTTGTTCCTGGATGCTACATGCTTTACATGGCCTTTCAAGACCTTTTTCCTTTAAATGTTATTATTTTTGGGGAGGGGGGCAGGCAATACTTTGCCATTCGTGGAATATCTTTCTGAAATTACTTCTTGACTGTGAGAGTCTTTGTTCATTAGTGGTGTGGAGCAACACTCTGCGGGCCGATTTGAGAAATGGGGGGGATGGCATTTGCGCCATTTTCCTGACGTGTTCCTGCCCCCACCCGCCAGACTTAGTTATCTGTCTTCAGGGCTTACCACTAGCTGCATTCAGGGCAGCCCATTTTATAAAAGGGGGCTTCAAATAGGAATTAGACCCCCCCCTATTTGCATATGCAAAGGGCCTAACACCTGTCTCAAGCGTGGGCCCTGGACACCTTTTCTCTGCTTTCACCAATTGGGCAGGTGGTGCACTTTTGGTGCGCAATGAGAGAGCGCACTGCCACCCGCCATATTGGATGCTTAGGTGTCCATTTTGTGCCTGAAAAACAAGCGCGGTGATTTCTAAATGAAATTACTAGGGTATTGTTAATTGGCCCTGAATTACAGCCATTTTTTTGCTGTGGACTTTGACAAAAGTGCCTGCGTTTCAAGGTTGATTTCACAGAAGACTTGTACAACCACTGCAGAGGGAAGACTCTTGTCATGCTAGCCTGGATTGGATTTCAGATTCCAGAGGAGTAAGAATAGTAATCAACAGCAGTACCTATTCCTGAAAAGTATGAGTTTAAATGAAAATTCACCTCAGGTTTATTTGAGTTCTGCACGTACTAAAGGCAAATAAAGTGGCTCATTAACAGCAAAGGCAGTTTTCAGGCCATACAACTTGAAGTTAACATATCGATGCAGGTTTTATTCAATAGCAGAAAAGTCATTCAGCAACAAAATGGATGACTGAGCAGCCTAATTCAAAACCGCACAGTTCAGCCTCTTCAGGGAGAAGGCTAGCAAAAGTACCCAAAACATTAACTGGACCATGTACCTTTGTTGATACGTCAATCACAATTATAACATGGCAAGTCTATAAAACAAAAGGAAAGCAAGAACTTGCATTTATATTGCACCTTTCACATCCTAAAGTGAATTACAGCCAATTAAGTACTTTTGAATTGTAGTCACTGTTGTAATGTAGGAAACAGGGCAGCCAATTTGTGCACATCACAATCCCACAAACAGGAATTAAATGAATGACCAAATCATTGCTTTAGGTTTTGGTTGAGGGATAAATGTTGTCAAGGACATTGGGTGAACTGCCCTGCTCTTCTTTAAATAGTGCTGTGGGATATTTCATGTCCACCTGAGGGGGAAGACGAGGCCTTAGTTTAATGTCTTATCCAAATGACTGCACTTCTCATATTGCAGCACTCCCTGAGTACTGCACAGAAGTGGCAACCTAGATAATGTACTCAATTCTCCAGAGTGGGGCTTGAAGCCATGACCATTTGACTCAGGGCTGAGAGTGTTACCACTGCGCCACAGCTGACACTATCAAAAAGCCTCATGTCACTATGTGGGTTTTATGATCTGTAATTATTTGCATTTTTGCCCATCCCTAGTTGACCTTGAAAAGGAAGTGGTGGGCCTTCTACTTGAATGACCGCAGTCCAAGTGGTAAACGTACTTCCACAATGGTGTTAGGTAAAGAGTTCCAGGATTTTGAACATGAAGCAACAGCGATATATGTCCAAATTGGAATGATGTGACCTGAATATCAAGGTGAATGGTTAGGCTCTCTCTTGATGGACATTGCCTGGCACTTGCATAACATGAATAGAAATAGAGATAATAGGTGCAGGAGTAGGCCATTCGGCCCTTCGAGCCTGCACCACCATTCAATAAGATCATGGCTGATCATTCCCTCAGTACCCCTTTCCTGCTTTCTCTCCAAACCCCTTGATCCCTTTCGCCATAAGGGCCATATCTAACTCCCTTTTGAATATATCCAATGAACTGGCATCAACAACTTTCTGCGGCAGGGAATTCCACAGGTTAACAACTCTCTGAGTGAAGAAGTTTCTCCTCATCTCAGTCCTAAATGGCCTACCCCTGATCCTAAGACTGTGTCCCCTGGTTCTGGACTTCCCCAACATCGGGAACATTCTTCCCGCATCTAACCTGTCCAGTCCCGTCAGAATCTTATACGTTTCTATGAGATCCCCTCTCATCCTTTTAAACTCCAGTGTATAAAGGCCCAGTTGATCCAGTCTCTCCTCATATGACAGTCCAGCCATCCCTGGAATCAGTCTGGTGAACCTTCGCTGCACTCCCTCAATAGCAAGTACGTCCTTCCTCAGATTAGGAGACCAAAACTGAACACAATATTCCAGGTGAGGTCTCACCAAGGCCCTGTAGAACTGCAGTAAGACCTCCCTGCTCCTATATGCAAATCCCCTAACTATGAAGGCCAACATACCCTTCACCGCCTGCTGTACCTCCATGCCAATTTTCAATGACTGATGAACCATGACACCCAGGTCTCGTTGCACCTCCCCTTTTCCTAATCTGCTGCCATTCAGATAATATTCTGCCTTCGTGTTTTTGCCCCCAAAGTGGATAACCTCACATTTATCCACATTATACTGCATCTGCCATGCATTTGCCCACTCACCTAACCTGTCCAAGTTACCCTGCAGCCTCTTAGCATCCTCCTCACAGCTTACACCACCACCCAGTTTACTGTCATCTGTAAACTTGGAGATATTACACTCAATTCCTTCATCTAAATCATTAATGTATATTGTAAAGAGCTGGGGTCCCAGCACTGAGCCCTGCGGCACCCCACTAGTCACTGCCTGCCATTCTCAAAAGGACCCGTTTATCCTGACTCTCTGCTTCCTGTCTGCCAACCAGTTCTCTATCCACGTCAGTACATTACCCCCAATACCATGTGCTTTGATTTTGCACAGCAATCTCTTGTGTGGGACCTTGTCAAAAGCCTTTTGAAAGTCCAAATACACCACATCCACTGGTTCTCCATTGTCCAATCTGCTAGTTACATCCACAAAAAATTCCAGAAGATTCGTCAAGCATGATTTCCCTTTCATAAATCCATGCTGACTTGGACCGGTCCCGTCACTGCTTTCCAAATGCGCTGCTATTTCATCCTTAATGATTGATTCCAACATTTTCCCCACTACTGATGTCAGGCTAACCGATCCATAATTACCCGTTTTCTCTCTCCCTCCTTTTTTAAAATGTGGTGTTACATTAGCTACCCTCCAGTCCATAGGAACTGATCCAGAGTTGATAGACTGTTGGAAAATGATCACCAATGCATCCACTATTTCTAGGGCCACTTCCTGAAGTACTCTGGGATGCAGACTATCAGGCCCTGGGGATTTATTGGGCTTCAATCCCATCAATTTCCCGAACACAATTTCCCACCTAATAAGAATATCCTTCAGTTCCTCCTTCTCACTAGACCCTCTGTCCCCTAGTACATCCAGAAGGTTATTTGTGTCTTCCTTCATGAAGACAGAACCAAAGTATTTGTTCGATTGGTCTGCCACATCTTTATTCCCCATTATAAATTCACCTGAATCCGACTGCAAGGGACCTACGTTTGTCTTCACTAATCTTTTTCTCTTCACATATCTATAGACGTTTTTGCAGTCAGTTTTTATGTTCCCGGCAAGCTTCCTCTCGTACTCTATTTTTCCCCTCTTAATTAAACCCTTAGGCTTCCTCTGCTGAATTCTAAATTTCTCCCAGTCCTCAGGTTTGCTGCTTTTTCGAACCAATTTATATGCCTCTTCCTTGGATTTAACACTATCCTTAATTTCCCTTGTTAGCCACGGTTGAGCAACCTTCCACGTTTTACTTTTACTCCAGACAGGGATGTACAAGTGTTGAAGTTCATCCATGTGATTCTTAAATATTTGCCATGCCTATCCACCGTCAACCCTTTAAGTATCATTTGCCAGTCTATTCTAGCCAATTCACGCCTCATACCATCGAAGTTAACTTTCTTTAAGTTTAGGACCCTAGTTTCTGAATTAACTGTGTCACTCTCCATCTTAATAAAGAATTCTACCATATTGTGGTCACTCTTCTCCAAGGGGCCTCGCACAACAAGATTGCTAATTAGACCCTTCTCATTACACATCACCCAGTCTAGGATGGCTAGCTCTCTAGTTCGTTCCTTGACATATTGGTCGAGAAAACCATCCCTAATACACTCCGGGAAATCCTCCTCCACCGCAATGTTACTTGGCACTTACCAGATAAGGTTATCTAGGTCTTGCTGCATTCTGGCATTGACTGCTTCATTATCTGAGGAACTGCGAATGCTGCTGAACACTGTGCAATCATCAACGAACAGTTCCACTTTTGAACTTATGATGGAGGGAAGGTCATTGATGAAGCAGTTGGAGATAGTTGGGCCTGAGGGTTTTCTAAAGCAATGACCTGGGACTGAGATGATTGACCTCTAACAATGACAACCATTTTCCTTTGTGCCATGTATGGCTCCAGTCACTGGAGAGTTTTCCCTCTGATCCCCATTGACATTCGGTTTACTAGGGCTCCTTAGTGCTACACTCAGTCAAATGCTGCCTTAATGTCGAGGGCTTCACCAAGGTTACACATCAATTTCAGGTATGGCTGCTGCTGCTTCCAGCATGCTCTTCTACATTCCTCATTGAACCAGCGTTGGTCATCTGGTTTGATGGTGATGAAGGAATGAGGGATATGCCACGCCATGAGGTTAAAGATTGTGGTGAAATACAATTCTGCTGTTCGGAATGCGCACAGAGCTTCATGGATGCCCAGTTTTGAGCTTCTAGATTGGTTCGTAATCTGTTCCACTTAGCATGGTGATGTGTCACACAACACGATGGAGGGTGTCCTCAGTGAGAAGATGGGCCTCCATGAGGACTGTGCAGTGGTCACTGCTACCAATATCATCATGGACAGATGCATCTGTGACAGGTAGATTGGTGTGGACAAGAACTTGTCCCAAAGTCAAACAACTTACTAAAAAGCATAACAAAGTCCCTCTTGAAAATGCAACTGCCACTACAAAGGCAAGGGCTTCACTGCTATCATCTGTGCCTATGCACCAATTATAACCAATGAAAGCATAATGAAAAAATAATTCTGCAGCAGTCTTCAGGATACTACTGCTAAAACTAATGGGGTGATACAAATTATTACTGTGCAGGTTTGGATTTGAATCACCACCTGGCATGAGTTCTCAACCACGTTGGTAAGATGGACAGCTAGATAATTCAGCTGTTCAGGAAATGCCCAGAAAATAAACTTGTCAGCACAAATAAAATCTTTCTTTAACCTGATAAGTATAGAATACCTTGGATTCTTCATTGCTTAAAGTATCAGCATCTCATTGATTGTGTCATAGTTCAGCAATATGGTATACAGGATGACAAATCACTATGGTTGTGTGCATTGTTGGACTGACATTGTGTGATTAGATCTATATTGTTGCTCCCTACCCGGGCCTATCAATGAAAAGCAACAACTTTACTAAGGTCAAGTATCTTGAACAATTTCCAAGCAGTGTTACCATATCATCACAACATCATCATCATAGGCGGTCCCTCATATCGAGGATGACTTGCTTCCACGCTGGATGAGTTTACAGGTGTTTCAATGAAGGACCTAATATGCCAGGTCCAGAATTACATGTTGAAGGGTGGAAGATGCCTGCGCTTGGATTTTTTTAATGTGTGGTGGCCGTTGCACACCAGCCACCACACGGGCTTGTCAGAGCTAGGCCTTGGTCCAATGGCAAGGATTACCCAAAATGACTGAAGACCAGCTCTGCTGCATGGAGCTAGTGCACATACATATTTGCTGATGATACAAAGATGGGAGGAAAAGCAATGTGTGAGGAGGACACAAAAAATCTGAAAAAGGACGTGGACAGGCTAAGTGAGTGGGCAAAAATTTGGCAGATGGAGTATAATGTTGGAAAGTGTGAGGTCATGCACTTTGGCAGAAAAAAATCAGAGCAAGTTATTATTTAAATGGAGAAAGATTGCAAAGTGCTGCAATACAGCGGGACCAGGGGGTACTTGTGCATGAAACACAAAAGGTTAGTATGCAGGTACAGCAAGTGATCAGGAAGGCCAATGGAACCTTGGCCTTTATTGCAAAGGGGATGGAGTATAAAAGCAGGGAAATCTTGTTACAGCTATACAGGGTATTGGTGAGGCCACACATGGTATCCTGCATGCACTTTTGGTTTCCATATTTACGAAAGGATATACTTGCTTTGGAGGCAGTTCAGAGAAGGTTAATTCTGGAGATGAGGGGCTTGACTTATGAGGAAAGGTTGAATAGGTTGGGCCTCTGCTCATTGGAATTCAGAAGAATAAGAGGTGATCTTATCAAAATGTATAAGTTTATGAGCGGGCTTGACAAGGTGGATGCAGAGAGGATGTTTCCACTGATGGGGAGACTAGAACTAGAGGGCATGATCTTAGAATAAGGGGCTGCCCATTTAAAACAGAGATGAGGAGAAATTTCTTCTCTCAGTGGGTTGTGAATCTGTGGAATTCACTGCCTCAGAGAGCTGTGGAAGCTGGGACATTGAATAAATTTAAGACAGAGATAGACAGTTTCTTAAATGGTAAGGGAATAAAGGGTCATGGGGAGCGGGCAGGGAAGTGGAGCTGAGTCCATGATCTTATTGAATGGCGGAGCAGGCTCGAAGGGTATGGCCTACTCCTGCTCTTATTTCTCATGTTCTTATGTTCTTATATTGCAGTGTGGGCTGGACCGTGCTAACTCTAACCACTAACCACTACGAGACCACACAAAATGAGGAAATTGATGTTGAGGCTGAGTGGATGACATTTTGTGGGGTTGCAGCAGATCGGGGCTTTGCGAAGAAAAGGCTCCAAGATCGGTTTGATAAAAATGATGCAGAAATAGCAGACCTCTCTGTAAAAAGCAGAAAGAACATGCAGAAAGAATTCTTTACAATTCACTGGTTTAGAAACCATATCAAAAGGACTTGTGCAAAACAGTTTAAAACAGGGGTTCTCAATCTGGGGTCTATGGCCCCCTAGGAGTCCGTGAGAAGGTTTCAAGGCATCCGGCAAATCAGCATCTTTCAAAAATAAAATCTTTAAAAAAAAAGTCCCATTCTCCAAGCAAGGCCAGAAAAAAGTGCGAGACTGATCACTACGGATGTCAGTGGTGCCCCGTTTATTGCTAAAAAAAAGACCTCAAAATAGTAGGGTTGGATTTTCAGCTTTGCTCATTTCGGGGCGGTAATGGCGGCGGGGTGGTAAAGTTTGCACCCGGAAAACGTTTGTGCCTCAGTCAGCAAAATTGAGCAGTTGTGCGCTGAGTGTGGGACGGAGCGCTAAAGGAGGTGTTGCCGGCTGAGCGAGCGAAAATCCCGAACTAAGCAGACCGCCTCGGAATGCTCCAAGCTGGGAAGAAAACAAAAACATAAAAAAAAACAACAAAAACATTCCTAATAAATAACTCATGCCACCACAACATAAATCACAAAAAAAACCAATCACACTTACCTGAGGTCGACATTACTTATCTCACTGCAGCTGCTACAGATTGGACTGCCCGCTTTCACAGGTGGTTCCACCGGGGCGCTCTACGGAGTACTGCAGATCAGGTGGGAGCCAAAATTCGAGCCGGTGTCACAACCAGGGATGTTGCACACTGGCTCGGCTCTTTCAGGTGGTAATGCTCCACGCCCTGCCGAACCCGGCTCCGAAAACCCCGGTGTGGTGAAAACAGAGGCAGTAACATGCCGAAATTCCTTTAAATCTGCGCATCGGTGCAAGGTTAGGCTAATGTGTTGCCGCCGCCACGAATGTTGGAGGAGGGGAGAGTTGACCTTGGCCTCTCTCCACCCCCCGCCCCCCAGATCCATTCGTAACAGTTGGCAGCAGACTGCTTCTGGTCCATCGGCCATGCAACTCGCCGAAGCCTGCACAGCGCAGGCTTGGACTATTTCCAAGCAAAATTAGAAATCGGGTCTTTATTATGCCATAGAATCCCGATTTCCATGTTAAAAGGAGCCCATTGCCTGACATATGCAGGTGGTTTGTACACCCAGTGTTAGGTCCCTTTCAAAATGGAGCTGGCCGCATCACCGGTAAGGCCACCGACCCCATTTTAAGGCTGTGAACGCCAGGTGAAGGAAGTAAAAATCATCCCTCAACATGTTTTACTTGCACCACCACAGATCTATTGTGCATATCCAATGGCAGATTTGCCATTTTCAATTGCACGGTTCTAAAGTGTGGAAAACCAATCAACATTGATACAATGCTAATAAAAACATAGCTCTGCTGGGCAGGACACGTTGTTTGAAAGTTAGCAAGTGTTCATAAGCACGACTTCCAGCAATAAGCTCAAGCAAGACAGGTATTTTCTGGGTGGACAGAGGAAGCATTTCAAGATATTAAAAGGAACATATAGGGTAGATAGAGAGAAATTATTTCCACTGGTTGTGTAAAGTCCTGTCCCCTCAGTACAGATTCACACGAGGCATGTAGTGAAGTTAAGGTCAGTCTGGACCTGCACCTTTATTTCACAGCTCTGGAATGCTGCACTTGCCTGAGACCTCTCCTTATATACCTCTCTCTTGCAAGTGCACCCCTGGTGGTAAGGTATGCTGGTGGTTACAGGTCATATCTTATTACAGTCATGTATAGCATGTTAGGTTACAGTTATATATAATAATGTAAGATACATGACATCACCCTCCCCCAAGGTCTTATTGTCTTTATAAGTTCAGTCTCTCAGGTGGTCTACGCTCTCGCGTGGAGCGTCTGAGTTGTGGTTCAGTTGTTTGCCTTGGTGTCTGTTTTTCTTTGGGTGTGGTTGCTGGTATCTCGCCTGGGCTGTCTGTTTCAATTGGTGTGATTGTTGTTGACTCGCCTGGGCTGTCTGTTGGGATTGCCCTTTCTTCAGGTTGTTTCCTCTGTCTGTCCACCATGTGTGGTGCGAGTTCCACATTGTAGTCTGCCTCTGGTTCCGCAGTGTTGTTGGTAAATCTGCTTTTGACTTGGTCTACATGCCTCCTGCAGGTTTTGTCCATTTGTACTACCAGTAGCCTGTTTCCTTCCTTGCCTGTTACTGTCCCTGCAAGTCATTTGGGACCCCTGCCATAGTTTAGTACAAACACTTTGTCCCCTATCTCATTCCATCTCCCCCTCGAATTTCTGTCATGGTACTCAGATGGCTTATGGCGCTTTGCTTCAACGATTTTGTGCATGTCTGGGAGGATTAATGAGAGCCTTGTTTTTAAAGTCCTTTTCATCAACAGTTACGTGGGGGGGGGGGGATACCAGTCAATGAGTGCGGACGAGATCTGTATGCCAGCAGCAGTCGCGACAGGCGACCCTGTAGCATGGGACCTTGGATTTTAAGCATGCCTTGTTTAATGATTTGCACTGCTCTCTCCGCCTGGCCGTTGGAGGCCGGCTTGAATGGTGCCGTCTTGACGTGATTTATGCCGTGGTCAATTATAAAATCTTGGAATTCTGCGCTGGTGAAGTACAGGCCATTGTCACTGACCAATATGTCAGGGATTCCGTGCATTGCAAACATGGTTGCGAGGCTCTCTACAGTGGTGGAGGTTGTGCTCGAGTTTAAAATGGTGCATTCGATCCACTTTGAAAATGCATCTACAACTACGAGGAACATTTTGCCCATGAATGGGCCCGCATAGTCTACGTGCACCCGCGACCACGGTTTGGTAGGCCAGGGCCAGGGGCTCAGTGGAGCCTCTCTGGGGACGTTGCTGAGTTGGGCATAAATGGTGCACCTTCGGACGCAGAACTCCAGGTTCGCGTCAATACCAGGCCACCAGACGTGGGATCTGGCTATGGCCTTCATGAGAACGATCCCCGGGTGGTCGCGGTGGAGCTCCCGGACAAATGCCTCTCTGCCTCGCAGAGGCATGACTACTCAGCTGCTCCACATCAGGCAGTCTGCTTGTCATGAGAGCTCATGCATGCGCCTGTGAAAGGGTTTTAATTCCTCGGGACAGGCATTGCGAGCCTCTGCCCAGTCACCGGTTAGGACACATCTTTTTACTAAGGATAACGTGGGGTCGCTGGCTATCCAGGCTCTGATTTGGCGAGCCGTCATGGGCGAACCTGTGGACTCAAAGGCATTGATTGCCATGACTATCTCACAGTCCTGTTCGTCAGACCCTTCCGTGATCGTCAGAGGTAGCCTGCTGAGCGCGTCGGCACAGTTTTCTGTGCCTGGTCTGTGCCTGCTGAAATCGACATCCCCTTGCCGAGTGCCCACCCCCACACCTCCAGCACAAACCTGTTCCATTGTTCAAAGAGTTTCCAAAGAATGAGCTGCGTCTGGCTGATCTCTCTTGAGCTTCTCTCAGTTTGTAGTTGATTGCTCGCATTGTGGGTTGATGAGGTGTGAACGGCCTTTCCTGTGGCCCTTGATGGCTTCTGCTTGCTGTCAAGAACCTGTTCTCCCGGTTTTGTCTGTGTGTGGGGGTAGCAGCTTGTTTAGTGCTGTGAACTTCTTGTTCCAATATTTCGTTAGTTGTCGTACCTGCATTGCAAATCAACCTCGTTTCTTATTCCCTACCAAGAATGTCTGTGCAACCAGTGCTGCTGCCTCTAAAGTCAGGTTCTTGGTCTCTATGAGCTTTTGGAATATGCCTGCGTGGCCTATTCCTTCAATGAAAAAATCTCTCAGCATTTCTCTCCTCAGTTTATCGGAGAACTCACATAAACTAGCCAACCTCCGAAGTTCCGTCACGAAGTCGGGTATGCTCTGGCCCACACAGCGTCTGTAGTTGTAGAACCTGTGTCTGGCCATGTGTAGGCTGCTCGCTGGCTTCAGGTGGTCTCTTACCAGTGTGCTCAATTCTTCAAACGACTTGCTTGCTGGTTTCTCGGGTGCCAACAGATCCTTCATTAAAGCGTATGTTTTCGAGCCACAGCTGGTTAAGAGATGGGCTCTTCTCTTGTCTGCCTTATCGTCGCCTAACCAGTCTTTGGTTACAAAGCTTTGCTGGAGCCTTTCTATAAAGTCCTCCCAATTGTCTCCCGCATTGTATTTTTCATCTGATCCGTTGTTCTCCATTCTGTGGATTCTGTAATCCCGTAACCCGTCGCCACTGTAAAGTCCTGTCCCCTCAGTACAGATTCACACGAGGCATGTAGTGAAGTCAACGTCACTCTGGACCTGCACCTTTATTTCACAGCTCTGGAATGCTGCACTTGCCTGAGACCTGCCCTTATATACCTGTCTGTTGCAAGTGCACCCCTGGTGGTAAGGTATGCTGGTTGTTACAGGTCATATCTTATTACAGTCATGTATAGCATGTTAGGATACAGTTATATATACATGACAGGTTGGGGATTCTAGGACTCGAGGGCATAGTCTAAAAATTGGAGCGAGACCTTACAGGAGTGAAATTAGGAAACATTTCTACACACAAAGGGTGGTAGAAGTTTGGAACTTTCTTCCGCAAACGGCAATTCATGCTAGATCAATTGTTAACTTGAAATCGGAGATTGATAGCTTTCTGTTCACCAAAAATATTAAGGGATATGGGCCAAAGGCGGGTTATGGGGTTAGATCGCAGATCAGCAATGACCTCATTGAATGGCAGAGCAGACACAAGGGGCTGAATGGCCTACTCCTGTTCCTATGCTCTAATGTTCCTAAGAACTTGATTATCTGAAACAGCAGTGACACGAATGTCTGAGAGATGCTTGCAGCAGATTGAGCAAGATGGCATTCAAAAATATGACACAACATTGAAGCTCAGCACTACCAACAGCAGCAAGAGAAACACCTGATGTGTAAACAGTGTCAGCAACAACCATGAAGTGACTGAAACAGAGCATTTGTAACCACAAAGTATAGAACTGTGTGTTTCGTGGATTAGATGGCACGAGCCATGAGTGGCTCCACAGAAATAACCCTTGACCAGTTAGCTGTAATCAATGGACAATTAACCATGTGCAGACAACATGAATATCACACACACAGTGATGCTTAGGAACCAAATGCTTGGCCACCCTCAAATTCATTCCGAAAGCCTTATTATGGATCATGTACTTTCATACATAATTATATTCGCCAAGTTCTTTATTTAGATCGGTATTGTCAGAGCTATAATTATCTAGAACATTCAGTTACTGAAGAAACAAATTAAGCATTTTTGTCAAGACAGCTATTAATATTTACCTGAACTGCAGAAAACAACTCAAATAACATATGTACAGTTATTTTTACAATATTCTTGCCTTAAAAGTGCCCCGAAAACAATTTGACATTAATGTAAGATTTGTATGTTACAACACACATAATATGAGCATCTTCTGGTAAAATAAATAGATTAGATTGCATGAAATAAGCCTCAACTATAACAACAGAAACTTGTATTTATATAGCGCCTTTTAATGTTGTAAAATGTCCCAAGGTACTTCACAAGAGCAATATCAACAAATCTTGACACTGAGCCATATAAGGAAGTATTAGGACAGATGACCAAAAGCTAGGTTTTAAGGAGCACCTTAAAGGAGGAGAGAAATTTAGAGAAGAAGAGCGGTTTGGGGAAAAATTCCAGAGTTTAGAACTTAGGCAACTGAAGGCACGGTCACCAATGGTGAAGTGATTAAAATTGGGACGTGTAAGAGGTCAGAATTGGAGGAACGCAGAGATCTCGGAGGGTTGTAGGTCTGGAGGAGGTTACAGCTATATGGAGCTGCGAGACCATGGAGGGATTTGAAAATAAGGATGAGAATTTTAACATTGAGATGTTCCCGGACTATTCAGAATTCTTCATCTTTTGACTGTTACCAAGGATAGGAAACTGTTTGTCTTCCAGCCAGCAGGCGGTGAAGAAGGCAAATGGCATGTTGACCTTCATAGTTCGGAGATTTGAGTATAGGAGCAGGGAGGTCTTACTGCAGTTGTACAGGGCCTTGCTGAGGCCTCACCTGGACTATTGTGTTCAATTTTGGTCTCCTAATCTGAGGAAGGACGTTCTTGCTATTGATGGAGTACAGTTAAGGTTCACAAGACTGATTCCCGGGGTGGCAGGACTGACATAAGAGGAGAGACTGGATCGACTGGGCCTGTATTCACTGAAGTTTAGAAGAATGAGAGGGGATCTCATAGAAACATATAAAATTCTGACGGGTTTAGACAGGTTAGATGCGGGAAGAATGTTCCCAATGTTGGGGGAGTCCAGAACCAGGGGTCACAGTCTAAGGATAAGGAGTGAGCCATTTAAGACCAAGATGAGGAGAAACTTCTTCACTCAGAGAATTGTTAACCTGTGGAATTCTCTACTGCAGAGAGTTGTTGATGCTTGTTTGTTAGATATATTCAAGAGGGAGTTAGATATGGCCCTTATGGCTAAAGGGATCAAGGGGTATGGAGAGAAAGCAGGAAAGGGATACTGAGGTGAATGATCAGCCATGATCTGATTGAATGGTGGTGCAGGCTCGAAGGGCCGAATGGCCTACTCCTGCACCTATTTTCTATGTTTCTATGGGCCCAAGTTTCCGCCCTCTGTAAGAACAGCGCACCTCCATAAGGTGCGCCGACTTTCTGGAATAAAAAGGGCGCCGAAAACTTACCTTGTGATTCTGCGAGCTCCTCAGGACGTCTTCGTGCTTGGCGTGGCGCAGCACAAGGGGTCGGGGGCGGAGCCAGGCTTGCCGCTGAAAACAGTGCCGGGACCTCTGCACATGCGCGCTAGAGTGTGTGCGCATATGCAGTAGCTCCTCACCCCCGAGGCTGTGTGGAGGGGCCCAAAGCATGCCGGCCCTAGCCCTGGACGAATGGGCTCACCGGGCGAAGAATGGGACTCGGGCCTCCCTCCCTCCCGTTCGGCTCCCGCTCCACCCCCCCCTTGCTCCCGTTCAGCTCCCGCTCCCCCCCTCCCGTTCAGCTCCCTCTGCCCCCTCTCCCTCCCTCCTGTTCAGCTCCTGTTCCACTCCCTCCCTCCCATTCAGCTCCCGCTCCACCCCCTTCCCTCCCTCACGTTCAGCTCCCTCTCCACCCCCCTCCCTCCCTCCCATTCAGCTCTCGCTCCCCCCACCTCGCGCTCCTGTTCAGCTCCCACTCCCCCCCCATCCCTCCCATTCAGCTCTCGCTCCCCCCCCCCCCACTTGCGCTCCTGTTCAGCTCCCGCTCCCCCCCCTCCCTCCATCCCTCCCATTCAGCTCTCAAATTTCAAATACTGCTTTATTACTCTAGTATTAACTTTTAATTACGAAAAACACTTAAAAAGAATTGCTATTAAAAATGATTGACCAAAATGCCATGAGGATTCTGCTGTTCTTCTGCCATAGTTCCAGTGCAAGACCGGCAGAACCCGCAGGAAAATAACAGACAATCCAATTGTGTTAGGTCTCTGCTATTTCTGGGAGTCTCCTCTTTGCCTTGAAAGTAGTGGAATGTCTTTCTTCCCCTTACAAAGTAATTACCATCTGGGGCCTGAGCTGGGGAGAAGGAAATCTAAGCCAGCAGTTCCTACTCCTGAACCTAGAAGGGGACCCAGTATATTAATGCCGGCATCCACAAGGATGTATATGGGACCAACCTGTTGGTGTCCAAGCCTGGACTACTGCAGAATTTTAATGGGCACTGGAGTTTCTGGCAGACATGAGCAAGCAGTTTATCAGAGATGTGCCCAGAGAGGTGTTTGAGAGGTGAAAGTGATCTTGCGCTGACTCCGATAGGGTCAGTGCTGGAAGGCACCACTGGGAATGATTCTGATATAAGCACTGAGGAATGCTGGGTTCCTTTTTATTTTAAACAGTTAATTCTGATCACACTGATCTGCCTTTTTTCCCTTTATCTTTTCTTTCCATTCTCCTTCCATTTTTATTTGATTTAAATTTTAATTCACGTTTATTTTCTACCCAATCTGTTGTTTCGCTCTTAAAAAAAAACATTTGCTTTCTTTTCCCTGGTTGCAAAGCACTTCCAAAGGTTACTGTTTTAGCGAAGTCAGAAGGAGGTAGATTAATATGCTCACAGTGTACATATGATCAGAGCCAATCCCTGTTATGCATCAATATAGGAAGACTTGTCAGTGAACAATTATATTTGCCAGCTGACCACCGAGAATAAAGGCACTCAGATCAGTGAATGTGTTCAAAGGTTAAAATAATTGCTTGTTGTTGGGCAAAGAAAAGTAAGTTTGCTGAGGTTAGCATAACCACAACACATAACCGATCAACCAAAACTCCAAAGAACTTCTCACTTCGAAACAGTTAAAAACGACATTAGCCTGGAAATTTCTGTTGGTGATTTTGGCGGATGAATGCTTAATGCATTCTTATCACATTCTTCTCTCTGTTATTTCATGTAAGCAGTAGAAGAATGTCATAAGAACATGTTCAGCATTTGGCTGCTTTCATTGCCAACAGTAATTTCTAACTTTATGGGGGAGATTTTCCTGTGCAGGTGTGTACACAAACCCGTCCCATTTTCCGATATTCAATGCACCCAGGCAATTCCATGCACCTGGCTGTAGACCCAGGCAAAGCTTTCCTTTATGGCTATTCTGTCAAAGCTCCATATTGAAAACACAACACAGAAATATCTAGAATGACAATCATTCAAATAACCAGAATATTTTCTAAAGTGTGACATTTGGAGGGAGAGAGAGAGAGAGCATCGTTTGCTTTATAATTCCTTTTTTGGCTATTCGGAAGGTGAGTAGAAAAATGATGGCATTGAACAGCATGTTAAGATATGAATACCAGGATGCTACTTAAGGGTCTCGTGGGAGTAGAAACACAGTTGGAGCTTACATTTTGTTCTTTAGTTCTTCAAAGCAGAAAGCCTCTAAAAGCTTTCATGAATATAAAATGACAATGAAAGTTTCCACTGAAATGATTGCTCCACATTCTTGGTAGTTAACAAAAGCATTTTTTAACTATCTTCGAACTAAAGAGCCCCTGTCTGCTCTGAGCCAGGGATCCCATTCCGAATCCCAGTGATCGGGGTAATTTGTATGTCTGGGGTGTGCGCATTGAGTATGCAAGACTCCATCAGCAGTGCCCGCCCTGAACCAACAACTGCAGTGCCATGCTATTCCAATGGTGGAGAGGAGACGCGTTGAAGTCCATAAGTGTTCTTCACTTCTCTTACTCTCTTTGGAATAAGTAGGTCGCTTTGGGAAAGTAATCAATTCTCCACGCCCCCCCACCGCCCCCCGCCCCCCAGTCATGTCATGAAAACATAAGAAAAATGAGCAAGAGTAGGCCATTTGGCCCCTTGAGCCTGCTCCACCATTCAGTAAGATCATGGCTGATTTTCTACCGTAACTCCACGTCCCTGCACTATCCCTATAACCTTTTAATTCCCTTACTATTCAAAAAACTATTGATCTCTGTCTTGAATATACTCAACAACTGAGTATCCACAGCCCTCTGTGTAGAGAATACCAAAAATTCACCATTCTCTGAGTGAAAAAAAATTCTCTGCATCTCGGTCCTAAATGGCCAACCCCTTATTCTGAGATTGTGACCCCTGGTTCTAGACTCCCCAGCCAGGGGGAACATCCTCCCTGCATCTACCCTGTCAAGCCCTGTAAGAATTTTGTATGTTTCAATGAGATTACCTCTCATTCTTCTTAACTCTAGAGAATATAGGCCTAATCTACTCAATCTTTCCTCAAAGAACAATCCCCCCAGGAATCAGTCTGGTGAACCTTCGTTAGGGGTCAGGGCTGAAGATAGCCTGCAGCCCACCACTAAAATTTAAAGGGTCACAGGAAACGGGGCAGAATCCTGGCGTAACTGGATTCTTCTCCAAATTCCTGGTCCTCCTGGGAGATATTGGGGTTTCTGCCCTCTTCAGCCTTAGGAATTTTGAGGGTTACAGTTTTTTAAGTATAGAATGAGTATAAAATCTCTGGAATTGTTTCATTCATATTTCCTCACAGTCCTTCAGTTTGACAAGGCATTTCTAGGCTGTCAGCTAACGAATGCAGGATGCTGGTCCATGGAAGGAGACTTCACTTTCTTCCCTGAACTGAAAAGTCCTGCCAGGAACAATGTAAACCCAGGGAACTTCTGTATACTTGAACAGTTCAGCTATGTGTAGGAGCCCTGAGGGGCTTTGACAGGTGTAAGATATGCACTGTTAAAAAGATCAAAGTAACTCGCGTTTAGCACAATAACATCATACATGTACCTAAATGCGCTAAACACAAATTTCCTCAATCTACAGTAATGGTATAACAGTGGTGTAAGTGCTGAAGATAACAAGCAATTTTTAAGTGAAGTGATGGACTTTAGCTTTTGAACTCCTTTGTGAGTTAGTATCCAAGCATCATTATATTGTAATCTTTTCATGCACTGCTATTTATATTTAACCCAAGTTTATACGTTTCTGTTAAATTCCTCATAAAAATAACTTCACTATGCAAAAAAGGGCTTTATCAAACCATTTGATTATTCTAAATAATAAAATTTTCATTTAAAATGTAGGTACCAGAAAAAGCCAATGAAAGGTGTCCCAAATGACTTTAGGAAATCATTTGTGATCTGGATTCAAATATTCACGGTGGGAATAGGAAGGCTTGATAAATATCTTAATAATGAATTCTTCAGTATTAGAAGACTTTATAAATTGCTTTTTAACCAGCCCCACCGCTTGGATTATTTTTGTTTCTTTGCTTTTTCCACTGCCTTTAACTTTCCAACAAAAGGTTTATTGACTAAACTAAAAATGCTTGTTGGAATTCCTGTAACTTTGTGGCTGTACTGAGCTATAAGCATGACCTTATTTCATATTATCTTACCAATCATGGAGTAATATTATCACAGGGAGTAGTTGAGGCGAATAGCATAGATGCATTTAAGGGGAAGCTAGATAAGTACAAGAGGGAGAAAGGAATAGAAGGATATGTTGATAGGGTTAGTGAAGTAGGGTGGGAGGAAGCTCATCTGGAGCATAAACATCAACATAGACCAGTTGGGCCAAATGGCCTGTTTCTGTGTTGTAAATTCTATGGGCCCGAAATTGGTCGTTACATAAGGTCTGCCCATTTCTCGGCGGTATGTCGGCAGTGCGTCGTTTCAAATTGGCGGCATACCGTCGAGACCGAAGCGTGCAATTTTGGTTGATTTTTTTCCGGCGGTATGCCGGCAGTATGCGAGTGGTGTGCAGCGGGCGGTAGGTAACATTGTAGTCAATCCAGATCGGCTTTCTTTTCGATGGACGGTGCTGCACTGAACTGCGCATGCGCGATTCCCCGCCCCCACCCCCCCACCCCCCGTTTTTTTCAGAGAATCTTTTTAGCCGCGGGGTCAGGGTACACCCGCGCATGCGCAGTGAATTGAAGTCGAGGGAGAGAGAGTGAGAAGGAGCAGCAAGCTAGTTGAGGATCAGTTGGTTTAATAACAAATTGCAGAGTTAAAAAATATTCATAACAAATAATAATTATACAGTTTGAAGAATAAAAAGACATATTTTACAAATCAAAAAACATAACAACATAAATATAATGGAAATGTTAAAAAAAAAGTCGAAGCGCAAAGAATGTTGAAAAGGACGGGAGGTTGAGGACGTCCGCCTTCGACGAGGCAGAGTTACCCATCCTTCTCGAGAATATCAGAGAGGTACTCCAACCTAACGAAGGGTGGTCGTGGAAAGCACCCCCCCCCCCCCCCCCCCCCGCAAAGGAGTACAACAGGATATGGGACGATATCAGAGAGGCTGTGTCCTCCACAAGTACCATGGTACACACCGGGGAAAGGTGCCGTAAAAGGTGGAGCAACCTGGTGAGGGTAGCAAGAGTAAGTAATGATTTTATTTATGCACCCCCCATATGCCATGTACCATGTAAATGTAGGTTTAGTATCACACGGATGATGTTATTTATCTTAAGGTTAAGGTGACGTATTTGTACTTTCAGGCAACGACAAGAGGATCAACGCAGTGTTTTGATGTGTGTGTGTGTGTGCGCGTGTGAGACCCTGTGTGTCTGCGATGTTAAATGGATTGAAGATTTTTCTTTTCATTTACTTCACTTTTTGCAGAAGAAGACATCTGCAATAGCAGCCGATCAGCAGCGTACGGGGGGAGAACCCACAACCCAAGATCCATTGACAGAAATAGAGATCTGTGCCCTGTCCCTGGTCAGGGATAGCAACCGTGCCACCACCGGCATTGGAGCTGATCCAGCCACACAGGATGGTCAGTTCAATACAATCCCAGGTCTGTGTTCCGGTCCTGTCATGTCATGTAATGTAATTGTAACTGTAATGTTGGCCTCATGTAATGTACTGCAATGTTGGGGGCATGTAACACAATGCATATATGTATTGTCTACCTGTGATATGTTATGCAATAATGCAGCAATGGTGACATTTAAATAAGATTGCACCAAGTCACTGTACTCATGTACTCACGTAACCCTGACCCCTCTCCTGGTGCCTAGCTTTTTTAAATGTTGTTTTGTATTTCCAGACTCGGACGATTCAGATTATACCTCCATACGAGAGACCCACTGCCTCCACCTCTGGCATCACCCAAGCCCTCTCCCGACTTCACCACTGGCAGAGATGATGAAGGCGAAGAGGAAGAGGACGAGGAAGAGCCGCTGATCCTGGAGCCAGTGGAGGTGGAGGTGGAGGTGGAGACAGAGGAGGATACACCAGTTCCATGTGGGCCAGCTGGAACATCCTCCATCACCGAGTCTGTATTCAGGGGATTCCCCCATGGCTCCTCTGATTCTGCGGGACCAAGTGATGTGCAGCAAGACACACCCAGTGTTGCAGCATCTTTGTCGCAGTGGCGGAGGTTGGTGCAGAAAAGGTCGGTTGCTGCAAGACAGATAGGCGTGTACCAGGACATGGTGCGTCTGTCACAGGCCAGCGTCAACATAGGTCGAGAGCTGCTCAAGGTCATGGCTATGATAGCCATAAACATCGTGGCTCTATCAGAACCGCAGTCAGAGGATATTTCGGGTCTGATCATCGCAATGGTGCGAACCACCGACCCCACCAAAACCATGCAGCAATCAACGGGATCAGGACATGGCGCGGAATCCCCCCGTGCCATAGTAGTCAGGTCGACAGCACCTGAGAGTGGGGAGCTGCCAGCAGATTCCAACCCTAAAGCTGTGCCTTCCACATCACGAGCTTCTCCTGAGGCCCCATTCATTGCGCCTACAATGTTTCACCCCCAACGACAGCAACAGCACTCAGGGTGCAATGCTGCACGCCGGCTTGGTACCAGCATGGGGAGGTCCAGTCTTAGAGGCAGTGGGAAATGGAAGGGCAGGAGTAAGGAAGGGTGGGTGAGTCCCAAGGGTTTTAGCACGCGGTCGAGGTTGAGGTCGAGGTAGTGGTCGTGGTCTAGGGTAAAGGGTCTTTTGTTGTACTTGTTCAGTTAACTTGTTCAGTTAATAATTGAAGTTTGATTTTTTAAAGTTTATTCAAGTCGGTAAAGTTTTGTTAAAGTTATTATTAAAGTTAAAGTTGTTACAGTTGTTTTGTAGTTATAAGTTTTACAAAGTTTTAAAATTGTTGTATATTTTTTACATTTTTACATAATCATTTGAATGGAATTGAAGCACTCTCTTATACAGTGTCAATCTTTTGGGGTAACAGTCATCAGGGTCTCAAAACGCAGCTCTCCACATTCAAGCAATGCATTCATTTATTAGCTGCTGACGTAACAATTTTGCAGTGGCATACACTCCGCGTGCCCTCCGCTGTGTTGTTGGGGGCGGGGTGGGGGGGGGGGACGGGAGGTGGTACCATGGGTTCATCTGGAAGCTCCTCCTCATCCTCCTACCCCTCATTTTCCTCTTCTTCCTCCTCCGTCTCCTGCAATCTCTCCTCAGGTGGTCCCGCAGTCCCCTATGGCAATTCCTGTCCTCGCATGATTGCTAAATTATGCAACATGCAGCACACCACTGTGAACTGAGCAACCTGCTCTGGGTGGTATTGCAGCCTGCCTCCCGAGTGGTCCAAGCATCGAAAGCACTGCTTCAGTACTTCATTTGTCTTTTCGATAATATTACTTGTGGCTATATGGCTCTTATTATATCGTTGCTCGGCTTCTGTCTGAGGGTTTCGCACAGGGGGGTCAAGAGCCAGGTGGCGAGGTCGTACCCTTTGTCCCCCAGCATCCAGCTTTCACCTTGTGGCTCAGACTTCAACAGGTCAGACACAGTGCTCTCACGCAAGATTTGCGCATCATGGATGCTCCCTGGAAAGTTGGCATTCACTGCCATTATGCGCTGTGTATGGTCGCAGACGAGCTGCATGTTGAGGGAGTGAAATCCCTTACGGTTTCAGTACATCTCCGCCTCCTGTAATGGTGCTTGCAGGGCAATTTGGGTACAGTCAATAGCAGCCCCCCTGCACCTTGGGGAAGCTGGCAATGCGTTCAAATCCCAAAGCCCTGTCACTCTATGCCTCCCTGGTCATTGGGAATTTTATAAATTCCATCCGGCGTGCATACAGTGCTTCGGTTACCTGTCGAATGCACCGATGATTAGCAGACTGAGAAATACAGCATATGTCCCCAGCTGATGCCTGAAAAGAGCCACATGCATAAAAGGAAAGTGCTGCAGTCACCTTCATCTCGACAGAGAGTGCAGTAATGTTGGTGGTACTGGGCTGCAGGTCTGCCTTAATGAGCTGGCAAATCTCAGTGATGACCCCTTTTCAGAAGCGCATCCTTCGAACACACTGTCGATCGGTCAGGTCCAAGTATGAGCGCTTCTCCCTGAAAATCCTTTGGGGGTAAGGCCTCTTCCTCCTCATCAGTCTGTAACCTCCTCCATTACCCTGATAACTCTGCTCAATAAATCTTCTCACATCTGGATCCTCTATTAGACAGGTAGTCAGCAATACAGGCTGAGATAGTACAGTCCCCATTCTTTTTAAATCTCCACAATATTTTTCAATGAAGAAAATGTAACCAAAATGCCTTTGATCTTAATAATTTACTCAGTAGCAATAAAAATACCTTTCCCACTGTAAATCGCACTGTAAAATCACTGTTCACCTCAGAAATACAGAGGTGCTGCTTTAGCTGACTGTTCCTGATTTCAAAATGGCAGATCCGTGCACTCTGTCCATTCCTGCCCACTTAACATCGCGTAAAACCACCTTTTCCAGGGCGGTATGCAGCTCCGGTGGTATGTCGGTGGTATGCGATGAAAATCGGATTTTTTGGGTGGTATGTGGGCGGTTCTGCACAGCGGACGTTGTGCATATCGTTCGGTGGTATGTCAATGATGAATATTCTGCCGAACGGTATGTCAGCGGTCTGTAGGTGTTTTTTCACCAAAATTGCATTTTTGGGCAGTAAGCGGGCGGTATGGAGGCAGGACTGGGCAGTATGTCGATGTATTTCGGGCCCTATGTAATTTTATGTAATTATGCAATCAGAAGCAGCCCTGTACAACCAATCCATCAGATCTCCCATATGATTGAATCGAAACACTCAAATTGTCCTCTGAGTGGCACGTTTCTTTATTTATGGTGGGGAATTTTGAACCTGTGGAATTCTCTACCACAGAAAATTGTTGAGGGCAGTTCGTTAGATATATTCAAAAGGGAGTTAGATGTGGTCCTTACGGCTAAAGGGTTCAAGGGGTATGGAAAGAAAGCAGGAATGGGGTACTGAAATTGCATGATCAGCCATGATCATATTGAATGGCGGTGCAGGCTCAACGGGCCAAATGGCCTACTCCTGCACCTATTTTCTATGTTTCTATGAATCATAAATCCTGAGTGACCCAATGTCAAAATAATCTAAATGTCATCAAATTTTGCTGAATCAAATCAAAAGCGTTGAAGTTACACTGTGCAAATATTAATGTACATTTAATGGTTTCAATGAAACTTATTTTTCTACTATTTTAGCAGAAGTGTTAACCCATTTAAAATAAACTAATATATAGCATTCTTCATTCTAGATACACTTTACAAACCCATTTTCAAAATAAAATTACACCAGAACGCCATCAGACACAATAGCTATCCAATGGGATAGATCTGTTCAACTCATACATGGAGATTAAAGCCTTCCCAACCCTGCAGGTATAATGGGCCCAAGTTTTGGGCTACACTGGACCAGGACGCCCGTTTTTCATGCCACAAAGTGCGCCTAAAAAAAACTTACCTATTCTCCAGCTCCCTGCAGGTCCTCTGGAGCTGGGCGCGGTGCAGCATGAGCTGTAGGGGGCGGAGCCAGGTTCCTGCGCTGA
Organism: Pristiophorus japonicus; assembly: GCF_044704955.1. NCBI lineage: Eukaryota > Metazoa > Chordata > Chondrichthyes > Pristiophoridae > Pristiophorus > Pristiophorus japonicus. The sequence goes on along the minus strand of NC_091989.1, from coordinate 41,535,282 downwards.
AAACAGTGCCGGGACCTCTGCACATGCGCGCCCACTGTAGCTCCAGATGCTCAAAACTGTGGGAGGGGCCCGAAGCACGCAGCCCCTAGCCCTGGCCGAATGGCCTCACTGGGGCTGTGTGAATAAGGCGCCTCCCACCCGACCGGACCCGACCCGACCCCAGCTCCCCCCTCCCCCCCCCCCCAACGACCTGACCTCCATTCCCCCCCCGACCCGACCCGACATCCGCGCCCACCCCCCCCGCGACACTCTCTCCCACCCTCCCCCGACCTCCGCGACTCTCCCACCCCAACCTCCGCGACTCCCCCCCCGGACCTCCGCGACTCTTCCCCCCCCCCCCCACCGGACCTCCGCGACCCCTCCCCCCCGAGACCCGACACCACCTACATGTAAATCCAGCCCGAAGTCTTGGGCCCGACCGTTCAGCCTCCTTCTCTCACTTCTCTCCATTCCTTCCCTCCTCTCCCTCCCTCCCTTCTCCTTCCCTTCTCCCCCTCTTCCCCCCTTCTCCCCCTCTCCCCCCTTCTCCCCCTCTCCCCCCTCTACTCCCCCCTTCTCCTCCTCCCACCCCCTCCTCCTCCCCCAACCCCTCCTCTTCCCCCCCACCCCTCCTCCTCCTCCTCCTTCCCACCCCCCCTTCTCCCCCCACCCCCCCTCCTCCTCCCCACCCCATCCCTTCCTCCTCCCTCCCCCACCCCCCCTCCTCCCCTACTCCTCCCACCCACCTTCTCCCCCTCCCACCCACCTTCTCCCCCTCCCACCTCCCTTCTCCCCCTCCCCCTCCCACCTCCCTTCTCCCCTTTCTCCCCCTCCCCCTTCTCCCCCTCCCCTTCTCTCATCCCCCTCCCACCCCCCTTCTCCCCTCCCCTCGCTGTCAGAAACACAGACACTGACAGACAGAGAATGAGAGACACACACACAGACAGACAGAGAGATAGAGACACTGACAGAGGCACACTGTGTGGGGGGGCCGTCCCAGCACACTGTTGGAGGCCTCCCGGTGCTCTAGTCGGTAAGTAGAAAATGTTTTATTTATTGATTTTAAAAAAAAATATATATTTTTTATTAATTTTTTTTGATTGATTTATTGGTTGATTTATTGATGTATTTATCATTTATTATTGATGATGGCTCTTTATTTGTAAAACTGAAGTGTTTTATGTTTGTAAACTTCCCTTTAAACCCTAGCCCCCACGCCCCCCCCCCTCCATTCCCTACGCCTAATTTGTAACTTACGCCTGATTTTCTAAAGTGCAGACAAGGTTTTTTCGAACATACAAAAATCTTCACTTACTCCATTCTAAGTTAGTTTGGAGTAAGTTTTCACTGCCTAAACTTTGAAAACAGGCTTAAGTGGCCGGACACGCCCACTTTTGGAAAAAAAATTCTGTTCCAAAGTGAAACTGTTCTAACTGACTAGAACTGGAGCAAACTAAATGCCGAGAATTCAAATTTCTAAGATACTCCATTCTAAACCAGTTGCTCCAAAAAAACAGGAGCAACTCAGGCCGAAACTTGGCCCCAAAGAAACTGCAAGGACAGATCGGGGAGCAGGCAGATTACCTTGCCGCTTCTGATGTCACTAAACTAAACTCCTTCCTGCTCTTCAAAGGAGCTCTGTGGGGGGGGGGGGGTCAAGGAAATGGCATTCACTGTCACATTTATCTCTCTTAATAGAGTGTGCACAATGTTTTTGGCAGATCTATATTCCCCGATCCCCAAAACTTGCCCCTCCTGCTCTGTATCTTTGTAAGGAAGACATCCTGGTCAGACGTCTTGAAGTTGGCTGCTCATTTTTCAGCCCTTGTTGTCAACCTTCTCATCGAGCTTGTGTGTTTCCCTAGATCTGTCATTACCCCTTGAAATAGCATCAGCTCTTATAGTTGAAAATTGAGGTGCTATCGCTTAAGCTCAATGCAAGCTCGAGGAACAGTACCTTGTCTTTCTAAGAGGCACTTTGCAGCCATTAGCAACTTCAATCCCTAACCACAACTCCCATTTCCTCTCTGACAACAGGTGCTGATACTATAGGATGGGTGTACCAGCATGTCTAGGGATGGGAGAGAGAGCTGGTGCTTGGGATGGAGATGCTCCATCAGTACATTAACAGTGGGGTGGTCTACACCCCTGGTGTCAACCTATCTATTTTTGTACACCAGCCTCCAGGGGCCTTGAACCTTCCTCTGCTTTGCTAGGTTTTCACACTTCCCCCTCCAGCTTAGTTAACCTGATTTAACATTTGCTCATTCTCTGAGTCTCATATATGTCTTTTATTTCTCTCATCATGGGCCCATTTTTAGACCCAGAATCGGTACTGCACAGGCAGATCGCGCCCCAACCAGGAGGCCCGAGGCCGGCCCTAAATTAGACTTGGGGCCTCATTAACATTTTTTGCACAAGCTTCTATGTGGCTGTCACGCCTCCACAGGCAAATCGCGCACTTACTTAGGGAAATATTGGGCTGCTTACCTCCCTGGCAGCAGTCCAAAGCTAAAATCCGGGAGGGTTCAGTGGGGTTGAACTGGGAATTGAGGTGGAGGGGGGAGGGTGGTTCGTGATGACAGTCGGGAGACTATACATGCTCCTTCCTCGCTCCACAGGAAGGTTTGGTTAAAATCAAAAATGTATTTCCGATTGGCTTTCGCAGCTTAGGCTGCAGTGCCTGCTGAAGAATCCTGAGCAGGACAGGCTCGACCTCGGATTTCTGTGCCGGGACCTAAAACAGGCCTTTGGGACCTAATGCTTGTTTTATGCGGCTGCCGGGAATGACTGAAAAATGGCTCAACCCAATTTTGGGTCAGATGTTTTTCAGGCGACCTTGTGGTACAAGATGTTATTCCCCAAAATAAGGCCTCATTGCGCCCATTTTAAACTCGTAAAACAATTTCCTTTTATCTTACGCTATTATCACTGTTGCCATTTAACTATTTCTGTTCTCCGATGTCATGTATCTTACATTATTATATATAACTGTATCCTAACATGCTATACATGACTGTAATAAGATATGACCTGTAACCACCAGCATACCTTACCACCAGGGGTGCACTTGCAAGAGACAGGTATATAAGGACAGGTCTCAGGCAAGTGCAGCATTCCAGAGCTGTGAAATAAAGGTGCAGGTCCAGAGTGACCTTGACTTCACTACATGCCTCATGTGAATCTGTACTGAGGGGACAGCACTTTACATCCACTACTTTACAGCTCATTCCTTTTGCTTTTCACGTGTATGTGGTCCTTTCTCCCGTCACCGGCCCCTATTTCCCTTTAAATTGGGTGAAGTGTAAAATGGCTGCCTAATGGGGAGCGGGCAGGGAAGTGGAGCTGAGTCCATGATCGGATCAGCCATGATCGTATTAAATGGCGGAGCAGGCTCGAGGGGTCTTATGACCTACTCCTGCTCCTATTTCTTATGTTCTTATGTTCTTATGTTCAATTCGATCCTGCCAGTTTCCCACCAGACAGGTTTGGTTAAAATTATCTGCCTATTTAAATTTCTGTTAGAACTTGATTTTTTAAATATTTGCTGTTACTCAGCCACAATTTTTAAATCGCTAGAATTAGTTAAATTTTTTTTTCAAATGTCCAATTTTTGGTGTGAAATGTAATGGCTGCTTACAATATTCGTTGCGAAGTGAGATTCTTAGATTCAATTGGTCCTTACCAACTATAAAACCAATATAACAGACCAGTCAGAAAGGAATTAAATCCTACACTATTATGTTCATACTGACATAACAAATGTTATTAGTTCAATATTTTTCTCACAATATACTGAAATTTCTAAAGCTTAAATGCTAAAAAAAAAGAGTAATGATTGGAGAATTGCTTGGGGATTACACAAGTGTCCAATATCTTATCCTCATTTGAATGACAGTGTATTTCTGTCACCTCAGTGTGGCTGTGTTGAATGCCACAATGTACTGGTAACTCAGTTTGCTGCTGACTCACATGTTTTTGCATTAAATTGGTAAACCAGTTGACTACTGGCTAACACATTGGGCCCAAATTTGGCCCTCGGGTTTTTTCGGCGCACTTTCCTGAGGTGCGCCGACTTTCTGCTCTCAAAACAGCGCCGAGAATATGTCGCCGTATTCTCCCCGCTCTGTGGACCGTCCTGGTGCTTGGCGTGGCGCGGCAATCACAGTGGGGGATGGAGCTAGGGACCTGCACCTAAAAGAATGCCGGCAGCTGTCGGCATGCGCAGTAGAGCGTTCGCGCATGCGCAGTAGCTCCTCACATGATGATGATGATGTGTGCCTTCAGCGCGGGACCCAATGCGACCTGCCCCTATCCCGGGCCGAGTGGCCTGCTGCACAGGCCGGCCGCTGCCTTCCCACGCTGAGGGCTACAAGAAACAGGTTGGTGCGGGGAGACTTTTGATCGGGGTGGGGGGGAAGAGTTTTGAATTGGCGGGGGGAGGGGGGGGGAAGGAGGAGAGTTTCTTTAAATGATTTAGAAAAAGAACAAGCTGCTCAAATTAGAAAAGTTGTCCCTGGACTGTCTGATGATAAGAGTAGTAAGAAAGGCAGTCAGCACCATCAAAATTCAACTGCAAACCATATAATAAACTGCAGAAATTCAGATTTGTGGATTTTAAAGCCAACCCAAGCTGAGCGATTACATTTATGAAGAGAAATGGCTGAGTGTACATAATCCATACAAAGGTTACCTCAGACAGAACAGAGCGGCTTCACTGACAAGAATTCCTTGGATGTAGATTTAGCCTCAAGGATTGACCGTGCTTCAATATAGCTTGATTTTCTGTTCTTGTACTGTGTATTTTGTTTTCCAATTTCACAGTACTGGTAGAATGATTAAAATAATGAAAGTAACAGATTACACTAATGATTGATTCATAAATAGCTTTATGAAACCCTTTGTCTTCTGATATAAATGATATTAAAAAGAACATATTTTATGAAGCTTTATATAGTGGAATGTGTAAATTATGCAAAGGTTACAGTACAAGATCTGTATTAGTTGTTGTGTAGGTGTTTAGTGCTTTGCAAGGTCCTCTCCGCTTCCTTTTCCCCCACTATCTCTGGCTACCTGTGCTGATTTCTTAACTCTCCGCAAGGGTTTTCTGCGCGGCCACAAGTGGCCACATACGCTGGCCTAAGTTAGTTTGGAGCAACTATTAGCTGACCAAACTGGCTTAAATAGCCAAGATGGGTGTGGGTGGCTGGTAACGCCCCTTTTTGAACAAAACTAAACTAAACGAAAAAAATCCTAACTAACTCACTTACACTGGCGCAAATTAAATGTGCAGAATGGGGAAATGGAGCAAATTTGGGCCCATTATCACATATAATATGTAAGTCATTTAATTATTGACCCACACGCTATAGAAGGAACTTATCAGTTAATACTTGTACCAGTGAACCCAGTTGATGATTGACTTTTGGAATTAATTTCTGCAAAAGCAGTCATTAACATTCCTTGTACTTATTTTACTGCTATGTTGCATAATTCCTTCACCCACTCAGTCCAAGCTTTTTCAAGACTTGAATGGAATTTGAAATCTTATCTGCCCTGCTTATGCAACAGATGGAAAACTTGCTTGGGTAGAGGACCTTCCATATTCTTTAACTGTGCCTCCTAGTAACTCAACTAAGGTACTTGTCATACCTCATCAGATTACTTTCTTGATCAAGGGGAATAGTATTGTGGGGGAGGGGAGTAAGGAAGGGTGTGGAAATAAAGTAAAAAATACATTTGTTCAAAATACTTTCATGGCTAAATTCACAGCAAAAACCTTCTTAAAGTCTGAAAAGAGGAATCAAATAGGTTTTCAATATTATTATTCTAAATCCATGTTTGTATCAATCATCATCATCATAGGCAGTCCCTCGGAATCGAGGAAGACTTGCTTCCACTCTAAAAATGAGTCCTTTGGTGGCTGAACAGTCCAATATGAGAACCACAGTCCTTGTCACAGGTGGGACAGATAGTCGTTGAGAGGAAGGGTGGGTGGGACTGGTTTGCCACACGCTCTTTCCGCTGCCTGCGCTTGATTTCTACATGCTCTCGACAACGAAACTCGAGTTGCTCAGCGCCCTCCTGGACGCACTTCCTCCACTTAGGGCGGTCTTTGGCCAGGGACTCCCAGGTGTCAATGGAGATGTTGCACTTTATCAGGGAGGCTTTGAGGGTGTCCTTGTAACGTTTCCTCTGCCAACTTTGGCTCGTTTGCCGTGAAGGAGTTCCGAGTAGAGCGCTTGCTTTGGGAGTCTCGTGTCTGCAGTGTCAATGTATACCCATGTATTATGCTGTCACGGATTGAAATTCTGCCGGAGTGCGCCCAATGTCTGCCTTTTAAGGAAGATCCACTGAAACCCTGAAGGAACTGCGTAAACAATGATTATGACATTTCACCCCAAGAGAGTAACAAAAACATAGAAAGACTGAGGTGTGGAAATTCGGCCGTGCCTCAGTTGGGGCGGTGTCCCGGGCGGGGTGGTAAATTATGCGCCAGCAAATGGTTTGCGTCTGCTGCCGCAAAGTTCATCAGCTGGGCCCGGAGTTTGGAGCGGGCCGTTAAGGGAGGCATTACATGACTCTTTTAGGGTGCTAGGTCAGCTGAGCAAGGGAAAATCCCAAGCTAAACAGCTGGCCTCGGAGCGCCATAACAGAGGCCTGGGGGGAAAAAACCCACCAAAAACATTCCCAATACATAGCTCATGCCACCATAACATAAACTGCAAAAATAACCAATTATACTTACTTCAGGTCAGCATTATTGACCTGACTGTGGCTGCTAGAGCTGGGACCGCCCACTTTCACAGGTGTTCCCACCATGGGGCACTACGGAGCGCTACGGGTCGGGCGGCAACCAAATATTGAGCCGGTGTTGCAACCAGGGGCGTTGCACACCGGCTGGCCTCTCCTGGGCGATACCGCTCCATCTCCTGTCGATACCGGCACCGAATGATGTCTCGGTGGGCACTGGAAGCTGGCCGTCCGGGCGCAAGTGCTTTCTGCTGCCACTGCTGCCCTCTGGGGCGCGAAGAGCGGTGGCAGGAGACAGAATTTCCACCCCTGAAAGTACCAGAGAAAGAGCAAGTGAGAGATAAAAGCAGAGGCAGCAAAGGAGCGATTAGTGTAGAAATGGGACCACAGAGCAGCTCCTCCAGGGAGCCCCCAAATCCCCCAATCCAGCCCCTGAAAACTGAGCACCTCCAACTAAGACACAAGCTGCAGCAGCGCAGTCTCCCCAATAGCCAAATACTTGCATTCTACAACCAGTCCAATCTCAGTTCACAGGCATGAAGTCGTCACGAGTGCTCCCAGTCCCCATATCGGACTCAATAAAGAGACAGAACACTCAAATAACAATTGTAAGATCCTGATGAGAAATGAAACAGCTATCTCAGCTCATTACAGATAACACAACAGTACCTTGCAATCCGTGCCCAAACAACCCATAAGATATAGTAAAAATGATTGATTTCATTTTTTTAAAAATACTTGAACATTTTATGGAGCCTTTAACCACAGTTGGACATGTGAGGGAGCTGTCCCTTCACTGATGCTGCACAGTCAGTGCTGTACTGAAAGTCAGACATTGTAAATGCCGTAGTCATTTGCCATACCGGTCTAGCTATGTTTTCTATCTGTCCTCAGAGAAAATATTTATCTTTAATTGATGAAAATGCAACATATCTATTATTGTATAGAAATATATGTTATATTTGAAATAGAGATATCACTGATAGTTGAAGGTCATGCAACCTAGAAAGGGTCAGACGATTGTGGAGGACACACGGCCAAAGCAGACTCAATCCTCACCCAACATCCATGCACACTCACGTTCCAGCAGAGGTCACTGGGAAAGGAACCGTGAACCAAGGGACACTGGCGTAATTTGTAACTTCCTTACCACTTGAACAGGCTGAAATCAGCCAACACAGGATAAATCAGAGAACAAACCCAGAACCTTCCTGTGCATTTCTAATGTTGGAGAATTGTGGAAAATGGCACAAAGCGTGACCATGAGAAACTTGGTAACATTACGTCATATTTCCACAATTGAAAGACAGTGGGAGTGGGGCGGTAAATTTCCCGCCCCACCTCCGTTTTCGCAGCGAAAACGGCAAAGCCGAAAATCCAGCCCTGTGTGCTTAAATGCTGGAGTGGCGTCTGAAGCCACAACCTTCTGACACAGAGGCGGAATTTGCATCGCCCTGAGTGTGCCCACCGACTGGAAGGTCAGTGGTGCTAAGGAGATATCGGCAGGGTCTCGCGGATGGGAATGTAAGTTACTACCCAGGGCAGCAGAGGCTGAGAGTTTTCTTGTTGATTTCTGCTCCTTTGGGCCCCATTAAAGAATGTTTAACATTTACCTTTTTGGGGCCTCTTCAGTCTTCAGAGCAGCTTTCACTGAGTGGGGCAGTTGTGTCGGGTGCTAAAAACATTTGTGGTCGGTAGTTCTTAACGACTTACAATAGCAACAATCTTCTTTTAAATTTTAAAAGAAAGTAATAATAGAGGAACATATTTACCAAACTGTTGGAAGTATCACCTGCTATATCTGGTAAAAATAAAAAAGGGAAGGTGGCTCAATTGTGGCTATCAAGGGAGATCAGGGATAGTATTAAAGCCAAGGACATGGCATACAAATTGGCCAGAAATAGCAGTGAACCCGGGGACTGGGAGAAATTTAGAACTCAGCAGAGGAGGACAAAGGGTTTGATTAGGGCAGGGAAAATAGAGTACGAGAGGAAGCTTGCAGGGTACATTAAGACGGACTGCAAACGTTTCTATAGATATGTAAAGAGAAAAAGTTTAGTAAAGACAAACATAGGTCCCCTGCAGTCAGAATTAGGGGAAGTCATAACAGGGAACAAAGAAATGGCAGACCAATTGAATAAGTACTTTGGTCGGTATTCACTAAGGAGGACACTAACAACCTTCCGGATATAAAAGGGGTCAGAGGGTCTAGTAAGAAGGAGAAACTGAGGGAAATCCTTATTAGTCGGGAAATTGTGTTGGGGAAATTGATGGGATTGAAGGCCGATAAATCCCCAGGGCATGATGGACTGCATCCCAGAGTACTTAAGGAGGTGGCCTTGGAAATAGCGGATGCATTGACAGTCATTTTCCAACATTCCATAGACTCTGGAGTGGAGGGTAGCCAATGTAACCCCACTTTTTAAAAAAGGAGGGAGAGAGAAAACAGGGAATTATAGACTAGTCAGCCTGACATCAGTAGTGGGTAAAATGGTGGAATCAATTATTAAGGATGTCATAGCATTTGGAAAGAGGTGACATGATAGGTCCAAGTCAGCATGGATTTGTGAAAGTGAAATCATGCTTCACAAATCTTCTGGAATTTTTTGAGGATGTTTCCAGTCGAGTGGACAAGGGAGAACCAGTTGATGTGGTGTATTTGGACTTTCAGAAGGCTTTCGACAAGGTCCCACACAAGAGATTAATGTGCAAAGTTAAAGCACATGGATTGGGGATAGTGTGCTGACGTGGATTGAGAACTGGTTGGCAGACAGGAAGCAAAGAGTAGGAGTAAATGGGTACTTTTCAGAATGGCAGGCAGTGATTTGTGGGGTACCACAAGGTTCTGTGCTGGGGCTCTAGCTGTTTACATTGTACATTAATGATTTAGACGAGGGGATTAAATGTAGTATCTCCAAATTTGTGGATGACACTAAGTTGGGTGGCAGTGTGAACTGCGAGGAGGATGCTATGAGGCTGCAGAGTGACTTGGATAGGTTAGGTGAGTGGGCAAATGCATGGCAGATGAAGTATAATGCGGATAAATGTGAGGTTATCCACTTTGGTGGTAAAAACAGAGAGACAGACTATTATCTGAATGGTGACAGATTAGGAAAAGGCGAGGTGCAACGAGACCTGGGTGTCATGGTAGGTTGAAGGTTGAAGGTTGGCATGCAGGTACAGCAGGCGGTTAAGAAAGCAAATGGCATGTTGGCCTTCATAGCGAGGGGATTTGAGTACAGGGGCAGGGAGGTGTTACTACAGTTGTACAGGGCCTTGGTGAGGCCACACCTGGAGTATTGTGTACAGTTTTGGTCTCCTAACTTGAGGAAGGACATTCTTGCTATTGAGGGAGTGCAGCAAAGGTTCACCAGACTGATTCCCAGGATGGCGGGACTGACATATCAAGAAAGACTGGATCAACTGGGCTTGTATTCACTGGAGTTCAGAAGAATGAGAGGGGATCTCATAGAAACGTTTAAAATTCTGATGGGTTTAGACAGGTTAGATGCAGGAAGAATGTTCCCAATGTTGGGGAAGTCCAGAACCAAGGGTCACAGTCTAAGGATAAGGGGTAAGCCATTTAGGACCGAGATGAGGAGAAACTTCTTCACCCAGAGAGTGGTGAACCTGTGGAATTCTCTACCACAGAAAGTTGTTGAGGCCAATTCACTAAATATATTCAAAAAGGAGTTAGATGTAGTCCTTACTACAAGGGGGATCAAGGGGTATGGCGAGAAAGCAGGAATGGGGTACTGAAGTTGCATGTTCAGCCATGAACTCATTGAATGGCGGTGCAGGCTCAAAGGGCCGAATGGCCTACTCCTGCACCTATTTTCCATGTTTCTATGTTTCTATGTATCATCTCAGTGGAGAACTAAAACTATAGTCACCACAGCTTGGCATGCCCAATCTGCCCACTCTGGGCATGTTAATGTGTTTACACTTTTTACTTGCACCGCTTAAAATAATATTCACATTTCAGACAGAAGTCTATTTACTGCTAACAAAACTGGCACCAAAGCTGCTGCCACCCACTCAAAGGAACATCACATCCCTGGTTGTATCCAGTGCTGGAAAATTTCAAGCTCTCTATTTCTTTTTAAAGAAGCTTATGTGGGATGGCAGATACAGCAGTGACAATGACAGCAGTTGAAGATTTATCTGAGCAAAGAAACAAAACTTCCCACACTGCAAAGTGTTATGCAAAGATTTTGTTTGCTTGTTTGACAAATAATTTTACATGACAACCATGTTGACAAAGTATCGGGTTCCCTTTATACTTAGTGTCATCCTGATGAAAATGGTGTACATCTGTTATGGCTGCTTTTCCTCATTGCAGTAAAAACAACGCCTGTTTAAAACACAATTGATAACACACTTGTAAAGCTGTTGTACAAGCCAGCTATTGCTTTATTTACAGTGTTAGCTGCGACAGTGGGCAGCACTCTCACCTCTGGGTCAGAAGGTTGTGGGTTCGAGTCCCACCCCAGGTCTAAGCTGACACTTCAGTGCAGTGTTGAGGGAGTGCTGCATGGTTGGAGGTACCGTCTTTCAGATGAGACGTTAAACGGAGGCCCCATCTGCTCTCTCAAGTGGATGTACAAGATCCCATGGCACTATTTCGAAGAAGAACAGGGGAGTTCTCCCTGGTGTCCTGCCAATATTTATCCCTCAATCAACAGAACAATAAACAGATTATCTGTTGGTTGTGGGAGCTTGCTATGCATAAATTGACTGCCGTGTTTCCTACATTGCAACAGTGACTACACTTCAAAAGTACTTCATTGGCTGTAAAGCGCTTTGAGATATCCAGTGGTCATGTAAGGCACTATGTAAACCCAAGTCTTTCTTTCTTTATTTATCTGGAGGGGATAATGTACATCAAATAAAAAGTTCCATCACAACACATTTTGGGGCTGAAATTGCCCACCGTTGGAAACGGGGCGCACCTACCGTGTTTTGTCTGTTTTTACCGGCACGGTTGATGCAGTGGCCTCTTGAGCAAAATTTCGCTCTTTGGCTTTTTTTTTAAGCAGACTGGAAGTCGGTCATATGCGGCAGTGAGCGGAAATTCGCACACTAGAGGGGCGGGAGATGGGGGACGGGCTGAGTGTCTGCCGCTGTCAATCATCAGCGTAGCGCTGATGACATCGTCACAGTGCTGCGTCACCACGGCTCTCCCCTTCAATTAAAGGGGAGATCGGTGCGATTCCTTCAGTTCGGTCCATTGGGCCACCAGGGAGGGTTTCAGCCAGGCCAGCAGCCTGGCACCCAAGAGGGGCTGCCAGGCTGCCTGTTGGCGGCCCGGCCAAACCCGGGGGCATAATTTTCAGCCCGACATGGCAGTCGGCCAACAAAAAAAAAAACATGGCGTTCGCGGCAGTAGGTCCTCCCCTTTAATGGCAGCCGCACTGCCATTTTGCAAGTATTCCAAGCACAGTGCACTGGCAGAAAAACCTATGGGTGGCACTGAGTGGCGGCAACAGCAAGATTTTTTCACCATCGGTGAGGGGGTGGGGGGAACATTGGCAGTGCACACTCTGATGACGGACTTAGGACGGATTGGCAGCAGTGGAGCGGTAGTGGGGGGATACCACAGGAGCAGAATTTTCAAAATGACGGCCATTCCACGAAAAATTGCCGCCCATTGTATTCCGCAGCATGACTGCCGATTTCCGGCGGTAACAGGCCTTAAGAGTTGGGGCAATTTCGGCCCCTTTACTTTTAACAGAAAAATAAATATTGCCTCTAAACTACTATCTGAAGTAAACGTCGCACAAAGATCCTGCGATCTCTGTGTCGAGAAGTTCGGGTTTTCAAAGGTAATTCAAAGCAATGGAGTGTAGTGGGGATCCCCTAGTGCGAACTGCTGTGACTGAGCAGCTAATCAAAACGCAGAATCCCCACCGACAGGATACCAGGAAGTGAGTAAGCTCTTCAAATTGTAACTTTTAAAAAATGTTAGGGAGATCAAAACAAAGATTGGGGCACTCACATGGGGAAAAGGAAAACCTGAACTAAAGCTGAACAAACTATTAAAAAAATTAAACTTTTTTTTTAAAGTTTCATAAATGTTAATTTTTTATTAAAATGGATAAATTTGACACTGCACAAAATTAAAATGAGTTTTTCAGGCACATTACCTCTCTTTAGCATGCAATACTCAGTTAAAACTCCAGTTGCACCAAATCCCTTTGAGTCTAACTGTTAGAGGGGATTTATCAGCGTAATTACTGCGGAAGAGCCGAACTTTTCACAGTTTCCATGATTTGAGCGATTATGTGCTGTGTGCGGTTGGGGTGTGGGGTTGGGCGGGGGTGGTCGGCGGTGTTTGGGGACACAGCGCAGCTTGTGGAGGAGCAGGGAACTTCAGGATTTCCATATGTTCCAAACCGGAAGTTGCGGTAAGTTTCAAAGGTGAAATGATGGCGAACGCTGTCAGTTCACCGTCATCAGGACCACATCTTAGATCATCTTAGATTTCCCTCTGTTGTTCTACAACGTAACCCTGCTTACACATGGGGGAGTTCCATGAATGAGTTTGAATCAGCGGGTTTTCAGTACTTCCTGTGTTGGAACTCCTTTCAAATAATCACTCAATGAGGTAAAACAGCCACACAGAAACATTTCTCATAGCATCACAATGGGGATCCCCTTTGTAGGAGTCAGACATCTGTCAACACAACTCTGACTTAAACTGAAGAAAAATATTTAACCATGCACCTTTTCTGCAGAAACAGTTTTTACAGAAATAAGCTTCCATGACTCGGGAAACAGAGAATTGTGGAAAATATATGGAATGTGATGCGGTTCATAAAATTAGGACAGAAGATTTGTTAGCCTAGCATTAGTTAATTTTATTCTTCTTAATCTACCATTCTCTTCTACATGTCCTCTATGAATCCAATGATTCATCACAAAAGCCGCAAAGCCCAAGTGTTCCTGTTTGCTATCAATGTGCTCCTTATCTAAAGACCACATGGCAACAGTTGTACAGAAAGCTGCATTCAAATATAAACATGAAAAGAGCCACAGATATGCATTGATTGCATAGGTGAAAGAGGAGAAATTAACACAATGACGATTATAGCTATACAATTGTTACATTTCAGGTGATCCGTAAAGAATCACGAGAATAAAAACAATACCCAAAATCAAAGGTGGCTTACCAGGCCAGTTGTAAGAACATAAGAAATAGGAGCAGGAGTAAGCCATTTGGCCCCTCGAGCCTGCTCCGCCATTTAATAAGATCATGACTGATGTGATCTTGGGCTCAGCTCCACTTCCCTGCCCGCTCTCCATAACCCTTTGCTCTCTTATTGCTCAAAAATCTGTCCATCTCCGCCTTAAATATATTCAATGACCCAACCTCCACAGCTCTCTGGGGCAGAGAATTCCACAGATTTACGACCCTCTGAGAGAAGAAATTCCTCCTCATCTCAGTTTTAAATGGGAGACCCCTTATTCTGAAACTATGCCCCCTAGTTCTAGATTCCCCCATGAGTGGAAACATCCTCTCTGCATCTATCTTGTGTAGCCCCCTCAGTATCTTATACATTTCAATAAGATCACCTCTCATTCTTCTAAACTCCAATGAGTATAGGCCCAACCTACTCAATCTTTCTTCATAAGTCAACACCTTCATCTCAGGAATCAACCTAATGAACCTTCGCTGAACTGCCTCCAATGCATGTATATCCCTCCTTAAATAAGGAGACCAAAACTGTACGCAATATTCTAGGTGTGGCCTCACCAATACCTATACAGTTGTAGCAGGACTTCTCTGCTTTTGTTGTATTAAAGATTTTCTGCTAATGGGAAATGATTTGGGGCTGGAAATTGGTCGACATATCACCCACTACCACCCGCATACCGCCCGCATACCGCCCATAATTGCAATTTTGGTCAAAAAACACCTACATACTACCGACATACCGCTTGGCGGAATATTCATCATTGACATACCGCCGAGTAGTATGCACACCATCCGCCATGCAGGACCGCCCGCATACTGCCCAAAAAGTCCGATTTTCATCACATACCGCCAACATACCACCGGAGCTGCATACTGTCCTGGAAAAGGTGGTTTTACACCGATGTTAAGTGGGCAGGAATGGGCGGAGTGCATGGAGCCACCATTTTCGAAATTGGGAACTCCCAGCTAAAGCAGCACCTCTGTATTCCAGAGGTGAACAGTGCCTTTACAGAGCGATTTAGAGTGGAAAAGTTATTTTTATTGGTACTGAGTAAATTATTAAGATAGAAGGCATTTTAGTTATGTTATTTTCATTGAAAAATATTGTGGAGATTTAAAAAGAATGGGGCCTGTATTATCTCCGCCTGTATTGCTGACTTCCTGTCGAATGGAGGAACCAGATGTGAGAAGGTTTATAAATGAACACTTTGCTTGAATGTGGAGAGCTACCTTTTGGGACCCTGATGACTGTTCCCCCAAAGGTTTGACACTGTACAAGTGTGTTTGAATTCAATGCAAAGGTTTATGTAAAAATATACAACAATTTTATAACTTTGTAAAACTTATAACTATAAAACAATTGTAACAACTTTAACAACATTAATAACAACTTTACCAAAACTTTTACAACATTAATAAACTTTTACAAATTAAACTTCAATTATTCAATGAACAAGTACATCAAAAGAGCCTTTACTGTCCTCGACCACGACCTCGGCCTCGTCCTCGACCACATGATGCGCCACCCTTGGGATTATTCTCCAGTTTCTTACTCTTGCTCTTCCCTTTCCCACTGTCCCTGAGACTGGACCTCCCCGTGCGGGTACCAAGCCAGCATGCAGCATTGCACCCCGAGTGCTGTTGCTGTCGTTGGGGGTCAGACGTTGCAGGCGCAATAAATGGGGCCTCAGGAGAAGCTCGTGATGTGGAAGACACGACTTCAGGGCTGGAAGATGCTGGCAGCTCCCCAACCTCAGGTGCTGTTGACCTGACTACTACGGCACGGGGTGGGGGGGGTCCACGGCATTGCTTTGACGGCGTCGGCAATCTGCTCCATCGCGGTGATCATACACAACATATCCTCCTACTGCCGCTCTGAGAGAGCCGCGATGTTTGTGGCAATCATAGTCATGACCTTGAGCAGCTCTCAAACTGTGTCGATACTGGCCTGTGACAGACATCCATGTCCTGGTACATGCCTACAGCAACTGACCTTTGCTGCACCAACCTCCAGGCGCTGGAGGTGCATTGCTGCGCACTGCTTGGTCCGGCAGAATCAGAGGAACCATGGGGGATTCCCCTGAATACAGACTCCATGGTGGAGGGTGTTCCAGCTGGCCCACATGGAGCTGGTGTATCCTCCTCTGTCTCCAGCCCCACCTCCACCTCCACTGGCTCCAGGATCAGCGGCTCTTCCTCTTCCTCTTCTTCTTCCTCATCTCTGCCAGTGGTGAAGCCGGGAGAGAGCTGAGTGTTGCCAGAGGTGGAGGCAGTGAGTCTGTCATCTGTGTCGCTGTGGTCTGAATCGTCCGAGTCTGGAAGTACAAACAACATTTTAAAATGCTTGAAGGCAGGGGAGGGGTCAGGATTACATGAGTACATAGTACAGTGACTTATCGCAGTCTTACCTAAAGGTCCACCACTGCTGCAGTACTGCATTACATATCACAGACAGACAATACATATATGCATTGCGTACATGCCCCCAACATTGCAGTACATCACATGAGGCCAATATTACAGTGCAATAAACTTACATTACATAACATCAGGCCAACATTACAGTTACATTACATGACATGACATGAGAGGACCGCAATACAGACCGGGGATTGTATTCAACTTACCCATCCTATGTGAGTGGGTCAGCTCCAATGCCGGTGGTGGCACAGTTGCTATCCCCAACCAGGGACAGGTCACGGATCTCGATTTCAGTCAGAGGTTCTTGGGTTGTGGGTCCTCCTCCCGTACATCACTGATTGGCTGCTATTGCAGATGTCTTCTTCTGCAGAAAGTAAAGTATGTCAAAATAAAAATCTTCAATCCATTTAACTTTGCACACACACACACGCACACACACACACACACACACAGACACACACACAAGCACACACACATAAAAAACACTACGTTGATCCTTTTGTCATTGCCTGAAAGCACGAATACACCGCCATAACCAGATAAATAAAATCATCCATGTGACACTGAACCTATATTTACAATCTACATGGCACATGACGGGGGTGCATAAATAAAATCGTTACTTACTCTTGTGACTCTCACCAGGTCGTTCCATGTCCCCCGAGCGTACCATGGTACTTGTAGAGGGTGCAGCCTCCCCGATCTCGTTCCATATCCTGTTGTACTCCTTTGGGGGGGCTTTCCACAACCATCCTTCCTTAGCTCGGAGTACCTCTCTGTGATATTCTCGAGAAAGGCAGATAACTCCGTCTCGTTGAAGGCGGGTACCCTCAACCTCCCGTCCTTCTCGATGTTCTTCTGCTTGGATTTTTTTTAACATTTCCATAATATTCTGTTATGATTTTTGCTTTGTAAAATCTGTCTTCTTATTCTTCAAACTGTAGAATTATTAGGTGTTATGAAAATGTTTTAACTCTGCAATGTGTTTTTAATGTAACAGCCCGTCAACTAGCTTGCTGCTCCTTCTCACTTTCTCTCCCTCCTCTTCAACTCACTGCACATGCGCGGGTGACCCCTGACCCCCGAAATCGCAGGTAAAATGCTTCTATTAAAAAACGGGGAAAAAAATTGCACTTGTGCAGTTCAGTGACGCTCCATCCATCAAAAAGAAAGTCGATCTGGATCAACTACTAGGTTACATACCGCCCGCTGCAGACCGCTGACATACCGGCAACATAACGTTGAAAAAGATTTTACCAATTTTGTCCCTTTTGGTCTCGGTGGTATTCTGACGCTTTGAAACGACGCACCGCCGGCATACTGCCAAGAAGTGGGAGGACCTTATGTATTGAGCAATTTCGGGTCCTTGGGATTTTGCAACACTGTAAAATATTTAGTGTAATTCTGAAGTACAATTGACCAGATTGAATTCTGACAAGCAGTATGGAAACACCTTGAGAAAGTAGTCTCACATTGTTTTGGTTTCACACCAACCTCATTATAGTAATCTTTTTGACTTTATACCCCAGTGGAGAGCCTTGCCTGCCAACAATGCAAACATCAACAGATACTGTATACGTTTTTATGACCATTTAAAAATGATGGTCAGAATTTACGACATGCAATGCCAGTGGGCAAGGCTCGATGTTGGAAACTCAAAATTAGAAAATTAGCCCTTATAAGCAGTTTTCCCTCGAGTTTATTTCTTGCACGGTTCCTTTAGGTGGTTGCGCGACCCATTCAAATTTTCGCACAGACGTGGTTACTGCCATATAAAACCCGGTGAGCGGCCTGTGTGGGACCTCCAGACCACTGCGCAGCCACACAGCCACTGCATAATCCAATGGCATGCTCTGTGCCAATATTCAAGAAGAATTTGACACATTTTAATGCTAGCTGGAGCCAGTGGTGCACAATTATCTGAAACTATTCCCCATTGATAGAAAGGCCTCCAGACCAGTCAATGCATCTCAAATGGATGCTTTGACCACTGGCCTTCAGTCTTTTGGGGATTATTTGGAGAGATGACTGGCAACTGACTTAAAAAGATTTGGGGTGGCATCTATCCAAGTTGTAGGATTTAACTGATACCATCATGTTTCCCTTCCCAATGATCAGATCAGGAATCAGCATACGTGGTGTGAGTAGAGTTCACCTTCATTCTGCCATTCTTTCTCCAGGTGACCTTTCCAGCCATTTCCTCACAGATATCTGCCCATGTAGGTGTCAGGATTCAGAACAGGCTGCCCACGTGCCTCTAGTGACAATGCGGTCTGCTGAAGAGTCGTCTCAGGACTCAGAAGTACTGAGACAAGGGCTGCCTCGGTCCAGAGAGACACAATACCACAATGCATCCAAGCACCATTGGCATCTCTGGCCCTCAGATATTACCTTGTCACAGCATTGGCAAAGTACAGGGAGGCACCAAGAGTACTCATGGTGGCAAAAAGAAGCACTCACTGTAGATATATATGTGCACAGGAAAACCACTTTATGATATGAAAGCTACTGTTCCATACTCTATCTATTCTTTGTTTTTGTCTTTGAGAGAACATTTGGAGGTCAGTTTGCAGCAGGACACGCAATTCCTTCTTTGTCTCCTTACTGAACTATTGCCTCCTTAAGCAGATTTCTTGTAAGACATCGTCAAGAGAGCAGACTTTAGTCTGCAAATTCCAGTGGAACGGTACGTCAGAGTTGGTCTTCCCTAACCCTAACCCTAACCCTTCTCCTGTGTGCCTCTCTCAGTTCCTATCCCTTCTGTTCTTGTTCTACCACCATTTTAAGGATAAATATGGGCATGCCCTTTGTTCATCATCATAGGCAGTCCCTCGGAATCGAGGAAGACTTGCTTCCACTTTAAAAATGAGTCCTTAGGTGACTGTACAGTCCAATACGAGAACCAGTCCCTGTTACAGGTGGGACAGATAGTCGTTGAGAGAAGGGGTGGATGGGACTGGTTTGCCGCACGCTCTTTCCGCTGCCTGCGCTTGATTTCTGCACGCTCTTGGCGATGAGACTCGAGGTGCTCAGCGCCCTCCCGGATACACTTCCTCCACTTAGGGCAGTCTTTGGCCAGGGACTCCCAGGTGTCAGTGGGGATGTTGCACTTTATCAAGGAGGCTTTGAGAGTGTCCTTGTAACGTTTCCTCTGCCCTTTGTTAACCCCATGGTGAAGGCTCCATGACAGAAATGTGGGAAGCAAAAAATGTCCTTAACTGAAAATGCCTGAAAAGCAGCTGAGCAAAGATTATACTAATCATTTTGTCAACACTTATCTTTTGCATAAAAATTTGTGAACATTCAAAGCCTGTGAACTTAACTACTTGCTAGTTTGACAAGTCATGCAGGTAACTTCTACAAATTTAGCTGAAGCCAGGTGGTGTAAACAGTGGAATTTCTGGGACAGCAGCTTTTGTGGGCCATTATCCTGTCATTTGGCAAATTCCATGGGGCCATTTTCCCCAATGTTACATTGCTAAGCCGGGATATCCACCCCCACAATCCTCTCCAGCACTGTTCCTGCTGTAAAACACAAGATCAGCTCATTTGCATACCTATTGGCTTTCTTGTCATGCGACTAAGTCAGGAGTTGTGCACTGGGAATGCATTGCCTTCAATGAAAAAGAAAATCAGGTATTAAGTGTGCTGATTCGCTATAACCCATTTTGAGCTGTCACAAAAGACCAATTTCACCCTCAATGCCCAGCTGGTAAATAACAGCAATAGTTTGACATTTAAGCTTTCCATAGACATTTGCATCCTTATGGAGATAAAATCCTGCCTTGTTGTCCTGGTGGTTCAGGTGATTGTTAGGGATCCCATAACACTATCTGAAGAGGAGCAAAGAACTCTCCTGTTTCCTGGCCAGCATTCCTCTCTCAATCAATACTACGAAAAAAAAGATTAAATGGTTGTTTGCTACAGAATGGCTTCCCCATTCACCTGCAGAGTGATAAAAGTAATTCATTGTGTTAAGTGCTTTAAGATTTTCCAGTGTGACAAGGCATTAGAAAAATGCATGTAAATGTTATTATTACATGCAGAAGTACAATTTAACACCGATGTCATAGCATGCGCATAATGAATATAATAAATGCTCATAATCATCAGCCGCAGGTCGGGGCTACAAAAGGAGATGGCATACCACTGCAGGGAGAAGCATGAGCCAATTCAGGAGGGTGACTGGATTGGACGTCACCATAATCCAGGTCACTGATTGGAGCATGGGCAGGTACAGCAGGAGCAGCGAGGTCGGGGCGATGGAGCAGCGAGAGATTGCAGAGCGACGTGAACGGGGCCCAGGAAAGGCGTGAGTTCGGGGGCCAGAAGAGGCAGGGGCAGCACGAGCCAGCCCACACTGCGATATGTGTGTGCACTAGGTCCGTGCAGCAGAGCTGGTCTCCAGTCGTCTTGGTTAATCCTTGCCACTGGACCAAGATCTAGCTCTGTCAAGCCCGAGTGGTGGCTGGTGTGCAACGGCCACCACACATTAAAAAAATCCACGCACAGGCATCTTCCACCCTTCAACATGTTGTTCGGGACCTTGGAATATCAGGTCTCTCATTGTAACACCTGTGAACTTTTTGGTGTGGAAACAAGTCATCCTCGATACGAGGGATTGCATAAGAAGAAGAAGATAATAAATGTAGCAGAGTGATAAGTTAATTTAATTTAGACTAAGACAGTTACCATTAATTCTATGTGAACTTGCTCAAACTGTGATCAGGCAAAGGTTATATATCATGTAAAACCAGATCAGGCAGGATGTGTCATGTGAAAAGAAACATCTCCTTCATAAAATGGCTGCAACTGGATTGAGAATTTAAACTTAGGTTTGTACAATAGTCAACGAGCTGTGAAAGAGTCAGATATAGTCACCTGAGTGTTGAACGAATTCCAGCTTTTCTCCTTGAAGGCATTACGAAATACCGTGACTATCATGTGTCCAGCAGTAAAGTGCCCGACTAACTTGCAGAAGCTAGATATGTTGGCCTATATTTTCCTGCCATTTACTGCCCGTTGTGTGCCATAATCGAGGCGGATAGCTGAGGAAAATATGGTGGGGAGGTTTGGCATCAATTCTGTTTATCCGTTGTCTGGATTTGTAGGTGTGCCCTAACACCTGTCACAAACCTACCTACCTACTGCATCCAAATCAGATTTAAATTGCACACTGGTGGCCAATGTTAGATTTCCCATCTCTATCTTCTGTGGCCTACTGAAAAAAGTAATAGAGCTAATTTTAAGTGCCTGTGCCTGGCATGAGATTATGAGGGGGCTTGACAAGGTGGATGCAGAGAGGCTGTTTCCACTGATGGGGGAGACTAGAACTAGAGGGCATGATCTTAGAATAGGGGGCCGCCCATTTAAAACAGAGATGAAGAGAAATTTCTTCTCTCAGAGGGTTGTGAATCTGTGGAATTCGCTGCCTCAGACAGCTGTGGAAGCTGGGACATTGAATAAATTTAAGACAGAAATAGACAGTTTCTTAACCGATAAGGGGATAAGGGGTTATGGGGAGCGGGCGGGGAAGTGAAGCTGAGTCCATGATCAGATCAGCCATGATCTTATTGAATGGCGGAGCAGGCTCGAGGGGCTGTATGGCCTACTCCTGTTCCTATTTCTTATGTTCTTATGTTCTTATAAACAGGATGGTAGCAACATGAAAATGGCTTCGGGTTACTTACCGTCCCATTTATGACATATTTAGGACAAATGGGCAGAGAGTGTGCTGCCAACTCTTCATCTATTTGTACCGCATTGAGAGGTTTAAACAGCAGTCCTTAAAGTGACAGCTAGAGGCTGTTCAAAGAAAACGCCCGAAGAAATTCTGAACTTTTAATTTTTCTGGGGTTGGAAGGAGCAGGAGTGCCAGCCATGCACATTCCCTTCGGGATCGCTTTGCTCCCCTCATGTAGGAACCAGCCAATTTCCTGCTCTCCCCAACTTATGAGCTGCACTCAAAGTGCCAGACTGGCACCCACAATTCACTATCATCATCATCATCATAGGCAGGCCCTCGAAATCGAGGAAGACTTGCTTCCACTCTTAACATGAGTTCTTAGGTGGCTGTACAATCCAATACGAGAACCACAGTCTCTGTCACAGGTGGGACAGATAGTCGTTGAGGGAAGGGGTGGGTGGGACTGGTTTGCCGCACGCTCTTTCCGCTGCCTGCGTTTGATTTCTGCATGCAGTCGGCGACGAGACTTGAAGTGCTCAGCACCCTCCCGGATGCACTTCCTCCACTTAGGGCGGTCTTTGGCCAGGGACTCCCAGGTGTCAGTGGGGATGTTGCACTATCAGCACGCAAATGAGGCCATTATAACCCACTTATTTAGTAACTCATGGATCTTTTGGGGTAAGTTTTCATCTTCACCACCTGGGTGCTAATCGGGCAGAGCAGATCGTCGCCCCATTATAGAACCCATTGATAGGTATGTATAGGTTGGTGGGCGATCTGCTTCTTGCAATAGACTTCTGCTACTGACTTGCAGTCAATATTTTTAATATAAGAGACTGCATTAAATCACATGTCGCTATCTTTAATGTCATAATTCAAGGAAAACAATATATTCAGGAAAAACTCCTATATTCACTATGTTAGCGATATCGCCAAGTGTTTATGAAGATTTGCTCTGCCTGGCAACTCTAGTGAATTCATAACTGCATTCTTTTTTACACATTTATAATTTCACTGCACAGAGCAAATAAACAATGTTAGCAAATAGAGTATGTTTCAAATAAAACAGCTGCTAAAAATATTTGCAACAGGCTTGAGTGATGCCTATTATTAGGCAACGGGAAGATTTTGTGAAACAAAAGATTTCAAGATGGCACAAATTCCTTCTTCAGCTAACTTCACAGCTTTTGTTTGTCATTTGAGTGCTGCTGTTTGCAATACCAAAAGAAAGCTTAGAACTACAATCTGACAAATGCATTTCTCATATCTTAGTAATTCAGTTTTCTCTCCCTTGCTCGCTTTAAAAGCATTTGTATTCATACAAATATGAGAGAAATGGTGAACTTTGAACACTGAGCCCCAGGCTTACCACAAGCTCATGTTGAGGTTTACTGGAAATCCACAGTTCCAGTATAATCCACCCAGCTCCTGATAGCTCCCCCAGACATAAAGCCTGTGACTTGTTTTAATCTTGTGATCTCTAACAGTGGAATGTCTGCAGTCAGGTGCACTCACTGACCGAATAGAAAAGTTATTCAATATGCTAGGATGAACAGCAAAGCTAATTGCTTACAACAAACCAAACTGTGGTAAAGGATTGTACAGTTTCTAAGAAACAACACTGAGCCCGATCCTGTCATTACGCAATGTTTACACAGGGTGCAATTCCAGCAAAGGCCACTGGAACATTGACTAATGTTCCCCTCCCTCATCCAGGGCACTGAGGCCAATTATAGCACCCTGTAACACCACTCTGACTCTCAGCATAGATGGGAGATCAAAGTTGTACCTTTCTGGTCTGTATGGCTCAATTATTCACTGGATAAATGTGTTGAGCCAAGGAGCGAATCCTTATTTTGTTAGCAGGTGACTTTACTTTAAAAGACGGTTGAAATGATCTCCCAGAAGTTTGTGTGTTGGGCGGGTAGGCTAATTGTGTACATGGCTGCACCATGGTGCATGCTTGATGGATCAAATGATCTTTTATGTCCTTTTGGCATATTTTTATATCTAAACGCATCCGTTTCTAAGTAACCTATAAATCTATAAAATTGATTCTTATTAGTAGTAATAATGTAATTACAGAATAGAAATGGATTGTGTCACAATAAATATATTCTACTCTTAATTCAAAGTTGCTTAATTCAACTTATTGGATAATTCTAAATTTGCGCATTAAATTCCCACTTCGCTGTTATTTATAATGCTTAATTCAAATTATTGGATAATTCAAATTAGGGTAGGGCACTTTTGAATTATCAGGTAATTTGCATATTGAGTGGAACTTCACTGTTTCCACTAATGCTTGTCCACTGGTCTCAGAGCCCAGGACAGAATATCAGGAACTGCTGTGGGCTGTCCTTCCATGAGCCTTTCAATTATATTTAGTTTTTTTGGGTGCACCTTGCTTTTATTTTAATTTTCAAATTGTGTTTTTTTTTCCAGAATGTGTTGTTCAATATTATATTAAAAAACAGTGGAAGGAATAGTTGCTTAGAATTTTGATTGCCCAAAACTTATTTCTTGGGGTGACCTGGGGCCATGCCTCCCCAGGAAATGCTGATTTTCAATATTTGTTTTGGCTTACCTTCCACCCCTCTGATCAGCCTCTGTTCTTATTTTCATCCCAAAGAACCCCTTCTACTTTCTCCCGGACTCACTTGATGTAAACGGCAAGCAGATTAAAGGATAACCTTTTTAAAAATGTATTTATTCACAGGATGTGGAAGTCACTAGCAAGGCTAACATTTATTGCCCATCCCTAATTGCCCTCCAGAAGGTGGTGGTGTGCCACCCTCTTGAATACAACTTCGTGGTTGGCTTGGCCATTTCAGAGGGAAGTTAAGAGTCAACTCTATTGCTGTGGGTCTGGAGTCACATTTTGGCCAGACATGGTTAGGACAGCAGATTTCCTTCCCTAAAAGGCATTAGTGAACTAGCTGGGTTTTTACAATATTCCAATAGTATCATCATCATCATAGGCAGTCCCTCGAAATCGACTCTAAAAGTGAGTTCTTAGTTGACTGAACAGTCCAATACAGGAATTACAGTCTCTGTCACAGGTGGGACAGACAGTCGTTGAAGGAAAGGGTGGGAAGACTGGTTTGCCACACGCTCCTTCCACTGCCTGCGATTGCTTTGTACATGCTCTCAGCGATAGTATCATGGTCATCATTGCTGATACCAGATTTTATTTAATTGAACTTGCTGTGGTGGGATTTGAATTCGTGACCCCAGATCATGAGTCAAGGTTCTGGATTACTCGTCCAGTAACATGCTACCATCCCCTGTGTGTAGTTTGTTACTTGAAAATCAAGGAGGTGAAAGATCACCAGGGAAGGTCCCGGACTGTTTACCAGCATTCAACTTAAAATTCAAGGCGCTTTGTCCACTGGTTTTGTGGAAGCCTCCTATTAGCAATGAGCACCAGAAGGTTAATTGTACATGTAATAGAGTTCCACCTAGTGGACTACTGATGTAATAACTACTGATATCATAACAATAAAAAGGTCATGTGGCAAGGTCATGTGATCACAATTCTGTTGGGAGCCATCTTGAAGTGTGTGTGCTTGTCTAGTGGTGTCTAGAGATATCACAGTACAGGCTCCACCCACTTCACATACACTCTTCATCTGGTTTCATTTAGTTCTGTGCAACTTTTTAAATGTCATTTTGTCAGTTTAACCCAGTCCATTGATTTTAAAAGTTGTATGCATGAAGGGTCCCTATTCTTTAATCTCTAAGATGCCATACCTCCTCTTCCAGTTCTTGCCTCAACTTTCACCTTCCCCAATATTGCCTTGATCTTATGGTCTCCCAAATACTGTGATTGTCCTTTCACCTGATCCTCATTATTTTGCTGTAAGTCCAGCTCTTTTAAACAATGTGCTCTCAATGACATCGGCAGTCACACCAGGGATGATTGGGAAGGGATGAACTCAGATAAATGGCTGTGCAATCGATTACCAGTAGAAATGGTGACATGCTAATGCTACCTCTGAGCTGTAAAGGTTGTTTCTCAGCAACAGTTGGAACTACTTCAGAATCAATGACATTGGGGAAAGCTATAACAATGAATGATGCCTCACAAAGTTGACTCTGGTAGTTAGTAATACATATAGAATTGCATCAACTGTATTGGGCTACAAATGGGCAACTAGCAGATGGAATCAAAATAGCTGTAAAGTTAAACTTAAGAACCCATACTGTGGATGTCCAGTAACTGGTTCTGGTTTTTATACTACAGGTGGGACTTAATTGGATCAATTTCAGTATTCTTGTCGGATTTAGATTCCTCAAAGTGGGTCATCAAGCTTACATAAACCTGCAGATCGGTATATTCTGCAATCTCTTTCTACTAGCAATGTTGAAATCGATTACCACGTATGTTACTTATGGCACTATCCCACCTAACAATCTTGTCATATAAAGTTTCATTTGAAAACTTGTCAGAGATATTGGTGAAGAACCTTTTGTTTGGGTTTATACTGCTTTAAAACTTTCAACTCTTTGCATTAGGATAATCTGTAAATAAATCTGTTAAAATGCTCTGAGCGCTGAATAATAGTTGTTTTTTGCTGAGTGCAGAGATGCCACTGGATTTTAGTGACTGGATAATTGTACTTAACTGCAATGATTCTTTCACATGTTCCTGGCAGTTTTATTCATGATCAGTCCCAAAGTTAGAATGAATGGCTTGGGAAAAACTAACGATTATTGGCAATTTTAAGGCTCACTGTTACAGTGAGGTAATGTGCAGTGAGGTGGGAATAAGCAGAAGGCCAGAGATGTTCCATCGGGACTAATTAAATTAATTTCTTTAGAGTTTGATATTGCAAAATGTAAACTCTTAGAGAACACACTACTTGGTTATAAATAATGAGGCAAGTTTCTGCTTTGTGCTTTCCGCACAAAAATTTGCTTGAAATTGTGCTGGTTAGGTTAGGCTTCAAGTTTCCATTAACATTTTATTTACATAGTCACAAACATAAATCTTACTTGAACCAGCAAAATTAGTCAATGTAATCATTCTTTTTATTTTCTTTGATTTATAAATTATTCCTTGATGTACTTAAGAGCGGTAACCTAGTGCAGTTATATTAATACAGCTGAAAAGACTTTATCTGCAAAAATAAGCATTTTTAATAAAGGTATCCACACCTCCACTTTGAATAAACATCACTGAAAATGACTTAAAAACATACTGAACCATTGAATAGTTTCATTGGCGTACATAGCCAGTTTCTTATCAAATTAAACTTTTTTAATATAAAAAATCTTTTAAAATGAGCCTTCTAGAGCCTGCATGCCTAAGAAAATGAGTGCAATTTGAAGAGCCTTCCTCGCAATTTTGACCTGGGGGCATGATCAGTTTTGTGGGCGGGACCTGATTGACTCTTAAACCAATATAAAACATCGCAGAAAAGATGACCGTGAGTGGTTTTGGGTGTAACCCACGAATTCCACGATCTTCTGGCTGGTTCGGCCAATCCTGCCCAGGTTGCGCTGATATAACTAATGGAAACAAACAGAAACTCAACCCTAACGTTTGGAATCTCATATCTTCAACAAGAATATTGCTGTACTCTCAAGTGTCACCTGCCCGTTCCCGCATTTTTATTCTCTTTTCAATATACAATTCAAAAAGAGATCACAATTCCATTTCCTATTAGCTATGCAACAATAAATGGAAATGACACTCACATTTTTAAACACTCATGGACTGATTAGCACTCAACTTACAAAAATGCTCTGCTGTTCAAGATATTGGAGTACAAACGTCTATTTAAAAAAAGTGTGTTCCCTAAGGTGGTAATGGCCATATAGGAAGAACAACCAGAAAAAGGCACTTGTCCACACTTCTGCGCTTTGTTTGTAGGATCAAAGAAAATGTTGATACTGATACTGCTGGGAATTTGGACCATGCATATTAAGAAGTCCTGTCAATGGTCAGAGTGCCACACAACTGCCATTAACAACACCATATCAATGTAAAAGTATTTAATGCGTCCTACAGTGCACAGAAAAAGTAGAAAATCAGACATTGCAGGTGACATAAATAGAGCTTTGAAAAACTCCCTGTGGAATACCGGCATTATTTCCACATATGTAGCTGGAGAGAACATCAGTCAGCTTCACTCATGGAAATAAAAACATAGTTCATGGGAAAACCTTCATTATTCTTATTGTCTTGTTCCTAGCCATCGATCAGAACTGTCAAAATTGCATCTTTAATCACAACAATACTTCAGTAAATTGACCCCAGTTTTCAAATCAAGATCCCAAGAAGATTCTATGCATCTTTAGTTTGAATACTTTAATATATTTTTTACTCCAGTTAATGATGCTTTGGTGTAATACCTCCAGTACTATGGTCATATTTATTGAGGAATATTAAAATATTTTGAATCCTGTAACATTGAGAGAACATTTCTGCTGTGCACTGTGTGTAGTAAAATCCTAAAGCTATTTATAAAAAGATGCATTTATGATTATCCCTACAATGAAGTTGAAAATAATTAATGGATTTTGTAACAGTGACTGCTGCGGAGGATAATGATACATTCATTATTTTAAGATGATTTTTAGCCATCTTATTTTATGAAAGGGAGAGGTTATAAAAGGTTTGAAAAAAAGAGTACAATTTTTGCAGTGTTTTTTTAAAATCAATGCAAGCAGAAAGAGTATAAAGCTAACTTGCTTGCAAGTATTTGCCAATGGGACTATTGGAGTGTTCTCATATGTATGGGAATTTCCATATTTAATATGAAAATCAGAATTTCACAGATCTACAGGCAGGAAGACACTTAGCCAACCGAGTTTCCCCCCAAAATACTTCTCTGCCCAAAATGAATGATATTACAGCGGATTTTTAGGGGAAACTACAAGCCAGTTACATGTTTTCTCTGAGAATTTCTGAGAACATTTTAGTATCCAAGGCTAGAATAAAGAGAGGAATTGAAAAATTCATGCCGGTGTAGTTAAAGGGACTCTTGAGTTTGGAGTTAAGGCAGCCGATTTTCAATTCCAGTGCCCTTGTGATGGGCAGTGGGTGGAGCAGTCGCACTGCCCACCCGATGCCAATAACGAGAAACCCAAACCATTTTCTTGGTAGCGCCTCATTTGAATTTGTTTGCCGATCTGCAAGCCTTAATAAGCACTGACAGGCAGCTCGCCGATCAGGGAGGTGGGATGGTGGTGGGTGTGAGAGATCCAGTGGATCCTCCATGGAACTAGAGCATAAGTTAATCTTTAAAGGAGGAGATCCTGGTGGGGGTGGTCATTAATGTGGCTGGTAGTGGATGGGAACATTATTGTGGGGTCAGGAGGAGCGCTCTGTTTTTGTGTGTGAAAATTCAGGATTTTTTGTTTCAAGAAAGGAGAATTTCATTCAAGAAAAGGAACAAAAATAGAAAAGACAAATTAAATTGAGGACGGCATATAAATATCTTGGGGTAGAAAGTAGTATGTATTGTGTCCATTTTTCAGGTGTACAACAAGCGCTATGCCGGCCAATTTAGCAGGCATTCAACCCACTGCTAAATTCTTTGGACCACATTTTAAGCGTTCCTGGCGACCATTTAAAATAGGCGCTAGGCCCATGCTGCTTAATAAATTGAGGCCTAACGTCCTCTCTCCTGGGACCTACCTTTGGGCTGCTGCCAGCAAGGCAAGCAGACTGACATTCGTTAATCGTAATGTGCAACCTGCTTGTGGAGGCTCGACAGCTCATGCATAAAATGTGAATAAGGCATGAGGCCTCTTTTTGGTTGGCCTTGAGCCTCTAGGTTTGACCATGCGAAAATGGGCCTACATGAAGTTCTTCCCCATTAGGTCATATTTTTTTGGTTCCTACAATAAAATGTACAGGAAAACCTTCAAAGGAACGTGGATAAGACATATGAGCCTTGAATTTGCAAGACCAGTAAACTGTATGTGCCAGGAGCGAAGAGGACTAGCTAGCTTTATTGAATTTTGCAAGAGTAGCCTGTCTCCTCATTGCAATAGGCCCCTTTTACAGAAAAATTGAATGAAACGAGCCCAGGAAGCATGGGAAAGAAATCAGGCAAGGCAGCAGCACGTAAAGGGCTGATGTCGCAATTAAAGGTGAGTTGCATTTTTTCAGTGCCAACATTGTGTGGTGTTTTGTACTTTACACACCTTGATCCATTATTGCTCCCTAAGCAACATGAGAAAGACTCCTCCAAAACTTTTGAAGTCCTGCCGTGTGAGATACAGCAAAGCAGGGTGTCCCTGTTTACAGGGGTATGCCACCAAAGCCCAGATACAAGCAGCTTAGATGGAGGTGGCAGAGCAAGCATATATAATTCCTTCGATTCACAGGATCGGGTAACAAATGAGAAAGAAATTCTCTGGGATTAGGAGGAGTGGAAAAATAAGTGTCTCCATCTTTGCATGCATTTTTACTATTGGGTAAAGGTCGTGTGGCACAAATGTAAATATCGAGCTGCTTCACCTCAGGCACATGGCATGCAAATCATGTTGATAACCTTTTCCCAATGCTCTTTTATGGCATAAGAGGTGTAAGTCACACTTCTAGTAGGACACACTAACAGCTTGCTCTGAAACACATAAATGCTTCAAAATTGTGCTTTGAAGTTGTAATGCCACCAAAAGAGTTGCATTGCAATACCCTCCTACACGGATGCATAATGTCTGGCCACATGGGCACCATCTATAATGCCCTTGGCTCTTGGGAAGCCTGTCAATTAAAAAACATTCTGTGTCCTCTCGAGCTGCTGCCTCCTTTCCATAAGGAACATCATTACAAAGTATAAAGTACAAAGGGCTAGACTTTCCACTTTCAGGCTAAGGCCGAAAAAAATGGGTCTTGTTCCAGCGATGCGGGACCTATCGCCCATGCTGATCGCCGGCTCAAGGCCCATTTTTTTTTTTGCGATTTTCCACTCGGCCTTAGCCCAGCGATGTCAAATGGGCGATGTCATTTCTCGCCGATCTCCTGATCGGCCAAAGAAAACGGAAGTGAATTTTAAAAAAAGCCTCTATTGCAACGCATTACTGCGCATGTGCAGGTTGATTTTCTTTTTCAGGTTGATGCTTCTTCCCGCGTTTTGAGAGGTCAAGGGTCTTCGCACATGCTCAGAAACTCTGGGTGGGTCTGGGAGAGAGAGAGAGAGAGAGAGAGAGGAGAAAGGAAGCAGAAAGTCTTATCCAAATTACAGATAAATTTAAAGAATGGAGGGAGGTGCAGGAACAAGAAGGGCCAAACACTTCAGCGAAAAGGCAAATGAGGCCCTCGTAAACGCTGTTAGCTCCAGGTGGGAGGATCTGACACGGGGTGGGCAGGGGAAACCTCTGCCCCGTGCATATTGCAGGAATTGTTCCAAAATAGCCGACGTAGTCACATCGGCCTCCAATGAAACGCGCACACCGGACCAGTGCCGCAAACGGTGGAACAGCCTACTGGCAGCTGCGAGAGTAGTTGAAATTTATATTTATGTATTATTTAATGATCTAAATAGTAACTAGAATCCGCAATGTTATTGGGTTACATTTAAACATAACTAAATTTTACGCAACCCAGCATAAAGTTAAATGTTCACTTGTTCACTTGTTATCATTACTTAACTGTTCCCTTTCCATTCTTTCTGAAATGGTCACTTGTTGGCATGACTGAAATGGTCACTTGTTATCATCACTGTATTGGTCACTTGTTATCATCATTGAAATGGTCACTTGTTGGCATGACTGAAATGGTCATTTGTTGTTATGACTGAAATGGTCACTTGTTATCATCACTGTAATGGTCACTTGTTATTATCACTGAAATGGTCACTTGTTGTCATCACTGAAATGGTCACTTGTTATCACGACTGATATGGTCACTTGTTATCATCACTGTAATGGTCACTTGTTATCATAACTGAAATGGTCACTTGTTGTTATGACTGAAATGGTCAATTGTTATCATAACTGAAATGGTCACTTGTTAGCGTGACTGAAATGGTCACTTGTTATCATTACTTAAATGGCCACTTGTTCTGTAAAATGTTAATTTCTTCTTCTTGTAATGTTTTGGGGATTTTGAGGGAAGGGTGGGTTGGTGAGGGGGATGGGGATTGGAGGGAGGGTGTTGTTCATTAGTTCTTTGTTTGTTAATAAAAAAAAATTCTACAACTTTTGAACCTTCTCTCTTACTTACATAAGTTTTACAACGTACAGTTCTTCATGCAGATTTGTTTGTTTATTCTGTTTCCCCACAGAATATCATTAAATAACTTCACTATGTAAAAGCTATTTAATAAATAATTCCAATATATGCATAAATAAGGTGATAATACCTATTTATTTTCTCTGTCTCAAATTTCTGAGTACAATTTGCATCAATTTTACTCTCTAAATAACTCAGAACAATTCTCCACCCTTCCTCAGAGGCTAAAAATGGCGTCCATAGTGCCCATTTCCCTCTCTAAGGCCCTGAAAAAGCAACTATTTTTGAGCACTCTTTTGGGCCTTGCATCGGCCCAGTGAAGTGCATGCTAAGTGCTGAAACTTGGGGTGGGCCTTGTGTGGGCGATCATTTGGGCGATCATCTCAGCGATCAAAGTGGAAACTTGGGGGCCTATTTTTCCAGCGATATTTTGGGCCTAGTTTCTACTTTTTGCTCAAAATGGGCAATAGAGGTCCATTTTGGGCCATAGATTGACCTTAGATGGGCGATGTGAAGTGGAAAGTTTAGCCCAGAAACAGACCATTAGCTCAACTAGTACATGCCAGTGTTTATGCTCCACATGAGCCTCCTCCCACCCGACTTCATCTAACCTTCATCAACATATCCTTCTATTCCTTTCTCCTTCAACTGCTTATCTAGCTTCCCCTTAAATGCATCTATGCACGTCGCCTCAACTATTCCATGTGGTAGCGAGTTCCATATTCTAACTGCTCTCTAGGTAAAGAAGTTTCTCCTGAATTCCCTATTGGATGTATTAGTAACTATCTTATATTTATAGCTCCTCGTTCTGGTCTTGCATGCAAGTGGAAACATCTTCTCTATGTTTACCTTATAAAACCCTTTCATAATCTTGAATACCTCCAACAGGTTACCCCTCAATCTTCTCTTCTCTCGAGAAATGAGCCCCAGCCTGGTCAATCTTTCCTGATAGATATAACCTCTCGGTTCTGGTATCATTCTAGTAAACCTTTTTGCACCTTCTCCAGTGCGTCTATATGCTTTTTATAATATGGAGACGAGAACTGTTCACAATACTCCGAATGTGGTCTAACCAAGGTTCTATATAACTTTAACGTAACTTCTCTGCTTTTCAATTCTAGCCCTCCAGAAATGAACCCCAGTGCTTCTTTTACTATTTTATGGCATATTAACCAGCATTTCTACTTTTAGTGATTTGTGGATCTGTACCCCCAGATCCCTCTGTTCCGCGAGCCCATTTGGATACTAAGGACATTAGAAATTCATCTACTTACCGCCACTCCGCAGCGCCATGAAATGGCGGCTGCTGCTCTTTCACCAGCTTGTGGCGGGTCCCGAGGCGGCCACCACATTTCTCTACACCTTTGCGCTGCCAGTAAATGGAGGCGCTCTGTAAAACAAAATATTGGGTTGGCGATGTCAATTGGGGTGCTACGCTGACTTTACATCACCAACGACATAGGTAGAAAGAGGGGTGAGGTCCTGAAAGCTGAGTTTAGGGAGCTAGGAGTAAGATTAAAAGCCAAGACCTCAAAGGTGGTAATCTCGGGATTACTGCCAGTGCCACGTTCTAGTGAGGGTAGAAATAGGAAGGCTAGTCAGATAAATACGTGGCTGGGGCATTGGTGTAGGAGGGAGGGCTTTAGTTTCCTGAACAATTGGGACTGCTTCTGGGGTAGGTGGGACCTGTACAAGTACAGTTGGGAGGGCTTTAAACTAGCTTGGCAGGGGGATGGGAACCCAGGAGAGGGCTCTGAGCTAGTTAGAGTGGGTGAGACGTCAGATGAACAGAACCCCAAGAAAGAATGCAAAAGGCAGGAGGCAACAGAGCAGAGTAGCACTGGGGTAAGTGCAAACTACAAGGTGATAGGAAGAGACAATGTTTATGAATATAAAGGGGCTGCAGGAGGGGTCAAAGCTAAAAATCATGGTTTAAAAACTAGTATTAAAACACTTTACCTAAACGCACGCAGCATTCGAAACAAAGTAAATGAGTTGACGGCACAAATTATTACAAATGGATATGATTTGGTGGCCATTACTGAAACGTGGTTGCAGGGTGGCCAAGACTGGGAATTAAACATACAGGGGCATCTGACAATTCAGAAAGATATACAAGAAGGGAAAGGAGGTGGGGTAGCTCTGTTAATAAAGGATGATATCAGGGCAGTTGTGAGAGATGATATTGGCTCTAATGAACAAAATGTTGAATCATTGTGGGTGGAGATTAGAGATAGTAAGGGGGAAAAGTCACCAGTGGGTGTAGTTTGTTGGCCCCCAAATAATAACTTCACGGTGGGGCGGGTAATAATCAAGGGAATAATGGAGGCATGTGAAAAAGGAACGGCAGTAATCATGGGGAATTTTAACCTACATATCGATTGGTCAAATCAAATTGCACGGGGTAGCTTTGAGGAGGAATTCATAGAGTGCATACGGGATTGTTTCTTAGAACAGTATGTTACAGAACCTACAAGGGAGCAAGCTATCTTAGATCTGGTCCTGTGTAATGAGACAGGAATAATAAACGATCTCCTAGTAAAAATTCCTCTCGGAATGAGTGATCACAGTATGGTTGAATTTGTAATACAGATTGAGGGTGAGGAAGTAGTGTCTCAAACGAGCGTACTATGCTTAAACAAAGGGGACTAAAGTGGGATGAAAGCAGAGTTGGCTAAAGTAGACTGGGAACACATACTAAACGGTGGCACAATTGAAGAACAGTGGAGGAATTTTAAGGAGCTCTTTCATAGTGCTCAACAAAAATATATTCCAGTGAAAAAGAAGGGCGGTAAGAGAAGGGATAA
Organism: Pristiophorus japonicus; assembly: GCF_044704955.1. NCBI lineage: Eukaryota > Metazoa > Chordata > Chondrichthyes > Pristiophoridae > Pristiophorus > Pristiophorus japonicus. Next base: position 41,500,246 of record NC_091989.1, on the reverse strand, counting down.
CCAGCCGTGGATAACCAAGGAAATAAAGGAGAGTATCAAATTAAAAACCAATGCGTATAAGGTGGCCAAGTTAGTGGGAAACTAGAAGATTGGGAAAATTTTAAACGACAGCAAAGAATGACTAAGAAAGCAATAAAGAAAGGAAAGATAGATTATGAAAGTAAACTTGCGCAAACATAAAAACAGATAGTAAAAGCTTTTACCGATATATAAAACGGAAAAGAGTGACTAAAGTAAATGTTGGTCCCTTAGAAGATGAGAAGGGGAATTTAATAATGGGAAATGTGGAAATGGCTGAGATCTTAAACAATTATTTTGCTTCGGTCTTCACAGTAGAAGACACAAAAACCATGCCAAAAATTGCTGTTCATGGGAGTGTGGGAAGGGAGGACCTTGAGACAATCACTATCACTAGGGAGGTAGTGCTGGACAGGCTAATGGGACTCAAGGTAGACAAGTCCCCTGGCCCTGATGAAATGTATCCCATGGTATTAAAAGAGATGGCGGAAGTTATAGCAGATGTATTCGTTATAATCTACCAAAATTCTCTGGACTCTGGGGAGGTACCATCGGATTGGAAAGCAGCTGATGTAATGCCTCTGTTTAAAAAAGGGGGCAGACAAAAGGCAGGTAACTATAGGCCGGTTAGTTTAACATCTGTAGTGGGGAAAATGCTTGAAGCTATCATTAAGGAAGAAATAGCGGGACATCTAGATAGGAATAGTGCAATCAAGCAGACGCAACATGGATTCATGAAGGGGAAATCATGTTTAACTAATTTACTGGAATTCTTTGAGGATATAACGAGCATGGTGGATAGAGGTGTACCGATGGATGTGGTGTATTTGGATTTCCAAAAGGCATTTGATAAGGTGCCACACAAAAGGTTACTGCAGAAGATAAAGGTATGCGGAGTCAGAGGAAATGTATTGGCATGGATAGAGAATTGGCTAACTAACAGAAAGCAGAAAGTTGGGATAAATGGGTCCTTTTCAGGTTGGCAATCGGTGATTAGTGGTGTGCCACAGGGATCGATGCTGGGACCACAACTGTTTACAATATACATAGATGACCTGGAAGAGGGGACAGAGTGTAGTGTAACAAAATTTGCAGGTGACACAAAGATTAGTGGGAAAGCGGGTTGTGTAGAGGACACAGAGAGGCTGCAAAGAGATTTAGATAGGTTAAGCGAATGGGCTAAGGTTTGGCAGATGGAATACAGTGTCGGAAAATGTGAGGTCATCCACCTTGGAAAAAGAAACAGTAAAAGGGAATATTTTTTGAATGGGGAGAAATTACAACATGCTGCGGTGCAGAGGGACCTGGGGGTCCTTGTGCATGAATCCCAAAAGGTTAGTTTGCAGGTGCAGCAGGTAATCAGGAAGGCGAGAGGGATGGAGTACAAAAGCAGGGAGGTCCTGCTGCAACTGTACAGGGTATTGGTGAGGCCGCACCTGGAGTACTGCGTGCAGTTTTGGTCACCTTACTTAAGGAAGGATATACTAGCTTTGGAGGGGGTACAGAGACGATTCACTCGGCTGATTCCGGAGATGAGGGGGGTTACCTTATGATGATAGATTGAGTAGACTGGGTCTTTACTCATTGGAGTTCAGAAGGATGAGGGGTGATCTTATAGAAACATTTAAAATAATGAAAGGGATAGACAAGATAGAGGCAGTGAGGTTGTTTCCACTGGTTGGGGAGACTAGAACTAGGGGGCAAGCCTCAAAATACAGGGAAGCCAATTTAAAACCGAGTTGGGAAGGAATTTCTTCTCCCAGAGGGTTGTGAATCTGTGGAATTCTCTGCCCAAGGAAGCAGTTGAGGCTAGCTCATTGAATGTATTCAAATCACAGATTGATAGATTTTTAACCAATAAGGAAATTAAGGGTTATGGGGAGCGGGCGGGTAAATGGAGCTGAGTCCACGGCCAGATCAGCCATGATCTTGTTGAATGGCGGAGCAGGCTCGAGGGGCTAGATGGCCTACTCCTGTTCCTAATTCTTATGTTCTAACGCGAACTTCAATCCTAGCACTGAATTCAGCACTGGGTCCTAAGGACGTGTAAGCAGGCTGACACTTGTGATGTCTGCGCCTCTTAAAGGGACATACACATCGCTCCGGTAAGTTCAAATGTAAGGTTTTGGACTGTTTCTTTATTTTATTGATGTAGTGGCTTGCTGCAATTGATGTGAAAAGTTTTTAAAGTGTGAAGGGAGTGCTGCTGGATACTTGCAAGGGCTCGGATGGTAATTAAAGGCCCTCGAGAAGACAGAACATGCTGTGAATACGCAGCAGGTCACGCAACATCTGTGGAGAGAAAAACAGAGCTCACGTCTCAGGTCGAGATGCTGCCAGACCAGTTGAGTATTTCCAGCATTTTATGCTGTCATTTCACATTTAGAGCATCTGCTTTCAGAGGGAAGAGAAAGACACAGAAGAGGAGGAAGCCAAAGAGGAGGAATCAGACGGAAGGATGCATACCAGACAGGTCCTTTGTGGTCAGGCTATCTGGGATGGAATCATCCACCTCCGGTCCCAATGATCACAACCCCAATTCCCCTTTCAACATTAGTCCCACACCATACCTTCCATCTGTTACTGACCATCACACTGTCCTCTGAAATAAAAAACACCACAAAGCAAACTTTTCAATCCAACTTTATATATCTATCTATCTTATGTGACATCAAGAAATCAACTTATCACCCATATTCATTCTCTTAGTGACTGTCTAGTCGGAGCTCATAACATGATTGAATTTCTTATTAAGATGGAAAGTGAAGTAGTCTGAAACTAGGGTTGTAAATCTAAACAAAGGAGACTACGAAGGTATGAGGAATGAATTGGCTATGATAGATTGGGAAGATTCATTAAAAGGCATGATGATGGATAGGCAATGGCTAATATTTTAGAACGAACGCATGAATTGCAACAGTAATACATTCCTTTCTGGCCTAAAAACACAAAAGGAAAATGGCCCAACCATGGCTATCAAAAGAAATTAAGGATAGTATTAGATCCAAAGAGGAGTTATACAAAGTTGCCAGAAAAAGTAGCAAGCCTGATGATTGGGAGCAGTTTAGAATTCAACAAAAAAGGACCAAGAGATTGATTAAGAGGGGAAAAATAGAGTATGAGAGTAAACTTGCAAGGAACATAAAAAACGACTGCAAAAGTTTCTACAAGTACGTAAAAAGAAAAAGATTAGTGAAGACAAATGTAGGTCCTTTACAGACAGAAATGGAAGAATTTATGATGGGGAACAAGGAAATGGCAGAACAATTAAATAAATACTTCTGTTCTGTCTTCACGGAAGAGGACTCAAATAACATCCCAGAAATGTAAGGGAACCAAGGGTCTAGTGAGCAAGAGGAATTAAAGTAAATGATAATTAGAAAAAATAGTGCTGGAGAAACTTATGGGACTGAAGGCAGATAAATCTCCAGGGCCTGATGATCTGCATCCCAGAGTACTCAAAACATAGAAAGAAACATAGAAAAATAGGTGCAGGAGTAGGCCATTCGGCCCTTCGTGCCTCACCGCCATTCAATAAGATCATGGCTGATCATTCCTTCAGTACCTCTTTCCTGCTTTCTCTCCATACCCCTTGATCCCCTTCACCGTAAGAGCCATATCTAACTCCCTCTTGAATATATCCAGTGAACTAGCATCAACAACTCTCTACGGCAGGGAATTCCACAGGTTAACAACTCTCTGAGTGAAGTTAACAACTCTCTGGATACTTGCAAGGGCTCAGATGGTAAATAAAGGCCCTCGAGAAGACAGAACATGCTGTGAATATGCAGCAGGTCACGCAACATCTGTGGAGAGAAAAACAGAGTTCACGTCTCAGGTAGCCATGGCTAAAAGAGGTAGCCATGGAAATAGTAAATGCATTGGTTGTCATCTTCCAAAATTCTATAGATTATGGAACAATTCCTGCAGATTGGAGGGTGGCAAATGTAACCCCACTATTTAAAAAAGGAGGGAGAGAGAAAATGTGGAATACAGACCGGTTAGCCTGATATCAGTAGTAGGGAAAATGCTGGAGTCTATTATAAAAGATGTGATAACGTACACTTAGATAATATCAATGGGATTAAACAAAGTCAACATGGATTTATGAAAGGAAAATCATGTTTGACAAACCTGCTGGAGTTTTTTGAGGATGTAACTAATAGAATAGACAAGGGAGAACCAGTGGATGTAGTGTATTTGGATTTTCTGAAGGCCTTTGATAAAGTCCCACATAAGAGGTTAGTGTGCAAAATTAAAGCACATAGGATTGGGGGAATGTATTGGCATGGATTAAAAATTGGTTAACTGACAGGAAACAGAGAGTAGGAATAAACAGATCTTTTTCAGGATGGCAGGCAGTGACTAGTGGGTACCACAGGGATCAGTGTTTTGGCCCCAGCTATTCACAATATATATTTAAATGATTTGGATGAGGGAACCAAATGTAATATTTTCAAGTTTGCTGACGACACAAAACTAGTTGTGAGGATGATGCAAGAACGCTGCAAGGCAATTTAGATAGGTTGAATGAGTGGGCAAATACATGGCAGATGCAATACAGGTGTAGCATCCAAAGTCCGGAGTTCCGGAATCCGGAATGTTCCAGAATCTGGACACCGGGCCGATCTGTGGCGGGGTCATCCGGAAATCGGAAAATGTTCCGAAACCTGGACTCCCCCGGCCCCGGCGGCCTAATCTCACTCCGGCCCTCGGTGGCCCTGACCTTACCCTGGCCCTCGGCGGCCCGACTTTGCGCCGGCCCTACCTCGCCCCGGCCCTCGGCTGGCCGACCTCGCCCCGGCCCTCGGCTGGCCGACCTCGCCCCGGCCCTTGGCGGTCCGAGCTCGCCTCGGCCCTCGGCGGGCTGACCTCGCCCTGGCCCTTGGCGGCCCGACCCCACCTACCTCAGCCCAGGCAAAGATGTTCCAAAATCCGGAAATCCCCAGAATCCGGAACAGACTCGGTACCGAGGTTTACGGATTTCAGACGCTCAACCTGTATAACGTGGATAAATGTGAAGTTATCCACTTTGGTGGGAAAAACATACGGACAAAGTATTAGTTAAATGGTGATGGCTTGTGAAGTGTCGATATACAAAGGGACCTGGGTGTCCTTGTACACCAGTCATTGAAAGCAAACATGCAGGTGCAGCAAGCAGTTAGGAAGGCAAATAGTATGTTAGCCTTCATTGCAAGAGGATTTGAGTACAGAAGCAAGGATGTCTTACTACAGTTATACAGGACCTTGATGAGATCGCACCTGGAGTATTATGTGCAGTTTTGGTTTCCTTACCCAAGAAAGGATATACTTGCCATGGAGGGAATGCAGCGAAGGTTCACGAGACTGATTCCTGGGATGGCAGAACTGTCGTATGAGGAAAGATTGGGTCGACTAATCCTGTATTCACTAAAGTTTAGAAGAATGAGAGGGGATCTCATTGAAACGTATACAATTCTGACTGGGTTGGATAGACTGGATGTGGGGAAGATGTTTCCGCCGGCTGGGAAGTCTAGAACAAGGAGTCACAGTCTCAGGATACGGGGTAGGAAATTTAGGACTGAGATGAGAAATTTTTTCACTCAGAGGATGGTGAACCTGTGGAATTCTCTACCACAGAAGGCAGTGGAGCCCAAGTCACTGAATATATTTGAGAGGGAGATAGATAGATTTTTAGAAATAAAAGGCATCAAGGGGTATGGGGAAAAGTGGGAATATGGTGTTGAGATAGGGGATCAGCCATGATTATATTGAATGGTGGTGCAGTCTTGAAGGGCCGAATGGCCTACTACTGCTCCTATTTTCTATGTTTCTATGTTTCTATGAGAGCTACCTCTCGAGCCCACAAGCTAATCTCCTGACCCCAAGCTCACTGACCTCCTTCCCCCAAGATCACTGACCATCAAACCCCCAGGACCATTGACTGTCTCTGCCTTGCCCCCCCTCCCCCCCCAGGATCAGCGACCTTCCCCCCGCCCCCCCCCCCCCAGGATCAGCAACTTCCTCCCCCCCCCCAGCCCCACTCAAGGGTTGAAAACCCCCCTCCCCCCCTCGGAACCCCCCATGCTATCACTAGCCCATGTTTCCATAACCAAACTACTTAATCCCCAGATGAGGAACAGCACCTCATCTTTTGACGAGGCACTCTGGCCTTCTGGCCTTAACCTTAAGTTTAATACCTTTTGATCTTAATCACCACACCCATTTTCTCTTGGACAGCAGATACTGTTAATGGAGGATGTTTGTACCAGAGCCATTGGGAGTGGAGGAGGTGTGGGCTGGGGCTTGGGGAAATGATCACCTATCAGGACATGGCCTGCAGGGTGATCCACTCCCCTGGAGTCATCCTGTCTTTCATCAGCTACATTCGCGGGCCACAGGAGCCAGCTCCTCTTTGCCAGATTCTCCATGCTTTCCTCCCCATCTGCTATTCTGTTGTAACCATTCACGCCTCCTCTGGACCCATCTTATGTTTCTATACTTGTCCCATTATCAACCCCTTTTGCCTTGCACCATCATTCATTTTGTCATTTAATCACTCCTGCCTTCTATCCTATCACAGATCCCTTGTTTTTTACCTGCCCCTTTTTTCCTGGCTCCGTATTTCCTTAAAAGCTGTTCATCTTGAACATCTTCCAGTTCTAATGAAAGGTTATCGACCTGAAAGGGGGGCAATTTTAATCTAACCCACCCGTCAGGTTCCGATGCAATGTTGGTTGTATACCACGCCTGGTTTTACTCTCCATTGAAGTCGATGGAGAGTAATAATGGGTGGGATGTAAAACCAATGTTCTACCCGATCCCTTGGGTTTCCCACCCAGTAAGTTAGGTTACAATTACCCCCATTTATTCTGTTTCACTCTCCACAGAGGCTGCCAGACTTGCTGAGTGTTTCGAGCATTTTCTGTTTTAATATCAGTTTTCTAGCGCCCACAGTATTCCGCTTTTGCTTGAGTGGTCTTGGTCACGTTGTTGATGCTATTTGATTGCAGGAAATGGGAAAGAAGGTAGGAGGTGAGGAACTGGGAAGGTGTGTCGGGATGTCAGGAAAATGTTTCCTCAATAGAAGCCTGATGAGTGGCTCATGCAAATGGTAGTTGGGCATCTGGTGGTGGATCCTCTGCCTTTTCAGCCTCCACAGGGACATCCTGCTCATCTTCGAATAACTCCTCCAGGTGGATACCCCTCTCTCTATGGAAAATTGGAGAATGCAGAAAATGGCAGCACTCCTTGACGCTTTGGCAGGATTGTACTACAGAACCTTGCCTGGTCTGTGCAGGCAGTGAAAGTGTTGTTTCAGCATGCCTATGGTGTTCTCAATGCAGATCTGGATGAAAGCATAAGCTTCATGATGAATAGATGGGGTCATGAGCCACAATAAAAGTGGATAACTCTGGTCCCCATTAGCTAATCCTTCACTCTTTGTATATCAGCAAATAATTGTAGCCAGGTTGTTTACATTGCGCCAGAGTGATACACCTTTTACCATTAATACAAAAGCAAAATACTGTGGGTGCTGGAATCTAAAATATAAATTGAAAATGCTGGAAATCTCAACGGGTCAGGCAACATCTGTGGAGAGAAAAACAGAGTTAACATTTCAGGTCGATGACCCTTTTGTCTCTCTCCTGCCTTCCACCCTATCACAGACCTTCCCTTTTGTTCTTTCTTCCCCTCCCTCTTTCAGTGCTCCTTAAGAATGTTCTTTTCAAACATTCGCCAGTTCTGACGAAGGGTCATCGACCTGAAATGTTAACTCTGTTTTTCTCTCCACAGATGCTGCCTGACCCACTGAGATTTTCAGCATTTTCTGTTTTTATTACCCCTTTTACCATGATAGAGCATTGTTGATGGCTGATTCCTGGTTATCACTTCATTGGCAGCAAACAGGGCAAACCCTATAGTTCCAATGGCGCTGGAGGTTCACCATTGCATGGATCTCATGAGCTGCCATTGGATTAGCTTCTTCTCATGTGTGCTGCTAAATATATAGAGCCAGTTTCATGTGTCTTCATGTAATGAAAGTTTCCCCAAACTTTCTGCATCAGCCTACAAAGAGTTTATGGAGAGAGGCGGCAGATAACTATAAAGACCTGGAAATTCTGCAGGTGTTCTCCCCATCTCCCCTTGTCATCATCATTATCATCATCACCAGTCCCTCCGAATCGAGGAAGACTTGCTTCCACTCTTAGAATAAGTCCTTAGGTGGCTGAACAGTTCAATACGAGAACCACAGTCCCTGCCACAGATGGGACAGACAGTCGTTGAGGGTAAGGGAGGGTGGGACAGGTTTGCTGCACATTCCTTCCACTGCCTGCGCTTGTTTTCTGCATGCACTCGGCGATGAGACTTCCCTTGTAACTTCGGCGTGAGATCAGTCAAAGCCCTGGAGGAAAAGTGTGAGTACACAGACGTCACTGTAAGCCCCTCTCGAAATTGGATATCTCTTGAAATTGGTTACCAAATTTAAAAGGAGTATTAGTGTACATTTTCCCTGCAGCCTGGGTAGACTCAATAAAAAGGAATTCTTCAAATACAATTCTTTCTTTATTTCACTTGAAAGATCAAGTAAGTGTACTTGTGCTAGTCTCAATACTGTTTTGATAGTAACAACACTGTACATGTTCGCTGGGCACTGTTCCATCATTTATTTATAAATTGCAATTTTAGGTGACATTTATAGAATGAGTGATTTAAAGTATCAGCTGTTATCCTTGGCAGAATGACTAATTTTAGCAGTGAAATTATCCAACAGAAGTTTGTTGGCCATGATATCTGTGCGATTTAGCAGCTTGTACAATTTACTGATCCAGTAAGGCTGCCTCTATTCTGTTCTGCAATCAGTTAAGAACATAAGAAGGTGTTAGACAATAAAACCCACATAGTCCATTTAACCCATTTATTCCAATGGTCACACCCAATCCTCTCGACCACAGACTCTGCCCAATCCATTTTATCTCCTGAGCAAAGATTCTATAAAGTTTTACCTTGATCTCCGAAAAGGTAACAAATCTAAACTCAACAATATATATAGGGGAGAGAATTACTTTGGTTGTTATGAATAGCAACATCGTAAATGGATTTTTTAAAACGGGGTCAATTGTCATTATAGGCAGACACCGGGGCAGACAGTGAGTGAAGCAATCACACAACCACCTGCCACTTCATCGCACCATTACAGTTTGATAGGCAGTAGTTTTGCTTTATTCACTCCAGGGGATTTAACTGGTCAGAATGTGTCATGCACATGTGTGATATCACACCCCCACCTCTAGTGCCTGCACATGTATCAGAAAAGAGGTAGGGCCAGGTTGTCGAAGCAACAGCTCAAAATGTGCAGCCTGCAGCAGGTCCATTCCATTAACTTAACTGCCATGAGACACGGGCCATCTCAGTCCCAAAAGGTTCCTAGTTAAACATAGCAACCAGCCATCTCATACATTCTAGCAATTCAGGTAATGCCCGAGAAAAACATTGTTCAAACAGCACACACTGGAAAGCTCATAAGAAGAAGAAGTAGGCACACACACACACTAAATGAGCTGTAAATAAAATGAAGGTAACACTAAAGCTGATCGTGTAGACATTATTTTTGTCAAGATTTGGAAGAAGCTTTGATGAGGTGTAATGACTGGGAGCTATGTAAGCTGCAACATATTGAGAAGGGTGTTTAAATTATGGCATATTTGTAGTGGGAAGGGGAAAGATGCACGACTGTTCAAGCATTTGCCTGATATAGTCTGGAGAAAGTCTGTGCCAGATTGGCACAAGCATCGCTTGTAGCCAGCAATGGGTTATCCTCTATTTCTTCTTCAGGCTCTTGCTCCTCGTGATGATATGCTACCTCTTGCTGGGGCCTTTGCCCTCCTCATGGAGAGTTCTTTGCAAGGTAACGTTATACAACATGCAACGTACCACCATGATCCTTGATCATTGCTAGACTATACTACACAATACCACCAGATCTTTCAAAGCACTTGAAAAGGGGCCACAACATGCCTATGATGTGTTCAATGATACTTTCTGACAGATAAATGGACTTTGTTGTTGTGTTACTCAGCTGGAATCTCAGGAAAGTGCTCTGGTGTCATCAGCCAAGACTATAAAGGATAGTCTTGAACTCAAGGAACTACCCAGAGACATGGTATTCTGGATAAGGAATGCTGGCTCTGTGGAGGCATTGTACTAACTGCTAGGGAGTGAGCATCCGCTTACATATTATTTAGCTCGCAAACAAATTACACATTGAGAAAGTGGTAACCATTCTTGTTGAAGTACATCTATTCATTGATGAAAGAAGCACATGTGGCCACATTGGTCCAATCTGTGGCTCATTGGACCTTAGGGAATCTTATCACTCAGTGAAAATGCAGTGCTTTATCATGCTGGCACTGGTCATCCATGGGGAAACTAATGAAATTGCTAGCCGTAGAGAACAGGACCTTTGTGACTTGCTTGATACATCTGTGCCTTCCGTTACAGATGTCCCCAGTGGCAACCCGGAATGGCCCTGTGGCATAGAAGTTAAGATTCGTCATGAGCTTAACATCCTCTGGCAAAGCGGTGCATATGTTTGCATGGGCTCCAGATCTGTTTGCACGTGGCATAATTGTGTGTGCAGCTTCCTTTGTAAAGCAAAGCCTCCATAGGCACTGCTGCTTAGACAAGTGGAAGCACCTCTGCCTAAATATTCCAGTGTAGGGGTACCAACACGTGGATACCATGTGCCTTTTGTGCAGTGTGGCCTCTCCTCTTCTTCTCAGTAATGATAGAGGGCAATCTGCAATAGGAAAATGATTGCATCTTGTCTGATAGGTCATCATCATCATAGGCAGTCCCTCGAAATGAGGATGACTTGCTTCCACGCAAAAAAAAATGATGAGTTCATAGGTATTTCGAAAGAAGAACCCGAATTACGTCCTCAAGGGTGGAAGATGCCTGTGCGTGGATTTTTTTAACGTGTGGTGGCCGTTGCACGCCAGCCACCACACGGGCTTGACAGAGCTAGGTCTTGGTCCAGTGGCAAGGATTACCCAAGACTAACTGGAGACTTGCTCTGCTGCATGGATCTAGTGCGCATACATATCGCAGTGTGGGCTGGCCCGTGCTGCGCCATGGTCCCTGGCCCCAAACTCACACCTCTCCTGGGCCCCGATCACATCCCTCCACAGTCTCTCACAGCTCCTTCGCCCAGATCTCGTCGCTCCTGCTGCACCTGCCCACGCGCCAATCACCGACCTGGACCTTGATGACGTCACTCTTCGCTGCCGTTGCCCTCCTGCACCAGCTCACGCTGTACCTTGTAGTGGTATGCCGCCATACTGCCCATGGACATTGCTCGCCGCTCCTTTTATGGCCCCGACCTGTTGCTGATGGTCTCTCGCAGGTTGGGGCCTCCACGAAAGGTAGGGAGGGGCTAGATAGCAGTCCATCTGCAAATAATAAAAAGAAAATGGCAATGTAGATAGCAACAGCAAAAAATAAAGATACAACAATAATAAGTTTTCAACAGCAACAGTAGCAAAATAAACCTGTCCCTTTAAACTTACTTGCATCTTCAAGGTAATACCGAGCACCTAGCTATCCTGAATGCCAGCTTTATTTCTGATGAGATTCAGGAGCAGTGCAAATGAGGTAAGTGTGAGGTCACCATTGCATTTTCATTTACATATGTCAGCTGTTGCTCAGTGGGTAGCAGTCTTGCCTGAGTGAGAAGGTAGTGGGTTCAAGTCCCACTCCAGAGACTTGAGTGCAAAAACCTATGCTGACACTCCAGTGCAGTACTGAGGGATGAGATGTTAAATCAGATGTCAGTTCTCTCAGATGGATGTAAAAGATCCCATGCCACTTTTTTGAAGAGGAGCAGGGGAGTTATCCCTGGTGTCATGGGCAATATTTATCCCTCAATTAACATCACTAAAACAGATTATCTGGTCATTATCATTTTGATGTTTGTGGGAGCTTGCTGTGCGCAGATTGACTGCAGTGTTTCCTACATTACAACAGTGATTACAATTCAAAGGTACTTCATTGGCTGTAAAGTGCTTTGGGATGTCATACACCCACTCAAAAATAGGGAGCCACTTCCACAGTCTGTTGTATATACCAATGGAAAATTGAGTGGGTGCTAAAGTCGGCATCCATCTTGCATAATGCATGGCCGATCAGCCAGAACTCAGTGAGAAGTCTAGGCTATTGTTTCCTTTCAAAAAAAATATCCAATTCAGTGTAAAGGCAAGGCTCAATGAAAGAAATGCTGAATTAGAGTTTGGTGAACTTTTTTTTCTTACAGCACTGGCTGTTAAACTTTGTCTGGCTCCTCATCAGCATCTTCCACCTCCGCCTGCTCCTCATGTCATGGTTTGTTTATGCCTCTGTCGGTGGGTAGGTTGTTCAACACACAGTACACGCTACCAAAATGGGCATATTGTAAACCACCCCCAGTGTGTCTCAAACATTGGAACTGCTGTGTGAGCACACCAAGGGGCCAGAATTGCCCCTTTTATGCGCCCCGTTAGTGCCTCACAGAGGTTGTAACGGGCACAATCGCCTTTTCGCCCAGGGACGGGTAGTGGTGGTGCTTCAGGCGAAATTGCCCCAGACATTTTGGGGCCGATTTTCCGGTAGCGCCGCACCCCGCAATTAGCGCCCTGGGCCAGCACACAACTGGCAATGAAGTCATCACCGTGCGCGCCAACCCCTTTGCGGCCCACAGGGGAAATTGCTCTGCAAGCCGCGATGATGTCCCATGCTTCAGGTTTAGCTCCAACTAAGCTAAGTATTGAGCTCCAAATGTTTACTGCACTTTATTTTGATAGACGGATAAAAATTAGTTGGTAGCTTTTACTATATCCGTCCCTTTAAAGTTTTATGTTATTTTCTTCCTTTCTCTTTGGTGGGTATTTCTATTTAGTAATCTGCTTACTGCTTGATGTGCTAAAAATAAAAGCATCCAAGTAAATGGAAGTCGGGTTGACTGATACTTAATCTGTTCAAAAATTAATACGCCAGCAGGATATTGAACTGAGGCTGTTGTGCTGACTCTAATACGCAATGTTCAGACTAACTGCACGTAGACTGGTAATTGCTAAGCTGTGTCCAGAAATAGGGAGATGGTTCATTCAACTTGCTGATTAAAATTCAAGTGCTTTTCTTCACTGTGTGTGGGTGAAGGTGAGGGAGGTGGAAAGGAGGTTGGTGATATCTGTTGTATAGCGTTTGGGGGACTTGTGTCAAATAGAAGTTTTTTTTTTAAACCAAGTATCCTAAACAATATTTTTTTATATATAAAGGAGCCGAAAAATGGTACCGCCCTGTTTGTGGGGGGTAACCGAGGAGAGATGGAATTTCCTGCACCTGACGCAGAAGTCCCGCCCCGGCAGCGAAATTGGGGTTACCGCCCCCGAGACGCACGCTCCACTTCCTCTCGGTGGGAGACTGGGGCGCTTACCACGGAAATTTCCAGCGCTACTCGGAGCGCCGCATATTGCTGACGGGAGCACAGGGCCCTCCCCTTGCGTTAAAGGGGAGGGCATGCTGCCGACACTGCATCAGGGAGAAGGGGCCTCCACTTCACCACTGGGGGGGGGTCTTGGCAGCAGCCCGGCTCCAACAGCGCGGCACGGACCCCACAAATTGCAATAGGCAAGGCCACGACTGGTGGGTGTTTATGCTCCACACCAGCCTCCCCCTACACTACTTACTTCATCTCAGCCTATCAACATGTCCTTCTATTCCTTTCTCTCTCATGTACCTCCCATTAAATGGATTTATGCTATTCATCTCAATCACTCCATGTGGTAGCGAGTTCCACATTCTCACCACTCTCTGAGTAAAGAAGTATCTCCTCCATTCCTTATTGACTTTTTTAGTGACTTTCTTATACTTATGGCTCCTAGTTTTGGACTCCCCACAAGTAGAAACATCTTCTCTACGTCTACCCTATCAAAATCCTTCATCATTTTAAAGACCTCTATCAGGTTACCTCTCAGTGTTCACTTTTCTAGACAAAAGGACCCCAGCCTGTTTAGTCTTTCGAAATATTAACTGCAAGTCTGTACATATTTGAAAACTGTCAGATTTCCTCAAAACCGTATCACCTGAAACAACAACCTTCACAACATGGTGATAAAAGACTGAAGCCCTGAGATTTCTCAGGCTTGAGAGATACAAAGGCCCCAGGGGCCTGATATAGGATTCTGCCCCATTTTAAATTCCAGGAAGGGGCCTGCTCTGGCAGATCAAAGGCAGATCAGGACAGGCACTGTTGATGTGCTCTTGCAGCTGTTGGTGGCCTGTCACAGCCATGCAAATGACCCCATCCCTGACACTTGGGACAAGGTCTTCAGCCTGGGACTAGGGTGGATAGGGGTTATGTACAATAATTGAGATTCCGATCATTTCCAAAACAATGTTATACAGATCATAATCTGGGATGGAGGAGAGGAGGCCAAGGCAGTGGTTGAAGCGGCTATATGGACACCCTCAATCTTGACATTGGAATTGAGGGTGAAGGCCTGGAGTACGCACTTCATAATGTTTCTGGAGTCATAATAAAGTTGGCTATGGAGAGGGAGATATTACTTCAGATGGTGAAGCCAGATCTGGTGATGGACATCCAGGTTAGTCATACTCCAGGTGTGACTAATGCTTTCAGATTTAAAGGTGCAGAGGTGTGAACTGAGATTGAAAGAACAGCGAGTGAGCAGATCGAGATTGACTTGAAGCAGAATCTAATGTCCTTCAGGGAAGGAACCCTGCTGCATTGACCCAGTCTGGCCTACCTTTGACTCCAGCCTCACACCAATGTGGTTGACTCTTAACTGCCCTCTGAAGCAAGCTACTCTGTTGTACCAAAAACCTAGAACGGAAAAAAAGAAAGAAAACTGAGTGGAACACTCGGCTGCGACCTAACCCTTGAATCAATACATGACACCCAGCCCAGGTGACCCTGCAAAGTCTACCACGCTAACATCTGAGAACTGGTGCCAAAGCTGATAGAGTTGTCCCACACACTAGTCAAGCATACTCATACTCACTGGCTCATACCTGTCAGCTAATGTCACAGACTCCTTCATCACCATTTCTGGGCATGTTTTGTCCAACCACCAGAACAAACCCACCAGAGCTGGGGACAATGTAATATAGAATTGGGAGAGGGTGGGGGGTGGGGGTGGGGCGGGTGGGAATGGCCCGGGGAGTCCTCAAAATTGACTTCGGATCCCACAAAGTCTCATGGGTTCAGGTCAAACATAGCAAGTAAACCTCCTGTTGATTACTACCTTCCACACACCCTCAGCTGATGAATCAGTACTCCTCCATGTTGGACAAAATTGAAAAAAGCACTAAGGGTAGTCAGGGCATAGAATTTACTCTGGGTGGGGACGTTCAATGTCCATCATCAAGAGTGGCTTGGTAGTACCATTGCTAACTGAGCTGACCAAGTCCTGAAGGACATAGCTGCCTTAGAGACCAAGTTACAATGCCTGCCTTGTCTCCATATCCCTCAATACCCTTGTTTATCAAAAATCTGTCAATCTCACTTTTGAAATTTTTATTTGGAATAACCTCAACAGCATTTTGTAGGAGGTCCAGTGCTCTACTACGCTTTGCATGAAGAAGTGTTTTCTGACCACCCATTGAACGGCCTAGTCTGGACTCCCCTACCAGAGGAAATAGTTTCTCTCTATCTACCCTATCAACTCCTTTAATCATCTGAATAACCTGAATAACTCTTAATCTCGATACCCAAGGAAATACAAGCCTAGTCGATGCAACCTGAATCCTTCACCACCAACACCATTGTCCAGAAACTGAACTGCACCAGCCACTGACATGGACACAATGGGCCGAATGGCCTCCTTCTGTGTCGTAATTTTATATGATAATTTTCAATGATTCTATGATAAATGCTATGGTTACTAGAACAGGTTAGAGGCTGGGTATTCTGCGGTGAGTGGCACACCTCCTTACTCCCCAAAGTGTCCCCAACGTACAAGTCAGGAATATGATGAAAAACTCTCAAGTTGCCTGGATGGGGGCAAGTGCAACAACACTCATGAAATGCAACATCTTCCTGGAGTCGGCTTGATCAGATGTCTACCGTCGCATTATCAGTCCCCTGCTCTGCATGTTCATATATTTTTTATTCAATAACATCTCCAAACATATTTAATTTAATCCAAAGCAAAATACTACGAATGCTGTAAATGTGAAATAAAAACAGAAATTGCTGGAAGCACTCAGAAGATCAAGCAGCATCCATGGAGAGAGAAACAGAGTTAATGTTTCAAGTTGATGACCTTCCGTCAGAAAAGAGTTCGGGCTAAAAATGTGTTGGCGTAGTGCCACCCGTTAGCGCCCCGGACAACCTGCCGCCAATGTCATTCAGCGCTGCGCACTCTAGCGCCACCCACTTGGTGCCGTCAAGAGTGTGTAACGCCCCCTTTGCGACGCGTTTCCGAAATTGACTGCCATAGCACCTGGCGCTACTCCTGACAGGGAAAGCAGATGGTGCACAGAGGATCCTGGGGCGATAGCGTAAGGAATGAAGAGCTAAGTTTTGAGAGTCAAACTTTTAACAATTTACTTAACTCTCTTACTGTGGAAGGCTGTTGGTAGCTTCCATTCCATTTTTTTGCAGGTTTCAGATAGTCAACCTCTACCTCCTCTTTAGATGCCAGGATGCCAGTATCCTGGCGCCTAAACTTGAGTAGCCCGCCCGGCAAAAGGCCTTTAGCATCCGAAGAGGATTGTTGAACGCTTCCCTTAGCGCTCCACTCCCCTCTTGGGGTGTTAAAAAGGAATATCCCACTTGGAGGCGGTAATCATCGACCGGCGCTAAAATTAGCGTCCAGTAGTGTCACTGCCTCAAACTGGGCTATAGCGAATTATTTAGCAATTAATGTTTCATTTACAGATAAGAGTCTTTCACTATAGTCCTTTTTTTAAAATGTCTTGCAACCTTCATTCTCCACCCAGAAAACCTCCCCACGGTTTGTCCTTCGACACATTCTCCAACTCCATCTCCACTGTCCACAGACCTGGCACAGTGTCGGAGCTTCCAGTGAACTCATTTGTTCTGCCTTTGACATCACACTTGGACATGGAGCCGAAGCAGTAACAAAGTTTGGAATCTATCATAAGCACAAGGAAGTCAAGAAATACATGTCTTGAACTAGCTAGGAGGTGTGCCCCAAGGCCATAAATCTGACTCATCCTTTGCTATACAATACTGTTGACTAGTGCTGTACATACGTACTAGCATCTTGGGACTGCAAACATAAAACCCGACAGTGTGTCTGATCTCTTTATCCTGCCAGACTAAACACTTAGTGAAAGTATACATTTATCTTAACCTTGCAATGAATACCTACTTAATAATACCTCTTGCATAATTACATTCATGTCTCAGTAACTGAAACATAGTCTGTTGTGGGTGCAGGTTATCATTTCAGCAATTGTGCGTGTTTTGTGAGAAACTGCAGGAAGCACTTGGATTTACTTCTTGATGAAGCTCTCTTATTTACTTTTAACTTTTATGGTCTTCTGAGTAGCATCAACAAAATAGTGAGATAAAACTAACTGCTGGGCACATACAGAATCAATAATAATTAACAATAGGAAATTTTCTTTGAATAAAGTATTGCCAATTTTAGTACCGAATGCGTAAACATAATGGAAAAATTCAAACAGATCTCTATAGAATAAAATATACAGGGCATTCCATTGATGAAACAATGCGATAAAGAACCAGGCATTTCACTGTTGTAAAATTTAATAAATGTACGTTGAATGGTGCAGTTTTTGGAGAAACCATGGCTTTGATATTAACTCACCCCCCACCCCCCCGCTGCCCCCCCACAATGGGCAGGTGAGGATCGGGGTGGGGGGGGGGGATGGAGTTGGAGGACAGGGGATTAAATCGTCAAATGCGTGAAATGCGATCCCAACCCGCTATGCATTATTTTTATGGCGGCATGTTTCGTGCTGTCCGAGTGTCCCTCCAAAAACTGCAACATTCAACATACATTTATTACATTTTAGAACAGTGAAATGCCTGGCTCTTTATTGCATTGTTTCATCAATGGAATGCCGTGGAGAGGCGAGAAACTCCATTAACATATTCAAATCGGGCTCTCAGTGCAATTGAGAGCCTGATTTAAAATTAACTGTTGCGGCGCAGGTTTTCCAGGGGTCGGGAAACCCGACAGTGAAAAGGAGAAAGGAGCTGCCGGCTCCAGAAGGTAAGTGCCTTTTTCAGCTGTCCTTGTGAGCCAGGAGGAACAAGAGTGTTCCTCTCGGCTCCTCAAGAAAGTCTTTGGCTCCCCTCTGCTGTTTGTGTCCATTTTCTCCCCGATCAATCACCCACTTCCCCCCTCCAGCTGCAAAATCCTCTCTTCCCCCTCCCTCCCTGAAGTTGTGATTACCGACCTTACCCTCTCAACCCTGATCACCCACCTTCCCCCACTCCCAGTTGCTGGAGACCATCCCCAAGGGTCTTTAGCTGGGGTCTCCTGTCATTGGTTTTTCCACGTGGCCACCGGCTGGGCTGTCAATTTGGCCGGCTCAAAACAGATGCAAAAAATAGTAATGAGCTCCTGCCATTAAATTCAGCGGGACCTCTATGTCCCCGGCCTTGCCAAGTTATTGGCCTGTTTTCGGCCTCCCCGCATCCTCCTTGTAAAGATTTTGGCCCATGTGTTCTGAAGATTCTTAAACCCCTGAAAAAGGAGTAAAAAATCATTAGTGAAAAGTTAGGGAAAAAAGTCCAATTTAGCTTGTTAAATGCCATTCACAAGGAACTCGTGCAGCATTCTGTGGCTGTGGGGGCACATCAAAAGTTAATATTAACTCCCAGTAAGACCTTTCATTGGTGACCTCTATAAACTCAAAGGATCTGTGTAGCAGTAGAGCAGTGATCACTACAAAGGTTTTTCATAGAAGTGCAAAGGTATCAGTGGCTCATGTGTCACAGCAGGTACTTTTCCAAGTTGTGAGTCAACTGCAGTATTGTTAGCTACCTGGCGATGATAGAATGACAGTGCCTGAAGAGCTACGGGTTAGTGTTACAGATTATTGACCGTCTGCACAGAGCTGTTTGTGTAGCCACTACCTAATAGGTAGGACTACCTACCGTTATTGTAGAGATGGGGCGCAAGCCATAAGAAAATAAAAAGCTCCTTAATTCACTGTTCCCTGGGGAGGGGCCAGGGAGGAGGCACACATGACACTTTTATCATGTAAAACATGTGAAACAACAGTTTGAAGAAAGGTGGATATCCAGGTGTTTGGAGATATGGGTTGCACAATGCATGTAAGCAGGTTGTATTGTCCCAGTTAAGTCCTAGAAGCCCTGAGCTAGAGTACTCCTCAAGCCATCAATAAAAGCAGTCATTGCTAATATTCCAGAAGCCACAACTGCCCTTAGAGCCTCTTCCTAATGTTTTGAGGATGCATTGATCTCCCCGACTGCCACCAGGATATTGCTCATGTCTTGCCATATTTCCGGCATTGTTTTGCAAATGCAGATTGTGGTTCCTCCAACTTTTCTACCATCTGTACATATGAGAGTAGATTGTCTCCACCGCTTGCACATGAGATCTGTATTCCTAAATCATTGATTATTTTAAATACTGGTCCCCTGAGTTAATGGTCCTTAGGATCCTCAGCCAAGGGCTGCCATTTCTGCCCCCTCGAGGGAGAGATGGTTAATTCCTTGCTAGCTTCTCCTGCTCACTGTTGCTCTATAATTCACCCAGTGATACCCCTCTTTCTCAATAATTCCCTCATTTTGTGTGAATGTATCTAGACTAGTGCTTGGGAAAGATGAAAGGTCCCTCTGTCGGTGCCAGGCTGCTCGCCCGATACTACTTTCTGTAAGCATTCAAGTTACCACTCTTAAATATATCAAGGAATATTTAATAAAGCAATTTTTTTTTTAAACTGGTGCCCGATTGCACTGGATCATGGCAGGTTTTACCTTCGGTGATATGCTAATGAGTTTGAGCAGAAACTCAAGAAAAAAATACACTTCTCAAAACTAGTGCAATTTGTGATCAGATTACTGATTGTGCCCAAAGTGAAAACTCTACCCCAATGTCTTCTCACCCATGTGTTTGCAGATATTCCCTGGTGAACAAGTGATCAGGTGCATACAATGCAAGTCAATCTTCACCCAATTCTCACTCAAACATTGCAGGAACTGTGATATGGGACTGTGACATGGTAGCAGAGGAATTCTTCATTCCACCCTGTTACAACCATAGCCAGTTTTGAGGATATGTCTGGGGGAGTTCCTGGATTACTCTGGGAGAGTTCCTGAATTACTCTGGGAATTCTGTCCAGCTCATCCCTGCAGCTGACAGGGGTTCCGTTATAGGCATCCTAAAGACCCACAAATGTAAAGGGCCCAAAATAATTAATCCCAGAGAGATTAATGACATTAAAAATGCTTCTCTTTTGTTAACCTGTTTCAGTCTCTTTCAGTCTTCTATCCAATAAGATCCTCAAGTACTCCCTCTTAGAATAGCGCAGTACTTCTCAGGGGGGAGGGTTCATCTGTTATGTCGCTATTTGTAACCCCATTTGTGTGATTTGGGATCTGGTCACCAGCTAAACAAAGCTGTGCTTCTCCATAGTGGTATTCACCAGCACTTCCAGTGCTTGAAGTGTGATACAGGCTTTATGTTGCTACCGTTAAGCTATTTATGACCACAACTGCACACTTCACAGCTGAATTCTTTGCATTTTTGAAATTTATAGGGATCAAGTGACTCATTAGATACTTCAGAACTGTGAATAGATTCTTATTGTTTTGCTTCATGACATCTGGTAGCTAGCAATGTTCTCATCTCCTTTAATTCAATTACATTTCTCACAGCCCATACATAAGAATCCTATTCATTTCTATTATTTCTTTATTGTTTCTAAAATTGAACTTAAAATAGGCATTGTCCTATTACTTCTGACCAAATGAATGTTGTTCCATTGTATTCAGGCTATAATTAGTATGATATTGAAAATTCTTATAGAACAGTGCTAAAAGCCCTCAAAGGAGTTGTCTTATAAAGATAGGTTGAGTAGGTTGGGCCTATACTCATTGGAGTTCAGAAGAATGAGAGGTGATCTTATCGAAACATAGAAGATAATGAGGGGGCTCAAGGTGGCTGCAGAGAGGATATTTCCACTCATAGGGGAAACTAAAACTAGGGGACATAGGGCTAGACTTTCCACTTTTGTGCAGATCGGCCAAAAATGGGCATTATTTCCAGCGTTGGCAGTAGTTATGAGTTTTGAGATCGTCGGATTAGCACACATTTTCAAAACCCCAACTTTCCATTTTAGAAAATAGGCGTTACCGTGAGCGATCTGAGATGGGCATTAGCATTAACATTTTTTGACTTTCTGCCGTAAAGTGTCGGTGTCCATAGCAACGGCATGGCAACGGTTGCTTCCCATGTTTCATTACATGCGCAGAAGAGGAGAGAGAGAGAGAGAGGGAGGGAGCAGAGAGAGGGAGGGAGCAGAGAGGAACTGAAAGCGTTTGTGGATATGGTGTGTTCTTGTTTGGCTGTTTTGGGAGGTAGGAGGGAGATTTTTCAACAACAGAAAGAATTCAGAGCACAAATAAAGTTGTTCCCACTGAGTTTTTTTGGGATTTTTGTTTTACAATGGAAGGAATGGAGTAGGTGACACAGCACATTGTGGAGATTGATGCTGGCGAAAGCAGTGAGGTGGAAGGATGAAAAAGAGTAAGGAGATTCTCGGACGAGGCAAATGCCTCCCTCCTGCAGGAGATCAAGTCACGCTGGGGTCAATTGACCCAGGGTGGGCGTGGGAAGCCCACCCCAAAAGGACTATCAGAGGATATGGGCCGACATAATCAAGGTGGTCTCGTCGGCGACCGAGGTGCATGAGGGCAACCAATGCCGCAAGCGCTGGAACGACCTTGTCGGATCCGCCAGAGTAAGTATTACATTTATTTACATTTACATATATTTATATAATTTGAATTGTAAGTGTAATGAGTGATTAAAATCAGATGTACTTATACCGGGAATGTTTTACTCAAAGCCTGCGTTCACGGCGTACGTCTTTAGGTAAAGAATGATAATTTTCATAATAATCATGATTACATCTGTCGGTTATGTGTTGTATCAGTCTCTGTGACAGTACCTAGCAATGATCTCATGCAATGATCTCATGCCATGTTGTGCTGGTCTTACCTTTTACAGAAGCAGCTTTCGAGGAATAGGGTCGAGCAGAGGTGAATGGGTGGCGGGTCACCAGTCATCAGTGACCTCATCGACATTGAGGAGTGGGTGCTGGCACTAGTGGAGAGCCACCCCTGGTCGGCCACGCAAGCAGCAGCAGAACCTGATGTGATGCCACATGATTAAAGTATACACCATTGCGTGATATAAAGTCAATAGATACCACACCCACTCATATCCGACCAAATAATATATGATAGATGAATGATAAAAGTGTTCTCTAAATAATAATGGCCTCATGAGAATCATTGTAATGCAGAATTTGGTGATGGTCATGAAATGTGCTGTCTGTGATGATTTTGATTGCGGTGATGCTTTTGTCGTGTATATGCTGTGTGTAGCGCTGTAGTCACCTTTTGACCCTAGCACCCACTTCTCCTCTAATAACCTCATTTATGTTTTGCAGCTCAGCCACAATGCGGCCCCATGCAAGACCACCAAGCCCAGAAGGTGCGGATGTGGGGACGGACTCGCCGGATGATCCTCCATCTGGTGCTGAGGAGCCCCGATTCTCGCCCGTGGATCTGCTGGGTCCCTTCTCCATGGACGACAGTGCCAACTTTGAGGAGCCTGCATCGCCAAGCTCCATAATGCAGTCCACGCCAAAGACATCTTGTGCTCCTGCGGACATTCCTACCTTCACCATGGGGGTACCGGGCCCAAGCACCTTGCTACAGGGCACCCGATGTGTCTCCAGGATGGCGCCGACCAAGCGGAGGTTGGTTCGACATGGGAGGTCTGCTCCACGAGCGGCAGATCTGAGCGGGAACATGGTACACTTGTCCAGGAGGAGTGTTGACATAGGTCAGCTGATCCTCCAGACAATGGGGGGGTATAGCCCAACAGCTGTCCAGCATGTCCACCACCTTGACGGTGATAGCCAGGCCCTGGAGGTGATAGCCAGGAACACTGGTGGCAGAGGCCTCCCAGTGGTCCCAGAGTGCGGCACTGCACCCCAAGGTGCCACACCCCCATTGCCAACGACACATGACAGCTTGGAGGAAGATCTTGCTTCTGGCTCATAGCACGTTCCCACCTCGGGACCGTCCTCTCCTGTATCCGTCCAACCAGCAGTTCTGCCGTCATTCCCCCCCAATGAATCAGCGCCTGAGGAGCTCCTCGGCCAGGCGGCTTGGAGTCAGGAGGGCAAGGGGTAGACGTGGGGAGGAGAAGCGGGGGGCGGGGGGGGGGGGGGAAGGAAAGTGAGGTGCATGTCCGCAGGGGTGGTCTTGGTCATATTTTTATGTTGTTGGTGCTATTTTGTTGGGAGCTTTGGGGGAAGGGGGAGGGGGCTACCTTGTTGGATTGCATTTGTGTTCTGTGTTGTTGGAAATTTTGACCATTTGATTTATAACATTTAGATCAATTTGTGGTGGGGTGGGGTGCGATGATTTTTACAGTTAAAATTATGATTTCATACAAATGTGCTCATTAAATGTTTTTTATTTAACATAACCTTGTTGCGCATTGTCTCAGACAGCTGCACCGTTACACATTGGTGATTCCTTAACATGAAAGGGTATAATTACACTTAACATGAATCAACTTAAACTTTAACTGTCACCAAGGTGATGCCCACCATTGATTTATGAGCTGCAGAAACAGCAGTGATGCAGCTCTGTAAATACCAGCAACATTATTTCAAGCAAAGCGCTCATTTATGAGCTGCTGACACAAGAGTCTTGCAGCAATGTAGCCACCACGGGCTCTTTTTTGCGGTCTAGAGTGGAGCGAGGGCATGGTTTCAGCATCAGCCTGATTGTCTCACCTGAGATCAGCGTCCACCTCCTCTTCCTTTCTCTCCTGAGGTGGACTGACAGACCCCTCTGGCAATTCTTGTCCCCTCCTGCTAGCCAAGTTGTGTAGCATGGAGCACATCACCATTGAACGATTTGCTCAGGGTGGTATTGTAGCTCGCCTCCCGAGTAGTCCAGGTATCTAAAGCGCTGCTTAAGCACTCCAATGGTTTTCTCCATGATATTGCGTGTGGATCTGTGGCTCTCGTTGTATCGCATTGCGGCTTCTGTCTGGGTGTTACGCAGGGCTAGTCATCAGTCAGGTGGCGAGGCCATATCCTTGGTCACCAAGCATCCAGCATTGACCTTGTGGCTGACTGGTAAACATGCCAGATACAGCGCTCTCACGCAGGATGTGAGCATCATGGATGCTGCCCGGAAATTTTGCATTCACTGCCATAATAATCGGCTGGTGGTTGACAACGAGTTGCACATTCAGGGAGTGGAATCCCTTTCGGTTCCAAAAAACCTCTGCATCCTGAAAAGATGCCCGCATGGCAATGTGTATACACTCTATTGCTCCCTGCACCTTGGGGAAGTTTGCAATTCAGTAGAATCCTAGAGCCCTCTCAGTCTGTGCCTCCCTGGTTATAGGGAAGCTGATAAAGTCCATCCTCCATACATAAAGAGCTTCAGTGACCTGTCGAATGCAGCAATGTGTGGCATGCTGAGAGAAACCGCAAATGTCGCCAGCTGAGGCCTGAAAGGAACCCGATGCGCAGAACGAAAGTGCCGCGCTGACTTTGACCTCGACGGACACTGCAGTCCTGATGGTGCTGACAGGCTGCACATCTCCGCTGATGAGCTGGCATATCTCACGGATAACCTCTTTGTGGAAGCGCAGTTTCCTAAAACACGTATTATTGGACAAGTTCAGGTAAGATTGCTTCTCCCTGTAAGTGCGTGGGGTGCAAGGCCTCGTCCTCCTCAGCAGTCTGGCACATCTTAGACTGGGCACATAATGCTGTTGAATATACCTTCTGCCATCTCTAGTCTGCAGCATGTGCGTGGTCAACAAGACAGGCTGAGAAATGGCAGGCCCCATTCCAATAACTATCAGTATTATACCTATTGTTCACAAACAATAATTTTTCCCACTAAGACACCTAAACTAAATTCCAATCATCCACAGTATGATAAGATGCTTGTTCAGAAGTTCACAGAACTCCACAGTACCTCAAAACTCCCCAGAAGTTGAAGCAGCCTTTTAAATGAAGCGACCTGCGATTTACAAAATGGCGTCCATACTGTTGTGATTAGTTCAGATGAGAGCAACTTTTTCACAGCAGTTTTTTCGGCAATAAATATTTTCGGCGATTTGTGTGCGACGTGCCGAAAGTAACGCTCGGCGATATTTTGGGCATTCGTTTCGGCAATTCTGATCTTTACGACCAAAAAAAGTGGGTGGGCTGTATTATTAAATCACGGCATTAAGTACATGCCGAAAGTTACACTGGACAATAAGCGATCGATACATGGGCGTTGGTTTCCATTTCGTGCCTAAATGGGCGATATCTGGGCGTTATACCTCATCTCAGCGTTAAAATGGACGTTAAGTGGCCGGTATCGATGCAAAGAAGTGGAAAGTCTAGCCCTATGTCTCAGAATAAGGGGCCGCCCATTTCAAACTGAGATGAGAAGGAATCTCTTCTCTCAGAGGGTTGTAAATCTGTGGAACATATTTAAGGCAGAGGTAGACATATTTTTGAGCGATAAGGGAATAAGGGGTTATGGGGAGCGGGCAAGGAAATAGAGTTGAGGCTATGATCAGATCAGCCATGACCTTATTAAATGGCGGAGCAGGCTCGAGGGGCCAAATGGCCTATTCCTGCTCCAAGTCCTTATCTTCTTATCTTCTTATGTACATAGATAGGGAACGGTGAGGACATAAAGGAATTTGAAAATGACACTAAGGGGGAAAAATTCCATTGCGCTCCATTTGAGGGCGGTGACACTCGCGAGCCATGGGTTTTTGTGCCAGGTGTAGAAGTTTCACCTCTCGCGAGAAATTAGGATACCGCCCCAGAAAGGAAGTGGAGTGCAAAATAACGTGCTCCACTTCTTTTCTGGGGCAGTAGTGGGGCAGAGACGTCGGGAGCAGAGTGCAATGCTGTGCACTGGGTTGTGTAGCGCTGCTGGCTTGGAGGGGCTCTTCCCTTAATTAAAGGGAAGGGCCCAAGCAGCAAACTCCATAGTAATGAAAGGGTCCTACCTGTACCACTGGGGAGCAGGGGTGCTGTGCCAACAGCCCAGCATGCAAGCACTTAAACAGGACTGACCGATCGCCGCACAGACCCTGGGCAAAAAGTTCCAACGGGACAAAATTACCGTAAATTTTAATTTTATTTATTATTTTTTTTTAAAAAAAAGGCCCACACCTTCCCTTTAATTTGTGCCCCGCGAGCGGCCGGCCACTCGATTCACATTGCTGTCATCGCCCGGCAGCTTCAGGGGGCAATACCCAATTTAGGGTCCAGGGCACAAACAGAGAGCAATGCACAGTGATGATGTCGCCATCACTGACGCAGCAGAGTGGGATGCCAAGGGTAGCCACCATCGCTAATCTCCTGCTGAATCTAGCATGGGTTGTGAGCGCGCTGTGCCCAGGTAAAAAGTTGTTTGCGCCCGTTAGCATGCAGAAATCAAGCGCAGACAGCAGCAGGAGCGTGCGTGCGGCAAACCAGGCTCCCTACCCACCCTTTCCTTTAACCACTTTCTGCCTCACCTGTGACAGAGACTGTAATTCCCACATTGGACTGTACAGCCACCTGAGAACTCACTTTTAGAGTGGAAGCAAGTCTTTCTTGATTTCGAGGGACTACCTATGATGATGATATGCTGATTAGCATGCATATAGTCCTGCCTTGCAGCTTCCCCAGGTTGGCACCTCATTTTTAGGTACGTCTGGTGCTACTCTTCTACACTCCATATTGAACCAGGGTTGGCTCCCTGGCTTGATGATAATGGTAGAGTCAGAGATATGCTGGACCATGAGGTTACAGATTGTGGTGGAATACAATGTTGCTGCTGCTGATGGCCCACAGTGCCTCCTGGATGCCCAGTTTTGAGCTGCTAGATCTGTTCTGAATCTATCCCATTTAGCATGGTGGGTAGTGCCGCACAGCACAATGGAGGGCGTCCTCAGTGTGAATACGCGACCTCGTCTCCACAAGGACTGTGCGGTGATCACTGCTACCAATGCTGTCATGGAGAGATGCATCTGCAATAGGTAGATTTGTGAGGACGGGATCAAGTAGGTTTTTCCCTGATGTTGGTTCTCTCACTACCTGCCGCAGTCTGGCAGCTAGGACTCGGCCAGCTCGGTCAGTAGTGGTGCTACCGAGCCACTCTTGGTGATGGACATTGAAGTCCCGACTCAGAGTACATTCTGTGCACTTGCTATTTTCAGTGCTTCCAAGTGTTGTTCTACATGTAGGAGTACTGATTCATCAGTTGAGGGAGGGTGGTAGGTGGTAATCAGCAGGAGGTTTCCTTGTTCATGCTTGGCCTGAAGCCATGAGGCTTCATGGGGTCTGGAGTCAATGTTGAGAATTCCCAGGGCCACTCCCTCCCGACTGTATACCACTGTGCTGCCACCTCGGGTGGGTCTGTCCTGCCAGTGGAACAGAGAATATCCAGGGATGATGATGGAGGAGTCTGAGACATTGGCTGAAAGGTATGATTCTTTGAGTATGACTATGTCAGGCTGCTGCTTGACTAGTCTGTGGGACAGCTCTCCCAATTTTGGCACAAGTCCCCAGATGTTTGTGAGGAGGACTTTGAAGGGTCGACTGGGCTGGCTGTACCATTGTTGTGTCCATATCGGGTGCCGAGTTTGATGCTGGTTTTCTTATTATTATTGTTTTTCATAGTGATTTGTTACAAGTGAATGGCTTGCTAGGCCATTAAGAGTCAACCACATTGCTGTGCTTCTGGAGTCACATGTAGACCAGACCAGGTAAGCACTGCAGATTTCCTTCACGAAAGCAAATTAGTGAACCAGATGGGTTTTTACGACAATCCGATAGTTTCATGGTCAACATTACTGATACTAGCTTTTTATTCTGGATTTATTTAATTAACTGAATTTAAATTCCCCAGCTGCTGTGGTGGGATTTGAGCTTGCATCTCTGGATCATTGTTCCAGGCCTTGGGATTACTCGTCCAGTAACATAACAACTATGTTACCGTTCCCGGTCACAGTCTCAGAATAAGGGGTCGGCCATTTAGAAGTGAGATAAGGAGAAATTTCTTCACTCAGAGGATTGTGAATCTTTGGTAATCTCTACTCCAGGAGGCTGTGGATGCTCAGTTGTTGAGTATATTCAAGACAGATATTGATAGATTTTTTGAATACTAAGGAAACCAAAAGATATGGGATAGAGTGGGAAGGTGCAATTGAGGTAGAAAATCAACCATGATCTTGTTGAATGGTGGAGCAGGCTCGAAGGGCCAAATAGTTTACTCCTGCCTCTATTTATGTTCCTATGGGCAACATCAGGGATGGAGACGGGTGATGTTATGGCGCTGGAAGTAGGCGGTCTTTGTGATGGAGAGGATATGGGTTGGGAGCTCGGCTCGGGGTCAAATAGGATGTCAAGGTTGCAAACAATCGGCTTCAAAATGAGACATAACTATGATAAGAAATAGGAGCAGGAGCAGAGCCTGCTCCACTTTTCAATAAGATCATGGCTGATCTGATCCTGGCCTCAACTCCACTTCCCCGCCAGCTCCCCATAACCCACAGTAGCCAGGTCAGGCAAGGGTATGGAATTTGTGGCGAGGGCCACAGATGATAGCTTCTGTTTTCACAATGTTTATCTGGAGGAAATTATGGTTCATCCAGGACTGGATATCGGACAAGCAGGCTGACAACACAGAGGCAGTGGAGGAGTAGAGAGCGGTCATGGAGAGGCGGAGCTGAATGCCTTCAGTGTACATGTCACAATCAGCTACCTGTCATTTTCACTGCCATTTATGCAATTAATGTATTCAGAGGCTACAAATCGCTTGCTGTCTTATTTTAAGATTACTACTTAGTCAGAACACTGGCAGTATTATCCTGTAAAAATGGATACTGATTCATTTACACAGGCATTTAACACACTTTATAGCAACCAGTCATTTGGCAATTTAAAGAAAGGTAATTATAGACCTGGTTTAAAGAAAACAAACAAAATAATAAAAGTTGTCTCGTGCATTTTATATATTTTTTTCAATTGTAAAATGTTTTTTTGTTGTTGCCATAAACCTACTTTGTAAATTGAAATAATCAAAAGGAATATTAATGCGTTTTTGGTTGAATCATGCTTTAGCTGACGGCTGACTTGCAGCTCTGTCAAAGCATGCCAGATCACAGAGAAGGTTGGAATAGTGGGCTGGTTGACTCATTCCTGCCTCCTTCCACCCCACACAGTAAATCTAGCCTTTAGTGCTGCTAAAGCTGCACAGCTGCACCGAGACGTGGCTGTGATTATGTGTCAGCCTCCATGCTGCATGACTAACCAGTGACATTTTCAAAGCTCCACTCATTGTTCATCTCTAATGGAGGGAAGCGCGTTTTATAACCAGAGCTGTCAGGTGAATAACTACACGTTGGGCTACAGAGTTAGCTTCGGGAAAAAAGCTCCGTAAATTAAAAATGAATGTAAAATGAAGCTACATGAAAATATAATAAACACAATTAACTATGGCTTATTGTTAGCTGCTACAAGAACATGGGAAAAGATTTATTGTAAGGATTACTTTAACTGATCAGGAATTTCATAATTAATGAAGGGTTTGGTGCTAATTCTAATGTTGCATTGTATGTAATCTGATACAATAGAATATATTGCTTGTCAATGCACCTGAAATAATTATTATTGAAAACATAACACTTTGAAGAACCCAAAATATCAGAGACAGAGGAATAAAGATTCATTAAAAAAATATTCTTTGCTGTTTATTCTTTAAGAAGAGAGGTTGTTGTCTCTGATTTAGCTATCAGAGGTCTGTATGCTATTAAGAAAAACAAGTGATTGATGATGATGCAAGGCAGCATTTTATAAGTTCATCTGCAATAAGATCATTACATCCAAAGGTCATCATTTAAGATGCCCAATCTATTATCTGTAAAGCGCTGTTAGCTTTCTGTAGCTTGTTTTTTTCCCCCAATGACAAATTGTATTGAATGCATTGGATTTCTATCAATGGAAAAATTATCGAGACATGAAATATCCTTAGGCCCTGAAATTATGCAGAGCGAATATTAGCACAGGAGCACTAAGCATTCATATGAAACTCCTTTGACCATTATTTCGACAGACATCTCTTTAACAAGCTAATACCTCCATTAAAATAGTAGACAAAAAAAATTCATATAATCCATTAAACATTGGCACATTAATATTGCACAGCAAGACTTCAGATCATTAGGTGTCTTGGCTACCCTCAAGTATGTTTTGACGATAAATTATTTGAAGCTAATGACTGAATAAATTAAGAACGAGTTCCAATTTTTAAAATTCTTTTGAGGGTGCAACTGCTTCTCGGGGCGGAGGAGGGATTTCTCTAACCATTGCTTTATTAATTTTGTCCAGAGGTCTTCAAGGTTCTTACACTGGATGGTATCTAAGCGACATGCGCAATAACCTGTTATTTGTACAACAACAACTTGTATTTATATAGCGCCTTTAACGTAGTGAAACATCCCAAAACGCTTCACAGGAGATTTTTTAAAATTGAGACCGAGCTGCATAAGTAGAAATTAGACCAGGTAATCAAAAGCTTGGTCAAAGAGGTAGGTTTTAAGGAGTGTCTTAAAGGAGGAAAGAGAGGTAGAGAGGCAGAGAGGTTTAGGCAGGGAGTTCCAGAGCTTGGGGCCTCGCAAAAGAAGGCACGGCTACCAATTCCATATGCATTGAGAGTTTTACCCTGGTATTCAATTAAATATACTTGAGGAAATAGTGCTTTATCACTCAGACACAATTCAAAATATTTCACATAAAATAAATGACTTTGAAGGGCAGTGACTTTTGTAATGAGGCAAGAGCCCACAAACAGCAATGAGTTACATGGCTGGGTAGTCTGCTTTTAGTGGCATTGGCTGAGGGAGAATTGTTAGTCAAGACATCAAAAAGCTCTGTGTCAAATTATGCCATGGGATAATTAATTTTAACCTAACTGGGCCTTAGTTTAACATCTCATCCAAAGGACAGCATCTCCAACAATGCAGCAGTCCCTCAGCATTTCATTGCAATGTTAGCCTAAAATATGTGTTCAAGTCCTAAAGTGGGGCTTGAACCCTGAAGCTATGAGCTCAAAGTTGGGAGCTAAGCTAACACATTTATCTTTCATTCTAATCATTTGTGTTTAAAGAATTTATTTTGTTTTCTTCATTTCCTTGTGTTCAGTATATACCATGTCCAACCAAGAGGTTAGGGAGGAAAGAAAGAATTTGCATCTATATGTGGCCATCCTCAGGACGTCCCAAAGTGCTTCACAGCCAATGAATTACTTTTGAAGTATAAGCACTGTTTTTCAGGCAAACACCACAGCCTATTTACACACAGTAAGGTCCTACAAACAGCAATGAGATAGATAATTGGTTAATTTGTTTGGATGGTACTGATTGAGTGATAAATGTTGGCCAGGACACCTGCAGAACTTTCCTGTTTCCAAACATACTCAATGGTCCTATGTTTAAGAACTTATCCAAAAGATAGCACCTCCAACAATGCAGCATTCCCTCAGTACTGCACTAAAGTCTCAGCTTAGATTATATGCTCAAATTCTATCATGGACTTTGAACCCATGACTATCTGATGCAGAGGTAAGAGTACAACCTTTGAACTTGACACTTGACCTGCTTATGTTGTTTTGTAACGGAGCACTGGAAGTTGGCAAAAGTAACCCAAAGCAACTTTCCTTCTCTCTGGAGAAGATGTAACAACTGAGAATGGAACCCAGTGTATGAGAAATCATCACTACAAACCTGCAGTTATCCATTCAGTGGTGCAGAATATTTCAATAATACTGTCATAACATAGGCGATCCCCCGAACGAGGATGACTTGCTTCCACGAGTTCACAGGTCCTTCGATGAAGGACCCGATGTTCCAGTCCTGAATTCCAATTGAGGGGGTGGAAGATACCTGTGCGTGAATTTTTTTAATGTGTGGTGACCGTTGCACACCAGCCACCACACGGGCTTGAGGTAGGGCGTTATCCAGTGGCAAGGGTTAACCAGGACGACTGGAGACCTGCTCTGCTGCACGGATCTAGCGCGCACACATATCGCAGTGTGGGTTGGCCTGTGCTGCCCCTGGGCCCTCGGCTCTTCTGGGCCCCGTACCCTCATCTGTTGCACCTCTGCCACAAATACTCACCACTCCTCCACCATAAACATTCACCGCATCTTGCCACAAACACTCGCCGCTCATCCGCCCCGACCTTCCCACTCCTCTGTACCTGGTCCCTGCCGATGTTCCTGCTCATGCTGCAAAACATAAAAACAGATAGTAAAAGCTTTTACAGATATATAAAACGGAAGAGAGTGACTAAAGTAAATGTTGGTCACTTAGAAGATGAAAAGGGGGATTTAATAATGGGAAATGTGGAAATGGCTGAGACCTTAAACAATTATTTTGCTTCCGTCTTCACAGTGGAAGACACAAAAACCATGCCAAAAATTGCTGGTCACAGGAATGTGGGAAGGGAGGACCTTGAGACAATCATTATCACTAGGGGGGTAGTGCTGGACAGACTAATGGGATTGAAGGTAGACAAGTCCCCTGGTCCTGATGAAATGCATCCCAGGGTATTAAAAGAGATGGCGGACGTTATAGCAGATGCATTTGTTATAATCTACCAAAATTCTCTGGACTCTGGGGAGGTGCCAGCGGATTGGAGAGCAGCTAATGTAATGCCTCTGTTTAAAAAAGGGGGCAGGCAAAAGGCAGGTAACTATAGGCCGGTTAGTTTAACATCTGTAGTGGGGAAAATGCTTTGAAACTATCATTAAGGAAGAAATAGCGGGACATCTGGATAGGAATAGTGCAATCAAGCAGACGGAGCATGGATTCATGAAAGGGAAATCATGTTTAACTAATTTACTGGAATTCTTTGAGGATATAACGAGCATGGTGGATAGAGGTGTACCGATGGATGTGGTGTATTTAGATTTCCAAAAGGCATTCGATAAGGTGCCACACAAAAGGTTACTGCAGAAGATAAAGGTATGCGGAGTCAGAGGAAATGTATTAGCATGGATAGAGAATTGGCTGGCGAACAGAAAGCAGAGAGTCGGGATAAATGGGTCCTTTTCCGGTTGGAAATCAGTGGTTAGTGGTGTGCCACAGGGATCAGTGCTGGGACCACAACTGTTTACAATATACATAGATGACCTAGAGGAGGGGATAGAGTGTCGTGCAACAAAATTTGCAGATGACACTAAGATTAGTGGGAAAGCGGGTTGTGTAGAGGACTCAGAGAGGCTACAAGGAGATTTGGATAGGTTAAGCGAATGGGCTAAGGTTTGGCAGATGGAATACAATGTCGGAAAGTGTGAGGTCATCCACCTTGGGGAAAAAAACAGTAAAAGGGAATATTATTTGAATGGGGAGAAATTACACCATGCTGCAGTGCAGAGGGACCTGGGAGTCCTTGTGCATGAAACTCTTTTTGGAGTTCACCTGCAAAACATAAAACATTAAACGGTGCCACCCGACCTGGGTGACACTCCAGACATTTACAAGGCCCTTTTTTCCCCCCCCCCTTTTTTTTTTTTTGTTGTTTTTTTTGTGTTTTTCTTTTTTTGGTTTTTTTTTGGGCACTAAAATCACAATTTTCCCCAGTGCCCCCTATAAAAGGGAAGGGGGACACTAAAAGCACCGGCAATTAAAACAAATTAAACTTAAAAAACGTAAAATCAAATTGAAATTTGGTTGCCGGGCGTGATGATGCACTCCAGTCCCTCCGGTGCCCACCTCTCGCGGAAGGCCGCGAGCGTACCGGTGGACACCGCGTGCTCCATCTCCAAGGACACCCTGGACCGTCCTTGTGCATGAATTCCAAAAGGTTAGTTTGCAGGTGCAGCAGGTAATCAGGAAGGCAAATGGAATGTTGGCCTTCATTGCGAAAGGGATGGAGTACAAAAACAGGGAGATGTTGCTGCAACTGTATAAGGTATTGGTAAGGCCGCACCTGGAGTACTGCGTGCAGTTTTGGCCACCTTACTTAAGGAAGGATATACTAGCTTTGGAAGGGGTACAGAGATGATTCACTCGGCTGATTTGAGAAATGAGGGGGTTACCTTATGATGATAGATTGAGTAGACTGGGTCTTTACTCCTTGGAGTTCAGAAGGATGAGGGGTGATCTTATAAATCATGAAAGGGATCGACAAGATAAGAGGCAGAGAGGTTGTTTCCATTGGTGGGGGAGACTAGAACTAGGGGGCACAGCCTCAAAATACGGAGGAGCCAATTTAAAACCGAGTTGAGAAAGAATTTCTTCTCCCAGAGGGTTGTGAATCTGTGGAATTCTCTGCCCAAGGAAGCAGTTGAGGCTGGCTCATTGAATGTTTTCAAGTCAAAGATAGATAGATTTTTAAGCAATAAGGGAATTAAGGGTTATGGGGAGAGGGCGGGTAAGTGGAGCTGAGTCCACAACCAGATCAGCCATGATCTTATTGAATGGCGGAGCAGGCTCGAGGGGCTAGATGGCCTACTCCTGTTCCTAATTACTATGTTCCTATGTTCCTAAAACGGCGACCAGGGTTTTGATGACGTCACCCAGTCGCCCATCTTAAAATCGTCGCACACTTGGAGCAGCTCGCGCTGGTGGTTGAAGTGGTACGCCGCTCCAGTTCTTTTACTTCCCGACCTGTGGAGCTGTTCTCTCACGGGTCGGGGGGCCACAATGTTCCAGGTCTCTTGTTGGCCGGCGTGGACACGATGGACTGAAATGGCCTCCTTCCATGCTGTAAATTTCTATGATTCTACAGAGGTTGCCCTTTTCTGTCAGGCCTGGAAGTAGGAACCAGACTTTTCCCAGCAGCTTTCAGTCTGCACTCACAGGTGTCAAACTCAGGTGCTTCACTGTACTGTATCACTCAATTACCCTATAAAGATTGATTTTGTAGATTTCACTTCATCCTGCTAACAAAAGTTTTAAAATCATCAACAGCTAGCAGGAGCTTATATGGGCAAGTAATTGGCAAATTCATTTCAACACATATGTGAAGTACAGGCAACGCTAGATTATCCGTACATGGATCTAACGGAGAACCTACTGTAACGCCGTTTTTAAAAACTGTCGCACACGTGAATATCTCGATCACCTCAAGTGTCAATCACACATAAATTGACTCAGGCGTGCACTTCTTTCTCACTTCGCAACTGACACTTTATAATTTCGAGACAATACGAATCCATCGTCATGTATTTTATTACGTTCATGCTATGATAACACGAACTAAGTCTTCGTGATTGGTTCTATTACCGTCAAATTTCAGCTCTGAGACGTGTACTCGTCCTTGCGGAAAAATCGTTTATCCGGACTAGCCTGATCCCCGAGGGACCCGGATAATCGAGAGTTGCCTGTATTTCATTTTGGCAATAGGGAGGTCATATATTACTTGGAAAATAAGAATCTAAATGGGGTAGAACAACAAAGGGATCTCAGAGTACAAATACACAAATCACTAAAAGTAGCAGCACAGGTTAATGAGGCCATTAAAAAGCAAACCAAGCACTAGGGTTTATTTCTAGAGGGATAGAATTGAAAAGTAGGGAAGTTATGCTAAACTTGTGTCGAACCTTGGTTAGACCACACTTTGAGTACTGTGTACAGTTTTGGTCACCATATTATAAAAAGGATATAGAGACCTGCTCCTGTACTGTATATCCTATGTAATTCTATGCAGGACATTTTCACTTCCCTCTGATCTTAATCACCAAACAATACACAAATTGTTATGTAGCTGGAATCACTCTGTTGATGAATAGTAATTTGGAATGGGAAAAATTCCTTCAATGAATATGAAAAACAGGATAATATCTATTTTACTTTGTAATTAACAACCTGGTAGCAATTGTATTCTTACATTCTACCTAGCCCACATGCCGTTCAATAGCGAAACATACAAGGATGTGGAAACACAAAAAGCTTTGGTGGCACCAATGTTCCCTCTAATTTTTTTTTGGCCTGCGTGGCCCCTTTAACGGACTGCGTGGGTCATTCAAAACTTCTCGCATGCGCGGTTTTTTTATTTAGAAGCCATCTCCTCACCAGCTGCGCAGGACCTTCAGAGTGCCGCACGGCCACGCAGCTTAAAAGGAACGTTGGATGGTACAGCCCAAGCCCACTGGATGCAGCTTGCGACAAGAAATGCTTTACCCAGAGAGCACTTCGAATTTGGAGCTTTCTATCACAAGGAGCAGCTGAGACGAATAGCATAGATGCATTTAAGGGGAAGCTAGATAAACACATGAGGGAGAAAGGAATAGGATATGTTGATGGGGTTAAATGAAGAGGGGTGTGAGGAAACTCAGTGTGGGGCCATAAACACCAGCATGGACCAGTTGGGCCCAATTACCTGTTTCTGTGCTGTACATTCTATGTAGTTTTAAAAGAAAAAGAAAGAAAGAAGGACTTGCATTTATATAGTGCCTTTCACGACCACCGCTTTTGGAATGTAGTCACTATTGTGACGTGGGAAAGGTAGCTTAAAGATATTTGTTGCTAGAGATATTACCTATTGCCTCTAACCCATTCTCTGCATTACATGCAATGTTACTATAGTGAAGAAGCAATATCAGTGTCTGCATGCAATGAAAACCATTGATACATTTGGCTTCGGAGTGCACTGATTGATTTGATTGCCCTGCCCTTTAACTCGCTTCTGCTTTGGCAGTTTGGTGCCAGCTGTCCTCTGAAACCTCACTCTTGCTTGGCACTGCATTCATTAGGCTAATGTTACAGACTAAAAAGTTGTCCACGTGACTGACTTCCTTTTCCCTTTCAGCTATCTTATTTCCACTCAGTCACTTGGGCTGGACAACTTTTCTTAGAAAGCTACATTCGCGCACAAAAGGTGCTTAGTTTGTGGCAAAGAAAAACAAACAAGTCGAGTTTCAGGAGCGAGGGATCCTGTGAATATGACTCATTGTAAGAAATAAGCTACCCGTAAGCGGATGTCACGAACCTTCACTGCATACAACAGCACGTGGGGCTTTCAGGCATCGAGTAACGCACCATGGCAACAGCATATGTTTGTTCACATTACTCAACATTGTTACATGCTGTGTCATTATGAGTACCCATGTTAAAATGTTTTCCCAGCTTTAAGCAACTTTCATGCGATAAACCGAATGTTGCATGTTTGTTTGATACAGGAATATCAATTTCTGATCTTTTACTATGGATGTGGGTTTATCACCGCTGTGCTATTCACAGCACTACGTGAAGCTTTAGCACAAGCATCCCAGTCGCACATTCGCAAACATCCTCACAGAATTTCACCAGAGTATCCTTGCGCACAACAGCTGCTAACATTCAATACAGTAAAAAATAAACGATTTAAAAATAATTTTCTAACCGAAACCCCATACAAGAATAGAATATTTATAGCCAATGTATTCATCTGCAGATTCATCCTAAACTCCTGGTTAAGGGAAAAGATAACCAGACACGCCCCCATCAAAATTCAGCCTGAAAGCAATATGATATTCAGAGGAGGCCATCTGTTTATCTGTTGCTATGGCTTGAAATACAGGCAAGTGACCCATTTATAGGATGAGCATAGCCTTAGTGTGATTTGGCTTTTTTTTTTTGCTACTACAGTAGCTGTACGAATGCACAAAATTACATTTCAATCATAATCCTTCAATTAAAAATCAGTACCAAAGGCCAACATACTTTTGTCACCTCTAGACTAAATTTTTCCAATGTCCACTTGCTGGCCACCCATCCTGCTGTCATTTTCTTATCCCACACACAGGGACCCACTAACCTATCACTTCCATCCTTTATTTTCTAACAAATTGAATTATAACTCCAGGTGGATTCCCCGCTCAGGCCGGAGCTAAAATTACAGTCGGGACTCTATGATGTCACTGGGCCACAACATGCATATGTAAAGAAGGACCCTGTAGGCTCCGGGCGCATGTCCTTGCTGCCTGCTCAGGAGAGCAGGTTTAAATTGCAGATGTTGCGGTCATGGCGGCTTTCAAACGGTTAAGAGCCAGGGCGATTTTAACTGCTCACTTGCCAGGTTCTGCTGATAGAGTAGGGTTAAAATCGTTGCCCCTGGTCTTCAGCTTTAAATTTGTCCATGGTCTTCTGCACATCGCCCCTCCCTACATCTCACCGTGGGTGACAATCTCCAGCCCCTCCTAATGTCTGGAATTCCTTTCCTAATCCCTTCTGCCTCCACACCCCTCTCTCCAACTTTAAATCCAGGGGGACAAAATTGAACCTCGCTTCGCCCATTTTTGGGCGCAAATTAAGTCCACAGTATACCAATTTCAAATGTTGATCGCACGCTATCAAACCGTACTGAATGTGCATCAGTCGCTATATCGGCAAAGATGTAAAAACTGCCACCTCAGGTTGTGGGTTTCCCTGTTGTTCACAAACTGACCACTTGCTCCACGGTTGACTGTAGTGTTGCGATGACCCATGAAGAACCCCTTATCAGTTGGAATTGGATTCTTCCATACTCTGTTCCAGTGTGCGGGGGCAACACAATGCACGTAGAAGTTCCTGGCATACAACCATCAGTCTTCTTCTGTAGTCAAAATCATCTGTGCCCTCTGCAGCAGCGCTCAGATGCACGCTCTCCCTCTGGTGGTCTGCTTCCTGGGTCATCTGATCTGCCTGCCCTTGCTCCAACACACTAGTGCTGGATGTATCTCCCTGGGAAGATCTCTCTAACCTACCTTCTGAACTATACAGGGTGCCAATATCTGAACTGGTGCTTTCAAAGATAAGGTGAAATGATGCTTTGTCTTCCATTGTGCTGCCTTCCTCTTCCTTTGTTCGCCCACAGTCCTTTACTGCTTCTGGACCTGAAATGGAAGAGAGGGACAGTTAGTGTCAAGGTTAAGCAGAGAGACAGGGGAATGGCTGCTGAAAGCAGCTGCACTTGGTTTTGCTGAGTTTGTATGGTGATATTGGGGTGGGAAGGGAAAAAGACGGTAAAGTGCACAAAAACCCTGCAGGACGTGTCCTGCCCCTGCCCACAATGTCCAGGATCTCCTCCTCGAGTGGGTACAGGACGTGTATGTAGGCTCAGTCTCCTCCTGTGTGTGCTTGCTCCTTTGTATTTTGCGCAGCTTGTTCTGCAAGAAAGAAGGAAATGGATCAATGGTAGCGTAGTGAGATATTTGAGGATGCACAGCTCATGGTCAGATTGTGAGGATGTTGTGTGAAAGGTGGCAGAGCTGTGGGGAGGTGAGCAAAGTAATAATGAGGAGCGTAGCAGGCGTGGAGTGTGAGAGTAGTCGCAGAAGGAGGTGGAGTGAAGTCTGGTGCAGTGATTGTAGGAGATTGAATGGAACAAGGAGAGCGAAGGCTTGTGAATAGTAGAGCTACAGGTGGCAGCGCGATAAGGAACGAGTAACGTGAGATTTGAATTAGGAGTCTTACCTTAGCAATCCTGGTGAGATCATTGATCTTTTGTTGGCATTGCAGCCATGTCCTGGGTGCAATGTTCCTGCCAATGAGCTCCTCTGCAACAGCATGTCACTACTGTCTGCCCACTTATCTGAAGACTCTACATCCCACCCCCAGTTAGAAACAGCATCTCACTCCTCTAATGGACTGCCTCCAGCAGGACCCCCCGAGCAGCATCTGAGAATCTGGAGACTCTCACAGCAACTGTTTCAGGCATATCTGAAGTGTCCAAGGCAGGTTCCAGTGTTCAGCAGCCAAAGTGCATCTCCCCTTTAAGAGGTGCAGACTGCCTTTAAATAGTTTCATAGACAGGTCATTTTCTGGATCCCAATTATATGTGAGCTGCCAATGAATGGCGCGAGTAGAGCTGGCAGCTCGCCTATTCAGTGTTTATGAAGCATAGGATCCGATTTCTCTACTTACCAGCACCCACGTGTGCAGGTGCAGACTGCGAGTGCAGTGTCAATGCAATGCCTGAAAAATGATGCAGACCAATTTCTAACCCCCATCTTTTTGACAACATTTTTGGTCAGCCCTCTTAACTTTCCCATCGTGTCTCATTGTTCATTTTGTTTTTGCTTTTACCATCCCAATCTTTGAAATTTAAGCCCATGTTGCACATGGTTTTCTGCCAATTTAAATTGTTGGTTGGACCATCGTGGGCAGCACATGCCCAAATGTCCGATATGCGTTGTCGGCGAACGAGGTTCCTCCTGGTCATTGAGTCAGAAGGTTGTGGGTTCAAATCCCACTCCAGGAACTGGAGCACATAAATCTAGGCTGACACTCCAGTGGAGTGCTGAGGGAGTGCTGCACTGTTGGAGGTACCGTCTTCCGGATGAGACATTAAACTGAGGCCCTGTCTGACCTGTCACGTGAGCATAAAAGTTCTCATGGCACTATTTCGAAGAAGAGCAGGGGAGTTATCCCCGGTGTCCTGGCCAATATTTATCCCTCAATCAACATAACAAAAAACGATTATCTGGTCATTAACATATTGCTATTTGTGGGAGCTTGCTGTGCACAAATTGGCTGCCGCATTCTCTACATTACAACACTGACTACACTCCAAAAGTACTTCATTGGCTGTAAAGCGCTTCGAGACGTCCAGTGGTCATGAAAGGAACTATATAAATGCAAGTCTGTCTTTCTTTAATGTGGACTCGTAAAGTTACTTCCTTAGTAACCAGAAGAAAATTCCACATTTAATGTATAAAGACTGGGCTGATAGGGACAATTTAAAAGCATTGTTACAAATTGGTGAAGTTGTGATTATTGAAGTAATGTACTCCGTCAGGGATTTATATTAATAACGCATGTTTCTTTTGGGAGGGGTGGGGGGGTTGCGGCTTACAGAGTTAGTGTTTCCAATTAAAGCTGCTGTCACATGATGGTGTAGGTTTACGCTCCACAGGGGGTCTCTATTAAAAGCCATTTCGATTCACTCCACGTGACATCAAGAAATGGCTGTATGCACTGGACACAGCAAAAGCTATGGGGCCCAACAACAACTCAGCTATCGTGTTCAAACTGGTGCTCCAGAACTAGTAGCGCTAGCTAATCTGTTCCAGTACAGCTGCAACACTGGCATCTAACTACCAACCTAAGTGAAATTTGCCTAGGTATATCCAGTCCACAAAAACCAGGACATATCTAACCCGGCCAATTACCGTCCTATCTGCCAATCACCAGCAATGTGATGGAAGGAGTCTTTCACAGTGCAAACAGGCATTTACTCATCAATAACATGCTCAACAATGAAGCTTGAGTTCTGCCAGAACCACTTGGCTCCAAACCTCATTGCAGTCTTGGTCCCATCATCATTCATAGGCAGTCCCTCGAACGAGGATGACTTGCTTCCACAAGAGTTCACGGATGTTTCAATGCAGGACCCGATGTTCCAGTTCTGAACTCTGATTGAGGGGGTGGAAGATGCCTGTGCGTAGATTTTTTTTTAAACGTGTGGTGACCGTTGCACATCAGCCACCACACGGGCTCAACAGAGCTAGGCCTTTATCCAGTGGCAAGGGTTGAACCAGGATGACTGGAGACCTGCTCTGCTGCACGGACCTAGCGCGCACACAGATCGCAGTGGGCCCCATACCCTCATTCACAGGAGGTGAATTCCAAAGGTGAGGTTAGAGTGATTGCTTCTGGCACCAAGGCAGCATTTGACTGAGTGAGGCACCAAGGAGCCCTAGTAAAACTGAAGTCCATGGTGATCAGGAGAAAAACCCTCCACTGGTTGGACTCATGCCTGGCACAAAGGAAGATGGTGTGATTGTTGGAGCCCAATCATCTCACCCCCGGGACATAGTTGCGGGAATTATTTAGGGCAGTGTTCTAAACCCAATGATCTTTAGCTGTTTCAATGACCTTCCATCTATCAGGTGGTCAGGAATGGGGCTGTTTGCTGATGACTGCACAGTATTCAGCTCCATTCGTAATTCCTCAGAAAATGAAGCAGTCCATGCCTGATAGAAAACAAGACCAGGACAACATGCAGGCTTGGGCAGATAAGTGGCAAATAATGTCCATGCCACACAAATGCCAGGCAATGATCATCTCCAACAAAAGAGAACCTAACTATCTCTCCTTGACATTTAATGGCATTACCATTGCCGAATCCAACTCTATCAATCACCTGGGGATCACCATTCACCAATTCAACTGGACCAGTCACATGTCATAGCTACTGGAGCAGGTCAGATAGTGAGTATTCTGTTGTCTGCCCCTAACTCCCCAAATCCTCCCCACCATCTACAAGTCAGGAGTATGATGGAATACTCTCCACTTGCCTGGATAGATGCTGTTGCAACAACACTCAAGCAGTTCGACACCATCTAGGACAAAGCAGCTCGCTTGATTAGCAGCACACCACCACCTTAACCATCCACTCCCTCCATCACCGGAGTACCGTGGCTGCATAGTTTACTATCTGCAGGATGCACCGCAGCAACTCGTCAAGATTTCTTTGACAGCACCTCCTTCATGGCACAAGAAGTGAAGGAGAATAATTGGGTGTGCAGAATGAAAGGTATCAATCAGTTCAGTGAAACTGTGAAATGTTTATCTGAAGACCAGTTGTAAGCTAGACAACACAACTCTCTCCATTTAGGTCACCCAAGGCCATAACTTCAGCAGTTTGAGCAGCCAGTGAGCAAGATCTGCCTGCTCCTTGGGCATCTTATAGTGGGGCCATTTGCCATTGTTCTGTCTAGAGCTACCACACATTGCAGATTGGCCTACAGTGCTGTGAAGCCATCCTTCACGATGTGGCACATGCCATCTGTGGACTCATCCTTTTGGCCTGACCGGCACTGCCCATTCTGGGACGGTCCTGAGTGCTTGTACATAGGTGAAATGTTCTACAGGTATATTTCTTTGAAAAGCAGAACCATTCAGCTTATGTTCCTCGGGCTGCTCAGCTGAAAGGAGGCATTCCCTGATCTCTGCTCAAGGACATCTGCGGTCATAATGATCAGACAAAATAGAGCGATGCTGGCAAACTAAGTTAGAGGAGAAAAGTAAGCAAAAAAGGTCAGCTTTCTCTTTAGGAGAAGTAGAGAGCAGAGTCTTATAGAGAAGGAATCACCGACGTCACAAGAGAATTTTGGAAGGCGATCAGAAGAACCAGCTGTGGAAGGAGAGGAGAGTCAGCAGTTTCTATTCAATACAAGTGTGTTCAACAGCTCTAAATGGCAGCTTTACAGAAGTTACAGGCTGAGATCAAATTGGCCTAGGAGGGTTCAGACTGATCAACTGCTGGGTATGGCAGATAGAATTTTTATGAGAGACAGCAGATTGACAGGCATGATTGAGCCACATGTAGTACCCGATCTGACAGGTAAGGAACAGAAGTAAGAAACTTTTCGTGTTAGCTAGTACAACATCAGTTACTACCCTGGCCGGTACAAGGGTTAGAAAAGTTAAATCATTGACCAGGGAAAGGCAGCAGAGAATTCTACAGGAGTGTTCCAGTTGACTGACTTATAAGGGTAGATCTTCTGATTTGCTGCACCAGTAGCACAAACGTTGAATGGATGAACAGAAAATCAGGCGGGAGTTTCTCACCCGATTTGTAAGATGCACAATTTCCCAGTGGCAGCAACAAATAGACGTGTAATACACTCACAGTAGCCTTATTGAAGCCATATTTAAATGTATATTTATGTAAGTAGCTGTCAGCCACGGTTTTCCAAGTTTTTCACCAGACATGTTTCTTGGCAGAGTTATTAGTACAGGTGCAGCATCGAAAATCCGGAGTTCCGGAATCCGGACCGATCGGTGGCAGGGTCGTCCGGAATCCGTAAAATGTTCTGGAATCCGGACACACTGACCCTGCTGACCTCAGGCCTTGCCCCACTCGCTGCCGCTGCCCTTACCTCACTGCCGCCCTGCCCGAACGGCTCCTCAGCGGCAGGGCCCGCCCGAACACCTCGGCAGGGCCCCGCCAGATGACCTCATCGACGGGGTCGGCCGGCCTGAACTGTTTCTTGGTGGAGACCCCCTCCACCCCTCCTTTTCTGACGTTCCAAAATCCAGAAATAACCTGGGCTTAGGTGTTTTCAGATTTGTGACATCAGAAAGATGATTGAAAGCCTGGAATCTGGAACGGCCTCGGTCCTGAGGGTTCTGGATTCTCAACGCTGCACCTGCAGCTCTTATCTCTGGCTTTAGTTTCTTGCTTTCGGTTGTCCCTTTCTTGCACTTTGAACTTTTTCTCCCATCGGTTTTGCCACCACAGTATCGCTGCTAGCTGCAGTTTTCATAACAACAACCAAATATCAGAGTTGTAGCTCCTCTCGCACTCAGGACACTTGAAGGAGGAGGGATTTCTGAGCAGAGATCAATCACACTGCAGGCATCCTCCCTTTACCCCAGAAGCCAAGACAATAGACTTAAGAATTAACTTGCATTTTTATATCATCTTACATCCTCAGGACATCCCAAAGCACTTTATGGCCAATGGATTGCTTTTGAAGTGCAGTCAATGT
The DNA here is from genome assembly GCF_044704955.1 of Pristiophorus japonicus. Lineage (NCBI taxonomy): Eukaryota > Metazoa > Chordata > Chondrichthyes > Pristiophoridae > Pristiophorus > Pristiophorus japonicus. Next base: position 41,455,503 of record NC_091989.1, on the reverse strand, counting down.
TATACAGGTAATGTGGCAACCAATTTGCATACAGCAAAGTCACTCAAACAGCAAATGAATGAAATACCCAATAGCAGGTTTTCCCCCACTGGTAGTGGTTGAGGGAAGAATACTGGCGAGGATACTAGCCAAACTCCCTTTTTATTAAATTGTGTCATGGGATCTCTGCTGTCCATTTAAGCAAGCAGATGGAACAGCATTTTAACGTCTCATCTGAAAGACAGCACCTTCGACAGCACAGCACGCCCCAAGTACTGCAGTGAAGTGTCAGCCTAGATTAAATGATATTGGGATTTGAACCCAGAACATTCTGACGTAGAGGCGAGAGAACTACCTGAGACAACATGATCCAGTTCGATCTCCATGAGGATGTTAGAACATGTAATGTACATACATAAGGTCTGCCCACCACCAGGGGGCACTACCGTCGGAGGTCCTAGGGTCATAGGTACACTCATGCTGGGCCCGGTATATAACCTGAACTTCACCTTTGTATCTTCACTTCTGGAAGCCATTAAAGACTGACCAGGTTACGCCTAGTCACTGGCTCACAGTACGGAGTTCATTGCATCATTTCATTCACCACAGAACAGTCCTGCCTTTACCCTCTAATATTCAAGAGGGAGGCAGTAACTAAGTAATTGGCAGTGATGCTCCCCAGTATCACACTCAATGGCTGGAATTTTAATTTAAAAAGAGCGTGGGGGTAGTTAACTTGTTAACAATGGGATTCCTGACCTGATCCTGCCTCCACCCTGCCCACATCCGGTTTTAACGGAGGTGGAATGGTGGCGGGCGACCAACCCGCTCCCAGGGGATGGTACCTTAATTTAAATATTATATTGAGGTTGGAAGCCTCTTTTTTAACCTGTATTTTGGTTTTAACTGCATGTTGACGGGTTTCACACAATTTTCGCGAAACCCGACAGTTAAAGCTAGGCGGGGACTTCTGGATCCAAGGGGCAAGTGGCTTTATATGCATCTGCTGGATCCATCTCCTAACCCATGCCCCGCAATTGTAGATCCTCCTCATAAGGCCTCCAATCGCCTTCCCAGGCCTCTACTCACCACCTCCAGGCCTTCCCCAACGATGATGCTGAGGCTGGCCATGATCCTCCTGTGGCTGGCTCCGATCTTCTCTCTTCACCCCCGCGCCCCCCACCCAATCTCTGTCCGACTTCCCCTCCGATCCTTTCATTGGCCCTGATCCTCTCTCCCCCACCAGGATCTCCCCCAATCCAATACCCGGTCCTCATCCCCCTGCCCGATGCTTTCCCCGGCCCCGATCCATGGTTGTTTCCCCATTCCCCAATGCTTTCCCTGGCCCCGATCCCTGGTTGTCTCCCCACCCCCAGCACCCCCCCCCCCCCCCAATGCTTCACCTGGCCCGATCCCCGGTCTCCCCCTCCCCCTCCCCGATCCATTGCCCGGCCTGGCCCTCACACGAACCCTCCCTCCCCAGTCTGTGCTGCAGCAGCCAGTAGGCGGGAAACTGAGGCCTCACATGCAAATCAGGCCCTGCCATTAAAGCGGGCAGGGCCTGCAGGAAACCCGGCCTTCCAGCAGAAAATTCCAGCCAATATCATGGTGGAGAATGAAGGAAAGTGTGGAGTGTGAGGCTTTCCGCTGCTTCACTACCCAACTTGTATTTTCCTCCCCATGTCCCAGTAGGACCATGCTGGCCTCTCCTTCCCCACTGGATGCGTGGGATTACGCGGTCGAGCAATGGCAGGCTTCCGCTTCCTCCCAGATCAGCCATGATCTTATTGAATGGCGGAACAGGCTCGAGGGGCCAAATGGCCTACTCCTGCTCCTATTTCTTATGTTCTTATGTTCTCCTGATGGTAGGAATCCCACTGGGACCCCACCGTGCAGATTAGATGAACCCTGACCCGGAAAAAAAAAACTATAGCAATGAATGCATAAAAACCAAACAATAGAGGGAGGAAAAAAAATAAACAAACGTAGAAAGAGTAAATGATAAAAAGGATAAATAAATATAGCATGAATAATCTGAAGCATAAATGCTGCCTAGATATAATTACCACACTGCGGTGGGTTGTCCTTCATAAATAATATTGTTTCTGGGCCAGTAACTAAGCTAAGAAAAGTGCTTGACAATAAATGTTTCACCTCTCCAGCTATCTTACTTTTCGACAAAGATTGCTGAGAGGAGTTCTTGCACAGTTTGGTGTGATCGTGACTTAAAGTACATCACACACCATTTGGAGAGTGTGATAGACAGTGTAGGAGAGAGGTAGCAAGTACCATTGGTGGGTGTATGGTGTTGTGATGACAGGATAGAGAAACAAATGGGCTAGAACACAAGCTGTAGGGAAAACAGACTGGAAAATATAAGTCGCAACTATTTAATCATACATTGAAGGCACTGGGGAAGATTTTCTTGTTCTGGCATCTGGACATATTGGTTTGCCTGGCTGTAGCACGTGCAGGAAAATCAGGTGGGAAGAATCACAGACCCACAAGGGAGCCCTCTATATATTCCATTCACAAGCATGCAATCCATTCCCCAAAATCACCCCCCTCCCCCATTTTCCATTATGCCGGGCAGCCAAGCAATTCAATATGCTCAAACACAAGAAAATCTACCATGTTGTCTTTATCAGAAAGTATTTGACAAACAATCTGTTGGAAAGGAAAATTAGTTATTTTGATCATAATTATTACATAATATAACAAGATAATTATGGATGAGGAAAATCAGTTGGCCCATCTTAGTTCATACATTCAGAAGCAACCTCAAAGAACCCCTTTGTAGCATCCAATTGTTTCTTAAATCATTCCGGGGTGCAAGAAAATCCATTTACTTAATTAAATCCAAGTACTTAATTGGCTGTAAAGCACTCTGGGACATCTGGTGGCTGTGAAAGGTGCTACATAAATGCAAGTCTTTCTTTTCTTTCTATTCCAGGTGTTGATCACTCTCTGTTTAGATCATTTCCTGATATCAATTCAAAAATTACCTCTTACTCGTCTGGACACCTTACCTTGCTCCCACAATTTAATTTAAAATAATATTTCAAATTTACATTTTCCATACAAGTTACTATCTTATACACCTGTCCAATCACTGCTCAGATACTTTCCTTCCATGCAGAAAAGCTCAGGTTTCTCCAATTTTTCAGCATAACTCAGATCCCTGACACCAGGGCTCAGCTTTGTGGTTCCCCCGGTGCTGTCTCCAGTACTTTAATGTATCCCTTGTGCTTTAGCAACCAGAACTGGGCATAGTACTCAAGATGCCATCAGACCAGAACACTCAACACTTCGATAAGGATTTCTACTGATTTATATTCAACTGTTTTAGGAACATAAGAACTGGGGTAGGTCATTCAACCCCTTGACCCTGTTGTGCCATTCAATTATATCATGGCTGATTTGTATCTCAACTCCATCTGCTGATAGTCACTCATGACTGTTACAAATCAAATTATATAAGTACATAAGTACATGTAAATCAATGTAATACTTACTCTTGCTGATCCCACAAGGTCGTTCCATCGTTTGCGGCATTGGTTGCCCTTACGAACCTCGTTGGTCACCGATGAGACCACCTCTGCTATCTCGATCCATATCCTCTTGAAGGTCTTTGGGGTGGGCTTCCCATACCCTCACTGTGTCAGATCACCCCAGCATGACTTGACCTCCTGCAGGAGGGAGGCATTTGCCTCATCCGAGAACCTCCTGGCTCTTTTGCGGCCTCCAATGTGTTCCTCTTCCAGCTCACTACTCTCTCCAGCGTCCATCTCCACACCGTGCTGTGATCTCCTCCTCTCTCTCCATTATAGGCCAAATTCGGTCAAATATGTGGCTGGTGACAGCTAATTTATGTTTGCCTACTTGCTGTGAAGCTTTAAAGTCTCCCTCCTTCCTCCCAAAGCAGCTATACCCAACCATGGCTTCAGTCCCTCTGAGCTCCCTCTCTCTTCCCATCTCCTCTTCTGCACGTCATGGTGACCCTTGACCTCCAGAATTGTGGGAATTGAGTGTTGCCATGCCGTTGCTAAGGACGGCCACACTTTATAGCAGAAGGTCAGAAAAATGTAACGCTACCACCCATTTGATATCGCTCACAGTAACGCCCATTTTCAAAATGTAAACTAGATGTTTTGAGAATGGGCGAGAAGCCGGTGATCTGAAAACCCTTTTTTACTGCCCACGCCGGAAATAACCATTTTTGGGCGATAAGCACAAAAGTGGGGGTTCTGGCCCATAATCCCTTACTACTCTTATCTAACAAAACTCTGTCATTCTTCGGTTCAAAATTTTCAATTGGCCTTGTCTCAACAGCTTTTTGGTGGAGCGAGTTCCAGATTTCTTCTACCCTTTGTGTGAACCGGTGCTTCCTGACATCACCCTTGAACTACCTAGCTCTAATTTTAATGTTATATCCCCTTGTTCTGGACTCCCCCACCAGAGGAAATAGTTTCTCTATCTACCCTCTCAAATCCTTCAACCATCTTAAACACTTCAATTAGATTATCCCTTAATCTTCTATATGCAAGTGAATACAAGCCCCGTCTATGCTATGTGTCTTCATAATTTAACCCTTATAGCCCCGTTATCAATCAGGTTTCAGCTACATAGTTTAATGTTTTATTGTCTTTGTTAATTGCTGCTCTATATTGTTTGAACATGTTTATAATCAAGTATACTAAGATTCCTAGATCTCTTTCAGCTTCATCTTTTTGTCATATTGAAGATGCATAGATGAATGATTTGAGCTTTTGGTGACATTTGTTTGTAAACAAAGGCTGGAATTTTACAGGCACAGAGGACGGGATTGGAGGTGGGTCAGCTGTGAAATTTGACATGATTGACCATATCAGCCCGCCTCCACACTAGTCACCCAACACCAAGCGGTGCCTGGAAGGAAGGTATCGGAGAGGTGATCTGACCGGTATACAAGATAGTAACTGGTATGGAAAATATACATTTGAAATATTATTTTTAATTAAATTGTGGGAGCAAGGCAAGGGGTCCAGACTAGTTAACAAGCACTTAAAAGCTATTTGAAGTTCACCGTCAGATTTTAAGTGGTTACCAACGGCTTCCCCACTGCTTGGGAATCACGTCAGGTAAGGAGGTCGGGTGTTGGCAGCATGGGATGATTTCTTAACTGGACAGCTGCAAATAGTCTATAAAAGTACCATTGCATAGTTGTTTACTTTCTAAGGTTAGAAACTGTTGCTTATTGCTGTTGGAAAACAGATTAAATGTTACGCAGCTTGCAAGTGTTTGGAGCAACCTCTCTATCCAGTGTCATCTCATTGTCAATGGTAAGAGAAGTTGTTACAATCACTTCTGTCATCTCAACATCACCTATCATCTATTCCATTAGCATTGGTGCCATTTATACTGTCTTACCTTGGTCCTCAGAATCCCACCACAATCATCCCCAATACCAGCAGCACCAGGCACACCAGCACCACCACCAACCTTCTCCGCAATCACCTGATGCTGCACAGGACACACGGCATCGGCACCCAGCCATATTGCTGCCCGGGACACCAGGGACGGCCTCACCATGGCAAGATTTACTTCACTTGATGCTGTACACCCTGGCTGCCACATGATGCACTAGGTTGGCACCACCCCACACCAACACTATAAAGCATCCCTATACTGCCCAAACCATTCTTTTCACACTCATCACCATTGTGGGGGTCTCACCATGCACTGCAACTCACTAAGTCACTTCCAAAGATGCACACAAATCTGTACAAGAACATAATGCGTTGAAAATAAAGATTTCAATGTTTGACAGCACTTTAACAGAAACGTTACATGAACATTGGTGAAAACTCTCAAGTGCCTACCCTTGTGTCTTGTTAGTTGGTATTATTGGGCTAGGATGATGGTTGGCAATCAGTAACCAGTGGGGTGCCACAGGGATCAGTGCTGGGACCACAACTATTTACAATCTATATTAACAACTTGGAGGAAGGGACCAAGTGTAATGTAGCCAAGTTTGCCAATGATACAAAGATGGGAGGAAAAGCAATTTGTGAGGAGAACACAAAAAATCTGCAAAAGGACATAGACAGGCTAAGTGAGTGGGCAAAAGTTTGGCAGATGGAGTATAATGTTGGAAAGTGGGAGGTCATGCACTTTGGCGGAAAAAAAATCAAAGAGTAAGTTATTATTTAAATGGAGAAAGATTGCAAAGTGCTGCAGTACAGCGGGACCTGGGGGTACTTGTGCTTGAAACACAAAAGGTTAGTATGCAGGTACAGCAAGTGATCAGGAAGGGCAATGGAATCTTGACCTTTATTGCAAAGGGGATGGAACATTAAAGCAGGGAAGTCTTGCAACAGTTGTACAGGGTATTGGTGAGGTCACACCTGAAATACTGCGTGCAATTTTGGCTTCCATAGGATATACTTGCTTTGGAGGCAGTTCAGAGAAGGTTCACAAGGTTGATTCCAGAGATGAGGGGGTTGACTTATGAGGAAAGGTTGCATAGGTTGAACCTCCACTCATTGGAATTCAGAAGAATGAGAGGTGATCTTATCGAAACGTATAAGATGATGAGGGGGCTTGACAAGGTGGATGCAGGGAGGATGTTTCCACTGATGGAGCATAATCTTAGAATAAGGGGCTGCCCATTTAAAACTGAGACGAGGAGAAATTTCTTCTCAGAGGGTTGTGGATCTGTGCAATTCGCTGCCTCAGAGAGCTGTGGAAGCTGGAACATTGAATAAATTTAATACAGAAATAGACAGTTTCTTAAATGATAATGGAATAAGGGGTTATGGAGAGCGGGCAGGGAAGTGGATCGAAGTCCATGATCGGATCTGCCATGATCGTATTAAATGGCGGAGCAGGCTCGAGGGGCCGTATGGCCTACTCCTGCTTCTATTTCTTATGTTCTTATGAGTGTGAGGGGCGGCTAGTGAGTTGGGGAAGTGATAACTTAGATAGAGAGAGAGGGATGGGCGGAGGTGCAAGGTAAGTTGGTGTGAGTAAGGAATAGGGTGTAGGAATAGGGTCAGGAAGGCAGACTGATGTGGATGTGATGAGTGGCACAGCAGGAGAACGTTGAATGTGGCTTTGCAGTAGCGTTTCGTGATCTACTGAAATCATTGAAAGGTTTGTGCCACTGCAGCCAGGTCCTCCAACTTCTCTGCTTATGTCCTCCTATGCAATGTGCAACGTTGCTACGTTGGTGTTCTGGGGAAGGGAAGAGAACCTCCCTACCTGCTTGGAGGGAGTCATGGAAGAACCTGGGTGCAGCCGTACACCTTGGTGCCGTGCTTGTCAGTGTTTGCAGCACCTCAATTCTGTAGAATACCGACAGCACATCTGTCAGCATCAATTTGTGCATGGTCCCTTTAAGGAAACCAGTTGCTGGCATGTCATCAAATGACCTCATCAGACCCGCTTCCTTTTAATTGGTTGGGAACTTCGCTGGGTAGGATTAACAAGTCCCATCAATGTAAAATCACATGTGCAGAGCGGGCTGCAGCCAGGAGTGTGCTCGGACCCTGTTACAGACATCGGCTGCACCAAACCCGCCTCGGTAGGCAAAATCACCGCCAAAGATTTTTTTTCATAAGGAAATTGCTTCTTTAAGGGGCACAGTCTGGATTCATAATAGCTTTCACATCTTCCTTGTGGCAGTGGTCCATGATATATTAGGCATCCTGATTTTGTTTCAAAATCGTGATGACCCAAGTTTTACTCTAAGGTAAGGCAACCACTCTAAAAATAAAGAAAGTACTGAGCAAGGATTTTAGGTTATAAAAAAGCCATGAATAGCATTTGATTTCTTCCCAAGTTCCTTATTACCCAACCTTAACCTTCCTTCCTGCAGCATTTTCTTCTCTTTTGCCTATATAATAGAAAAGTAATTCATTGCTTGAAGATATTTCTGAGAACAGTAAGGTGCTATAAATATGCAAGTCCTTCTTTTCTTTCAGCTCTCCAGTCCATGCCAGCATGTATCCTTCAGCTACTAAATATGGTTCTGATGACCTTTTCTCTGCTGAAGAAAGGAAAACATTTGGAGTCAGAAAGTGAAGCCAATCTTATCTCAGCTTATGGTTGTGGGTATGTTAACTGCTTCAAGCTAGAAAATAATTAAAGTGAGATCACACAGTACATAGCACATCAATGCAGAATGTCACATCCCTATCAATCAATGTATGCATCTACTTCCCAATCCCAATATTAATGTTTCATTCTATGAAAATAATTTCTACTGTTTTCTGTCTACTGCAGTGATTTATAATTTCAACCCTTTTAAAGCTCTTTTTAACAATAACGTTGACTTTTGGCACAGTGCCGTGCCTACCAGCAGTGTTTTGGGGATATCTGTCCATTAAAGGATGGAAATCCACAGAACAGACTCAGGACGGACGTAGCTCCCCACTGGGAGCACACATTCAGAAAATCAGTCTTAATATGTTGATCTTTACATTTATCAAGATAAGGAATTCCCACATACTAGAATTTTTTTTTTTAATTGTTACTTTACACCCATCAAGCTTTGTCTAAGTCAGGTGAAATGTGGGTTAATTGCAGGCTGAACCTCCCTGTGCTCTACCCCAAATGAAGCATCAGCACAAAGCTCTGCAGCACCACTGCCACCATTGTCTATTGTCCAAAGCAGCCGCCCTTGTGTCATCTTTGGGTCGGAATGCTCATTTAATAAAATTATTGAAAAATTCTGGATAGTTCTAAGCTTTAAAAAAAGAATACTTCAGAAAATATTGAAAGTAATTCCCCCTCCAGGCCTGGCCAATATTTATCCCTCATTCAACATAACAAAAAACAGATTATCTGGTTATTATCACATTGCTAATTGTGGGAACTTGCTGTGCGCAAATTTGCTGCCGCGTTTCCCACATTACAACAGTGACTACACTTCATTGGCTGTAAAGCGCTTTGGGACGTCTGGTGGTTGTGAAAGGCGCCATATAAAGCAAGTCTATAAGCAAGTTTTCCTTTTCTTTCTTTCTCCATGCTCTTCCTCTCGTATTAAATGGGTGATTGGGAAGTCTGGGTTCAGACAATCACATAAGGTAAAAACAAACCAACATCTTCATTGAATTGTTGCAATTTTGGCTGTTTCTTTCCACAGAAATAAGATTTCAAATTGGAACAGAGCCAATTTGTGTATGTGTGTGTGTGTATAAACTATAAAAGCTGTTGGCACAGTTAAAAGTTCACAGAATAGTGGAGTTTACAATTTTGCTGATGTGCTGTTGCTGATTTTTCACATAACTGGTTATACAGCCAGAGTTGTTGTATATAATTGCTATATGTTCTTAAAAATACTATTTAGGTAACAAGTATTTCATAACTTCACCCAAGTTTATCAGAGTTCCCTGGGTTAAAGCATAGCCCTGGGAGGGTATATATCCCTGCTCATTAGGTAAACAGACAGGATTTGTCTCAAACTGGATTAAGTAACCAGGTGCTCATTTTTCAAACGTGGAGGTCACGCGATGTTCAACCACTACTTTAATTTAAAAATCTTGCCTGCACAATAATTTACTTAATTAATCTGTATAAATGTCTAAGACAGACACACTTGTTTCTTCAAAAATCCACCACGCTGCCATAAAATACAGTAGCATTATCATTTAACCATTAACAGATAAGACAAAAGCAGGCATGAGTCAATAGAAGAGGTTAAAGAACTTGTGCGGCAGAACTTTTGATCTGCCAAGCCTTTTCCAAGAATGCAGCCTTTTCTTATGCATTAATGACTATTCTGTTGGACAGTCAGATTGACTGATTACAGTGATCTATCCACTAATGTATAGCAATTCAATTAGCATGAAAATGCACTTCACTCAGTGAAATATGCACTTTAGGATCGGGACAATTTACAAGTAGTTTATCCACTATCAAGACATATCTGTCAATGTTAATTAGTTTTCACAAAGCACTGGTCCACTGTGCCCTCCCACCTGGAGTATTGTGCAGTTCCATACCACATGGATATATACTGAGCTTGGAGAGAGGCTTCTGCTCTTGCCGCAGCACTGAAACGGCCCTAATCAAAATCACAAATGACATAAAAATCATAATACTACAGATGCTGTTAAACTGAAATAAAAACAGAAAATGCTGGAATTTCTCAGCAGGTCAGGCAGCATCTGTGGTGAGAAGGTAGTAGAGTTAGTGTTTCAGGTCATTGGCCTAAGACATTAACCCTACCTTCCTTTCTCCACGTGTGCCATCATCTCTCTCAACATCTCCACTGCCTCTGTTAGCCTTCTTGTCCGATATGGAGTAATAGATGAGCCATAATTTTCTCCACTTAAACATTGGGAGGACAGAAGCCATCACCTTCATTGCAAACTTCATATCCTGGCCACCAATTCCATCCCGCTCCCCAGCCAGTGTCTCAGGTTGAACCAGACTGTTTGCAACCTCAGCATCCTGTTCGGCAGTGAACTGAGTTACCGAAGCCACATCCTCTCCATCTTAAAGACCGCCCACCTCTATCACCACCAGTCTCTGCCCTTACCTCAGCCCACCTGTTGAAACCCTAATCCGTGCCTTCATCACCTCCAGACCTAATTATTCCAATGATCATTGCTGACCTTCCATCATCCATCCTCCATAAATTTCAGCTCCTCCAAAACTCTGCTGCCCGTATCCTAACCCACACAAAGTCCTGTTCATCCATCACTTTTGCACGCTGACCTACATATTTCCCAGTCTTTCAGTGCCTCCAATTTAAAATTCTCATCCTAGTGTTCAAATCCCTTCATGGCATCGCCCTTCCCACTCTCTGTAACCTTCTTCAGCCCTACACCCCTCCCAGAAGTCTGCATTCCTCCAAATCTGGCCACTTGTGTATCCCACAATTCCTTTGTCCTACCATTGCCAGCTGCGCCTTCAGCCTTCAAGGCCCTAAACTCTGGAATTCCTTCCCTAAACATCTCTGGCCGGAATTTTCCAGGGTGGTAACAGGCATTATCGGTGGCGGGCCGGGTGGGAAAGTTGTCATTTTTGGGAGCGGGTCGGGAACCCGCCGTCATCCCACTCCCATGCGCCATTCCCCCAGGTGCGTCTGTCAGTGTGGACCCGACCCGACCGGCAGAGGCGGGTGACCCAATTTAAATTATTCGTAGCTAGTTGTCAGACCCTTAAGAGTGGTTTTCACCTTATCGTTTAAAGTTAACCGCATGTCCACGGAAAACACGCTGCCCCGGAACCACGTCGGCCAGCCTAAGGCGGGAGTTGAGTGAATATTGCTCCAGCTGATTAGATGACACCATTAAATGTGCTATAAAAGTTCCCACCAGACAGATGATCACTTTCCTCAGCATAAGATGTTTCTCAGTCCATTTCCAGCACAGATTTTGCAAGCTGCAGTCTTTCCATCAAAGTCTCCATCCAGTGTCTCCTCATTGGAAGAGCGCCTCTCACCATTTACAGATTGTTTCTGTCATCTCTACTTGGCCTGCCATCTATTCCATCAGCATGGGTGCCATTTATACTGTCTCATTTTGGTCCTCAGAATCTGACCATCATGAGCCCCAATGCCAGCAGCACCAGGCACACCAGCAAAACACCGCCAACCTTCTCCTCAACCACCTGATGTTGCACAGGGCAAAGGGCATCAGCACCTGAGCACATTGCTGCCTAGGAGGCCAAGGATGGCCTCACCATGGCCAGATTTACTTCACTTGATGCTGAACACCCATAGCCTACCACATGATGCGTCAGGTTGACACCACCCCACACCAACAACATAAAGCATCCCTACAATGCCCAAGCCATTTATTTCACACTCATCACCATTGCGGGGGTACTGTTATGTCTCACCATTCATTGCAACTCACTAAGCCACACAAAAGTGCACACAAATCTGTCCAAGCAGGCAAAGTGTTGAAATTAAAGATTTTTATGTTTGACTGCACATTAATGGAAACTTACATAAACATTGGATAAGACATCCAAGTGACCTCCTTCTGTGTTGTTAGTTGGTATGAATGCACTAGGATGAGGGGGAGTGCGAAGGGCAGCTAGTAATAATATAGATAGAGAGCGAGGGATGGGTGGAGGTGCAAGGTAAGTTGGTGTGAGTAAGGATGTGCAGGAATAGTGTTGGCACTATGAGTGGTGGTGAATTTCTGGCCCGTAATGAGCATTTATGCCTCTACCGCCATCTTGGATGCTTTGGTGTCCATTTTGCGTCTGTTTGTGGTGCCATCAAATCCATGGCTTTTATTATCTATTTCATACAATGTAACTTGATAGGAACTTTATAAAGTCTATAAAAATAACCCCAAAAGAGCATTGTTGTTTCAAACTGCAGCTACTCACTCAGTGGTGCAGCTCACGGTAAATCGTGTATCCTCCTGGGGGTGTCTCCGCAAGATCCTACAAATCCCCTGGGAGAACAGGCGCACCAACATCAGCTAACATCCCCAGCTTTGAAGCACTAACCACACTCAATCAACTCCGCTGGGCACATAATCCGCATGCCAGACACGAGACTCCCAAAGCAAATGCTCTACCCAGAGCTCCTTCATGGCAAACGTGCCAAAGTTGGGCAGTGGAAACGCTACAAGGACACCCTCAAAAGGCTCCCTGATAAAATGCAACATCCCCACTGTCACCTGGTGTCCCTGGCCCAAGACCGCCCTAAGTGGAGAATGTACATCCGAGAAGGCGCTGAGCACCTCGAGTCTCATCGCCGAGAGCAAGCAGAAATCAAGCACAGACAGCGGAAAGAGCGTGCGGCAAACCAGTCCCACCCACCCCTTCCCTCAATGACTATCTGTCCCACCTGTGAGAGTCTGTGGCTCCCATATCGGACTGTTCAGCCACCAAAGAACTCATTTCAGGAGTGGACTGCCTATGATGATGATGATGGTGGCGCAGAGAATATTTTGGAAAGTTGCAGAAGCTGTGAGCCAATTTGCACTATGTGATTGGACTGAAAAACTCAAACCCTGTACTCAGAAACAGCAAGTCATTCCTTCTGCACACTTTCTAACCTGAAGGACATTCTTGTAAACTGAAGTCTCAACCAACATGTTGAAGGTGTGAAGTCCAGCTACTCCTCTGGGGTTTGGGGGCACTTTTCGGACGCCAGGAGATTTGGAATTATTAAGCCCTTTGATTATTCTGTCTGGGACTAAATGTACCGGTGAACTAAATAAGTAGATAAATTTGCCTACGTTTAAAAATGCCGATCATTATTCGGGAAGTTAGGTGGAGTTAGAAAGTCTGACCCTTTTGCCTTGTATCATCATCCCTTTGGTCATTTAATCTCTCCTGCCTTCCACCCTATCACAGACCTTCTCGTTTGTATTTTCCACCCCTCCTCCTCCTTTCCCTGCCTCTGTACTTGCTTAAAACCTGTTATCACTAACGTCATGGTGTAAGCATAAAAATCAGATATTCCAACTCGATTTCATTTCCTGAACAATGAGCCGCATTTTTGAACATAGGCAAAATTTATCTGATTACTCAATGTACTGGTACATTTTATCCAAGGCAGACTTTTTCCAGTTCTGATGAAAAGCCAACGACCCGAAACGTAGAATCTGTTTCTCTCTCCGCAGATGAGGCCTGGCCTGCTGAGTATTTCCAGCATTTTCTGTTTTTATTTTGGAAAGTCTAAAGCTACTGTTATGTTCCAAGCCCATTCTCCTGTTCATTTCATTCGCAATCACTGAGTAAAGAAAAACTTTGAGAAAACATTTTTTTTTTTAAAACAGACAGAAATGGATCTTTAATCAGCATTCTTCATAACTGATTTTTTTTTTAAAAAGAGGAGCTGCTGATGAGATTTCCTCTTCAAATGATTGGTAGGCCTGAGACTCAAACACAAAGGCCACGACGGGCGGGAGAGGGTTAAAAATGAAAAAAAAAAGGAGGAATATGTCATCAACCCACCGTTCTATGCAACCGTTGCCCTTTTTATGGCAGTAGGTTTTGTGGCATCCGAGTGTCTTGGCTGGGGAATCTAGAACATGGGGTCACAGTCACAGAATAAGGGGTCAGTCAATTAGGACTGAGATGGGGACAAATTTCTTCACTCAAGGGGTTGTGAATCTTTGGAATTCTCTACCCCAGAGAGCTGTGGAGGCTCAGTTGTTGAGTATATTCAAGACAGAGGTCGATAAATTTATGGGAACAAAGGGAATTAAGGGATATGGGGATAGTGCGGGAAGGTGGAGTTGAGGTAGAAGATCAGCCATGATCTTGTTGAATGTCAGAGCAGGCTCAAAGGGCCAAAGGCCGACTCCAGTTCCTATTTCTTATGTTCTTATGTTCTGCCATGGAGGTGGGACACGTGATTAACATATTTAAATCAGGCTCCCACAGTGCAATTGGGAGCCCGATTTAAAATTCAATGTTGCTGCACAGGTTTCACAGGGGCCAGGAAACCCGGCAGTGAAAGGAAGGTGGGAGCTTTCAGCTCCAGAAGGTAAGTGACTTTTACAACATTCCTTCTGGGTCAGGAGAAGCAAGAGCCCTTCCCCCCTTGGAAACCTTCACCAATCGTGGCTTCTCTCTCCCTCCTGCACCATCCCTCGCCCTTCCTTCCCCCCCCCCCGGCTGCGATCACTGACCTTATCCCGCCCCACCCCTCCCCCAACAAGACCGATGGCCTCTCAATACTGCGACCCTGACCCGACCTTCCAAATCCCCACAATTTCTGGGGACGATTCCCAAGGGTTCCTGCTGCCGCATGTTCCACCTCACCCCCCCCCCCCCCAGCAGCCAGGCAGGTTGTAAATTTGACTGGTGACCGGGCAGGAAACGTAAGAAAAAATGCATAATGAGACCCTGCCGTTAAGGTCGACAGGACCTACGAGTCCCCAGCCTGGCCAGGTTCCTCAGCTCTTTCCGGCCTATCTTGCACCCTCCCTGCAAATAGATTATTTTTGATAGGCTTTATTTTAATATCAGTTTAATTTCTCCCTCACCCCACCGCCCCCCACTCCCCCGCTATCCCCTGTTTATGCAGTTAATATAGGGCTGGAATTACCTCTTTATCCAAATTAAAATTTATAAACTAAACCTTTTTGAAATTCAGATTTGACCCAAATTAAAAATGCATACCATGGTGAGACAGTTCCCAGTACAGATGGTCACCAACCATCACTTCAACCCATCACCATCCTTTAGGTGGAATTTGGACTGCTGCATTCCATGAGGGGAGAAATCCCTTGCTATGCTTACCTTCTATTGAAGTACTGCCTGCTATCAGATCACTGGTTACCAAAGTGGATTGGCCTGGGTAAGTATCACAACAACAACAACTTGTATCTATCTATACAGCACGTTTAATGCAGTGAAACGTCTCAAGACGCTTCACAGGAGTATTGAGAGATTTTTAAAAATTGACACCGAGCCACACAGGTAGAAATTAGTGCAGGCGACCAACAGCTTGGTCAAAGAGGTATGTTTTAAGGATCGTCTTGAAGGAAGAAAGAGAGGTAGAGAGGGGAGTTCCAGAGCTTGGGACCTAGGCAAAAGAAGGCATGGCCACCAATGGTTGAGTGATTATCAGGGATGCTCAGGAGGGCAGAATTAGAGGAGCGCAGATATCTCGGGTGGTTGTGGGGCTGCAAGATATTGCAGAGATAGGGAGGGACGAGGCCATGGAGGGATTCAAAACTAAAGGATGAGAATTTTGAAATCGAGGCATTGCTTAACCAGAAGCCAATGTAGGTCAGTGAGCACAGGGGTGATGGGTGAGCTGGAGGACATGTTGCAAGTTAGGACATGGACAGCCAAGTTTTGGATCACCTCTAGTTTACGTAGGGTAGAATGTGGGAGGCCAGCCAGGAATGCTTTAGAATAGTCAGGTCTAGCGGTAACAAAGGCATGGATGAAGGCTTCAGCAGCAGATGAGGTGAGACAAGGGCGGAGATGGGCAATGTTAATGAGGTGGAAATAGACGGTCTTAGTTATGCTGCAGACATGCAGTTGAAAGCTCATTCAGGGTCAAATATGCCACCAAGGTTGTGAACAGTCTGGTTCAAATGTTGGGGAGAGGGATAGAGTTGATAGCTAGGGAACAGATTTTGTGATGGGGACTGAAAACAATGGATTCGGTCTTCCCAATATTCAATTAGAGAAAGTTTCTGCTCAACCAGAACTGGATATTGGACAAGCAGTCTGACAATTTAGAGACCGTGGAGGGGTTGAGACAAGTGGTAGTGAGATAGCGCTGGGCATCATCAGCGTACATGTGGAAACTGACACTGTGTTTCTGGATGATGTCACCGAGGGGCAGCATGTAGATGAGAAATAGGAGGGGGCCAAGAATAGATCCTTGGGGGACACCAGAGGTAACGATATGGGAGCGGGAAGAGAAGCCGTTGCAGGTAAGTCTCTGGCTACGATTAGATAGATAAGAATGGAACCAGACGAGTGCAGTCCCACCCAGCTGGACAACGGTGGAGAGGCATTGGAGAAGGATAGAGTGGCAAAGGCTGCAGACAAGTCAAGAAGGACGAAGAAGGATAGTTTGCCTTTGTCACAATCACAATCACAAAGGGTGTAATTTGTGACTTTGATGAGAGCCGTCACCTGCCGTACCCCTCCACTCCCTAGTTTACGAAGCAAGAGGCAGGGAAGAATTAACAGACGGGTGATAACAAGATATAAAAACAGAAACTGCTGAAAATACCCAGCAGGTCAGGCAACATCTGTGGTGAGCGAAACAGGGCTAACGTTTCAGGATGATGACCTTTTGTCAGAACTGGAAAAGGTTAGAGATGTAACAGATTTTAAGCAAGTGCAGAGGCAAGGGGAGGAGGTGCTAACAAGACTATGGGGCTGAAATTACTCCTTTCTTTAAGAGCCATGACTGCCTCAAAGAGGTAAACAATCACCGCCTAGTTAGCGCGGAGTCGGCGACATTTCACAAATTGCCCTTGAGGATTTTCCCGGCAGAAAACGTTTCCGCTCCACCTGTGTTGCCGCCCCGCCGACCCTTTTCCGATTGGCGGCGGCCAGTTTTCCACCCGGCATAGGCAATTGCCCCGCGGGAGCAGAGCCACCGCTGATCAATGCCAATGACAGCTTTTCCCTGTGGGAAGCTGCCTGAGGCTGGGCAGCACGTCCACCCTAAAAGGGGAGGGGCACTGCGGCGGCCGCCGTTTTATTTTACTTATCGGCCGACTGAGGTTGGCCCGACAATGGCGGCCACAGGTTCAGCCGGGCCACCCATAGGCAGCCCAGCACTCCCTCTTGGGTACCGGGCCACTGGCCCAGTCAAAACCCTCCCTGGTGGCCCAGTGGGCACCATTAAAGTGGCTGCAGAGCTCGCAGCGGCCCTCCCCTTTAACTGATGACAGCTCCCAACGTCCGCTCTGCACCAACACTTCTGTCCTTCAAATGCCCGACTTCACCACCCAAACACTGGCAGTTGAATAAAAGGGGCAAAACTGTGCGAATCATCGCCCCATTGAATGTGGCAGTGAATCAACTAAACAACGGTGGGGCCGAAATTGCCCCTTTCTATAAGGCCATGTCTACCATTTTCAGGTGGCCACAGATCGGTGCGGAGGGGCCGCCATTTTGGTTATTGGCCTCCTTCAGTTTGGAGCGGTGTAGGGGACCGCCTCGCCCGTTTTCCCGCTGTGCTGTGCACGCGGCGACTCCTTACTGACCAGCGCTGACCCCTTTCCAAAATTGTTCCACGAAAGCAGCGCTGCCGCTGGTCGATGCCAGTCAGTAGCACGGCTGCCCTTAAAGGGGAGGTGACTGCCAGTGACTTCATTTTATTTTTTATTGTCGGCCGACCCTGAGTTCGGCCCGACAATGGTGGCCACGGGTTTGGCCAGGCTACCAACAGGCAGCCTGGCACCCCCTCTTGGGTGCCAGGTCGTTGGCCCGGCCAAAACCCTCCCTGGTGGCCCAGTGTTTGCCATTAAAGTGGCTGCAGAGTTCGCAGCAGCCCTTCCCTGCAAGTAAAGTGGAGACACATTGTGACGCGCCACCGCGATGACGTCATCAGCGCGCGCTGATGACTTGGGGTATCGACTACCCACCCCCTCTTCCACCCCACTTGTGGCGGCTACTCCGACCTGACCTCACCTCTGCCCTGATGAGACCACTTCCACCCCGCTCAAAAAAAACACCAAAAGCTGAATTTCTCCAGATTGTCTGCCCCATGTATTGGTACAGACGGAACACTTCAGAAGCGGTAGGTGTGACCCGTTTCAGGCAGAGGGCAACTCCGACCCCGGTGAGTGCACCCTCTTTCAATTCCAGCCCCTCTTCATTTAAATGAAACATTTACTCAGACAGTACTGATGCACCGATTAAAAGGTTTGTTTCAGTATCTTCATGTGCACTACAATTTATCAACAGCAAATGTTTCTTTTTGTATTCTTACTTCTTCCAAAGCAACTATCTGTTCAAATTGTCACGTGCACTGGCCTGACAGCACAAACAGTAGCGTACTGCGGTCATAACCCGAGGGTCCAAGTTCAAACAACACCCTTGACTGACACTCCAACATCTGTCCCTTGCAGCTACATAGGAATTTAATAGGAAATAGGGATAAATAACCAGATAAATTCAGACTGCCAATTTAGATAGAATTTGCAGCACAGAAACAGGCCATTAGGCCCAACTGGTCTATGTTCCACATGAGCCTCCTCCCACCCTACTTCATCGAACCCCCTCAGCATTTCCGTCTGTTCCTTTCTCCCTTAGGTACTTATACAGCTTCACCTTAAATGCATCTATGCTATTCGCCTCAACTATCCATGAGGTAGCAAATTCAATCAGATTTACATCAGATCTGGTTGTTGAGGAAGTGCTGTTGCTGTGGTTCTTCCTCCATTCACAGATCCAAATGCCACGTTAGGCACTTCTTATGCTGGCTCACTAAATCTACAAAGCAGTCCCGCGCATACTTGCATCATGATGCAAGCACACAAACCCAGTGAACCAGGGCCGGCTGTTTCTATAAATTTGAATTGGAGGGTAAATTTTGCATGAAGTTAAATCAGGAGAAATATCAATGGATAAATTTAGAGTTCAAGCTGTAAAAATATTAGTTGTTGTCAGGACAGCAGTTTCCCTCTCCCCTCATCTCCATTTTCAAAACACACAAAAATGCCCAAAGCATAATTCCATGTTAAAACAAAACAGGCCTATCTAGTGCAAACATTACCTTCCCCTAAATTAGCATGGATTGGACTCACGAGAATCATTAGGATTGGCAAGTACTTCTCCATCCCGAAGATAGGAAGGATTGGCATGCCCTTTGAGCTGTTCTGACAGTAAATCACATCTAAGACTGAACCTGATGTCAGAACACATAGAAGGAAAATTATTTAGCATTGTTTATTTAATGTTATGCCACATTAATATGTCTATTTTTCCTAACAAAGTAATTACTATAGACCTTGCAGCACTAGCTTGGTTAACAAAGGAGAGAGGCACGTGGAAGTTGCATGGCCGTGTTTGCACACCACTCTCCCCAGGTCTTAACTCAAAGTATAAAAGTGCCTTAAGGGCTAACCCTTACGAGAATTATCACCGGTATAACAACACCTTGACTGCCCATGCTTGCAAACATCACACCACCACACCTATGCAGTGAAATGCAGTCTCCAGAGAATACAACCGCGACATCAGCAAAGGCATGCCGATCCAGGCCAATTTGACCAACCTGCCTCAAATCTAGAAGGCCATTTTGGACCATCACCGAAGTCCTTCAGCGATCTCCCCTCAGCCTTGATGACCGATGGCAAAATGCTTGGAAGAACTGCGACATATGGAATGGATTCCACAGAGGACCCCACAGTACAACTATTTTGTAAAACCATAAATCAAATGCCCCCATATTAACAGTGGGGGTGGGGGGGACTAAAACCGACAAATAAACCAATTAACTTTTTGCCATAACTTAACTCAAATAAAAATTTGGTTGCCGGGGGTGATGATGCACTCCAGTCCCACCTCTCGCAGAAGGCCACAAGCGTACCGGTGAACACAGCGTGCTCCATCTCCAGGGACACCCTGGCTTGGACGTAACCACAGAAGAGAGGCAGGCAGTCGGGCTGAAAGACCCCCTTGACTGCCCACTGCCTGGACTGGTTGATGGCCACCTTGGCCATGCCCAGGAGCAGTCCTACGAGGAGGCCTTCCGACCTGCCCGCTCCCCTCCGCACCGGGTGCCCAAAGATCAGGAGCGTGGGATTGGAGTGCGACCAGAATTTGAGGAGCAGCCCCTTCAAATATTGGAAGAGGGGCTGCAACCTCACACATTTAACATAACCCTGCAGTACAACCTGGAGGATTAAACCTTCCTCGCAAACACTGGACAGCCATCAACCGCCTCAGAGCTGGTCATGGTAGATGCTGCCAGCTTCCCCATAGGTGGAAGATTAAAGCATCCCCATCATGCGATTGTAGACCTCCGAATCAGACCCTGGCGCACATCATAGAGCACTGCCCTCAGAGGAAATTTGCAGGCAGCCTACAAGATATCCACGCCGTTACACCTGAAGCTTTAGCCTGGATATCCAACTTAGATATTAACATTTGATTTGCTTTGCTACCACCATATGAAAGAAGAAAGAAGAGGGCTAGCCCTCACGCGACCATCAGGGAATTAAACCCATGTACTGTTTACCTCTATTCAAGTAAACAGTCAGTCAGAATTTCAAACAAGTAAAATTAGCATTAGACCAGCAAGGGTTGTGCACCCACTTCTTTCTCTCTTCGGTCAGCAGTGATGGATATATAGAGCCCCTTCCTATAGGTCCCCAGGGACAGGACTTTTGTTTACTCTTTGGGTAATTAGTTTTGAATTTGTCGTACTTTGAAAGTAAAGACATACAATATATTGCGATGAAATTAATTTCTTTATTAAAATACTTGCTATTCAATGTTATGTATCTAGTAAAAAGATGGCATGGCCTTTTCTTCTGATACAGAATTTGATTCTGAAGTGGTTGTGTTAGGGATTAAAACTTAGACCAGTTGACTCATCCACAGATACAGGCTCACTGGACTTTTATTATTCATGTTGCCTTGTGTCAAAGCCATTTTTGGTAAGTCAAGCTCCTCTTATTGTTATCTAATTTAAAGTTTGAGTCCTCAATGTAATCAGAGCTATTCTAGCCTTATAACATTGGCTTCAAATTTCAAAATTACATGTGTCATGAATCTAAGTAGTTGTCATGACTACCAAAAATGGTATCTATGCATGAAGCCCAGCTGGTACAAGTTTTCGAGTTTAAAAAAAAAATCCTTTGCTGTTTATGCCAAGTTGACATATGCTGCGAAGGCTTCCGCAGATAGATTTGCACTTGTTCTGGGGCAGCCCCGTCAGCTAAAAATTGCCCGTGTAAACAGAAACTCTATCAGGGTAAAGGCTGAGTCAGCAGCTGGCAAGTAGCAAGGCTTCCATAGGCCTGGAGTTAAAAACGACAGGCAAACCCCCAAATCCCAGGCTGGGCGATCCCATGACAAGTGTGAAGTCATTCCACTGCCAAACTGAACTTGCAAGCAAAGTAGTCTTTCCTATTAAAGGGTAATCTGCTATCAGTTTGACTCATCTGTGAATTGGTTCTATTAAAAAAAGGGAAAAAGGAGCATTTACTTTGCAATTCAATTTTTCCCCCTTCATATTATTAAAAGCTGTAAGTGGGCAGAATGATGGCCAAAAAAATTCAATACACACAAGTGTAAGTTACAGTACAGAGGAAGGTATGCAACGGCCACCACATGTTAAAAAAATCCACGCACAGGCATCTTCCACCCTTCAACATGTAGTTCGGGACCTGGAATATCAGGTCCTTCATTGAAACACCTGTGATCTCATCCCTTTTTGGTGTGGAAGCGAGTCATCCTCGATATGAGGGACCACCGAAGAAGAAGAAATGGTCAGTGTGCACGGTATAAACTAGCTAAAGATTAAGTTCAGAGAGATTGGGGAGTGTTAATAGATTCAGCTGTGGAGCAGCAAGCAACAAGGCAAATAGAATGCGGAACTATGTTGTCGTCAGTAGAGTATTAGTCGTAGCAGGCCATGTTGAAACTGTACAGTTCTCTGATCAGACAATACCTTGTCCAGTAGTAATCACTGGGACTCAAAGGCAATCCAAGGCCTGGTGCAGCTATGGGGCTGACCACTTGCATCAGAGGAATGAGTTATGATGACAGGCAGGAAGAACTTAACTCTTTAACCTTGAAAAGAGACAACTGAGAGGGGATTTTATGATAATTAAAGATACTCTGTATAGAAAAGGTAACTCTAGAGCACTATTTCAAGGTCAGTGGGCATTTGTTCAAACAAGTGAATGGCAGAAATTACACCGATATCAAGTGCTTCAAGCAAAGAATATTGAATACATTGATTGGAGTTCTAAGTGGGACATTGCAGGTGAAAGCCATGGAGTCATTTAGGAGATGGTTAGGTCGGAGACTGTAGGCTTTACTACATAGCTGAGGCAAGATGGACCAAATAGTTTTCCTGGTCTGTTTGTTTTGTGATCTTGTGACAGCAGGAAGTTGGGAAACTTTAAACATTACCTTCAAATGTTCAAATCACAATCAGCAATGGAACCCACAATTATAGAATTGGTGTGGTGGTGCATTTATGTCTGGTTGACATATTTCAGCCATTGATTTTTTTGTATAAACTGTACAGGACACTTTGTGATGCAGGGTACCAGAGCGCACTGCTTCAAGAAAATGACCTGCATCCAGATGCATTGAGATTTGGGGGAAAAGTTATACCATAATGACAGCTTCTGAGCTATGTAAGTTCCGATGAATGTGCACACGAACAGGCAACTGAAGTCTGTATACATTCTTTTTCCAGGAATGCTGGCTGCTGTTTTGAAAATCCCTAAATGAGATAATACATATTCCCATCAAATTCACTCACCTTTTAGCCTCAAAAAAGTAAATATCTTGTTTCATGCAGGCAAAAAAAAATCAATTAGCCACCAAGCAGTCTATAAAAACAAATCAACCGTTCAGCATTTTGGTTGTACTTAATGATCAAATGTACATACTACAAATTTTATCACAAAAAAAAACAGCCCTGGAGAAATGAATATAGGCTAAGAAATTCCCCATGGCCTTGCTCCTCCTAGTAAGTCAGAGGATTTGCTGTTTTGTAACAATCACAGTGTTTTATGTAGGGAGTAACATTGGGGCCATTGATTTACAGTGACTGAGTAAATCAAATTCAATTTTTAATAAATGGTATTCTGTAGCTTCTACTGGTGCTTTGGGGATTTAGTTCCACAACTTTGTCCATTATTTTGTGGAAACCGTACATATATACAAGTGCAAGTGAAAAGGACACCTCAGGAAATAGCTCATGCCCGAGCTCTGAGGCCCTTCATGGTTGTTCAGTGGTTTGCGGCATAATATGCCATTGATGCTCATGCTATCACAGGACATCATAGAGATTTTTATGTCATACCTGAAAACATCAACTCAATGAAATACATTGAGACTTAAATGGAAAACAGATGACAGTGTGAACATTTGTTTACTAGTGACGTTGCTGAAACTAAAAGTTAACATGCAAGTACAGCAAGAAATTAGGAAGGCAAATGATATGTTGGCCTTTACTGCAATGGGGTTGAGAAGAATAAGGAAGTCTTGCTGCAAATATATAGGGCTAGAAATTCCGCATTTAAGAATAGCACCGTTTTTTGGTGCTGTTTGCGAATAGGGCTGTTTTTCTAATGCTGAAATAACGCCCCAAAAATAAGGCCTAAGTTTCAGCATAATGTTAAAATACCACCAGTTTTAAGGATGGAGAGAAATGTTTTCTGCCCATTCTGTGCATACCCAGATGCTGGTGAATGGCGGGGGAGGGGGGGGGAGGTTAGAAACTGATCAGCAGAGTTACATGCCTTAGGCTATGAAACACAACAGTTACATGCCTCAATCAGTTTAAAAATGCAACCACACAGAAAACTTAGTACACAGACCTGTTAATGACTCTACTGAACGTTTATTTCCATTGACATTTAACAACCCTGGAGATCCTTCCAAAAAGTCGGCTGGCCAGCCGGCAGGATCGCTCCCTCAGCCGGACAAGTACCTCTCCTCCCCGGTCTTGGTGCACAGGCACTCGGGTAAGTCTTGCCTTCCTCTTCCAATGATTTTGACAAGATTTTATTTTAAAAAGGCGAATGTGTGTCACATGTGGGGCCCACCTTAGAGTCGTTTGAAATATGTGTTTAAAAAAAAAACAATGATTTTTCAAAACCACGAGAGTTTGTTCAGTACATTCTGCAGAAGCTCAGTTTCCCAAGATGGCGCCATTATCGCCGATTTCAATCGTACTCGACCAGGTAATGCTAGCTTTTTCAAATCGATATTTAGCACTGTCCTTAAAAAATGTCCTTACTGGGGAAACTCTCAAAAACGGCGTTATCGTTGGTTTTGACGCCGAGTGATGTCACAAAAACGGTTCCAAAAAAAAGATCGGCCCTTTTTTTTTTTAAGGACGGCGTTACACCACTGGCAAAACTAGCAAAATGGCCTTAAATTTATTTAGCTCCAAAAAAACCTTCTAGCTCCAAAAAATGGAGCTAAATCGATTGTTGCAGTGGCAAATTTCTAGGATAGGGTTTCGGTGAGACCAGACCTGAAGTACGGTGTACAATTTTGGTCTCTTTACCCAAGGAAGGATATAGTTGCCTTAAAGGGGGTACAATGAAGGTCCACCAGATTTATTTCTTGGATGAGAGGGCTGTCCTATAATAATAAATTTTATTTATATAGCGCCTTTAATGTAGTAAAACGCTATGAGGAGAAATGGCGTAGAATGGGCTGGAGTTTAGAAGAATGAGAGGTGATCTTATTGAAACATGGGTAAGTGCGGAGAGACGGTTTTACCTGATTGGAGAGACTAGAACTAGGGGTCAGCCATTTAGGACTGAGATGAGGAGAAATGTCTTCAACTCAAAGGGCTGTGAATATCTGGAATTCTCTAGTCCAGAGGTTTGTGAATGCCCAGTCGTTGAGTATATTAAAGGCTGAGATCGAGAGATTTTTGGGCACCAACGGAATCAAGGGATATGGGAATAGGAAAGTGGAGTTAATGTAGAACATTTTTAGTTGAAGGACCTCTTTTCAAATGGATTAGTAATCACGAACCTCCCATCTAAATTATAATACTATATAATACTCATAATATGAAAGCACTGCATGTAAAGAGTGTTTTACTAATGCTTTTAAGAAAACAAGTATTTACTTACAGCTATCAGTGAGACAGGTGTGTCTGCTTTTCATACCAATTCTGGGTGCTCCACAGCATCAGATTAGCCACTTAGTGCTGGATAAGTCTTAAAGCCGCCAGCAGACTGGCCAAGGTGAGTGAGGGCACGGGCACACGAGCACATGCTGGCTGCTGCTGGCTGCTGCTGGCTGCTGCTGGAAGCGTGGCTCGCCACCACACTGTCGCACTGACATGTTCTGTAACAGCTGCATTGTGGGACTGGACCTTGAGGAGCTGGTGACGTTAAATCAATCTTCACTCTCCTCTCCCTCATCTTGGTCAACCACTGGCTGGGCAGGCTGCATTTCTTTGGTGTGTGAAATGAGGAAGGCGCATGGGTGAAGCTGTGATGACGGGAGGGAGTGCAAGCAAGAAGTGCATGCCAGAAGGAGGATAACATATGAGGATGCCAGCACCTTTTATCCTTTCAACCTCGCCGCTGGCCAAGGCCTCAGCCATGCCCCTGCCAAGAATGGCCTGCACTGTCTGCTCCAAGGGGGTGAGGTGAGGGTAGGAATGGAAAATGTGCCTCGTGATTGGTGCAGATTGTTGGTAGGTGAGTGATTGGAGGTCATGCATTGAGCAGTGTGTGAGGCTAGTGGTTCAGTTGGTAGGAGACTGCTTGTGAAGATGCATTCACTGACTTTGACCAGTGGTCTGAAGTTATGAAGCTTCTTTGGGCACTGACAGGCAGTGACAGCCTCGGTGATGTCGTCCTACATCATTCTTTCTGAAAGGCACCTGGCCCTTGTGGGTAGAGGGCCTGTCTTGCAATGTTGACCCCCTACACAAAGCTGGAGTGCTGTGTGCGAGACCCTGGGTGCCCCTTCCCTGGCTTGCTGAGTCAGTTATGTTAGTCCCTCGTGGTTGACAGTGTTAAAGGCCTTTGTGAGGTCAAAGAAGGCCTTGTACAAGGGTTGATGCTGTTCCCTGCATTTCTCTTGTAGTTGATGCGTGGTGAAGATCATCCCCAGCATCGAAGCACTGATCTCGCTCGACCAGCTCCGTTGGGCTGGCCACATCATCCGCATGCCCGACAGGAGACTCCCTAAGCAAGCGCACTACTTGGAACTCCTACACGGCAAGCGAGCCCCAGGTGGGCAGAGGAAATGTTTCAAGGACACCCCCAAAGCTTCCTTGTTAAAGTGAAACATTCCCAACGGCACCTGGGAATGCCTGGCCCAAGACCGCCCAAAATGGAGGAAGAGCATCTGGGAGGGTGTTGAGCACCTCGAGTCTCGTCGCCGAGAGCATGCAGAAATCAAGCGCAGACAGCGGAAGGAACGTGCGGCAAACCAGACTCCCCGCCCACCCTTTCCTCCAACCACTATCTGTCCCACCTGTGACAGAGACTGTAATTCCCGCATTAGACTATACAGCCACCTGAGAACTCACTTTTAGAGTGGAAGCAAGTCTTCTTCAATTACGAGGGGCTGCCTATGATGATGGTGTTAGCAGTCCTATGAGTTTCATTGTATAATCTTTAAATAATACAAGGTAATTTTTAAGGTGTGATCTTTACTTTGCACACAGGCAAGTCAATACCAGTGATTTGAATAATGTATTAGCAAATCAACTTCGACAGTATACTCCCCCATCCATCATTTAACTCACCAAACATAAGGGCCTAAGTCAGTCAATTAAAATGGTCCATTCAAATACAGCCACAGCAACATTATATAGTAATAGTATTTTTATATCGTATCATATCAATTTACAAATGAATTACCACTTGTGGTTATAACAATTTATACTTTTAACAACTTATACTTCTATAGTGCTTCTCATACTAAGAACAGCATCTCAGAGTACGAAGATTTTAAAGCAATGATATGAGTGTAAGTTGGATACATTTATTCTAAATAATACAACCTTTCACTGTTGGCACTGAATTTTTCTCCAGGGCAGGCTGGCATTTACTGTCCACCCCTCACAGCCCTGAGAATGTGTTGGGACCTTCTTAACTACAACAGCAACAACAACCTTCATTTATATGACGCCTTTAATATAGGAAAATGTCGCAAGGCACTTCACAGGAGCACGAGCCAAAGAAGGAGATATTGGCAAGGGTAACTAAAAACTTGGCCAAAGTTGTATGTTTTAAGGAGAATCTTAAATGGATTAGATAGCTGTGGAGAGGAGAGTTTAGGGAGGGAATTCCTGATAATCGGGACTAAAAAACATGGCGGCTGCAGCAGTGCGCCCTCCCCTTGTAGAGCCACCATGGTGCCATGGCTCACAGACTGAAAAAACTGTCGGAGGCACTGTGTGGCGGATTAAAGATTTTTGGAGCTAAATTTCGCGGGAGGTTTGATGGAGGTGTCGGCAGTAGCGGGATGGAAGTGGGGACCGCCAGAAAAATCCCTGAGTTAAATTTCGCTGGCAGCGGCCGTTGGACCGGAAGTCGACGGCCACTTGACTCTGCCGTCTGGCTGCCGCTTTCTGACAATAAGTGGCCTTTTTGGGAGGCTGAATTTTGGCTCCAATGGCTTTTGGCTTCCAAATGTCTAATTGGAGGAAATGGTGGCCCATCCAGGATTGGAGGTCAGATAAGCAGGTTGACAACACAGAGGCATTAGAGGCGTCAAGAGAGGCAGTGGTGAGGTATGGCGTACATGGGGAACCTGACTTCATGTCGTCGGATAATATCGGCGAGAGGCAGCATGGCGATGAGCAATAGCAGGGGGCTAAGGTTAGGTGCATGATGGATGACTGAGGCAATGGTGCGGGGCAGGAAGAGAAGCAGGAGATTCTCCGGCTATGACTGGATAGCTAAGAGTGGAACCAAGCGAGGGCAGTCCCACTCAGCTGGACAAGGGAGAGGCATTGGAGAAGGATGCACGGTCAATCTTTACAAAGGTTGCAGAGAGGTCAAGAAGGATGTCACAGAGGATGTCATTTGTGACTTTAATTAGGGCTGTTTCACACAGAAGGATCCCACCACCGCTGGCCAGGGATATCAGGAAGTGCTGCAGTAGACCACCCACACCATGAATGGAAGGAGAGGACACTCTATGAAAGGGCAGTAAAAAATCTGCTGAGGCTTGTAACAAGCTAGTGACTGTGGCGCAGAAGAGAGGGAGAGGTGCCCATTACTAGACGCTCTTCCTCCAAAAGGCAAGCTTTCTGCCTCTGCCACAAGGTCTACTGGCACCCTGTCTTCTGACTGTCTCTGGGGTCAGCAGTAGTTGTGGCAGGAAATTGTCTGGGTTCTCAGCCACGGACAGATGATTTCAGGCAACACAGCAGAGGAAAATTGCGTTAATGCAACATAAGCACAGTGAGAATATTTCCTCGGGCTGAAATATCACCTTGGTTCCGCTGGTCTCCCACCGTAACTCCGGCAGAACCCCCAAGGGAATGGCTGAGACCCAGTTGGGTCACATATTTCCCATTGGATTGAAGTTCCATCCCTTACAAGTCAAATAACGGGCTGGGACGGGGAGTCACTTAGCTGGGTGTCGCAGTAGTAGGCAATATGTCGAGTGAGGGGAGGTGAAGAAGGCAAGAAGCCTGGACCCCTGAAGAATGAATAAAAAATGTTTTTCTAATTCCAGGCAGATCAGTGCTCAGAGACTGATATGTTGATCGTTGGATTTGGGCAGAGAGGCCACCCCCTCACCAAGGAGCTTCCGGCAGCTTGTAGCAAACGGGCATCAGAAATGCTCCTGAAGTAGTCTTGTGCCTGCTTGCCTCATGCTCCTATGGACCCTGCAAACTCTGGCCGGGTCAGAGGTGGAGGTTGCCATCGGGTACAACCTTTGGCATCGTGGCCCAAGCAATTTCGGGGGGGATGAAAGTTCCCAATTTCTAGCAAAATTCTGGCTCTAAAAGAATGCATTTATAATTTCACTAGAAATAGTGATCAGAGGAAATGTTCTGACTATGTTTACAATGTTGCTAACATACAGAGACCAAAGGAAATCTGCCTAGTCTGTGTCATAACACATGATTGACATAGTTGGTCATATATTATTTGGTTGACTTGGTCTGTTGCCAGGGAATAACTAACTTAGATATTCTGCTTAACTCTTGTTAATTGTCGGTAATGCACAATTTTTTTTCAAAATTAGCTTCTTACAAATCTTTCTGCTGCAGAAATGCTTGCACGATTTTGCGACATTTCATTTCTTTATAAATCAATTCCTAATTGATTATCAATTTCCATAAAAATAATAGTTACTGTGCAATTAAAACTCGAGATACTCTTGCCGGATTCTGCCGGTTGATATTTTGTTCCAATTTAGCACATGCTGAATTCTAAAGAAAGTAAATGAGAAGGTAAAAGAATTCATTCATATTGGAGCTGATCAGTTTTTAGTCTGTTTCGGAATGCGAGATGTAAATAATTTGACCAACGTCTGCAAAGAATTTCTTAGGAAAGATAATGCAGTTAGTGAAGCTAGGTACAGTTTGTTTGTGCAATCATCTACTTTATGTGTGTCTGAAGTATTCTGTGCACATTCCAGAAGGGAATTGCTGACTTCAACCAGCTGTAGGTAAACACTGCACTGGGGATATCCCAGAGCTAGCCTTAACCTGATGTAAATAAATGATATGCAAATTAGGGGAAGCCGAGGTAATGATGCTGTATTCAGGAACGCTACTAAAGAACTGAAAGAAGCATTATTATTGAAAGGAACTAGAAACAAACCCTCTCTCGGTTATCAAAATGCAGAAGTTAATTCAGATTTGAGCTATTAGTATTACATCAGCAGGCAGTTTTGCCGTCTGTCGTAGTCTATTGAATTGAACATATATATTTTTTTAAATGGTACAACACAGAAAAAAAATTGAGGCGTACAATTTACTAGGAAGGCCCTCGACTTTCAGACCATGACTTCAGCAGAAATCCTGCAGAAATTACCTGAACTACCGATGATGTAATTTCTCTGGGGTTTCCGAAAGTCATGGCAGATGATCGGGAGAACCCTTGTTCAGAGACATGATACGCCTGGTAAATCTAGTCACACCAGTGTATATTTTCAAGTATAATGGTATATTTTATACTATCTACTTAACTAATATAATAGAAAGAACTAAGGGCTGCTTTTTCCTCCTCAGCAGATTCACCACCAGTGCACTACAATTGTTAAATGATAAAAGTTTTAAACTGCTGAGAATCTGACTTCAATAAAAAGGAAAATCAGGAGGGACGTCGAACAGACGGCCGATCTGATGTCTGTTTTACACTATCGGCAAAATAATGACCCCCAAGGTGTCTAATCACTGGGAAAGCTAAGAGATGCATCTGTCCCAGCTTACCTTTTATCAGTTGTACCCTAGTGTATCATAACTATATACAACTTGTCAAACTCTTTTGTATATAATACACAGCAGCAATGTAATGTGCATACACGGTGTCATGTACTGTTACACTTTGGCCCGGAATTTGAGGTCAGCGGCAAAACAAAGGTGCAGAGATTAGGACTCTCACATGGGGAAAAGGTAAACCGGAACCAAATACGAACAAGTTTCTTAAAAATTGTAATGTATATTATGGAGAAAATTAACATTCCATAAACTTAAGATTAATTTTTCAGGGCCATAACATTGGTTTAGCAGTCAATACGCTGTTAAAAACCCAGTTACATCTCATCTGACAAGGCCTAAATTTAACTGGGATACTTAACAGCGATATGACCGTGGAAAATCCCAAGTTTTCGCATTTTAATTGATTTCACGGATTGCTGGCTATGGGGTGGTGATGGGGGGTGGGCACAGCACAAGCAGTGTCGCAGCAGTGAATGACTGCACAACTTCAGGATTTTCATGTTCAGATGCTCATGAGCTGCATCCTGAAGTTGCGGTCAGTTATAAAGGGGTAATTACAGTGACTGCTGTTATTATCCACCGCAAATTGCGGGCCAATGTGACCGTTCAAAATTTGCAAAACAACAAAAAGTTTAGAACAAGATAGAAACAATTAAACATAGAAAATAGGTGCAGGAGTAGGCTATTCGGCCCTTTGAGCCTGCACCGCCATACAATAAGATCTTGGCTGATCATTCCCTCAGTACCCCTTTTCTGCTTTCTCTCCATACCCTTTGATCCCCTTAGCCATAAGGGCCATATCTAACTTCCTCTTGAATATATCCAATGAACTGGCATCAACAACTCTGTGCGGCAGGGAATTCCACAGGTTAACAACTCTGAGTGATGAAGTTTCTCCTCATCTCAGTCCTTAATGGCCTACCCCTTATCCTAAGAGTATGTCCCCTGGTTCTGGACTTCCCCAACATCGGGAACATTCTTCCCGCATCTAACCTGTCCAGTCCCGTCAGAATCTGATACGTTTCTATGAGATCCCCGCTCATCCTTCTAAACTCCAGTGAATAAAGGCCCAGTTGATCCAGTCTCTCCTCATATGACAGTCCAGCCATCCCTGGAATCAGTCTGGTGAACCTTCGCTGCACTCCCTCAATAGCAAGAACATCCTTCCTCAGATTAGGAGACCAAAACTGAACACAATATTCCAGGTGAGGCCTCACTAAGGCCCTGTACAAATGCAGTAAGACCTCCCTGCTCCTATACTCAAATCCCCTAGCTATGAAGGCCAACATACCATTTTCCTTCTTCACCGCCTGTTGTACCTGCATGCCAACTTTCAATGACTGATGAACCATGACACCCAGGTCTCGTTGCACCTCCTCTTTTCCTAATCTGCTGCTATTCAGATAATATTCTGCCTTCGTGTTTTTGCCCCCAAAATGGATAACCTCACATTTATCCACATTATACTGCATCTGTCATGCATTTGCCCACTCAACTAACCTGTCCAAGTCACCCTGCAGCATCTTAGCGTCCTCCTCACAGCTCATACCGCCAGCCAGTTTAGTGTCATCTGCAAACTTGGAGATATTACACTCAATTCCTTCATCTAAATTGTTAATGTATATTGTAAGGAGCTGGGGTCCCAGCACTGAGCCCTGCGGCAGTCCACTAGTCACTGCCTACCATTCTGAAAAGGACCCATTTATCCCGACTCTCTACTTCCTGTCTGCCAACCAGTTCTCTATCCACGTCAGTACATTACCCCCAATACCATGTGCTTTGATTTTGCACAACAATCTCTTGTGCAGGACCTTGTCAAAAGCCTTTTGAAAGTCCAAATACACCACATCCACTGGTTCTCCCTTGTCTACTCTGCTAGTTACATCCTCAAAAAAATTCCAAAAGATTCGTCAAGCATGATTACTCTTTCATATATCCATGCTGACTTGGACCGATCCTGTCACTGCTTTCCAAATGCGCTGCTATTTCATCCTTAATGATTGATTCCAACATTTTCCCCACTACTGAGGTCAGGCTAACCAGTTTATAATTACTCGTTTTCTCTCTCCCTCCGTTTTTAAAAAGTGGTGTTACATTAGCTACTCTCCAGTCCATAGGAACTGATCCAGAGTCGATAGTCTGTTGGAAAATGATCACCAATGCATCCACTATTTCTAGGGCCACTTCTTTAAGTACTCTGGGATGCAGACTATCAGGCCCCAGGGATTTATCGGCCTTCAATCCCATCAGTTTCCCTAACACAATTTCTTGCCTAATAAGGATATCCTTCAGTTCCTCCTTCTCACAAGACTCACTGTCCCCTAGTACATTCGGAAGGTTATTTGTGTCTTCCTTCGTGAAGACAGAACCGAACTATTTGTTCAATTGGTCTGCCATTTCTTTGTTCCCCATTATAAATTCACCTGAATCCGACTGCAAGGGACCTACGTTTGTCTTCACTAATCTTTTTCTCTTCACATATTTATAGAAGCTTTTGCAGTCAGTTTTTATGTTCCCTGCAAGCTTCCTCTCGTACTCTAATTTCCCTCTCTTAATTAAACCCTTAGTCCTCCTCTGTTGAATTCAAAATTTCTCCCAGTCCTCAGGTTTGTTACTTTTTCTAACCAATTTATATGCCTCTTCCTTGGTTTTAACACTATCCTTAATTTCCCTTGTTAGCCACGGTTGAGCCACCTTCCCAGTTTTATTTTTACTCCAGACAGGGATGTACAATTACTGAAGTTCATCCATGTGATCTTTAAATGTTTGCCATTGCTTATCCACCGTCAACCCTTTAAGTATCTTTTGCCAGTCTATTCTAGCCAATTCACGCCTCAGACCGTCAAAGTTACCTTTCCTTAAGTTCAGGACCCTAGTTTCCGAATTAACTGTGTCACTCTCCATCTTAATAAAGAATTCTACCATATTATGGTCACTCTTTCCCAAGGGGCCTCGCACAACAAGATTGCTAATTAGTCCCTTCTCATTATACATCACCCCATCTAGGATGGCCAGCTCTCTAGTTGGTTCCTCAACAGATTGGTCTAGAAAACCATCCCTAATACACTCCAGGAAATCCTCCTCCACCGCATTGCTCCCAGCTTGGTTAGCCCAATCAATATGTAGATTAAAGTCGCCCATGATAACTGCTGTACCTTTATTGCACACATCCATAATTTCTTGTTTGATGCTGTCCCCAACCTCACTACTACTGTTTGGTGGTCTGTACACAATTCTCACTAGCGCTTTCTGCCCTTTGGTATTCCGCAGCTCCACCCATACCGATTCCACATCATCCAGGCTAATGTCCCTCCTTACTATTGCATTAATTTCATCTTTAACCAGCAACGCCACCCCACCTCCTTTTCCTCTCTGCATATCCTTCCTAAATGTTGAATACCCCTGGATGTTGAGTTCCCAGTCTTGGTCACCCTAGAGCCATGTCTCCGTGATGCCAATTACATTATATCCGTTAACTGCTGTCTGCGCAGATAATTCATCCACCTTATTCCGAATACTCCTCTCATTGAGGCACAGAGCCTTCAGGCTTGTCTTTTTAACACACTTTGCCTCTTTAGAATTTTGCTCTAATGTGGCCCTTTTTGTTTTCTCCTTGGGTTTCTCTGCCCTTCACTTTTACTATTCTTCTTTCTATCTTTTGCTTCTGCCTCCATTTTATTTCCCTCTGTCTCCCTGCATAGGTTTCCATCCCCCTGCCATGTTAGTTTAACTCCTCCCCAACAGCACTAGCAAACACTCCCCCTAGGACATTGGTTCCGGGCCTGCCCAGGTGCAGACCGTCTGGTTTGTACTGGTCCCAGCTCCCCCACAACCGATTCCAATGTCTCAGGAATTTGAATCCCTCCCTTTTGCACCACTCCTCAAGCCACGTATTCATCTGAGCTATCCTGCGATTCCTACTCTGACTAGCACATGGCACCTCTCCTGAGATTACTACTTTTGAGGTCCTACTTTTTAATTTAGCTCCTAGCTCCCTAAATTCGTCTCTAGGACCTCATCCCGTTTTTTTACCTATATCGTTGGTACCTATGTGCACCACTTGGTGAACTGAAACACTTGAAAATATATATATTTTTTAAATATATACTAACATTGCTGATCTGCAGTGAGATTTCTTCACTGATCATTTTGGACCAAACCCAACATGCAAATTAAAAAAAGTTTTTGTGTGAATTGTACGAAAAGTATCATAGTTCCTTGCCAGGCCCTCGGGGATTCACAGTAAAGTGTTACTGTTGAACTTGCGCAATTATTAGGAATATTGATGGACATCAATTCCAGCACACTGTGTCTCTTTTTTCCAGCCTTGTGGTAATTCAAACTTCCTCTCTGATGAAAAAGCTGCACTGCTGACACACGCATGGCGTCAGACAATTGCTGCAATGGAAAGTGAGGAAACATTTCACAAATAACTTCGGGGAAGAGGCGAGGGAAGCTGTAAGTCACCTGACGCTTGCATAAGAGAGGCCTTTTTTTTCCTCAGTGGACATGAATGAAAACAATAAGTTTTCCATTGAGAAAGCTGAATGCAGTTGCAGCCACAAGTTGTTCCCCTTTACCTCCTGTAAATGAGGACACATTAACGAGAAAGTTTCTGTCGTAGTAAATGATTGGTAAAAAGTTGTTTGAAACTATAGTCAGATTTTTAAGAGAAGGATACAGCGATTACAAAGAAAATTGGAGCTCAGACATGCTGTACCAGGGAGTGATTCCCCACATTTCGGCCCCAATTTTGCCCAGCACTAGGCACCGTTTTTTGTGCCCAGCGATTTTACTGGCGCTGAAGCTTAGTTTAAAGATTCCACAATGTTGGGGCTCCGGCGTCGACTACCAGCGCCAGACAGTCTGGCGCTGGTGTATGTTGAAAAGTAGCATATGTGCCATAAGGCCAACTTTCCTCAGTAACGATATTTTTTTTTCCAAATCGGCACACAGACACCCGAAACACCATAGAAAAAAGTCTTACCTGCAGTTAAAGAAATCCACACTGGCCCACCCCTATCCCCAGCCGAAGGGTCTCCCTGGCTATTTTACATAAACTTTAAAAATAAAACAGATAAAAGAAAACTTACCATTAATGCTACTTTCGATGATAGTGTGTAAGCATTCAAATAAAACATAAATCTTCACCACCTTTTCCATCGATGTCCCAAAACTTTCAAAGATGTTTCTGAAAGTCCAGGGAAGCCTTCTATTCCCACACGGCAGGCAAAATCACCAGATGAATAGGAGTCTTCAACCCAAAAACATCAAGGGCAGCCTTCGCGTAATACCGACTTGACCCGCTACTATCCCCGGCCGAAGGTCCTCCACAGAAGAAACTCCAGGCACATCGGAAGCCATCAATGATTTTTAATGAAGATTAGACATTAAATTTTATTTATTAAATAATCCGCCTAAAATGTTTAATGTTTTAATACAGTGTTGGAATGCTTCGGTGGACAATAATAAATTTGAAGGGATATTAAATTAGCAGAAAAATGTCTTTATACAATGGAATAGGGGCTGATCAACCTCAAGTATGTTTTGTACCTTGTTTTGAAGCCGACCTCCACTCTTACCTTAGCCCATCAGCTGTAACCCTAATGTGTACCTTGTTCAACTCCAGACTCAACTATTGCAATGTTCTTCTAGACGGGCTAGCATCCTCCACCTTCCTTAAACTTTAGCGCATCCAAAACTCAGCGGCATATAGTCCCGCTGACCCCTCACCCCTGTACTTGCTGACCTACATTGGCTCCTGGTACAAAGACACCTCCAATTTATAATTCTCAGCCCTATTTTTAAATTCCTTCATGACCTCCTCCAGCCCTAAAATTCCCACCAGAACTCTACATTCTTTTCTCCCTTGCCCCACCATTGGCAGCCGTGCCTTCAACCATCTAGGCCCCACATTCTGGGATTTACTCACTGAACCTCTCCACCAAGACCCTCGCAAACCCATTTCTTTGACCCTGATTTTTGTCACCCCATCTAATAACTCCTTTCTCAGCTGGATGTCCGTTAAGCTCTGAGTACACTTGTCTGAAGTACCTTGAGACATTTTTAAATGTTAAAGGCGCAATTTAAAAAAAATGATAGTTGCTGCATTTGAAGCCCCGTAACAGGCGGTGCCCAACGACAACTTAATTCCCAATCAGATGTTGACGATCTCAACAGGTCAACATGTCAACTGGCCTCATTCCCTGTGACCTATACGTTTAAATGAAACAGGGGCATGTTCCTGTACTAAGGTGTACATGGATCTAGACTGGGTCAGGGTCACTGATACATACAACGCCGGACCATGGTGCATGTATCAGTGACCCAGAACAAGTCAGGATCCATGAACACCGTTGTACTGGAACCTGCCCCTGCATCATTTAAACTAATAGGTTCCAAGGAATGAGGCCATTTGACATGTTCAGTCCATTCCTTTATCCAAAAATATTTAGTAGTGCTGCATTAAAAAATGAAGAGCAGGAGTCAGGTTAAAAGTCCAAAATAAATATGTTTATTAAACATTTGTATAAAACAGTTGTACTTAGTTTAAAATGACATGTTTAACTTTCAAAACTTTAATAAATGATGTGGCAAACTTTCAAAAGATCAACCAAACAAAACAAACCATCTATCCTCCTCCTTAGCGCTGTGTGCCACTCCTGCCCCAGTAGATGCCGTTACCCCTGCACGTGCCCGTTGTTGCAGACTTCTGCTTCCTTGCCCCCCTTAACCCCATGTTTAATCTGTATTTTTTCCTGCCGCAACATTTCTTGCTGTTGGGTTACGACAGGGACAGAGCCAAAATGTGTCATTGTGGAAAGCCCGGGTTCCTCTTCGTAATCATCCTCAGCATCAACCCTTGATTTTGGTGCGGAGTAGAAAACATTCCTCACATCAGTGACAGTCTGGGTGAGCCACCCATTGCTGCTACTACCTCAGTCATCTGTCCCGAAAGTCTTTCCACCTGTAATAACAGTCCTGCAATTTCTCCCCTCACCTCACCCATTCCTAGACAGTGTTGCTACTTCATTTATCAGTCCCCCTAACTCTACCCTCATCCCACCGAAGGCTTTCAGGAACAATCGCGATTGTTGGATGTTCTCCCCGCTCATCCCCACAAGATGTCCTATGTTCTCTACATCCTGTGTTTCTGCATCAGCTCTCCCTTCCAACCTCCTCTGACGTCTCGCAGGTGTGGCTTGCTGCGACACACTGGGACCCACAGCCTCAGACGGCACACCTAGAAATGTCCCGTCGGTTGATTTACTCAGGAAAGGGCTTGGAATCCTCGA
Source organism: Pristiophorus japonicus (assembly GCF_044704955.1). NCBI lineage: Eukaryota > Metazoa > Chordata > Chondrichthyes > Pristiophoridae > Pristiophorus > Pristiophorus japonicus. The sequence continues at coordinate 41,417,706 of NC_091989.1, read as the reverse complement.
GGGGTTTAGCATCTCCAAATCCAGTGTAACCATCTTGTTGTCGATGTCTTCTTGCTGCCCCTCATTCTCCCGATTTGGAATATCTGGAGTGGTGGTTTCCTGAACATGATCTTCTTCTACTTCAGGTGCACTTTGTCTCCTCCTGATGCGCAACAGCTGCGAAAAAAAAGATAGATGCTTGGTTAGCAGCATTGAGGAAGGAGAAGCGTAGGTAACACATGCAGTACGTAACATTTAGCCAAACCAGACTGTGCCATTTGCAAGGCTTACCCTCTATTGGAAAACTGGGATCAGCTTCTGCGTTGATGGTTGGTCTTCCCCTGTAAGATTTAATCATTAACGCTATCCTCTGCCCCACAGCTGTTAGTTGCAGCCTACTTGCCAGACCTCCTGCAGTTTGTGACTGTTCTCAGTTGATCTGTGACACCATCTTCCGCAGAGATGAAAATTGAACTTTTTAAAGAGAAGGTCCGTGTGCACGCACATCACATACAGATGTTATTGCACTACATAAATATCATTAAAAATGTAAATACAATTAAAAATATAAATTACTACTTACAGTCACTGCTTGTCTGAGGTCCTGCCACTTCTTTTTCAGCTGTGCACCGGTTCTCGGGGTAATGGACATTGCATTAAACTCTACTGCGACCTGATCTCAAACTTTTGCGAGTGCAGAGGGTTTAAGTTTCTTTTTACCGAAGCTCCCCTTGTTTTCAAGAACTTCCCATCTATTCTCAATTAAGTCTACCAGAGGCTCAATTTCTTGGCCCTTACAGCTTCCCCTTCTCTGCCCCTTTCGCCTTCTCTGCGCCCTTCCCTTGCATCCATCTCTTGATTGAAGCTGTATTTCCTATCTGCAGATCCACCTCTGCCACCAATGGATTTTCAATGGTGATCCAGACAGACCCAACGCGTGCTGATTTTTTCCCCCTTCTGCGCATGCACAATGAGGTGGTCATTATTTTTTAAAGCGCATACGCTGTGCGTTTTAGGTGCACACGCTAAACACTGCCCCCCCCCCCCCCCCACGAAATCGATTTGGGTAGCGCCGGTGCGACAGGATGTTTGCCGGAAACTTGTTTTTTTTTCCAGCGCAGACGGTCCACAACGAAACGTGCGCACAGGTTAGTGTACGCCTTTATTTCTGCCTGGGCAAAATTGGGGCCTTGGTTCTCAATCTCAATTGTGCTGTGGGGAGGCATTGAATGCAATTCAGATGCTTCTTCACAAGAAGGAGAATCAGAGAGCGAGTTACTCTGGGACATTCTTTTATGCTCTCAATCAGCTACATACATAACAGAGGCTGGGAGTGAGCAAGGGAAGATATAATGTGCAGGGGAATCCACAAAGTGGAAGGGAGAGAAAATCAAATAAATGACCAGAATGGAAAAAAAATAGCAAGCCCAACAAAGGCAGAGAAAAGGAACAGTGGTACAGCATTATAATAATGCCCACAGCAATGTTGTGGTGGAACACAGGTTGGCATCCCCATGCTGAATTGCTGTAGAGAGGTATTGCTCGGAGGGTAGGTAACCCTCAAAGCTCAGTGAAGGAATACCAGAGGGAGGATTGTTCATGGGCCTCTCATACATATTCTACTGGCTATCTCAGAGTAGCATGGGTGCAGGCAAGCCAGCTCGCTTGCACGGAGGTGGCGCTTGGCCCAGGAAGAACACAATATATAAAAATAAAAAAGGACATTTACAAAGAAAGACATTTCTAAAAGACAGAAATGAATAAAATTACAGGCAAGAAATTGCTGTTGATATTATCAGGCAAATGCTTAATGGTGCTTGTATGAAATCCTTTATCTGGTCATTTAGCGATGGTATTCAAAAAAGAGAATTGGATATATACGTAAAAACGGAAACATTTGCAGGACTATGGGGAAAGAGCAGGGGAGTGGAACTAATTGGACAGCTTTTCCCAAGAGCCGGCACAGTCAGTGGGCCAAATGGCCTCAGTCTGTGCTGTAAGATTCTGTGGTACAATCCTATTTAAAATAAATGGTTTCATGTCTATTAAAATAACAGACAAAGGAATGTATAAAGTGCTTGTCTGCAAATATCACCAACAGTAGTTGCAGGGCTCATGAGTCCAGTCATTTTGCATTTAACCAAACCAAGTTTATGAAGTGCCATAAAAATGTAACTGTATAAGTAGTGATTTTCATTTATGCTGAGTTAAATTATAGGAGTTCATATAATCAGAAGTGCATTGACTATACTGCAAGATTCCTCGAACATTTGCTTTTATAAGCCGTAAAAATGATGTTACAGTGCATAGAATATTCTAGACAGGGAGTTTTATACAACTTCCATATTATTGAGTGTGCTATAAACATGTGTGTCATGTCATGGTAATTCGGAGACTGTTAGAGTAAGGGGCGACTCAATTTTACTAAATACATTTTGTAGATAAAAATGTCAGAAACGAAGCCCCTGAAACTAAAGCAATTTACATATCAGTGGACCGAAATGTTCCATCAAGTTAATATATAAAACATAATTTAATTATGGCTTTTAAATAATTGATCTGCACCATACCTAATTAATTCTCTGTTTGCTTTTGACAGTGATTTATAAGAATAGTTGCTTATCTTCTTCCCAGCATCCTTCATGGATTTTTAGGGCAGTCTTGATCTTTAATCTGCCATCACTGTACAGGTGTACTCGCACATTTTCAGGCATACATTGTGCTGTATGTTTACAGTAATTCTTCGATGCACTTAACAATTGTTCTACTTATGCAAGGTATTATGTGTCATGGTATCACTCTATCTTACTCACTCTTCCTGTCAGATGATACATTGTAGAAAATAACACTACCTCACTTTCCTCTTCCTGTCACACAATACCTTCCAACAATTTTTAAAAGAGAGTGTAGCAGTGTCCATATTGAGATTAATATTTTTCAAAAGCAGACTTGGGAATAAAAAATATTGTCAGCCATGTTGTGGGAGTGAAACTAAACATAAACATGTCAAGCGATCATATGAATGCATAGTTCTCCTCTTTACTATTCCAGTGAGGATGTCATCAATATCAGCCATAGAAGAAAGTGGCTTTCACATGGAAACAACAATTGCTCAATTAGTTAGCTATAAAAAAAGTTACATCTTCTGCATATTTGCCATCCATCACAATTCTTTGTCACACTTCAATGTCATAATCAGCTTTGTGTGTCACAAAAAAAAGTACAAGGAATCAAAAGTACTCTAGGAGCATAAAATACTGAAACCAAGGTGTTGAATGTCTCTTAATTGATCTCTGTATGAACCCAGTCTTTGATTAACAGCAATTAGACTTAACAATAATCCAGCCTGCATCACCATGATGCGCCCTAAGGGGGTCATTTTAACTGTTGTCAATAGTGTAAATGGGGTGATATTGGATCGGCCACCTGTTACGCACCTCTCCTGACTTGTGTTTCCATTGAAGTCAGATCTAACTGATTCCATGAGGTCTGCGCTTCAGTCTCTTAGAATAGGGTTCCAGTTCAGTCTCACTTAAATTGTGAATTCTTCCTCTGTCCCTCCTTGCATTGCTCTTGTCCCTCTAGGATGATATGAAACTCTTTTGAGTTTACCTGAAAAACATAAACATTAAACCGTGCCACCCGCCTGGGTGACACAGCAGACATTTTCAAGGCCCCTTTTTTTCCTTTTTTTGTGTTTTTTTTTCTTTTTCCCCCCCTTTTTTTTGTTTTTTTTTGTTGGTTTTTTTGGGGTTTTTTTGGGTGCTAAAATCACATTTTTCCAAGTGCCCCCTATAAAAGGGGAGGGGGACACTAAAAGCACCGGCAATTAAAACAAATTAAACTTTAAAACGTAAAATCAAATTAAAATTTGGTTGCCGGGCGTGATGATGCACTCCAGTCATTAGGATGATATGAATCATCTAATGCAGCGGTGAACCTGTTGTTGCAAACATTTTCCTAATTACTTGCCCGCTCCTACAAACTTCAGCCAGGATTGGTATGTTAAAGGCTGCACACTAATTTCCAAGCACCCCCGGAACATTATTTCTGTTTTACACAGGATTTAGGCTAAAGATTCTCCAATGGAAATGCAAATGAGCTGATCCAGGAAATTATGGCAGATTCACCTCCCTGGAACATCAGTTGGTGCAACATTAGGCCCATTGGTGCAAATCCAGTGCAATTCACTGCATGGTATGTGGCACTTAAAAAAGGAACAAATCTAGGGTTCTTAACTATTGTACTTATCAATTAAATTTTAATGTACTCATCCAGGGTTTACTTAACAGTTATTAAACTGTTACTGAACAGCAGCAGAATACTGAAGTATGCATTATATGGCGTGACATTCTGACCTTTACAGGTCACCCATATGATCCAACGTACCATGAATAATGCCAAGGGAAATCTGCCAATAATTTAATGAAAAGATACATATGCAAATGTTTCCATATTACACTTTCTGTGACACTTGTCCATCACACCAAATTAAAATATTTAGGGAGTTAGTTTGATGAAAGGTTGAAAACAGGCACTAAGTAGGTGCTGTGCTAATAAGACGCATCTGTTTGAAAGTTTGGTTTTAGCACGCAATTTTGGGCCGAATTGCTGATTACCATAATGTGAACTTGCTAAAACAGAAACCTGCAGGTTTAGCACTCATGCTGATTAAAGGCAATTTTCATGGAGCAGCACATGTGGACTCCATGCACCAATTTCCATGCCTTCAGTGGAGTGCACTGACTGACACAATAGCACGTTTCAAGATGGCTCAGGGACTGAGTGAGAGGACGCACAGGTTCTCAGACATGGTACTGGAGGTCCTGGTGGGAGGAGATTGGGGATGTCCTGTACCTACAAGGGAGGTGTCCCCCTTGCCCTCCTATCCCTCTCTCCTGCAGCAACTGGCTTCATATCCTCCTGCCATTTCTCCTGCAGTCCAAGGGGGACCCCCAGCAAGATGCCCATGACCAAGCACGCCTGTTCTCCTGGTGACTCCTATAAGGTGTCCAAAAAGGTAGAGTAACATAGCACTTGCTCATTTTAGGGGAGGTCCTCAGAGAATTTCTGGAATAAATGTTGATAAGAGTGTTACAAATTTTCCCAGGAAAGTCTCCTTATGTGTTTCAAAAGTCCTCTTCAAACCTCCAGGAATAAGTGAACAGTGAAAGCTGGGCATAGCTTTAAGTAGCGCTCAAAATCCTCAGCAATGACTTATTTAATCCTGTTCAGCTGGTCGCTGTTAGGAGAAGGCATTAGTTCAAGTGTTAGCCACCAAAAAAACTATGCAGCCTCGTTAATGAGCACCAGCAGGCAACTTAATTGTCAATCAGCCCTTTAATGACCCTACGGATGGCCTTTCCAAGTGCGTGCTTCAACTCCTTTACCAAGATGGAGTCTTATGCTAAATTTAGGCTAAACTGACGTGGCAGCTCAAGACCCCACCTTGGCCACCTCGCAGGCTCTTTAGTGTCTAAAATATCTGGGGAAAAACTCCCCCTTATTTTAAGTAAATTACTTAGTACATTTTTTTTTAATGTACAGAATAACTCCCCACTGGCAGAAAAATGCAATAGTAGCACAAGAGTCAGAATGTCGAAATAACCTTTGCAATCCCACTTTGGAGAAGAAAAGAATGCTAGACATTTCTGGGTTCTGACTTACAGCCGAAAGAGGGATGAAACTCTGCACAGTGAAGCTCAAACTGACCTTGGGAGCAGCTGCCAGTGTACAAAGAAAGGCTTGGGGCTCAATTTCCCTCTGCTATCCTGTCCATAATCACACGGAACAGTTGGCAGAACATGTTTCAAAATTGGATGATGAGGCCTACTGCTGCATTCCCACCTTGAAATAAATGTCCCTTCCCCCGCCGGAACAGCTGCTGGCCACGCCTTTCCCACCTGTTGCATGTACATGCCACGGGTAGGGCAGGGACAAGGGCCCAGGCCCCAGCACATGTTCCTCCACCAGCCCCTTACTGCTGCTACCCAGGAATACTTGGTCAAATGTGGCAGTAGGCCTGGGTAGCAGCGATAATGACTTATATTTTCTGTAAATGGAAGAAAGCCTAGTAAAGGCTACCTCTCCTTCTAAATTGACCCCCAGCACTTATCTTTGTAGGCCTTGATTTCTGCCACGGCGCACAAAGCCAAGTGGTTTCTTCCATCAGTCGGGGAGCGGGAGCTCGGAGGAGGTGGAGCAGTGTCGAGTCGGGAGGCCTACAAGAGGCCCATCAGTCGGGGAGCGGGAGCTCGGAGGAGGCGGAGCAGTGTCGAGTCGGGAGGCCTACAAGAGGCCCATCAGTCGGGGAGCGGGAGCTCGGAGGAGGCGGAGCAGTGTCGAGTCGGGAGGCCTACAAGAGGCCAGCTGGTGCAGCTGCAGGGAGAGAAGGCAAAAAAGTCGAAAGAAATAGAAGGGTGACATCACAGCCAAGGGGGTAAGTGATTGGTTGGTGATTGGTGAATACTTTTTCTTTTTCTTTTCTTTAGCAGTAAGTAAACTTTTAGCATTGTTTTTGCCAAATTAAGTTAATCTAAGGGTTAAGTCATGGCAGGAGAGCTTGGAGACGTGTTATGCTCCTCCTATGCTATGTGGGAAGTCAGGGATGCTTCCAGTGTCCCTGACGACTACATGTGCGGGAAGTGCATCCGCCTACAGCACCTGAAGACCACATTGTGGCACTGGAGCTGAGGGTGGATTTAATCTGGAGCATCCACGATGCTGAGGATGTCGTGAATAGCACGTTTAGCGAGTTGGCCACACCGCAGGTAAAGGGTACACAGCCAGATAGGGGATGGGTGACCAACAGGAAGAGCAGTGGAAGGAAGGTAGTGCAGGGGTCCCCTGCGGTCATCCCCCTGCAAAACAGATACACCGCTTTGGGTACTGTTGAGGGGGATGGCTCATCAGGGGAGAGCAGCAGCAGCTAAGTTCATGGCACCGTGGGTGGCTCTGCTGCACAGGAGGGCAGGAGAAAGAGTGGGAGAGCTATAGTGGTAGGGGATTCTATTGTAAAGGAAATAGATAGACGTTTCTGCGGCAGCAACCGAGACTCCAGGATGGTATGTTGCCTCCCTGGTGCAAGGGTCATGGATGTCTCAGAGCGGGTGCAGTGCATTTTGAAGGGGAAGAGTGAACAGCCAGTTGTCGTGGTGCATATAGATACCAACGATATAGGTAAAAGACGGGATGAGGTTGTACAAGACGAATTTAGAGAGCTAGGAGCTAAATTAAAAAGTAGGACCTCATAAGTAGTAATCTCAGGATTGCTACCAGTGCCACGTGCTAGTCAGAGTAGGAATCGCAGGATAGCTCAGAATAATACGTGGCTTGAGGAATGATACAGAAAAGAGGGATTCAAATTCCTGGGACATTGGAACCGGTTCTGGGCGAGGTGGGATCAGCACAAACCGGGCGGTCTGCACCTGGGCAGGACCGGAACCAATGTCCTAGGGGGAGTGTTTGCTAATGCTGTTGGGGAGGAGTTAAACTAACATGACAGGGGGATGGGAACCTATGCAGGGAGACAGAGGGCACAATGGGGGCAGAAGCAAAAGGTAGAAAGAAGAAAAGTAAAAGTGAAGGGCAGAGAAACCTAAGGCAAAAAGAAAAAAGGGCCACATTAGAGCAAAATTCTAAAGGGGCAAAGTGTGTTAAAAAGACAAGCCTGAAGTCTCTGTGCCTCAATGCTAGGAGTATTCAGAATAAGTGGACAAATTAACTGCGCAGATAGCAGTTAACGGGTATGATGTAATTGGCATCACGGAGATATGGCTCCAGGGTGACCAAGGTTGGGAACTCAACATCCAGGGATATTCAACATGTAGGAAGGATAGACAGAAAGGAAAAGGAGGTGGTTGGCATTGCTGGTTAAAGATGAAATTAATGCAATTGTAAGGAGGGACATTAGCCTGGATGATGTGGAATCAGTATGGGTGGAGCTACGGAATACCAAAGGGTAGAAAACGCTAGTGGGAATTGTGTACAGACCACCAAACAGTGGTAGTGAGGTTGGGGACAGCATCAAACAAGAAATTAGGGATGCGCGCAATAAAGGTACAGCAGTTATTATGGTGATTGATTTAGGGTGGATTTACATATTGATTGGGCTAACCAAGCTGGTAGCAATGCGGTGGAGGAGGATTTCCTGGAGTGTATTAGGGATGGTTTTCTGGACCAATATGTCGAGGAACCAACTAGAGGGCTGGCCACCCTAGACTGGCTGATGTGTAATAAGAAAGGGCTAATTAACAATCGTGTTATGCGAGGCCCCTTGGGGAAGAGTGACCATAATATGGTAGAATTATTTATTAAGATGGAGAATGACACAGTTAATTCAGAGACTAGGATCCTGAACTTAAGGAAAGGTAACTTTGATGGTATGAGACGTGAATTGGCTAGAATAGACTGGCGAATGATACCTAAAGGGTTGACGGTGGATTGGCAATGGCAAATATTTAAAGATCACATGGATGAACTTCAACAATTGTACATCCCTGTCTGGAGTAAAAATAAAACAGGGAAGGTGGCTCAACCGTGGTTAACAAGGGAAATTAAGGATAGTGTTAAATCCAAGGAAGAGGCATATAAATTGGCCAGAAAAAGCAGCAAACCTGAGGACTGGGAGAATTTTATAATAGAGCAGAGGAGGTCAGAGGGTTTAATTAGGAGGGGGGAAATAGAGTATGAGAGGAAGCTTGCTGGGAACATAAAAACTGACTGCAAAAGCTTCTATAGATATGTGAAGAGAAAAAGATTAGTGAAAACAAACGTAGATCCCTTGCAGTCAGATTCAGGTGAATTTATAATGGGAAACAAAGAAATGGCGGCCCAGTTAAACAAATATTTTGGTTTTGTCTTCACGAAGGAAGACACAAATAACCTTCAGGAAATACTAGGTGACCGAGGGTCTAGTGAGAAGAAGGAACTGAAGGAAATCCTTATTAGGCAGGAAATTGTGTTACGGAAATTGATGGGATTGAAGGCCAATAAATCCCCGGGGCCTGATGGTCTGCATCCCAGAGTACTTAAGGAAGTAGCACTAGAAATAGTGGATGCATTGGTGATCATTTTCCAACAGCCTATCGACTCTGGCTCAGTTCCTATAGACTGGAGGATAGCTAATGTAACACCACTTTTTAAGAAAGGAGGGAAAGAGAAAACGGATAATTATAGACCGGTTAGCCTGACATTGGTAGTGGGGAAAATGTTGGAATCAATTATTAAAGATGAACTAGCAGCACATTTGGAAAGCAGTGACGAGATTGGTCCAAGTCAGCATGAATTTATGAAAGGCAAATCCTGCTTGGCGAATCTTCTAGAATCTTTTGAGGATGTAACTGGTAGAATGGACAAGGGAGAACCAGTGGATGTGGTATATTTGGACTTTCAAAAGGCTTTTGACAAGGTCCCACACAAGAGATTGGCGTGCAAAATTAATGCACATGGTATTGGGGGTAGTGTACTGATGTGGATAGAGAACTGTTGGCAGACAGGAAGCAGAGAGTCGGGATAAACGGGTCCTTTTCAGAATGGTAGGCAGTAACTAGTGGGGTGCCACAGGGCTCAGTGCTGGGACCCCAGCTATTTACAATATACATTAATGATTTGGATGAGGGAATTGATTGTAATATCTCCAAGTTTGCAGATGACACTAAGCTGGGTGGCAGTGTGAGCTGAGGAGCATGCTAAAGGCTGCACGGTGACTTGGTTAGGTGAGTGGGCAAACACATGGCAGATGCAGTATAATGTGGATAAATGTGAGGTTATCCACTTTGGTGGCAAAAACACAAAGGCAGAATATTATCTGAATGGTGGCAGAGTAGGAAAAGGGGAGGTGCAACGAGACCTGGGTGTCATGCTACATCAATCATTGAAAGTTGGCATGCAGGTACAGCAGGCGGTGAAGAAGGCAAATGGTATGTTGGCCTTCACAGCTAGGGGATTTGAGTATCGGAGCAGGGAGGTCTTATTGCAGTTGTATAGGTTCTTAGTGAGGCCTCACCTGGAATATTGTGTTCAGTTTTGGTTTCCTAATCTGAGGAAGGATGTTCTTGCTATTGAGGGAGTGGAGCAATGGTTCACCAGGGATGGCAGGACTGACCTATGAGGAGAGACTGGATCGACTAGGCCTGTATTCACTGGAGTTTAGAAGGATGAGAGGGGATCGCATAGAAATATAAAATTCTATCGGGACTGGACAGGTTAGATGCAGGAAGAATGTTCCCGATGTTGGGGAAGTCCAGAACCAGGGGACATAATCTAAGGATAAGGAGTAAGCCATTTAGGACTGAGATGAGGAGAAACTTCTTCATTCAGAGAGTTGTTAACCTGTGGCATTTCCTACCGCAGAGAGTTGTTGATGCCAGTTCCTTGGATATATTCAAGAGGGAGTTAGATATGGCCCTTACGGCTAAAGGGATCAAGGGGCATGGAGAGAAAGCGGGAAAGGGCTACTGAGGTGAATTATCAGCCATGATCTGATTGAATGGTGGTGCAGGCTCGAAGGGCCGAATGGCCTACTCCTGAACCTATTTTCTATGTTTCTATGTTTCTATGTTTCTTCATCTTCAGGGCTCTTCTGCCCCTTAAAGGTTCCTCGCTGCATCTTCTAGTACTATTGTGTTTTCTTCTTGCTGGGATTTTGCTCAAAGCTTACCCTCCATAATAAATGACCTTTAACCCAGGAAAATATGCCAAGTATCAGCTGTCTTGGGGTGGCAAGCATAAGATCCCGCCCCCCCCCACTCCGTGATACCGCTGCAAAGCAAATAATCAAAATCGTTAATCTCTAATTGGTCGCAGAATGTCCCCATACAGCAATTAAATATTGGTGTAAAATGGCGCATTTCTGAAATTATTTGGCTTCCCACTGATTGAACACAGTAGGCCCAAGTTTCGGGCCGCGCCTAAAACGGCGCAGCCCGGACCTGGACGCCCGTTTTTCGTGCCACAAAGTGCACCTAAAAAAATCTCACCAATTCTCCGGCTCCCTGCAGGTCCTCTGGAGCTGGGCGCGGCGCAGCATGAGCTGTGGGGGGGCGGAGCCAGGTCCATGCACTGAAAACAGTGCCGGGACCTCTGCACATGTGCGCCCACTGCAGCTCCAGGTGCCCAAAACTGTGGGAGGGGCCCGAAGCACGCAGCCCCTAGCCCTGGCCAAATGGCCTCACTGGGGCTGCATGGAAAAGGCTGCCTCCCACCCGACCGGACCCGACCCGACTTGATTCCCGCTCCCTGGACCGGACCCGATCCGATCCCTGCTCTTCCCGCTCCTCCCCCCGGCGACCCGACCTCCGCTCACCACCCCCCCACCCCGGCGACCCGACCTCCGCTCCCCCCCGCCCCCCGGCAATCTGACCTCCGCACCCCCCCCTCCCCGACCGGACCCGACCCGACTTGATTTCCGCTCCCTGGACCGGACCCGATCTGACCCCTGCTCCCCACCCCCCCGCCCCGGCGACCCGACCTCCGCAGCCCCCCCTCCCCGACCCGACTCGACCTCCACTACACCCCTCCCCCCGGCGACCTGACCTCCACTTCCCCCCACCCCCCCGGCCTGACCTCCATGACTCTCCCCCTCGACCTCCATGACTCTCCCCCTCGACCTCCACGACTCTTCCCCCCCCCCCGACCGCCACAACTCTCCCCCCCCCCGACCTCCGCGACTCCCCCCCCTCCCCGACCGCCGCGACTCTTCCCCCCACCCCCCCCGATCTCCGCAACTCCCCCCCACCGACCTCCACGACAACCCCACCTCCCCCGAACTCCACGACCCCACCCCGGACCCAGGATCCGAGACCCGACGCCACCTATCTGTAAATCCAGCCCGAAGTCTTGGGCCTCCTTCTCTCCCTCCCTCCCCTCTCCTCTCCTTCCCTCCATCCCTCCCTCCCTCCCCTCTCCTCTCCTTCCCTCCATCTCTCCCTCCCCTCTCCTCCCTCCCCTCCCCTTTCCTTCCCTCCCTCCCTCCTCTCTCCTTTCCTCCCTCTCTCCTTCCCTTCCTCCCTCCTCTCTCCTTCCCTCCCTCTCTCTTCCACCCTCCCTCCCTCCTCTCTCCTTCCCTCCCTCCCTCCCTCCTCTCTCCTTCCCTCTCTCCCTCCCTCCTCTCTCCCTCCTCTCTCCTTCCCTCTCTCCCTCCCTCCTCTCTCCTTCCCCCCTCCCTCCCCCTCTACCTCCCCTCTCCTCTCCTCCTCTTCCCCCGCCTCCCACCCCCCACCCCCCATCCCCCCTCTCCTCTCCTCCTCCTCCCCCCTCTCCTCTCCTCCTCCTCTCCCCTCTCCCCTCTCCCCCTCCTCCCACCCCCAACACCCCCTCCCCCCCACCCCCCTCTACCTCCCTCCTCCTTCCTCCCCCTCTCCCCCCCCACCCCCTTCTCCCCCACCCCCCTCCCCTCACTGTCAGAAACACAGACACTGACAGATAGAGAGTGAGAGACACATACACAGACAGACAGAGAGATAGAGACACTGACAGAGACACACTGGGGGGGCCGTCCCAGCACGCTGTTGGAGGATTCCCGGTGCTGCAGTCGGTAAGTAGAAAATGTTTTATTTGTTGATTTTTACATTTTTTTATTTTTTATAAATTTTTTTTGATTGATTTATTGGTTGATTTATTGATGTATTCATCATTTATTATTGATGATGGCTCTTTATTTGTAAAACTGAAGTGTTTAATGTTTGTAAACTTCCCTTTAAAACCCCCCCCATTCCCTACGCCTAATTTGTAACCTACGCCTGATTTTTTAAGTGAAGACCAGGTTTCTCTGAGCGTACAAAAATCTACACTTATTCCATTCTACGTTAGTTTGGAGTAAGTTTTCACTGCCTAAACTTTCAAAACAGGCGTAAGTGGCCGGACACGCCCCCTTTTGAAAAAAAAAATCTGTTCCAAAGTGAAACTGTTCTAACTGACTGGAACTGGAGCAAACTAAATGCCGAGAATTGCAATTTCTAAGATACTCCATTCTAAACCAGTTGCTCCAAAAAAACAGGAGCAACTCAGGCCGAAACCTGGTCCCAGTGTGTTATTTTCTGTCATCATCATCATCATCATCATCATAGACAGTCCCTCGAACGAGGATGACTTGCTTCCATGAGTTCACACATGTTTTGATGAAGGACCCAGTGTTCTAGTCCTGAACTCCAATTGAGGGGGTGGAAGATGCCTGTGCGTGAATTTTTTTTAACGTGTGGTGACCGTTGCACACCGGCCACCACACGGTCTTGACAGAGCTAGGTCTTGGTCCAGTGGCAAGGATTACCGAAGACGACTGGAGACATGCTGGACCTAACACACACACATGTTGCAGTGTGGGCTGGCCCGTCGCCCCTGGGCCCTCGCCTCTTTCTGGTGTACCCAATTGACAGCCAGCCTTAATCACTCTTGCACCGAATAGGATTAAAATTAATCCCCTCCAGAAATATTACATTCCATGTAGAGATTGCACAGTACACTCAATGTTCCAAGGAAGGTGCACGCGCACGCGTTACCGCACAGTAATCTGGAAGGTCCTGCGCAGGCCAGTCACCGGCTTTTACAGTGTAAGTACCGCACATGTGCCGCAATTTTAAGGGACCATGCATCAAAAGCAACAGGCCCCACAGAACAAAGTGCAGCTTTCAGGGAACATTGAGTGCACTCACTCCACCCATATGTAATGGTTATGATAAACCAGTCACATTCTGTCCTGTCAGGAAGTGCTTCCTTAAAGGTGAGCCATTTTATCTTGTTTGGAGTAACCAAAATTGAAAATGATGGGCAGAGCTTTGAGTACTGCTCTCTCCTTGATTATTTTGGTGGCAGAACAAAAAGGATGAAAGTAAATATGCAGGGGAGATTGATTTGCAGAAGAGACAGATGGGGAAAAATTGGGTACGGGGGCAGTAACACTTGCGAAGCGCAAGACTTTGAGCCAGGCGCAGAAGTCTTGCCTCTTGCGAGAAATTGGGGTTATCGCAAAATAAAGCGCTCCACTTCCTTTCTGGGGCGGTAACAGGGTCAGGAGCGGGCACAGTGCTACGCACTGGGCCACATAGCGCTGCTGCGTAGGAGGGGCTCCTCCCTTCATTAAAGGGAAAGCCCCAAGCTGCAAACTCTGCAGCAAAAACAGTGTCCTACCTGGACCACCAAGGAGCAGGTGTGTCGTGCCAACAGCCCGGCACTCAAGCAGAGTGCCAGGCTGACTGATCGTGGCATGGACCCTCAAAATCAAAGTGTCAACGGGACGCAAAAAAGAATCGGACAATTTTAATTTTGACTGCAGCACACCTCTCCTTTAAGTTGTTAGCGGCGCCACGCTCAGTCGTCAAGTCGTTTGTGCCCCGTTAGCACACTGTGGCGCACTAACGGGAGGCGCAAATGACTCGAATTTCTAGGCCAGACTGGCAGTGCCATTGTGTTCCCATGGAGTTGTGTTTACAGTCGCAGGCACACTTTGCTGATAAATTCAGAAATAATTGCCTTCACAGGCTCAAGCTCACCATGGAGACAATGAGGAAGCTATGCCATCTGCTGCAATCAACTTCAATGATAGGGACAGCACTGCCAGTGGCTAGCAAGGTCACCACAGACTTGAACCTTTATACAACCAGTTCCTTCCAAGCTACCACAGGAGATGTCATATATTCAACTGTAACCCATGTAAAAGCTGACCTAAGTTGTACACCTTGAGAACACTGACCACACGGGGCAAATTTGTGGGAGACACTTCTAATCTGGACTTTCTGGTATGAAAGTGGAATCTCCACCCACCATCTGTCTCTTGAGGTCTTGGTAATAAAGGTAATTGGTCACAGAGTGATCTTCTCTCAAGTATGGGCCTCGTGTGCATTTATACTGTATAGTAAGGACATATTATTGGCGACGAGAAACTGGGATTTAAACCACGTGAGCATGGCCACTAGCAGCACAGAAGAGAGGTACTGTGTTCGTGATGATTGGGACGACTTTATTGAGAGACTACAGCAAAGTTTTGTCACTAAGGAATGGTTGGGACAGGATTTGGCCGACAAACACAGGGCTCATCTCCTGACAGTTTGTGGATCCAGAACGTACTCCCTGATGAAGGACCTTCTAGCACCAGAGAAGCCAGCAGACAAGACATTCAAAGAGCTCAGTAATTTGATCGGGGAACACCTTAAACCAGCGAGCAGCATGCACATGGCGAGACACCGGTTTTAGACACATCGGCGGCGAGAAGGGCAAAACGTTCCAGACTTCGTGGCAGACCTCCGGCGACTGGCGAGCATATGTAAGTTCCCAGATGCATGCAGAGCGGAGATGCTGCAAGACTTTATTGAGGGCATCGGGCATGCTAGGGTTTTCAGGAAACTGATTGAGACCACAGACTTGACTTTGGAAGCGGTGGCTCTGATAGCCCAGACAAGTATCTCAGGGGACGAAGAAACCAGAATGATTTATGGCAAAAATCTTGGCTCAAATGCGGCAAACGACCAGGGAGTCAACATTGTTAACGAGGCACACAGTTCTCTCGGCAGACAAGGGCAATCGGACATGCCCCAGCATGCAGTCGAACCCAAAGGGGGAATTCAACAGAGACAATGGCTAGCTGAACGGCGATTCATGCCATCGCAAGAGACAATGCGGCCAGTAATGGGGCCATCAACACCTGCTAATGGTGCGCTTAAGGATAGTTACAGAGACAGTCAGAGATGATCGACTGGTAATGGACCTTTTGTTTCCAACAATGGGGCCTCTAGCTCATGCTGGAGGTGTGGAGGCAAACACCCAGCCAGAGCTTTCAGGTATCAGCAATATACCTGCAGAAGCTGCAACGTCAGTGGTCACTTGCCGTGTATGTGCAGGAAGCCTGCAGCCAGGTTGATGTACGAGGAGGACGGGCACGATGTAAGCCCTACAAGGCCAAATGAATACTGGGGGAAATTGCAGGAAGCTGAAGTTCAGCGAGTTCATGTGGAGCACATATATAGTTCATATACCAGGACGCCACCGATAATGATGAAAGTGCTCCTCAATGGCATCCCAGTATTAATGGAGCTAGACACGGGGGCCAGCCAGTCCCTGATGATTATCAAACAGTCCAAAAGGTTGTGGGTGTCCAAGGCCAGGAGGCCAAAATTATTGCCGATTGACGCACTGCTACGGACATATACAAAGGAGATCATTCCGGTGCTAGGCAGCGCCACGGTAGTCGTGACCCACAAAGATTCGGAGAACAGTTTGCCACACTGGATTGCCCTGGGGGACGGGTCCCGCACTACTGGGGAGGAGTTGGCTTGCTGTCATGAACTGGAAATGGGGCGATGTCAATGCAATTTTTTCTGTGGAGCGAGTATCATGCTCACAGGTCCTGGACAAATTTGACTCACTATTTCAACCCGGCATTGGCACTTTCATGGGGACCAAGGTAGTGATTCACATAAACCCGGACACCAGGCCGGTACACCACAAGGCCAGAGCGATGCCGTACATGATGCAGGAAAAGATAGAATGCGAATTGGACCGCCTGCTGAGGGAAGGCATCATCTCGCCAGTCGAATTCAGTGATTGGGCGAGCCCGATCGTGCCGGTGCTCAAGGCGGATGGGTCGGTCAGGATATGTGCCGATTACAAGGCCACCATCAATTGAGTGTCACTCCAAGACCAGTACCTGCTACCGAGAGCAGATGACCTCTTTGCGACGCTATCCGGTGGCAAACATTTATCAAAATTGGACCTGACCTCAGCTTTTATGACCCAGGAGCTGGCGAGTGAGTCGAAGAAGCTGACCACCATGACGACACAGAAGGGGTTGTTTGAGTACAACAGATGTCCGTTTGGGATTCATTCGGCCGCCGCGAATTTTCAGCGAAATATGGAAAGCCTCCTCAAGTCGATTCCAAGGATGGTGGATTTTCAAGACGACATCCTCATCACGGGTCGTGATACTGAAGAACACCTCCACAATCTGGAGGAGGTGCTACGCAGACTGGATTGGGTAGGGCTGCGACTGAAAAAGGCGAATTGCGTCTTCTTAGCCCCAGAGGTAGAATTCCTGGGGAGGAGGGTAGCAGCAGACGGGATCAGACCTACTGCGTCAAAAACAGAAGCGATTCATAGAGCACCCAGACCCCGTAACACGACGGAGCTGCGTTCGTTCCTGGGGCTCGTGAACTATTTGGCAACTTTCTTCCCAAATTGAGCACACTGTTAGAGCCGCTACACGTGCTCCTACGCAAAGGTCGCGATTGGGTCTGGAGGGACAGCCAGGAAAGCGCTTTTGATAGAGCACGCAATTTGTTATGCTCCAACAAACTGTTAATGTTATATGACCCGTGTAAGAAACTAGTTTTAACGAGTGATGCGTCGTCCGATGGGGTCGGGTGTGTGTTGCAGCATGTGAATGCAAATGGTAAGTTACAGCCCATAGCTTATGCCTCCAGAAGTATGTCCCGGGCAGAAAGGGGCTACGGGATGGTAGAAAAGGAAGCAGCTGAGGGTGCAGCTGAGCATGATGCTGAGATGGTCATGGCTGTTGAAGCTTTCGAAAGCGAAGGCTCACCTGTGACAGCCCATGAGACTAAAATCTGGACAAAGAAAGACCTGCTACTGTCTTTAGTTAAAAAATGTGTCCTAAATGGGGACTGGGCAGCCACGTACGGGGCATGCCCTGAGTAGTTTAACTGTTTCATCGGTACAAGGATGAACTCTCGATTCAGGCCGATTGCCTACTATGGAGAAACCGAGTAGTCATGCCCCAGAAGGGCAGAGAGGTGTTTATCAGAGAACTTCACAATGAGCACCCGGACATTGTCATGATGAAGGCAATTGCCAGGTCACATGTTTTGTGGCCAGGGATAGACGCAGACCTAGAACTTTGTGTTCACAGGTGCAACACGTGTGCTCAGCTGGGCAATGCACCCAGGGAAGCCCCCCTTAGCTCCTGGTCCTGGCCCGCCAAGCCATGGTCATGCATCCATGTGGACTACGCAGGTCCTTTCATGGGAAAAATGTTTTTGGTTGTAGTAGACGCCTACTCCAAATGGCTTGAGTGTGCCATTTTAAATTCAAGCACATCCTCTGCCAATGTAGAAAGTCTACGGGCAATGTTCGCCGCCCATGGTCTACCGGACGTCTTGGTCAGCGACAATGGCCCGTGCTTCAACAAGCACTGAATTCCAGAACTTCGTGGCAGGCAATGGAATCAACCATGTCATAATGGCACCGTTCAAGCCGGCCTCAAACGGCCAGGCGGTACGAGCAGTGCAGATAATCAAACAGGGGATGCTCAGAATCCAAGGGGGTTCCCTACAAAGCTGCTTATCACGCCTCCTGTTGGTCAGTAGATCCCGACCACACTTGCTCACAGAGGTTCCACCCCCAGAGCTGCTAATGAAGAGGACGCTCAAAACCAGGTTATCCCTTATACACCCTACTATGAAAGAAATTGTTGAGAGCAGGCGTCCGTCACAATGTGACTACCATGACAGGAATGCGAGGGCGCGAGGTATTGATGTCAATGACCCCGTTTTTGTGCTTAATTATGCTGCAGGGCCCAAATGGCTTGCAGGCACTGTGATTGCCAAAGAGAGGAATAGGGTTTTGTAGTTAAACTTACCAATGGACAAATCTACTGCAAACACGTGGATCAAACTAAAAGGAGGTTCAGCAACCCCATAGAAGAAGCAGATGTAAGAACATGATGTAGAGTTTACTCCACCACAGGTGACCAAACACCGGAACCAAGTGGAGTAGAGCCCAGTCACTGTGGGCAGTCTGGACAGGCCTGAGGCACCGCAAACAGCAGACACTTAGGCCAGCACCCAACAACCGGAGCCCCAACTCAGGCGCTCTACAAGGGAGCGTAAACCACCAGAGAGACTTAACCTGTGATCCCAATAAGACTTTGGGGGGGAGGTGATGTCATGTATTCAACTATCATTGTAACCCATGTATAAGCTGACCTAAGTTGTACACCTTGAGAACATTGACCACAAGGGGGCGAATTTGTGGGAGACATTCCTAACCTGGACTTTCCGGTATAAAAGGGGAAGTTCCACCCACCGTCTGTCCCTTGAGGTCTTGGTAATAAAGATAACTGGTCACAGAGTGATCTTCTCTCAAGTATGGGCCTCGTGAGCATTTATACTGTATAGTAAGGACATATTAGGAGACATCGGCAATTTAAATTAAAATGTACTAATGCAGCAAGCAAAACAGGAATTCTTTTTCCCCTGGGTCCAACATCTTTATTAGTTTCTTGGTGGAAAACCAACATCAGAATGTCGCAATCCTTTAAAGATGTAAGTTGTAGCTGTGAAGAGTGATGCGCGATGGCCTTCCATGTCAAATAACCAAAGAGCTGTAAGTTATCTGAGTGCATTGCATGGGGCAGTAGTCAATATACAACAGTCTGTGAGAAAACACTTTGTGACATACATAGTTTGCCTCTGTACTTGATAGAAGGTACAGATGGGGAGATTGTTTTCAGATCAGCAAACCATTCCCTCATCTGCTCACAAGTTCTTTGGGTGTTGGAGACAGCGTTCACTCTTTTTGTCACCTCCTTTCACACATTCTGCATCTCCTGTAGGAAGCATGCACTGGAATACCAAACATGGTATTCCTCTCCTGATCACTTGCTGCAGCAAAACCCTCACTGCTGCATCCGTGAAGTGGGATGTTCTCGGTGAGTTCTGCTGCATTAATTTAGCAGAAATGAGTTTCAGACTGCCCACTGTTTTTGTGCTGCCAAAAGAACACTTGCCTTTAAATCACTGCAGCAGTACAGGAAATTCTGCTTCCATGGTAAGGAGCTTGAATGCTGGGAATGATGGCTGACCCTGTAGATTTTGACAAGGACTGCCATGTGGAGCATGGGACGGTGTGTTAATTCTGCTGCCAGAGCACCAAAAATGGAAAACAATGTAGCCTTAACGCGTCCAACCAATTGCACAAACTCCACTTTATCAGAAGAATAATGCATTGTATATCACATGATATAATGGTCTGGTCATTATAAAACACCATATTCTATGACTTTTTGAAAAACTTGTTCCGGGATCTGGGCATCGCTAGCAAGGCCAGCATTTATTGTCCATTCCTAATTGTCCTTGAGAAGGTAATAGTGAACCAGTTTCTTGAACCGCTGCAGTCCTTTTGGTGAAAGAATTCCCATAGTGCTGTTAGGGAAGGGAGTTCCATGATTTTAACCCAGTGATGATGAAGGAACATCAATATATTTCCAAGTCAGGATGGTGTGTAGCTTGGAGGAGAAATTGTAGGTGATGGTGTTCCTGTGCGCCTGCTGCCCTTGTCTTTCTACATGGTAGAGGGGGTGGGTTCGGGAGGTATGGCCGAAGAAACCATGGTGAGTTGCTGCAGTGCATCTTACCATAAACAACAGCAGAGGAGCTTCACTGGTACATTATGCAATGGATTGATTACAAGAAAATAATCCTGGCTCAAGGTTACGGTATTTGAACTTTCCTTTTACCAATGGCATCATCTTTAGCCCCACAAGGATACTATTTTGTTGTAATCACTCTCATCCACTTAATATTTTCCACTTAATGTTTGGTGGAGTACAGTCAGTCTATAGCTAGATCTCACCCAGGTCTAGCTACTCATTCTACGTTCATTCCAATATATATATAGGATGGATCCTATATTAAGAGATGATAGTTGTTATTTCCCCTTCTAGTATTAGTAGATTCATCACATAGGCGGTCCCTCAAAACGAGGATGACGTGCTTCTACGCCAAAAAAGGATGCGTTCACAGATGTTTCAATGAAGAACCCAAACTACATCCTCAGGGGTAGAAAATGCCTGTGCGTGGATTTTTTAAAACTGTGGTGGCCGTTGCACACCAGCCACCACACGGGCTTGACAGAGCTAGGGCTTGGTCCAGTGGCAAGGATTACCCAAGACGACTGCAGACCAGCTCTGCTGCATGGACCTAGTGCGCACACATATCGCAGTGTGGGCTGGCCCGTGCTGCCCCTGGGCCCCTGGCCCCGAACATGCGCCTCCCCTGGGCCCTGATCACATCCCTCTACAGTCTCTCGCCACTCCTTCACCCCGATCTCGCCGCTCCTGCTGTATCTGCCCATGCTCCAATCACCGACCTGGACCTTGATGATGTCACTCTTTGCTGCCGTCGCCCTCCTGCACCAGCTCGCGCTGCTCCCTGGAATAGTATGCCTCCGCGCTGCTCCTTTTATGGCCTTGACCTGCCGCTGGTGTTCTCACGCAGGTATTAGTAGATTATTCTGCTGTTGACTAATTTTATAATGTGCTTCCAATATAAAATATACACATGGAATAAGAAAAGGCCATTAATCCCATCGATCCTAATCCCTTTTTCAAGAGATACAATTTGCCCAATGGAGGACTCCGTACAACCCATTCAATCTCCTGAGGCAGGCAACTAACTGTGGATAAATATCTAAATGTGAATATATAAATGCCCTTCTGGTGGATTCAGACAATTGTCACTTTTATAATTAATGAAATGTGGTAGAAGTTGAGGGCCATTTTAAACAGTTTCTTTACCGGTTCCATTAATCACCATCAAAACACATGACTGAAGTCCTGCCTTCTAAGCTGTGCTGGGTGTAGACAAGTAAAGAGCCTCACACCCTCAAAGTAGACGGAAGTTGGTTTTGCCACATTGCCCGCATCATCACCATCAACTTAGAAGTTAAGTGCTGTAACTTCCCAAGGTACAGCACGGTCCAGCAGGGAGGTCAGGACCCTAGGCCAGCAGGGAGGTCAGGACACAAGGTCAGAATACGCGTGGTAACCGATGACCAAAGCGTGAGAGGCTGGAGAGAGAGCGGAAAAAGCACAGCAGAGCCTGCGCATGGAGAGTAGCGTGCGGGAGCTGGAGCCGGGGGGGGCCCAGGGCACAGTGTCAGTATTCTGTGGACAAATACGCAAGCTGCTCAAAGATTAATGCGCTCACCTACACTGCGATCTCTGAACACCAGGAAGAGAGGATCTGAGGGAGGGAGTCAGTAGGAATGTGTGTGTGTGTGTGTGTGTGTGCTAGGCCCAGCAGAGCCTGGTCTCAAGTCGACTTGGATCTCCTTGCTATTGAACCAAGACGTTGCTCTATCAAGTCCATGTAGTAGCTGGTGTGCAATGGCCACCCCACATTAAAAGAATTTGTGCACAGATATCTTCCACTCTTTTGGGACCTGGCCCGCATTGGTCTCAACAGTCACCTTAGAACCCATTTTAGTGTGAAAGCAAGTCATCCTCGACTTCGTCTAAGAAGAGAGAAGTTAAGTAATGCTGTCAGCTTGCCACATTCTGATTGGCCCGCCCCCTTCAAGTTTCAGCAGTCGTACCCCACCCCCACCCCAGTGAATAAATGGGCCGAAAATTCCGGTCTCGCTGGGTCTGTACGAAGTGCGCACGGACCTGGAGGCCTAGATGCAATGCGCATGTGCCGAAAACCTTTTCCGATCTGTCAAGATTTCTCTAGACAGATCCTCCGTATCCCCGGGAGAAGAACATCCGCGCGGGAGCGATTGGGCTATTTGCGCAACTAATGCTCAGCGAATGTCCTTCAAAGTTTTACACCTGGAAAAAGCAGGCGCATAGCTTACTTTTACCAGCGTAAGAGTTTTCAAACATATAAAAATTAAATTTAAATGCTCATTTTTATATTAAATACCCTGTCCATTAAGATAAGTTTATTTTTAACACTATTAAAACACATTAAAAAAATTCCCCAAAATATTATTTTTTTCTAAAACATTTAACATTTAATTTCAATTAATTTTAAATATGTGAGGTGTTTTATATATTTATTATGTTGTGTTTCGGTGTTTTAGGAGTTTTTCTCATTGATAATAATGGGACTCCCTACAAACAGAGCTGCCATTTTTATCAATGAGAATACTGCATAGTGATTGGTGTCCAGGCCCTTGTGACTCCAGCGTGTACGCATGTATCTGAAAGGCATCTCTCAATGTGCTGCACTGCAAATCCAAGCCTCCGATCGGGATCTCTACATTCCTCTGGGACTACCAGGTACTTTCGTTGATTTTTTTCGGGTTGGAGGCGTTCGTACGAAGGAAGCCCCGACTGTAATTTCCTCCCAATATGAACTCTGGCAGGAGCTCCATTTCTTTTCACTACTAACAGGTTAAAATTCAGTAAAGAAAATAACTCACATGAACTCTCCTCCCAATTACTATCTGAAAAAGGATTGAACTCTGTATTCTTGTTCAGCATTTTCTCTTATTGGTTCAATTAAATTGTTGGATCAATGAAAGTAAGTTTTTAAATTGAAGATTTATAAATAGTTTTTTTTAAAATTTGTGGTCTATGGAATTCCTGATTCCAAGCATATATCTGACACAAGCATAATCTTTCTAGCCACAGTAGTCATGCATTCATCATTATTAGACTGTATTAAACACGACGATGGAAACATCTAATTAGCTTCCTCCTTGCTGTTGCCTGGAAACACTTTTTAGCATCACGATGTACACACTAGCAGTGACATTTGCCTCATTGGAACTCATCCAGCGTGACTAGTATAAATAGCAGAGCTCAGATCCTTATATCTAGATTATGGACCCGAATTTGATGAAGGCCTCTGCCCGCCCAAGTGCCGCCCAAAGGACTGCCGATTGCTGCCGAGGTACCTGACGGTACTTTCGGCAGGATTTTCATCGGAGAGGTCCCTCGAAGGTCAGCGGGCGGCAAATGAGCGACCTACGTCGCCAATCAGGGCAGAAGCCGGCGGGAGCTCTCATTCTCAGTGGCAAAAGTGCTTGCCGCCCAATTGCCGCCGAGGATGGAGTCGGGCCCAAACGGATGGTCGAAGAGCTGAAAAGTAAAAGCATAAAAAGGAATTTTAGAAAGCATCTGAAGACCTTCAGGGGACCCCATCCAGGTAAGTCCCTGTAAAGAAAAAAATTACAAAAAGTGTACTAACCATTATTTCCCCATCTTCCTACTTACCGTAGGGGACAGTCCAGCCTCCAGCTAGCGGTCCAACCCCGTCCTGCCGTTGGCGCCCGCCAGCATCAATATCGCAGCTCGGCGGGTGGGAGGTCAGTTGCGCAACTCGGCCGTCCGCTGACATTGGCGGGCGCTTCCCGGTGGCTCTCTCTTCCCGCCAGCTCCAGCCCGCTCCAGGTCACGTCGAAAGTGGCACTGGGCGGCTTGATGAGACGAATGTCGATGGCAGTGGCCGGTAGTCAGCGGCAGTGGGTGGTAAGTTTTTCAATTTCGGGTCCATATAAGTATAAATGTAGCAGTAAACGTTCCCTAATTCCCACAACAGTTTAGCAGAAGTATATAAAGAACCACATAAGCACCAGATAACAAGGGCGTCACCTGCCTGGCATAAAAATAAAACAGGAAAGATGGCTCAACCGTGGCTAACACGGGAAATTAGGGATAGTGTTAAATCCAAGGAAGAGGCATATAAATTGGCCAGAAAAAGCAGCAAACCTGAGGACTGGGAGAAATTTAGAATTCAGCAGAGGAGGACAAAGGGTTTAACTAGGAGGGGGATAATAGAGTATGAGAGGAAGCTTGCAGGGAACATAAAAACTGACTGCAAAAGCTTCTATAGATATATGAAGAGAAAAAGATTAGTGAAGACAAATGTAGATCCCTTGCAGTCAGAATCAGGTGAATTTATAATGGGAAACAAATAAATGGCAGACCAAATGAACAAATACTTTGGTTCTGTTTTCACTAAGGAAGACACAAATAACCTTTCAGAAATACTAGGGGACCGAGGGTCTAGCAAGAAGGAGGAACTGAAGGAAATCCTTATTAGTCAGGAAATTGTGTTAGAGAAATTAATAGGATTGAAGGCCGATAAATCCCCAGGGCCTGATAGTCTGCATCCCAGAGTACTTAAGGAAGTGACCCTAGAAATAGTGGATGCATTGGTGATCTTTTTCCAACAGTCTATCAAGTCTGGATCAGTTCCTATGGATTGGAGGGTAGCTAATGTAATCTCACTTTTTAAAAAAGGAGAGAGAAAGCAGGGAATTATAGACCGGTTGGCCTGACATCGGTAGTGAGGTAAATGTTGGAATCAATTATTAAAGATGTAATAGCAGCGCATTTGAAAAGCAGTGACAGGATCGGTCCAAGTCAGCATGGATTTATGAAAGGGAAATCATGCTTGACAAATCTTCTAGAATTTTTTGAGGATGTAACTAGTAGAGTGGACAAGGGAGAAACAGTGGATGTGGTATATTTGGAATTTTAAAAGGCTTTTGACAAGGTCCCACACAAGAGATTAGTGTGCAAAATTAAAGCACATGGTATTGGGGGTAATGTATTGATATGGATAGAGAACTTGCTGGCAGACAGGAAGCAAAGATTGGAATAAACGGGTCCTTTTCAGAATGGCAGGCAGTGACTAGTGGTGTACCGCAAGGTTCAGTGCTGGGACCCCAGCTATTAACAATATACATTAATGATTTAGATGAAGGAATTGAATGTAATATCTCCAAGTTTGCAGATGACACTAAGCTGGGTGGCAGTGTGAGCTGTGAGGAGGATGCTAAGACGCTGCAGGGTGACTTGGACAGGTTAGGTGAGTGGGCAAATGCATGGCAGATGCAGTATAATGTAGATAAATGTGAGGTTATCCACTTTGGTGGCAAAAACAGGAAGACAGAATATTATATGAATGGTGACAGATTAGGAAAAGGGGAGGTGCAACGAGACCTGGGTGTCATGGTACATCAGTCATTGAAAGTTGGCATGCAGGTACAGCAGGTGGTGAAGAAGGCAAATGGCATGTTGGCCTTCATAGCTAGAGGATTTGAGTATAGAAGCAGGGAGGTCTCACAGCAGTTGTACAGGGCCTTGGTGAGGCCACACTTTGAATATTGTGTTCAGTTTTGGTCTCCTAATCTGAGGAAGGACATTCTTGCTATTGAGGAAGTGCAGCGAAGGTTCATCAAACTGATTCCCGGGATGGCAGGACTGACATATGAAGAAAGACTGGATCGACTAGGCTTATATTCACTGGAATTTAGAAGAATGAGAGGGGATCTCATAGAAACATATAAAATTCTGACGGGATTGGACAGGTTAGATGCAGGAAGAATGTTCCCGATGTTGGGGAAGTCCAGAACCAAGGGTCACAGCCTAAGGATAAGAGGTAAAGCCATTTAGGACCGAGATGAGGAGAAACTTCTTCACTCAGAGAATTGCGAACCTGTCGAATTCTCTACCACAGACAGTTGTTCAGGCCAGTTCGTTAGATATATTCAAAAGAAAGTTAGATGTGGCCCTTACGGCTAAAGGGATCAAGGGGTATGGAGAGAAAACAGGAATGGGGTACTGAAGTTGCAAGATCAGCCATGATCATATTGAATAGTGGTGCAGGTCGAAGGGCCTACTCCTGCACCTATTTTCTATGTTTCTATGTTGCTATGTTTCACCTTCCAGTTAAATCTTCTAATGTAGAACATGGTGTGGTCCTGAATGGAGTGACCTGAAGGAAGCAGAAGTAGTCATGTGACTTTTGTCAGCCAGTTATTGGAAGCATGTGATCTAGCTTGGGTGGAGCAGTTTACCCATGCCTTTTTCATGCCATACGTTGAAGTCACTGACATATTGTAATCAGGCAGATCACTGTTGTACCACAGTAGGGCAAATGCCTCCGAGCCCACTGACATCATTAATGTGGCACAGGATCCCTTTCAGATTGCTGGTGCTGAGGATGTTAATGGGTCGTTCTATGCACCTGTTGGTCTTTTAAGGGAGTTTGTGAGGAGAATGTGTAGCAGAGCTGGTAGGGTGGTATTTGCCTCCATGCCAAGCCAGAGGCTTTTAGTTGAAGCCCCAGAGTTTGAGAGACTCAAATCACCTTTATTCTTTGGGGAGTTGCAGCCATATCAACATATCCTTAACCAGTTTCCTGTCCAGAGAAACCTGGTAATGTGCTTGTCAAGATCCCAGACCTATTGAGTTAGGATGCAGGTGGGCA
Source organism: Pristiophorus japonicus (assembly GCF_044704955.1). Taxonomy (NCBI): domain Eukaryota; kingdom Metazoa; phylum Chordata; class Chondrichthyes; family Pristiophoridae; genus Pristiophorus; species Pristiophorus japonicus. Next base: position 41,390,776 of record NC_091989.1, on the reverse strand, counting down.
AATCTGAAATGTCTAGAGAAAGTAGGGGAGCACATTCATGTTTACAGTGGTAGCTCCCTCCAGCAGCTAGATGGAGAAGCTTTTCTAGTCAGCATATATGCTGGAAAGGAGGGATGAAATGTTTTTCCTGTGAAGGGCTCGGAGTTGCAGTGTAACTAGAGACTTAAACCAGTCTTCGTCCAGGCAAAGGGATAGCCCTCTTGTATTTCCCAAGATCACAAGATCTTTACAGATGACGGTGGTCACTTGGCCCATTAATTCCTCAGCCCAGAAAAATTCTTAAGACCCCCCATTTCAGCATCCTATTATTTCTTAAAAGATTGTAGGGTTTTCACCTCCACTAGACTTCCAGGCAGTCTGTTCCATACATTGATCAGCCTTTATGCTGCAGGTATTCTATCCCATACCAAGTTCCGCTCACCTATCACCGCTCTTCCTTCTGATCTCCTTGTGGTTTAAATCCTTTCATTGTTTCAGCCCTCTCTAACTCGCTATCCTCCTCCTGTGCTACCAACTGCTCCTCCCCCCCCAAACTCTCCATTCTTCTGACTCTGGCCTCTTGCCCCCTCCCTTCACCCTACCATTGGCAGCCATCCCTTCAGTCACCTAGACCCCACAGTCTGGAATTCCCTCCCTAAACATCCCCCTCTCTTTCTTAAGACCCTCTTTAAAACCCTCTTTGATTAAGCTTTTGGTCAACGCTCCTAATATCTTCACCATTAGCTCAACATCCATTTTGTTTCCTCACACTTCTGTGAAGAATCTTGGAATGTTTTTTGACATTAAAGGCAACATGTAAATCAGATGTTATTGTCATTAACTTCAGAAATGAAAATACTTATCATATCTTGCAAGGGGCCACAAGGTATTACATGTATAATAAATCTACATTTTCTATGACCTGACAAGTGTGGACATGTGAAAAGTATTTCCCCAGTTCCCAGGTCATGCATATGGTTTGAATTAGGATGGAGTTAATAGCTTTTATATGATGAAGCACTTTGTTGAGCTTATGAAGATAATGGATGACATTTATCTACATTTGGTGTACATGGATTTAACACAGTTACACCCTTTCAATGTTTTCATCCATGACGGACCTTCCAGCAGCTACTCTGCTTGCTTGATCAAAAATCATCTGACTACACATGTCGGCTGTTGTTTTATCTTTTGAGATAACATTTCCACTGCGATATTTCAATCGTTATTTTCCATTGTAAAATGGACAAAGTTACATTGCATTTGTTCAGGGCAAAAATGTTTTTTTGTCGCATTTCAGAATATGCCATTTTGGTGAGAAGCAAACTATTTGAATTACTCTGTTCCCCTCTGGTCGCTGCAATGCATTTATTTTGCTATGTGATGTGAAAGAAAGGACAACAGCTGATTTAATTCAGCGCTGTAGGAGGTCCAAAAATATGCCTTTTTCTGATCATGAATAAATAACAATATTTATTACATTATCATGCTGTTTTAGTTAACTATTTAAATGTACTTGCGGCACAGCTTTGCATCGATGCTTTGGAATTCCAGCACATATACCACAGCATTTTCCTCCTTAGCCTCTCTCTGGATTTGTGGCACATGGATATGATTGCATTAAATGTCTGGAAGTCCACTTAAATTAGCTTCTTACTGTTTGTTTGGTAAATGCCACTTTGCACCACTAACTACAATAGCTCAAAGTAATTCCTGAGGCATTGAAAGGCATCTTTGTGTCCATGGTTGTATATTATCATCAAATATGTATTGTTCCATTGTCTGTAACCATTTTCAGTTAATATATTTAATTAAATGAATCAAACAAAATATAATTCTAACTCAACAAACACAGTTTACGTACCTCGGCAGGTCTGTGGCTGGCGATGTCATTGGCGAGTCCCGACCCCGCTGTTGGCTCCATCCCGTTCTGTGAACACCTTGATTGGGCTTGTTAAGCTCGCTCAGCATGTTTCCCAGGCCAATTAGAGGAAGTGGGTCTGGTGACATCCTTTCATGATGCGCCATCAGCTAGTTTCCTTAAAGGGACCATGTCCAAATTTATCTTGATATTTGTGTTGTCAGTGCTTTACAGCACTGAAGTGCTGCAAACACTGACCATCACTGCCTCACGCAAGCAGTTATTGGAGGTATTGGAAGGACTGCCAAAGAATTTCAGCACCATGGCTAGAAGTATGGAGGAGTCCGCTTATAGTTTGAGCGCTGCCATCTCAAACAGCATTACCACTCAGCATTCTACCTTGGAGCAGCTGATCCTTCATCACAGAAGTCGATGTTCTGTGGTAGCTCAAACAGCTGCCCTCCAGACTCTGGGCTCTACCTTGGAGAGACTGATGCACCTGATAGAGGCTTTCAAGGCATGTACCACGTACCTGCCAAGATTATATCCATTAGATCTGTGTGCCAAATACCCTAGCAGCAACTCTTTTATCTTCACCAATTCTGTACTAGGCGGAAGGGAGAAGAATTGACTTGTAGAATCCCGCAGAGTAATATATTAATTGGCATATATCGGTATGTGCATTTATTTTAGTTGTATGGAAATGGGGAGAATGTTGCTGTTGTGTTTCTTGTAGGTTTGATCTGTTCAATCATGGAAAGGAAAAGCCTGCATTTAATTTTGGATAACATTTTCCTCCTCTGCTTGAGCTCGATCCATCATATATATTCCTTTATCTCTCACTTCATGCTACTGGACCAGTTATCCAGAGAACGTGAGTTCATAATCCCAGCACGGCAGTTTAACAAAATCTGAAAATAAGAAGCTGGTATCAGAAAAAGTGACCATGAAGCAGTCAAATTGTGGTTAAAAACCCAACCGGTTCACTAATGTCCTTTAGGGAAGGGAATTTGTTTTCCTGACCTTATCTGGCTTATATGTGACTAGACCCACTCCAATGTAGTTAACTGCCCTCTGAAGTGGCCTAGTGAGCCACTCAGTTGTAGCAAACTGCCGTATCCGGGCAACTAGGGATCGCCAATCAACTTTATGTCTGCAATCGGCACACAGATCCTGAGAATGAATAACAAAAAAGACGAGGCGTCAAGATCAAGTTGGTGAAGCTAGCTCATTTCAGATTGATGTAGATTGCCAAAGTACAGCAGTGGCCATGCATTTAGCTGCTATTTCTTCAAGGGGCCATGTAAGTGCTTACTCAGCTAAACAAGCTTATAAAATCCTAAGAAATGAGTTGGAAGAAGAGGTCAACCGCTTAGATAAACAGCCAGGCTCATTGAGATCCACAACTCTTGCCCTGTCCTCACCAATTCCATTGTAGCAACTTACTTGTGCCAGCACTTCCCCAGGTACAATTACTTGGGAGGAAATACCTCGATAGAAGAGTTTTCACTGGGTAAAGCACTGAACACTGGTAAGCATGAATGCATGGAAGAGTGGGGGGGGGGGTGCGGGGAGGGATGGGGGGAGTGCCATTTTTCCACAAAGGGTGGAGAAACAACTGGCCTCAGCTGACCAGCATAGGGACCCACATCTCAGGAGCCTAATCTTCAAAAGAACAATGAGTTAGAAGTATATATCTCATGTGCAAGCAATGGAGACAATTGTGCGGTTGAGATGATGAAGTGGGAGAAGCCGACACATGCATGTGCAATACATTGCAAGCAGTTACTCCTGATGTGAGGAACACCCTGGAGATAGTGATAGTCCAGGAGGTTTATGGAGCAACATGGTGCCAGGAGGAACTTATAAGGAATACAGGTGGCTTTCAGAGTGGCAGCTGCCACTGTTTTGAGGGTCAGCCTGAACTCAACACTTCCACAAGGCTGCCGTGACTTGACTGTGACTATTTAGTCTGTAATGACACTGACCTGGAGCATTTCTGAGCCTCTGCCCTGCAGTTGGGGGCTACAAGGTGTGGTAACAAATGTTGCTCTCTTTCATGATGGTGGCTGTGCACAAATTTCTTTATGGTTCCCCTCCAATTCCTGCATCTGAGGGTATTTCAGACCTAGTCCCAGTTCCTTGTGACAATGCAATGGCAACTGGAAGCGGGTTCCTCAGTCACAGCCGCTTCACTGAGATGGGAATCACTACAGTCCTCAAGGCCCCCGAGGAATCTTCCCAGCCACCCTTGCCTTAGCCTCATATCACCTTATAGAAGTAGCTGATTCAGAGCTAGCGCAAGTAAGGTACCTGGACTCAAGGTAGACATAGTGATAAGAAATAGTTGCAGTTAGAATATAGGCAATTATGGAACCTTTTGTTGAAATTTGCTCTGGAAAGTAAAAATCAATTTGACCACAAAGATTGCAAAGTTCATTTATGTAGATGCTTGCAACTTAGTGGACTTGAATGATGACATGTGAGAGTGTGATTTCTGTGAAATGGAGACAGGATACAGAAACTATTTACAGAGCAGGTCTTTGTGAGGCAGTTGGAGATAAGAGACAAACAGGTAGTGTTTATTTTATTCTGTTTCTCTACTTCTATGTACTGGAAGCACTCAGTTATACGTTGTTGCCTCTCTTCTCTGTCTGCAGGCTGATGGCTCACATTCTCCACCTCCTCTCATTCTTGTGCATCTGATGTGGGGATGGAGGGCCCTCTCCATGTTCTTCTTTATCACCATGCCATTTAGCGTCAGGAAGTAACCACCCTATTTGCATGGCAATGTTATACAGAATACATAGAAACATAGAAATTAGGTGCAGGAGTAGGCCATTCGGCCCTTCAATAAGATCATGGCTGATCATTCAACCTCAGTACCCCTTTTCTGCTTTCTCTCCATACTCCTTGATCCCTTTAGCCGTAAGGGCCATATCTAACTCCCTTTTGAATATATCTAACGAACTGGCCTCAACAACTCTCTGCGGTAGGGAATTCCACATGTTAGCCACTCTGAGTGAAGAAGTTTCTCCTCATCTCAGTCCTAAATGGCTTAGCCCATATTCTTAGACTGTGACCCCTGGTTCTGGAACTCCTCAACATCGGGAACATTCTGCCTGCCTCCAACCTGTCCAGTCCCGTCAGAATTTTATATGTTTCTATGAGATCCCCTCTCATTCTTCTAAACTCTAGTGGATACAAGCCCAGTTGATCCAATCTCTCCTCATATGTCAGTCCTACCATTCCGGGAATCAGTCTGGTGAACCTTCGCTGTACTCCCTCAATAGCAAGAATGTCCTTCCTCAGATTAGGAGACCAAAATTGAACACAATATTCAAAGTGTGGCCTCACCAAGGCCCTGTACAACTGCAGTAAGACCTCCCTGCTTCTATACTCAAATCCTCTAGCAATGAAGGCCAACATGCCATTTGTCTTCTTCACCGCCTGCTGTACCTGCATGCCAACTTCAATGACTGCTGTACCATGACACCCAGGTCTCGTTGCACCTCGCCTTTTCCTAATCTGTCACCATTCAGATAATATTCTGTCTTCCTGTTTTTGCCACCAAAGTGGATAACCTCACATTTATCCACATTATACTGCATCTGTCATGCATTTGCCCACTCACCTAACCTGTCCAAATCACCCTGCAGCCTCTTAGCATCCTCCTCACAGCTCACACCGCCACCCAGCTTAATATCATCTGCAAACTTGGAGATATTACACTCAATTCCTTCATCTAAATCATTGATGTATATTGTAAATAGCTGGGGTCCCAGCACTGAACTCTGCGGCAGCCCACTGGTCACTGCCTGCCATTCTGAAAAGGACCCATTTATCCCGACTCTCTGCTTCCTGTCTGCCAACAAGTTCTCTATCCACGTCAATACATTACCCCCAATACCATGTGCTTTAATTTTGCACACTAATCTCTTGTGTGGGACCTTGTCAAAAGTCTTTTGAAATTCCAAATATACCACATCCACTGTTTCTCCCTTGTCCACTCTACTAGTTACATCCTCAAAAAATTCTAGAAGATTTGTCAAGCATGATTTCTCTTTCATAAATCCATGCTGACTTGGACCGATCCTGTCACTGCTTTCCAAATGCGCTGCTATTTCATCTTTAATAATTGATTCCAACATTTTCCCCACCACCAATGTCAGGCTAACTGGTCTATAATTCCCTGTTTCCTCTCTTCCTCCTTTTTTAAAAAGTGGTGTTACACTAGCTACCCTGAAGTCCATAGGAACTGATCCAGAGTCAATAGAATGTTGGAAAATGATCACCAATGCATCCACTATTTCTAGGGCCACTTCCTTAAGTACTCTGGGATGCAGCCCATCAGGCCCTGGGGAGTTATTGGCCCTCAATCCCATCCATTTCCCTAACACAATTTCTTGACTTATAAGGATTTCCTTCAGTTCCATCTTTTCGCTAGACCCTCGAACCCCTAGTATTTCCGAAAGGTTATTTGTGTCTTCCTTTGTGAAGACAGATCCAAAGTATTTGTTCAATTGGTCTGCCATTTCTTTGTTCCCCATTATAAATTCACCTGATTCTGACTGCAAGGGATCTACGTTGGTCTTCACCAATCTTTTTCTCTTCACATACCTATAGAAGCTATACAGCGTGCAACAGTGATTCTGGAGACTCTTGACGGACTGTACTGCAGGGCTCCACCAGATTTAATTCAGGTATCTAAAATTAGACTTCAAAATGCATATTGTTTGCTTTATCAGTCTGCGGATGATTGGGGTCATAAGCCATATTTGTAAGGTTAGCCCTAATCACCAATCAACCATCCTGATATAGGGTTCTGAGTCATCTAGGTTGGTATGTTGAATGGTGAATGCATCACAACAGCTTCCTGGGTAGCAGGCATTTGCGTGCATGATGAGAGGATTAACATTACACGCTAGCTGGATGGTTATTAAATGAAATCCTTTCCTATTATTGACATTGAGGGCTGTCATATAGGGCTTTCAATGCTACATATGTTCCGTCAATTGTTCCTTTGTACTTATGGGAACTTTGCCAATCTATAGAATTGAACTTCTCACTCTCTTTGTTTAGAAGGTTCCATGGAGAAGTCTGCCTGATTAGAGCATCAGTGAGCTTTTTTTATACAATGCTGGGCTGTGGCTTGACTAATGCAACAAAGGTTGTACAAGGTTGCTTGAAAGGACCTAGTCACAAAATAGTCCAAGCCAGTTGTCACTGACTGCTGCAGACAGTGCTGTTCTCCTGGTGGAAGTGGCCTACAGGTCTTTAGTCAGCAGCTGAAATAGCTCCCCAATAGTTTCTGGGGAAGCACAGCCTTCTGATGCATTTACTGGCAGAGAAATCCAAAGAAGATCTTCTAGGTCTGTAAACCCTGTGGAATGGGTATCGGCATAAGGAAATAAATATCTACTGTGTTGCCTCAATCTAACAGCCTCCAATCTAGCTTCCTCCATACATCCTCCTTCTATCTTCATAGCTCAGAAATAGAGGGATTCCAATTAAAGAAAACAAGAAAGAAATGGATTTATAAAGTGCCTTTCACGACCACCAGATGTTTCAAAGTGCTTTACAGCCAATGAAGTACTTTTGAAGTGTAGTCACTGTTGTAAAGTAGGAAATGCGGCAGCCAATTTGTGCACAGCAAGCTCCCACAAACAGCAATGTGATAATGACCAGATAATCTGTTTTTGTTATTGAGGGATAAATATTGGCCAGGACTCCCCTGCTCTTCTTCAAAATAGTGCCATGGTATCTTTTACACCCACTTGGGAGAGCAGACGGGGTCTCAGTTTAATGTCTCATCTGAAAGACAGCACCTCTGACAGTGCAGCGCTCTCTGAACACTGCACTGGAGTTGTAAGATTTCTAAATCTCTGGCATTAAATTGACAGCAAGACTGATTCTTTTAAAACAATTTTGAATAGTTTATTAAACACACACACACATCTATCAGCAGTTGTCAGCTATCCTGCGGATCGACTTAGTTACAACAGATACAATGATGTTACAATAAAAACGGTATATTTTACTTCCCTTTGGCAAGCACATGGTCTGCTTCTTTGTCTGTAGAGAGAGGTCCTGCTTTTGCCATGTGCTAAGGAAAAGAAGAAGGAAGAGAAAGCTTTGCACTTGGGTTTTTATATCCCTTAAGTCCATTGTTTCTCAGAAAGCCCCGGGATTGGGTCTTGGTTCCAGGGCAGTTCTTTATTGGCTCTCCTCACACATGTGCCTGTCTGGAGGGTCCAGTGCCATTTCTTGATTAAGTTAATGACTTTCCAATTAAGACAATATACAAACAGAACATGCTGGAAGCCTGTGAGCATCCATTTTATTTCAACACTGCAGCTTTTCCATATAATCTACACTTTTGACATACAGAATATATACAGAATCAATGTTGTCATTACTAAACACTTTTATTCTTACAAACTGTCAGCCTAGACATATGTGCTCAAGTCCCTGCAGTGGGACTATGAACCCACAACCTTCTGACTCAGAGGCGAGAGTGCTACTCACTGAGCCACAGTCAACATTGCTAATCTTAGAAATCTATTTCCAAAATCCAGAAAGTTACTTTCTCAAGTACTCACAAAAACTGTCAGGAGGCATTCCAGAGCAAGAACTAACCAAAAAGCACTGTGTAGGCAAGGTTTCTGCAAGATTCAGTCAGGAAATCCAAAAGCGGCTCCTTTGTTTGGTATCAACCTCAGGGATACTGCCATGCTGCTCATACTGCCCTTTATATAATGGTGTTGTTCTCTGAGGTTCTGTTTGGAGCAGTCATTAGGGAAATTGCACAGAGACCTAGACCATGATCACCTGTCCTAACATACATGTCATGGGGTAGGCATGAATATCCAAAATGTGTTGTGGTAAAACTATGGACTGACAGATCCAATGAGTATTACAGCACAGACACAGGCTCATCAAGTCAGCATCGATGGTTTTCTTCATAGGAGCCACCTAGTCTAATCGTACTCTTCGGCATTCTTCCCATATCCTTTAACATTTTCTCTTTATTAGGCAACTAAGTAATTCCCTTTTAAAAGAATTTACAGACTCTGCTGCAACAAAGATTTGTGCCAGTAACCATTAGACATTCTAATCGCCCTTGGGTGTGAAGAATTTTTTTATAAGCTCCCCTTTTAATTATTTTTCTGATTATCTTGCTGGCTCTCTGACCAGTGGAAACAATCTATCACTAGTTACCTTATTATGACTCCTATTTTCCCCAATGAAGAAATCTGGCGTCCACTTACCTGCACACAAGTTTTTCTTGCCACCATCAATGCCGGAAAAAACCCCCCACAAGTCTCCCCGAAACAAAACCTAAATGTAGTGCTGCGCTACCCGAGTCTATCTCGGGGGGGGCGGAGCTACCAGTGTGCGCCTAAAATGCACTGCGCATGCGAGTAAATAAAAACAAACCTCTGCGCATGCGCTGTTAAAAAAAAAAATCAGCACGTGTAGGGTCTGTCTGGAACACCAGTGAGAATCCATTGGTGGCAGAGGTGGATTTGCAGGTAGGAAATACAGCTTCAATCAAAAGATGGATGCAAGGGAAGGGCGCAGAGAAGACAAAAGGGTCCAAGATGGAGACGGAAAAGGGGAAGCTGTAAGGGCCAAGAGATTTCTCGCAGAAGAAATTCAGCCCCTGGTAGACTTAATTGAGAGTAGATGGGAAGTTCTTGAAAACAATCAGAGCTTCGGTAAAAAGAAACTTAAACCCTCTGTACTTGCAAATGTTTGGGACCAGGTCGCAATAGAGTTTAATGGAATGCCCATTACCCCGAGAACCAGTGCACAGCTCAAAAAGAAGTGGCAGGACCTCAGAGAAGCAGTGACTGTAATTAATCATTTTAATTGAACTGTATTTATGTTTTTAATTATATTTATATTTATGCACTGCAACAACATCAGTAAATGTGATTTATGTGTGTGCGTGTGTTCAGAAGGACCCTCTCTTAAAAAGTTCCATTTTCATCTTTGCAGAAGATGGTGTCACAGATCAATCGAGAACGGTTACAAACTGGAGGAGGTCCGGCAAGTAGGCTGCAACTAACAGCCGAGGAGCAGAGGATAGCGTCAATGATTAAATGCCACAGGAGAAGACCAACCATCAACGCGAAAGCTGGGCCCAGTTTCTCATGAGAGGGTAAGCCCTGCAAATTGCACAGTTTGGGTTGGCTAAATGTTAAGTACTGCTTGGGCTGCCTACGCTTTGCCTTCCTCAATGCTGCCAATCAAGCATCCCCTGTTATGTTCTGCAGATGTTGTGCATCAGGAGGAGACAGAAGGTGCACCTGAAGTAGAAAAAAGAGCATGTTCAAGGAACCACCACTCCAGATATTCCAAATCAGGAGAATGAAGGGCAGCAGGAAAACTTCGATAACGAGATGGTTACACTGGATTTGGAGATGCTGAACCCCTCGAGGATTCCAAGCCCTTTCCTGAGCGAATCAACCGACGGGACATTTCTAGGTGTCCCATTTGAGGCTGCGTTTCCCAGTGTGTCGCAGCAAGCCACACCTGCGAGACGTCGTCGGAGGAGGTTGGAAGGGAGAGATGAAGCAGAAACACAAGATGCAGAGAACATAGGACATCTCATGGGAATGAGCGGGGAGAACATCCAACAATCGAGATTGCTCCGTGGGATGGGGGTAGAATTAGTGGGACTGAGAGATGAAGTAGCAACTTTGGCTGGAGGAATAGGTGCGATGAGGGGAGAAATTGTGGGAATGTCATTAGAGGTGGCAAGACTTTCGGCACAGATGACAGAAGTAGTAGCAGCAATAAAGGGGCACACCCAGGCTGACATTGCTGCCAGGAACGTTCTAACCCCCAAACCAAAGTCAGGGGTTGATCCACAGGCTGAGGATGATTATGAAGAGGAACCCAGGCCTTCCACATTGACACATGCTAGCTCTGTCCCTGTCGTAATCTAACAACAAGAAACGCCCCGTCAGAAAAAATACAGAATAAACCTTGGGGTAGGGGCACGAGGAAGCAGAAGTCTGCAACAACGGGCACGTGCAGGGGTAGCGGCATCTACTGGGGCAGGAGTGGCGCACAGCACTAAGGAGGAGGATAGATGGCTTATTTGTTTGGTTGTCCATTTAAAAGTTTGACACCAAATCTATTAAAGTTTTTAAAGTTATGAAAGTTAAAAGTTCATGGGCTAGAACCTCCACTTTTTTTGCATGATTAATGCCCATTTAACCAATGAAATGACGTATAACACCCATATATCGCCCATTTTGGCACAAAATGGAAACTGATGGGCTTAATTAGGAGACATATCGCCAAGCATTATTTTCCCAATGTGCTTAACGCTGGGAAAAAATATTACCGCCTGCCCACTTTTTTTGGGTGGAATCAGCAGAATGGGCAAAATCAACGCCCATAATATCGCCCAGCGTTACTTTCCGCAAGGAATTAACGCCGAGATTCAATCTGAACACAAGCCCACTGTTTTTTGTCGTAAAGAGCATATTTACCCAAACTAGCGGCCTTGGAGATCGCCCATCGTCAATTTCACCACCTCGCACATATATCGCCCAGAATATCGCTCACTCAAAAAACCGCCCACAAAAAGTGGAACTAACCGGAATGAACACCAGCAGTGTGGCTGGCATTTGTTAAATCCCACTCTTACGTGAGGAGCTGATATCGGAAAGATTTGCCTGAAAGAGCGCTGATGTGAGTGACGACGCTGACACACTGCTGTGTGTGTGCAGCTCAGACATCAATGGTGCCCATCGCCTTGGTGCCAGTTAAAGTTTATGTTGATTGATGTTAAGTTGTGTTTAACCCTTTCATGGTAAGGAATCACCAGTGTGTAACGGTCCAGCTATCTGAGACAATGTGCAACAAAGTTATGTTCAATAATAAAAGTTTAATACCAACATTGGTCTGAAATCATAAGTATCACAGCCAATAACACCCAACCCCCGCCCACACCTCACTTTTTCCACCATTGACATAAATCACATGTTCAACATGTCCAGCAACACAGAATACAAAGGCAAAGCAGGAGCGTGGTCCCCAGCCCCCATACATTGCAGCAAATTGCATACACCCAAATTGTGATATAACACAGCCATCACCTGCACACATGCACCTCATTCCTTCCCCTCTCTCCTTCTTCTCCCCACCCCTATCTCTTCCCCTCCTCACTCTACAGCGCCTGGCTGAGGAGCTCCTCAGGCGGTGCCTCTTTGGGGGGGGATGAAGGCAGATGCGGTGGTTGATCGGGAGTGGGGGGTGCTGAGGGGGCAACATTCTCTGATGCAGAAACAGGATCTTGGTCTTTGCTCTCATCTGTCATTTGCAGTGGTGGTGCGGAACCTAGGGGTGGAGTGCTGCGCTCGGGGACCACTGGTGGCCTGTGGCTGGAGTGTTCCTGGCTATCGCATCCAGGGACTCTGCCATGCGTGGAATGTACTCGGTCATGGTGGCCAGCTGTCGGGATATGACCCCCAATGCTTCGCTGAGCTGGTCACCAATGTCTACAGTCCTCCTGGACAATTGTACCATCTCTCCGCTGTCATGTCGCGCTCATGGAAGACCTGCTGCGTCCACGAGGCCTCTGCGGGGTTGGCGCCATCCTGGGGACAAATGGAGTGCCCTGTGGAGAGGTGCTTGGGGCCGGTACCTCCAGAGTGGAGGCGGGAAATACCGGAGGACCACTAGATGGCCTTGGGGTGGAATGGCTTCAAGAGCGTGGCGATGCAGATTCTTCGAAGTCCGCGCTCTCATCCGTCGATAACAGACCCAGTGGATTGACGGATGAGAATCGGAGCTCCTCAACACCAGATGTAGTCGGATCGTCCACCGACTCCTGCCCCGCGCCCCCACCTTCTGGCCTCTGTGGTCTTGCCTGGGGCCGCACTGCTGGCTGAGCTGCAAAACACAAATGAGGTTATTAGAGGAGAAGGGGGTGCTAGGGTGACAAAGTGAGTCCAGCGCTGCACACAGCATATGCACTACAAAAGCACCACCGCTCTCAAAATCATCGCAGACATCACATTTCATGACCATCAACACATTGTGCATTGCAATGATTTTCATTAGGCCAGCATTATTTCTATGACACTTTTAGAAATCATCTATCATATATGATTGTTCGGATATGAGTTGGTGTGACATCTATTGACTTTATATGATGCAATGGTGTAAGCTTTACTCACGTGGCATCACTTCAGGGTCTGCAGATGCGTCTGTGGCAGTCCGGGGATGCTTCCCCATAAGTGCGAAGACGCGCTCCTCCATCTCTGTGATGTTGCTGGGGACTGGTGGCCCCCCACCCGTTCGCCTGTACACAGACCTCATTGTCGATAGCTTCTTCTGTAAAATATGAGAGGACGGCATGGCATGAGATCATTGCGTGATATCTTTGCTAGGTACTGTTACAGAGACTGATACAACACATAACCAACAGATGTAATTATGATTATTATGATTATTATCATTCTTTACCTAAAGATGTACACCGTTACCGCAGGCTTTGAGTAAAACATTCCCAGTAAAAGTACAAGACCTCACATCTGCTGATAGTCACTTATGACTGTTACAAATCAAATTATATAAATACATAAGTACATGTAAATCAATGTAATACTTACTCTTGCGGATCCCACAAGGTCGTTCCATCGTTTGCAGCATTGGTTGCCCTCACGCACCTCGTTGGTCGCCGACGAGACCACCTCTGCTATCTCTGTCCATATCCTCTGGTAGGCCTTTGGGATGGGCTTCCCACACCCTCCCTGTGTCAAATTACCCCAGCGTAACTCGACCTCCTGCAGGAGGGAGGCATTTGCCTCGTCCGAGAACCTCCTGGCTCTTTTGCGGCCTCCAATGTGCTCCTCTCCAACCTCACTGCTCTCCCCAGCATCAGGCTCCACAACGTGCTGTGATGCCTCCTCCTCTCTCTCCATTATCGGGCAAATTTGGTCAAATATGTGGCTGATAACAGCTACTTTTTGTTTACCTACTTGCTGTGAAGTTCTAAAGTCTCCCTCCTTCCTCCACACCACACCCAGCCACGCCTTCAGTTCCTCTGATCTCCCTCTCTCTCTCTGTCTCCTCTTCTGCGCATGTCATGGTGATCCTTGACCTCCAGGATTGCGGGAATCGAACGTTGCCATGCCGTTGCTAAGGACGGCCACACTTTACGGCAGAAGGTCAGAAAAATGTAATGCTACCGCCCATTTGATATCGCTCGCGGTAATGTCCATTTTCAAAAATGTAAACTAGGTGTTTTGAGAATGGGCGAGAAGCCGGCGATCGAAAAATCCTTTTTTAATGCCCATGCCGGAAATAACATCCATTTTTGGGCGATAAGCCCAAAAGTGGAGGCTCTAGACAAGTTATGTTAAGCTAAGTACACCTGTGCTGCACAAATGTTTAATAAACATATTTATTATGGACTTTTAACCTGACTCCTGCACATTATTTTATTAATGCAGCACTATAAAATATTTCTGGATAATGTCACGGATTCAACATGTCAAGTGGTCTCATTCCTTGTCACCTATAAGTTTAAATTAAACAGGAGATTGTCCTGACTTGTTCAGGGTCAATGATACATGCAACGCAGGACCATGGTACATGTATCAGTGACCCTGAACAAGTCTAGATCCATGAACTCCTTATTACTGGAACCTGTCCCTGTTTCATTTAAACTTATAGGTTACAAGGAATGAGGCCATTTGACATGTTGACATGTTGAATCTGTTGACATGTTGAAATCAGTAAGGACACCTGATTGGGAATCAAGTTGTCATTAGGCACTTCCTATTGTTAAGGAGCATATCATGCAGTACTTTTGCCTATTGAGTCACTGGAGGAACAACAACAACCAGCTTTTATATTATGCCTTTAACATTGAAAAATGTCTCAAGGTGCTTCACACAAGTGTAATCAGATCAAAATGGACACCCAGCCGAGAAAGGAACTATTAGGAGGGGTGACCAAAATCCTAGTCAAAGAGATGGGCTTGGGAGGATCTTAAAGAAGGAGAGGGTGGTGGAGGGGTTTAGTGAGTAAATTTCAGAATGTGGGGCCTAGACGGCTGAAGGCATGGCTGCCAATGGTGGGGCAAGGGGAGGAAAGAATGCAGAGTTCTGGAGGGAATTTTAGGGCTGGAGGAGGTTAGAGTGTTAGGGCAGCAGAGGTCATGAAGGAATTTAAACATAGGGCTGAGAATTTTAAATCGGAAGCAATTGTGGACCAGGAGCCAATGTAGGTCAGTGAGTACAGGGGTGTGGGGTCAGTGGGACTTAATGTGGGATAGGATATATGCAGCTGAGTTTTGGACAAGCTAAAGTTTAAGGAAGGTGCAGGATGCAAGCCCAGCTAGAAGAACATTGCAATAGTTGAGTTGGAACATGAAAAAGGCACACATTAGGGTTTCAGCAGATGGGCAAAGGCAAGAGTGGAGGTAGGCTTCACTACAAGGTAATAATCATACTTATGAGGTGGATCAGACCTTATTCTAGTGGATAAAAACATTTATACACTAATCAAATATCCCTTCAAATATATTATTGTTCATTCAGGTCCACCTAAGCATTGCCACACTGTATTAAAACATTCAAAATTTAAGGGGTACTCATTAAAAACAAAATTAAATGTGCAGTCTTTAATACAATTCACTGATCCTTTCCAATGTGCCTGGGTGTGTTGCACTGTCTTGTGTGGAGGACCATCGGCCTGGGATAGCAGCGGGTCAGGTCGGCTGCGATGGAGAGTATGGAAAGGCTGCCCTGGGTGTTTGCTGGAGGATGCCTCATCTTGCTGCTCTTCATTCCTTGGAGTTTCTTTTACAATTTTTATCCAGTTGGAGCTTCAATGGAAAAGACGAGTGGGGAAGATTTGTGTTTATTTTGCTGTATAGTTAACCTTTTTTGGAATCAAGTACTTTGAGTTGTAACCTGTGCAAGAAATCCTGATTTGAGGCCACAATTACTGTGTGTTCTTTTAATAGATGTACTAAGATGGGAAGATTTGTGTTTATTTTGCTTGCAGTTTTCTCAACCAAGGAGGAGCCTTAAAAGTAAGCTTTATTTCAGTTAAATTAATTTCAAACTGCAGTTACTTGATAGAAAAAGGCAGGGTGGACTTTCGGCCAAGGATAGGGGCGGGCCAGCACTGATTTCTTTCAGTGTAGGTATGGTTTTTTAAAACGGTATTCAATGTGTCTGTGCGCAGGGAAAGTAGCCTTAATGGCCTGAAACGGTGCATAAACAGCTTTTTACAGTGCACCAGCGCCAGAATATATGGCGCTATTAGTCGGCACCAGCGCCCAAACATTGGGTAAACTTTGAAAAGTCCATCCACGCCAGAAAAATCGCTGGGCGCAAAAAAATCGGCACCCTTCAGAATCTCAAAGTCCTCAATCAGGTCACTTCTTAACCTTCTCAGCACTAGTGATAAAACCCCTAACTTCTCAAGTCACTCTTCATTGTTATAAGCTCTCCTCCCTGGTAACATACTAGTGAATCAGTGACTAACTACTGCTGCAAATCCATACTTTTATTGGACTTGGGCCCACAAATTTAATTCTTCATTGGAAGGACATTTCAAAATCAGTCCACTCACATTGTGAGAGACTTTTGTTAGGAGTGCTAAAGCCATGTCTATGATTGCAATTGACCTAATTAGAAATATCTATAAAATAATTAATGTCACGTAAGTTAATAAGCAGGATACTTAGTGGGGAGCTGTGAAATACAGTATTTATCCCACGTGAAAATAGCCTTGATAACTCTTTCATAATGATATGAAATGTTAGCTTTTTTTCATATGTGGAATGAATTCCGCATTCTTCACTTTCCCTATTTTTGCATTTCTCACACATTGTACATCTGAACCTTTATCCTGCTGAGTAATCTGAAAATCTAAAGGGTCAACGCAACCAATGCTGCGGCTAGCAGTGTATCCAATTAGAATACATCCTGCAGCATTTTTACTAAGTTTAGTTGATTTGCTTGACATTAAAAGTAAAACCTAACTAGAAAAGATTTGACGAAAAAAGGTACTGCAGACCATGCCTGAGTGATTGCATCTTGTATTCAGTCAAAGATAAACTTTCTTAGTTAAATTAGAACGTCCTGGTCAGCTTATACCGCAAAATCAAAAAAATTCAAAGTGGCATCAGGCCAGTTTTTAAAAAGTGAGATTTGTGAACTGGGAATTCATATATAAAAGCTGACATTTATTGACTAAATCATTTGCACAGAAGCAAACATTACACACACGTGTACAAAACATAGTCCCAGGACAATTACTATATACTCTGTTCTGCAAACATAGCTGAAGAGGTAATAATAACGCTGAAAACTATCATATTAAAACTCAGGTTTCCATAATTGCTCTAATTACAACTTTCTTTCAGTGCTGATGTAACTTATTCAATCTAACCAACGAGGTGAAATGTCCCCGTGACATAGAACCTTTTGGTTAAAAAAAGCCGTCTAATTGCATGTCAGAATTGCCAGCTGTCTGACTGCTTTTAATTCTTACTTGTGTGCATGCTTCTGCACATCTCTGTGGCTCCAGACAGTGAACATTACAGGTGATTAATACTCCAGTTCAAACACTTCAATTTCAAAACATGTTTACTCTCGCTTGAGTTGCCCTTAAAAGACTTCTAGAAGGGCATCTCTTGGTTCCTGCTGGAAGCAGTTCTCTCTGTATTAAACCAGAGCACAGCCAGACTTTGTGTTTATACTGTGCTGCTCCTCACATGGCCGCCGTGCACTTCCTGACAATGACTGATATCTCCAGAACACAGTGTTACAGAGCACTATACGCTCAGAGGTGCATTACTAAGTATCTAACTAGAGGCAACGACCCTGAAATCCAATGGTTTGGTGAGGATCTATCGGGGGAGTGAGAGATGGGTGTCAGAATTTGGGGAGGAGAGATGATCCACTGATTTTACTCCCCATTTAAGTTCTGTTCTAAGTTTGGCCGGAAGTAAGGGCAGATGCAAGATGAGCCCACCCTGGTAAGAGTGTAGCTGTGTATATAATAGAGTCGAATTTTGCGGGGATTCTCCCGATTGTCCACCACAACTCAGTGGAAGATCGGCAGCAACCCTGAACAAACCGCGTAAACCTCAGTTCAACCCCAGTGAGGATGTGAGGAGAACACAACAGGACCTCAGCTGGGAGAGCTGCAAGACAAAACTAGAGACATTTTTTAGTAATATCTGATCGTATTATAGCTGTACAGCATTTGTAATAACCAGGACGCACTATAATTTACATTTACAACCCTTCAGAACATTACATTCATTATCATTAAAAGCTGAAGTTCTATGAGTCCTATGTTCAACAAACATTGTTTTCAATTGTGGGCCAACTTTATTTTTTTATCCAAAAAAAATCATGACCATCGCATCAATATTTGACAACAACATCATACAAGACTTCTGGAACTTTATTACACTCACGACTGCACACTCATCTTGTCATTTTTCTTCAGTCCTCTGATAACACTTCTCCTCAGGGCTGCCTGAGGGCCTGGGGTTGAGATGGGACAGCTGCTCTATAGGTCTATGAGCCTCTTGGGGTAGAGGTGGACCTTGTCTCCTGTGGGAAGGCAGAATCCTCGGAGCTATCTCTTACGCTCCCACTAGACGTGGGATCAGGATATTGGTTGCCACTCATCTGCAGGGAAACAGACCTTGTGGAGTTACTACTAACCTTTAATCCCTGGGAGAGAGTCTTCCAAAAATCCTGCAAACACTTGAAGTAGTACCCTGGAATATCCAGGTAGATATTGTTTTCTCCACACCCTACATTCTATTACCCGAGATTTAAATTGGAGGTGATGACTTGCCTCCTGACCTGTGTTCGATGGGACACAGCCTTAGTTCTACCAATCCGTGATCTCTGGCAGGCTTAGCTTCAGGCCACTGGGTAGGTTGCAGTTCCACCCTGTTAGCTTCCAGTAGCAAATCCTGGCACTCGGAGTTTCAGGGCCAGCATTTATTTTATACTGTCAGTTGACAAATGTTTATTTGAATGATGATTATATTTTTAAAGCCGTCAAGTATTTTGACACTTTTACTGAAGAACTGTTTGAATTTATTGCTGTATAATTTACATTAAATTGTTCAAGAGACAGAATATTTAAAGCTGAAAAATGTCTATTCCTAATCTTTGACCTGAACGCAATGACAGCGTTCTGGCCTTCTGCTAGCACTTTAATAAGAACATAAGAACATAAGAATTAGGAACTGGATTAGGCCATCTAGCCCCTCGAGCCTGCTCCGCCATTCAACAAGATCATGGCTGATCTGGCCATGGACTCAGCTCCACTTACCCGCTCGCTCCCTGTAACCCTTAATTCCCTTATTGGTTAAAAATCTATCAATCTGTGACTTGAATACATTCAATGAGCTATCCTTAACTGCTTCCTTGGGCAGAGAATTCCACAGATTCACAATCCTCTGGGAGAAGAAATTCCTTCTCAACTCGGTTTTAAATTGGCTCCCCCGTATTTTGAGGCTGTGCCCCCTAGTTCTAGTCTCCCCGACCAGTGGAAACAACCTCTCTGCCTCTATCTTATCTATCCCTTTCATTATTTTAAATGTTTCTATAAGATCACCCCTCATCCTTCTGAACTCCAACGAGTAAAGACCCAGTCTACTCAATCTATTATCATAAGGTAACCCCCTCATCTCCGGAATCAGCCTAATGAATCCCCTCCAAAGCCAGTATATCCTTCCTGAAGTAAGGTGAACAAATCTGCACACAGTACTCCAGGTGCGGCCTTACCAATACCCTACACAGTTGCAGCAGGACCTCCCTGCTTTTGTACTCCTTCCCTCTCGCAATGAAGGCCAACATTCCAGTCGCCTTCCTGATTACCTGCTGCACCTGCAAACTATCGTTTTGGGATTCATGCACAAGGATTGAGGCTCAAGCACGTGGGGAGATCCCGTCCGAACTGACCCCCATCCGGACGGAATTCCTCATCGGCGCCAAACCCCGGAACCTCCCTCGGGGGCCGGCGCCTCACAACTTGAGCCGCCTCGGGGAAATCCCCTCCGTGCCTTTCAGTTCCGCGCGGAGGGGTTTCCTGTACAGGCTGCTCCTGCACACTCTCAACTTTGCCATCCTCGCCGGCCGTCCGGACACGCCATGGCGTACCATCTTGCCGTCCGGAGGAGGCGGGGGTCCCCGATGGAGGGCACTCTACGCGGGAGTCCTCCCACTATTCATTGGGGACTTGGCTTGGAGGGTGGTGCATGGAGCAGTGCCGTGCAACAAATTTTTAAGCCGGTTCACGGACTCCCAGGCCGCCTGCAATTTCTGCGGTCTGGAGGAGTCCGTGTTCCATGTTTTTATTGAGTGCACGAGGTTGCAGCCCCTGTTTTATTATTTAAAGGGGCTGCTCCTGAAATTCTGGCTGCACTTCAGTCCCACTCTCCTGATCTTTGGGCACCCTGTGCGGAGGGGAGCGGGTAGGTCCGAGGGCCTCCTCGTAGGACTGCTCCTGGGCACGGCCAAAGGTGCCATCAGCCGGTCCAGGCAGCGGGCGGTCGAGGGGGTCGTTCAACCTGACTGCCTGCCTCTCTTCCACTCTTACATCCAGTCCAGGGTGTCCTTGGAGATGGAGCACGCGGTGTCCACCGGTACGCTCGCGGCCTTCCGTGAGTGGTGGGCACCGGAGGGACTGGAGTGCATCATCACGCCCGGCAACCAAATTTTAATTTGATTTTCCGTTTTAAAGTTTAATTTGTTTTAATTGCCGGTGCTTTTAGTGTCCCCCTCCCCTTTTATAGGGGGCACTGGAAGGAAAAAAAATGTGATATTAGTGCCCAAAAAAAAACCAAAAAAAAAGAAAAACACAAAAAAAAAACAAAAAAAGGAAAATAGGGCCTTGTAAATGTCTGGTGTGTCATCCAGGTCGGAGGGCACGGATTAATGTTAATGTTTTTCAGGTAAACTCCAAAAGAGTTTCATGCACAAGGACCCCCAGGTCCCTCTGCACCTCAGCATGTTGTAATTTCTCCCCATTCAAATAATATTCCCTTTTACTGTTTTTTTTCCTAAGGTGGATGACCTCACACTTTCCGACATTGTATTCCATCTGCCAAACCTTAGCCCATTCGCTTAACCTATCCAAATCTCTTTGCAGCCTCTTTGTGTCCTCTACACAACCCGCTTTCCCACTAATCTTTGTGTCACCTGCAAATTTTGTTACACTACACTCTGTCCCCTCTTCCAGGTCATCTATGTATATTGTAAACAGTTGTGGTCCCAGCACCGATCCCTGTGGCACACCACTAACCACCGATTTCCAACCCAAAAAAGACCCATTTATCCCGACTCTCTGCTTTCTGTTAGTTAGCCAATTCTCTATTCATGCTAATACATTTCCTCTGACTCCGCGTACCTCTATCTTCTGCAGTAACCTTTTGTGTGGCACCTTATCGAATGCCTTTTGGAAATCTAAATACACCACATCCATCAGTACACCACTATCCACCATGCTCGTTATATCCTCAATGAATTCCAATAAATTAGATAAACATGATTTCCCCTTCATGAATCCATGCTGCGTCTGCTTGATTGCACTATTCCTATCTAGATGTCCCGCTATTTCTTCCTTAATGATAGCTTCAAGCATTTCTCCCACTACAGATGTTAAACTAACGGGCCTGTAGTTACCTGCCTTTTGTCTGCCCCCTTTTTTAAACAGAGGCGTTACATTAGCTGCTTTCCAATCCGCTGGTACCTCCCCAGAGTCCAGAGAATTTTGTTAATTATAACGAATGCATCTGCTATAACTTCCGCCATCTCTTTTAATACCCTGGGATGCATTTCATCAGGACCAGGGGAATTGTCGACCTTGAATCCCATTAGCCTGTCCAGCACTACCCCCCTAGTGATAGTGATTGTCTCAAGGTCCTCCCTTCCCACATTCCTGTGACCAGCAATTTTTGGCATGGTTTTTGTGTCTTCCACTGTGAAGACCGAAGCAAAATAATTGTTTAAGGTCTCAGCATTTCCACATTTCCCATTATTAAATCCCCCTTCTCATCTTCTAAGGGACCAACATTTACTTTAGTCACTCTCTTCCGTTTTATATATCGGTAAAAGCTTTTACTATCTGTTTTTATGTTTTGCGCAAGTTTACCTTCGTAATCTATCTTTCCTTTCTTTATTGCTTTCTTAGTCATTCTTTGCTGTTGTTTAAAATTTTTCCAATCTTCTAGTTTCCCACTAACCTTGGCCACCTTATACGCATTGGTTTTTAATTTGATACTTTCCTTTATTTCCTTGGTTATCCACGGCTAGTTATCCCTTCTCTTACCACCCTTCTTTTTCACTGGAATATATTTTTGTTGAGCACTATGAAAGAGCTCCTTAAAAGTCCTCCACTGTTCCTCAATTGTGCCACCGTTTAGTCTGTGTTTCCAGTCTACTTTGGCCAACTCTGCCCTCATCCCACTGTAGTCCCCTTTGTTTAAGCATAGTACGCTCGTTTGAGACACTATTTCCTCACCCTCAATCTGTATTACAAATTCAACCATACTGTGATCACTCATTCCAAGAGGATCTTTTACTAGGAGATCGCTTATTATTCCTGTCTCATTACACAGGACCAGATCTAAGATAGCTTGTTCCCTTGTAGGTTCTGTAACATATTGTTCTAAGAAAAAAATCCCGTAGGCATTCTATGAATTCCTCCTCAAGGCTACCCCGTGCGATTTGAGTTGACCAATCGATATGTAGGTTAAAATCCCCCATGATTACTGCCATTCCTTTTTCACATGCCTCCATTATTCCCTTGATTATTGCCCGCCCCACCTAGAAGTTATTATTTGGGGGCCTATAAACTATGCCCACCAGTGACTTTTTCCCCTTACTATTTCTAATCTCCACCCACAATGATTCAACATTTTGTTCATTAGAGCCAATATCGTCTCTCACAACTGCCCTGATATCATCCTTTATTAACAGAGCTACCCCACCTCCTTCCCCTTCTTGTATATCTTTCCGAATCGTCAGATACCCCTGTATGTTTAATTCCCAGTCTTGGCCACCCTGCAACCATGTTTCTGTAATGGGCACCAAATCATACCCATTTGTAATGATTTGTGCCGTCAACTCATTTACTTTATTTCGAATGCTGCATGCGTTTAGGTAGAGTGTTTTAATCCTAGTTTTTAAACCATGAATTTTAGTTTTGACCCCTCCTGCAGCCCCTTTATATTCAGTGGCCCTTTTTGTTTTTTGCCTTGGGTTTCTCTGCCCTCCACTTTTACTCATCTCCTTTCTGTCTTTTGCTTTTGTCTCCTTTTTGTTTCCCTCTGTCTCCCTGCATTGGTTCCCATCTCCCCCCCCCACCTCCTCCCCAACAGCACTAGCAAACACTCCCCCTAGGACATTGGTTCCGGTCCTGCCCAGGTGCAGACCGTCCAGTTTGTACTGGTCCCACCTCCCCCAGAACCTGTTCCAATGCCCCAGGAATTTGAATCCCTCCCTACTGCACCACTGCTCAAGCCACGTATTCATCTGAGCTATCCTGCGATTCCTACTCTGACTAGCACGTGGCACTGGTAGCAATCCCGAGATTACTACTTTTGAGGTCCTATGTTTTAATTTAGCTCCTAGCTCTTTAAATTCGTCTCGTAGGACCTCATCCCTTTTTTTGCCTATATCGTTGGTACCAATGTGCACCACGACAACTCGCTGTTCACCCTCCCTTTTCAGAATGTCCTGCACCCGCTCCGAGACATCCTTGACCCTTGCACCAGGGAGGCAACATACCATCCTGGAGTCTCGGTTGCGGCCGCAGAAACGCCTATCTATTCCCCTTACAATCGAATCCCCTATCACTATCGCTCTCCCACTCTTTTTCCTGCCCTCCTGTGCAGCAGAGCCAGCCATGTGCCATAAACTTGGCTGCTGCTGCCCTCCCCTGATGAGTCATCCCCCTCAACAGTACTCAAAACTTAACCTGGTATTCATAGAAAAAGATAGTTCTTATGAGTAGACTGAATGCTCCGTGAACGGAAGCTTACATTCTTATGCGCACGAAAGGGGGGTGCATTAGTACCACGAAACGGGGGGGGCATTAGTACCACACAGCCCTGAGCCAATCAGGGGCCCCGAGTGTACTTACAAGTATAAAATAAAATATGCACAAACCTCAATATTTCCTTTAACACTTTTAAAATACATATCAAAATATGAATTATTTTATTTTCATTCAGTAGGGTTATTCAATTTGAGATGGGTTTCAAATTAGCAGAATACATGCAAACCGTTTCCTTTTCTCTAACTCCACATGATTTCAAACCAGTGCTCTTAATTTTCTTAATTGTTATCACTGTTTATTGCACAAATATATTATGGACCCTTTTTACTGTGATGTCTTATGGAGTCATTTCTGTACCCTTGCCACCGATTCCAAGCCCCTCCCCATCCACTGTCTCAGGATAAATCAGTCTGTTTGCAGTGTTGTCATCTTATTAAACCCCAAGCTGAGCTTCTAAACCCATATCCTCTCCATCACAAAGACTGCCTACTTCCACCTCCATAACATCGAACACCTTCTCCACTACCTCGTCCCTCTGCTGAAACCTTCACCTCTAGACCCGACTATTCCAATGCATTCCTCCCCGGTCTCCCATTCTACACCCTCCGTAAATTTTGCCAATCCAAAACCCTGCTACCCATATCCTATTCAGCATCAAGGTTCCCAATTTATTTCAAAAGTTTCTAAGAGTTGTTAAAAAGTTTTAAGAAGTTTCTAAGAGTTGTTAAAAATGTAAGATGTAAATCAATAATAGATTATAAAAGTTTCCCCAATTTAAAAAGTTTCCAGAAGTTGTTAAAAGTCAAAGATGTAAGATAATAATAAATGTTTAAAAGTATTTCGGTTGAGATTCTAAAATGTAAGTTTTAAAAGTTCTCCCAAATTGTTTAATAAGTTTAAAAGTTGGCTAAAAATTAGAAAAATTAATTAAAAGTTGGTTGGCAGTATGAGACGACGCCACGCCTGGGTCCCTTCAGCCGGTTCAGCGCCAGCCTCGGAGTCCCTTCGGCGGATTGAACGCCGGCCTTGGAATCCCCTCGGCCGGCCTCATGTCCTCGAGTCCCTTTGGTAGGTCGTCCCGGAGTCTCCTCGGCCGGCCAGACACCCTCCGAATCCGGTGCAGAGACCCTTTTGGTCCGGGCCAGCGCAGAGTCCCCTCGGCCGGGGACAAAAGCGGCCAGTGCAGAGTCCCTTCGGCCAGGGACTAAGAGAGCTAAGAGCTAAGAGAGCC
Source organism: Pristiophorus japonicus (assembly GCF_044704955.1). Lineage (NCBI taxonomy): Eukaryota > Metazoa > Chordata > Chondrichthyes > Pristiophoridae > Pristiophorus > Pristiophorus japonicus. The sequence goes on along the minus strand of NC_091989.1, from coordinate 41,365,628 downwards.
CCATACAGACAGCGCCTCACAGCCAATCTGGCATGCCTTGATGACCCTGAGATGCTGAATCCCCATCGCGCTTGGTCTGCCCTCCAGGCCTCTATAACCAGTGCCTGTGAAGAGACACTTGGTCACTCAACCAGAAGACATCAGGACTGGTTTGATGAAAATGATCAGGAGATCGAAGAACTAATAGATCGCAAGCGCAAAGCATTTCTGAGCCTCAAGCAACAGCCCAACTCGGGAGCTGCAAAACAACATTACAGATGGCTCAAGGCTCAGGTCCAACAAAAAACTCAGGACCTAAAGAACAGGTGGTGGATAGAGAAAGCACAGGAGATACAACAACTGGCCGACAGCCATGATATGTGAGGATTCTTCACTGCAGTCAAGGCCACCTATGGTCCAAACTCTCAAGGCTCCACTCCACTCCTGGCAAAGAACTGGGAAACACTCATCAAGGACACCGAGGCTGTCAGGGCCCGATGGAAGGAGCACTTTGAAGATCTCCTCAATCAAGACTCTGCCTTTGACTCGAGTGTTCTCAACTCCATCCCGCAGCATGCCACCCGCCACCAACTCAGTGAAACTCCAACGCTGCACGAGGTAGGCAAAGCCATAAAACAGCTTAAGAATAACAAGGCTACGGGTGTGGATGGAATCCCCTTCTGAGACGCTAAAATAGGGCGGAGAGGTGCTGTTGGCGCAGATACATGACCTCATCTCTCTCATCTGGAGGGAGGAGAGCATGCCAGGAGATCTCAGAGATGCAGTGATTGTGACCATTTTTAAAAAGGGGAAAACTCCGTCTGCGGCAACTACAGGGGAATCTCCCTGCTTTCAGCCACTGGGAAAGTTGTCGCTCGAGTTCTCCTCAATCGTCTTCTTCCTGTGGCCGAGGAGCTCCTCCCGGAATCACATTCCGGATTTCGTCGCCTACGGGGCACAACAGACATGATCTTTGCAGCGCGCCAGTTGCAGAAAAAATGCAGGGAGCAGTGCCATCCCTTATACATGACCTTTTTCAATCTTACAAAGGCCTTTGACACTGTCAACCGTTAGGGTCTATGGAACGTCCTCCTCCGTTTCAGATGCCCCCAAAAGTTTGTCAACATCCTTCGCCTGCTTCACAATGACATGCAGTCCGTGATCCTTACCAACGGATCCATTACAGACCCAATTCACGTCTGGACCGGGGTCAAACAGGGTTGCGTTATCACTCCAACCCTCTTCTCAATCTTCCTCGCCGCCATGCTCCACCTCACAATCAACAAGCTCTCCGCTGGAGTGGAATTAAACTACAGAACCAGTGGGAAGCTGTTTAACCTACGCTGCCTCCAGGCCAGGTCCAAGATCACCCCAATCTCTGTCGTTGAGCTGCAGTATGCGAACGACGCCTGCGTCTGTGCACATTCAGAGGCTGAACTCCAGGATATAGTCAATGTATTCATTGAGGCATATGAAAGCATGGGCCTTACACTTAACATCCGTAAGACAAAGGTCCTTCACCAGCCTTTCATCACCGCACAGCACTGCCCTCCAATCATCAAGATCCACGGTGCGGCCCTGGACAACATGGACCCATTTCCCATATCTTGGGAGCCTCTTATCAACAAAGGCAGACATCGATGCGGAGATCCAGCATTGCCTCCAGTGTGCCAGTGCAGCCTTCGGCCACCTGCGGGAAAGAGTGTTTGAAGACCAGGCCCTCAAATCTACCACCAAACTCATGGTCTACAGGGCTGTAGTAATACCCGCCCTCCTGTATGAGTCTGAGTCATGGACGATGTACAGAAAGCACCTCAAGTCGCCGGAGATATATCACCAACGATGTCTCCGCAAGATCCTGCAAATCCCCTGGGAGGACAGGCACACCAACATCAGTGCCCTCGACCAGGCTAACATCCCCAGTATTGAAGTACTGACCGCACTTGATCAGCTTCGCTGGGCAGGCCACATAGTTCGCATGCCAGATACGGGACTCCCTAAGCAAATGCTTTATGCGGAGCTCCTTCATGGTAAACGAGCCAAAGGTGGACAGAGGAAACATTATAAGGACACCCTCAAAGCCTCCCTGGTAAAGTGCGACATCACCACTGACACCTGGGAGACCCTGGCCGCAGACCGCCCGAGGTGGAGAAAGTCCATCTGGGAGGGCGTTGAGCTCTTTGAGTCTCGACACAAGGAGCATGAAGAGGCCAGGCGCAGGCAGCGGAAGGAGCGCGCGGCAAACCAATCCTACCGATCCCTTCCCCCGACGAATGTCTGTCCCACCTATAACAGGGTCTGTGGCTCTCGTATCGGACTGTTCAGCCATCAAAGAACTCACTTTTGGAGTGGAAGCAAGTCTTCCTCGATTCCGAGGGACTGCCGATGATGATGATGATTCAGCACCAAATCCTAGTCACCTATCGCCCCTGCTTTCGTTCAATTACACTGGCTTTTGGTCCCCCAAAACCTCAACATTATAATTCATATCCTCATGTTCGAATCCCCACCGGGCCTTTGTCCTGCCGACTCCTGTAACCTTCTCCAGTTCTACAACAACCACCTCCCCAGAGCTCTCACTTTCTCTGACTCAGGTCCCTAGTGCTATCATCCCTTCGCATCACCATTACCGGTTGTGCTTTCAGCCATCTCTACCTGCCACGCTGGAATTCCGTCCCTGCGACTCTTCGCCTCACCACTTTCCTCCCCTCCTTTAATACCCCCATTAAACCCAACTCTTTGACCAAGTTTTTGCTCACCTAATATCTGCTTTCTTGACTCGGTGTCCATTTTTTGATTACACTTCTGTGAAGCACCTGAGAATGTTTTTCTACATTAAAGAAGCTATATAAATGCAAGATGTTATTGAAAAACAATGTTATCAGAGACATGCAGAAATGCCTATTCTATATCATTTTTGAATTAATGAAAGAATCACATGTGTTTTTGAAAGCTGTAGTATCAACCATATTGCTGTGGGTCTGGAGTCACATATTTTTTCCCCCCGCGGCCTCTCATGATGCTCCGAGGCCGCATGTTTAGCTCGGGATTTTCGCTTGCTCAGCCAGCCTAGTGCCCTAAGAGAGGTGTGCAACACCTCCCTTAGCGCCCCGCCTCAAACTCTGGGCGCAGATGATGAATTTTGCAGCGGCAGACGCAATCCATTTGCTGGCGCAAAATGTACTGCTCCGCCCAGGACAACACCGCAACAGAGGCGCAATCGAATTTCTCCTCTGGTGTCTCCTTACCTAATATACTTGCCTTAGAAGCAGTGCATTTAAGGTTCTCTAGATTGATTCCTGGGGTGAAAGAGCTGTCTTATGAGCAGCAATTAAGTAAATTGGGCCTGTACTCTCTGGAGTTTAGAAGAATGATAGGTGACCTCATTGAAACATATAACATTCTTAGAGGGCTTGACAGAATAGATACTGAGAGGATGCTTTCCCTGACTGAAGAGTCTAGAACTAGGGATCATAGGGGCTGATTTTCATCAAGGTCTCTGTCCGCCCAAGAGCCGCCCAAAGTGCCGCCGATGGCTGCCGAGGTACCGGACGATACTTTGGGCAGGATATTCATGGCCAAGGTCCCCCGAAGGTCGGCGGGTGGCAAATGGACGACGTATGCCACCAATCTGGGTGGCAGCAGGGGGATGGTCTTGTTCTCGGTGGCAGAGGCGCTTGCCGCCCAAGTGCCGCCGAGAATGGTGTCGGATCCACGGAGAGTCAAAGACCTGAAAAACAACAATCACCAATAAAAAATACAAAAACTATCCAAAGACCTTCAGGGGACCCCACGCAGGTAAGTCGCTGTTGAAAATTTTAAAAAAATGTTCACTTACCTGTTTTTCAGATTCTTCAGACTTACCGTCGGGGACAGACCAGCCTGCAACCAGTGGTCCAGCCCCTGTTCTGCTGCCGAGTCCCGCCCGCAGGAATCTAGGAGCTCAGCGGGCGGGAGGTCAGTTGCGCCAATCGACCGTCCGTTGATGTCAGCAGGCAGATCCTGGCGGCTCTCCCCTCCTGCCCGTTCCAGCCCACTCCAGGACACCTCCAAAGTGGCACTGGATGGATCTTCGGGAGGAATGTCAGAGGGAGTGGGAGGCAGTCGGCGGCAGTGGGCTGATGACTTTCGGTCCCATAGTCTCTTGATAAGGGTCGGCCATTTAAGACTGAGATGAGGAGAAAATTATTCTCTCAGCGGGTTGTGAATCTTTGGAATTCTTTACCCCAGAGAGCTGTGGATGCTCAGTCATTGAGTATATTCAAGACAGAGGTCGATAGATTGTTGGACTCTAAGGAAATCAAGATATATGGGGATAGGATGGAAAAGTGGAGTCGACATAGAAGATCAGCCATGATCGTATTGATGTATGGTCTACTCCTGCTCCTATTTCTTATGTTCTTATGTTCAAAATATGCAGGAAATTCCAGGTCACTGTGTTTAATGAGTAAACTTCAGATCTGACGAATCCATTGTCTAATTCAGTTATTTTATGAATAGAAATGAAACAGAATCTGCTTCTGTCCCCAGTGTGTTAACTAATTAAGTGGCAGGGTGAAATTAAAACAATAATAAAATGTATCATTATACGGCAGTACAATATGTCCTATTCAGTGTCTGTTTAATAGCACGGTTGTACTGGAGCTTTTTCTTTTGTCAGTAGCAGACAGGTGGGGACACCGAGTTCAAGTGTCCTAGTGAAGTAAATAACACCAAGTATCCAGGGGACCAGAAATCTTATTTCTCCCCTAATTCTAGTGAAAAGATACATTTGAGCAGAAAGTGCTGAAATTATTGTTTTTTTTTAAACACATGTTTACATTTTTTCCCTTAAATTAAGGAAAAGGGAATTGCAGCCCCAGGGCAGCTCCAATTCCAACGTAAATACATGTCAGCTTTGCTCAGTTGTCAGCACTCCAGCCATAAAGGAAGAAAGTTGTAGATCTGAGCCCCACTGTAGAACTTGAGCACATAATATAGGTGCATAATAACAGTTCAGTGCAATACCGAGGGAATGCTGTAGTCAGAGATTCCGTCTTTTAAATAAGATGCTAATCCGAGACTTTGTCTGCAGGGTCTGGCAGTTCAGGTGGATGGTAAAGATCTCATGTTAAAGGAACAAAGAAACAGGAATAGGCCGTTTAGCCCCTCGAGCCTGTTCCACCATTCAATAAGATCATGGTTGACCTGTGACCTATCTCCAAAGGTCACACATAGAATTATGCCAGTGTCCTGACTGTAATGTCTGCACCTGTGAGGATGCTCACAGGTGTGTTGAGCTGTTGCATTGTGAGTGGCTTGTGAACATGATGTCCACAAGACTCAATAAAACCCCAGTCAGTTGCGTCTAGGTCATCCACGATGAGGTATGCAGTCATGAGCCGAGTGGATGAACTGGTAATGTGTAGTGTGATTGTTAAACCTTTGTTAATAAACCAACTAGTTCTTAATAGCAATGTGTTGCTATGAATTCATAAGCAAAGAACCCATGAAGCAAATACATTACAATGGCCAACATTCTTCCTTGAACTATCACCTTCAATTACAGATTAAGTGGTCATTCATCTCCTGCTGTGTGTAAAATGGCTGCTTCATTTGCACTAGGCATCGCACTTCAAAATGATTTTAAATAACTCACTTCTTCAAAAACAACCTGTGGGGCTAATTGCAGAATTAGACTAATTTGTGCTTTTCTTTACATGCGGACACTGGCATGATCCAATTTGTTTTTAATACCACAATGAGTAATGTGAGCTCAGTGGATAAATAATAGATATCATTTTCCACAACACTATGCACAAGAATATAATAGTGGCTTATTTGTTCATTATTCAAATGCGTCATTTTTGCTTTCATGTAACTTACCAGAAAATTCTGATTATAAATCAAGCTGGAATGTCAGAGGTACAATTCAGTAACTTTTACTGAATAATTGATACTTGTGTACAAGTCACTGACTTTCATTTAGAAGCCTTGGAAATAGGTATGCAACATTAATAGGCCACTTGGCAGTATTGGGAGTGAAGGCAGGTTGCTACTTTGAAACTGAGCACAGGAAGGCCCCTCTGTGATCTGCCCAAAGTTCCAAAATACTAATAGCATTAATATTTACAGAACACTCTTTGAAGTTCTTAGTATACATCCTGAGAAAAACTAAGAACTATTTTATCTGTAAGGAAATTTTACTGAATAGTCAGCTATGACTCAATGGCAGCACTCTTGCCTCTCGGTCAGAATATTGTGGATTCCGGGAACTTCGGCACAACTCTTTTGGGGGCAAACATAAACATTAAATGACGTGCCCCCCGATCTGGGGGACACTCCAAACATTTCCCAAGGCCCTTTTTTGTTTTTTTTTGTTTTTTTTTGGTATTTTCTGTAGTTTTTTTGTGTGTTTTTTTTGGGCACTAAAATCATATAATTTACAAGTGCCCCCTATAAAAGGGGAGGGGGGAAACTAAAAACCCGGCAATTAAAACAAATGAAACTTTAAAACATAAAATCAAATTAAAATTTGGTTGCCGGGGGTGATGATGCACTCCAGTCCCTCCGGTGCCCACCTCTCACGGAAGGCCACGAGCGTACCGGTGGACACCGCGTGCTCCATCTCCAAGGACACCCTGGCCCGGATGTAGGCGCGGACGAGAGGCAGGCAGTCAGGCTGAACGACCCCCTCGACCGCCCGCTGCCTGGACCGACTGATGGCACCCTTGGCCGTGTCCAGGAGCAGTCCTACAAGGAGGCCCTCGGACCTACCCGCTCCCCTCCGCAAAGGGTGCTCAAAGATCAGGAGTGTGGGACTGAAGTGCAACCAGAAATTGAGGAGCAGCCCCTTTAAATAATGGAACAGGGGCTGCAACCGCGTACATTCAATAAAAACGTGGAACACGGACTCTTCCAGACCGCAGAAATTGCAGGCGGCCTGGGAGCCCGTGAACCGGCTTAAAAATTTATTGCACAGGACTGCTCCGTGCACCACCCTCCAGGCCAAGTCCCCGATAAATAGTGGGAGGACTCCCACGTAGAGTGCACTCCATCGGGGACCCCCGCCTCCTCCGGACGGCAAGGTGGTACGCCATGGCGTGTCCGGACGGCAGACGAGGATGGCAAGGTTGAGAGTGTGCAGGAGCAGCCCGTACAGTAAACCCCTCCGCGCAGAACTGAAAGGCACGGAGGGGATTTCCCCGAGGCGGCTCAAGTTGTGAGGCGCCGGCTCCCGAGGGAGGTCCGGGGTTTAGCGCCGATGAGGAATTCCGTCCGGACGGGGGTCAGTTCGGACGGGATCTCCCCACATGCTTGAGCCTCCTCGACACATCTAACAGAGTCAGGGCCCAGAGCTGTTTTTAGCGGCTCGATGGCATCGGCCGCGCAGCAGACGTCGGCCGAATTTAGGCGCCGCGCCAGCGTGTCTGGCGCCATCCAGCCCGCACCTCCGCCATCGAGCAGGTCCCTGACCCTGGTCACCTCGCCAGCCACAGCCCTCTCGTCCGACTGCCACCTAAAACCTCGGTCGTGGAGGTACGGATTCCCGAGCAGCGGCTCCTGCAGGACAGCCGCCACTCCAGCCAGTGGAGAGCTGCGCTTGGTGGAGACTTTGTTCCAGACCCATAATGCTGCCGCCCGGGATCGAACCAGGGACTTTTCGCGGGTAAAGCGAACGTAATAACCGCAACACTACGGAAACCTCTGGCTTCAGCACAAAGTCGAGGCTGACACTCCAGCTGTCAGAGGTGCTGGGAGTAAGTTTGGTGGAAGAGTGAAAACAAGCACTAAGTGGATGCTGTGCTAATAAGACACACCTGTTTGAAAGTCTGGCTTCAGCCTACAGTTTGGGGCTAATTGCTGATTGCCATAATTTTAACTTGCCTACAGGCACTAAATCAGACAGCTGCAGGTTTAGCACTCAAGTGCTGATTCGATGCAATTTTCGTGGTGCAGTATATGTGGGCTCCTCACACCCACTACCATGAAAGGTGTGGAGTGGGCTGGCTAACACAAAACAAAACATTCCAGGATGGCTCAGGGACCGAGTGAGAGCACGCACATGTTCTCAGACACGGCACTGGAGGTCCTGGGGTAGGAGGTGCAGAGGAGGAGGATGTCCTCTACCCACAGGGGGGAAGCAGCCCATCTCGCCATCCTGTCCTTCTCTCCTGCAGCAACTGGTACTGCTCTTCCTGGCCTCATCTCCTCCCATTCCTTTTGCAGACCAAGGCGGACCCCTAGCAAGATGCCCATGACCAAGCACTCCGTTTCTCCTGGGGATGCCTATAAAGTGTCCCATAAGGTTGAGTAACACAACACACACTCTTTTTAGGTGAAGTCCTCAGAGAATTTCCTGAATAAATGTTTATTGATAGAGTGTTGGCGAAGGCTTGACAAAGTGTCCCAGAAAGCACTATTTTAAACTCCAGCGGCTGGTGAACAGTAAACGATGATATACCTTTCAGTAGTGGTAAAAATTCTCAGCAATAATTGTTTACTGCCAATCAGCTGGTTGCTGTTCAGAGAGGTCGTTAAATGAAATGTTACCTACCAAAATGGTTCGCAGCCTCTTTGACAATTAAATTGCTTGCTAGTGCTTATTAATCAGAGCCATACGAGCCTTCGGGTGGCCAGTACTAGCACTGGCTTCAACTCATTTACCAAGATGGCATTTTGCACTAAATGTGTGCTAAACTTGCATTGCAGCTGAAGACCCCATCATGGCCACCTCTTTAGCACCTAAGGTATTTGGCCAAAATCATCCCTGCTGTCTTTCAGATGAGACGTTAAATCAAAGCCTCATCTGTTCTCTCAGGTGGATGTAAAAGATCACATGGTCCTATTTTGAAGAAGAGCAGGGGAGTTCTCCCCGGTGTCCTGACCAATATTTATCCTTCAATCATACTTCAAATCAGACCATCTGGTCATTGCCACGTTGCTGATTGTGGGATCTTGCTGTGCATAAATTTGCTGCTGTGCTTCCTACATTACAACAGTGACTACACTTCAAAAAGAAAAGTACATGATTGACTGTAAACTGCTTTGGAATGTCCTGAGGTTTCGAAAAGCGCTATATAAATGCAAGTCTTTCTTTTATTCTTTTTAAGTGACAGCAGCGGGGCACTTGTATTAGTACTGGCTTCTCCCACTGAAAACAACGGGAGCACATGTGCACACGGAAAGGTCAACCTGCCTGAGGCTGGCTGCACATTGCCTGTGTTCTCATCCTCTAACTGTCAATTAGAGAGCATACAGAAAGATATTCATAAAGACATATGGCAAATTGTACATTGTGTATCTCTACCAAGATTAGGATGCACTTATGCTGCAGTGTGATAACTGCACAGTGGAGTGTGCATCTGGCAGAGCTGGGTTGTACTCCCAGCTTGTAAGACAGTTTGATTCTGACACCAAATATGGTAGCAAAAAAATAATCCATTTATTGTGTTCGACCAAGTCCAGACACACGCAATGTCTTTGAGTAGTAGACATGCATAGAAATAAACAACAGTACCCTGTGTTCCTTGGGTAGGCAGGCAACCTTCGTCCATCCTTTCAATCCTGACTCTCTCTACAAACTGTTAAGGAAGGCTCAACCTCTTTATAGGTTATCTCTCATGAACACAGTCCTTGCTAATTCATTATGGCATGACATGTGTTATTGTGAACAAGACCCCCAGAAATGAGATATTTCCCTCAAACCACCAGATGCCAACTTGTTTACCATCTAGGATGTAACTACTCATCCTGTGCTCCATTGTCCCACTTCCTATCTCAAGACTGTCTTGGCTATGTCATTACAAAATGTGGCCACAAAAAATAAGTCAATAGGCACGAATCACATATCCTCCACTTTCAGCGGAAGCTAAGCAGCATAGTCAGCTAAATTGTACTGTGACACATTAAACCCTAAAGCATCCTGGGAATGTACAACTTTAACCATTTCATTATTTATCGGTACATTACAAATCCTCAAGCCATTTATAGGTAAAAAGAAAGCAAAAACCTTAATCACATGAGATTAACCAAATCCTAACCATACATATGCACAACTAGGATATCTTACAAGCTGTTTGTCCAATTAAACTTAGTGACAGGAGCTGTGCACATGCGTGTTTGGACTCATGCTCACAACTCTATCTCCTGATGAAATCATTGGGGTGCTTTTAAAATGTAGCTTGGCACTGGGATGAAGCCAGTGAAAATGAAAAGCAGTGAGCGACAAACATTTAACTGTGCAGTCACACACCACTTAGTGCCCTCCAGGTGGAACATGACACTCAGCTTATACTGTTATTCTAGCATCTGTGCATATCAATGCAAAGGTGGCAATATATCTGCACCTTCATTCTTCAAGTGTTGTCTACATTGATGTAACAATTTAAAACAATGCTGACTTTGATGGCCATACACCAGGGAATGTTCGGTGAACTGAGAAGCCTGCTAGCACATTTGTGCACAACTTGTGTCAGAGCTACAACCGAGCATGGAGACAATTCTGACAAGCATGCGTGAATGGTCTCCACCATGAAGCAACTTCTGGTGACTGCTCTGGCAGAATCTATGGAAGTTCAGACTGCTGCCACCTTGGTTCTGGAGGCCAATGATGATAGGGGCGTCATATCACAGCTGAACTCTGTTCTTGTGTAAAACCATAGTAGTGCTGAGACGCAGCCCCAGGAGAATGGCTGTGCTCCATGGGAGAGGCACCTGCTGTCATCTCTCAGAATGACATATATGCTTGCACGCAGCCACTCACTCTGCTAGCACTCTTGTACGTGCCGCACAGAAAGCTGGGCTAGACTTCCCCGGCCCACCTCGAGATGCTGCCATTTGTAGCCAAGCCCTTAAGGCCCAGAGTTGCTCGAGGTCACGCACCACAACAGACTTCCACCTCCCAAGCCGAAGCCACTGTGAATACACCTCATTGGAGCACTAGGAGAGGTAACTGAGCACACAAAACAGGCACTAGGAGGTTGCAAAAGGGAGATTCTTAATTACTCTAGTTAAATGTTATTTAAATCTGGTGAATTTACAGTGAAGTTTCTGTAACCTGGATTTGGTGTCGGTGCTCATATTTATTGTCACTTGGACCAAGACTCATGAGTTTGGACTGAGGGAAGGCAATCGGACAGTGGTTCTAAGGACGATGCTGATAAAGATTGTGGGGTAGTTGGTGTATTGGGGATGGGAGGGATACTTCACATGAAGTGCTCTTGGATGAGTTACAATAAGAGCTCTGGTAACTAAGGTCACTTGAGGTCGATGCTACTCATGCTCGTCCATCTCTTTGTGCTGCTCTTCCTCCTGCAATTTTTGCTGCCCAGGTGGTGGTAAGGGCTGGTCCTGCAGTATAGCAAAGTTATGCTGCACATGACCGCAAATCTGGAAATATGGTCATGGATGTATGGCAGAACTTCTCCTGAATGGTCCAGGCAGCGGAAGTGCTGATGGTCTGTTCCATGGTGTTTCTGGTGGTCGCATGACTCTCATTGTAGGCATGCTCTGCATCTGTGCCTGGGTTCCTCACCAGAGTCATGACCCATAGAAACATAGAAACATAGAAACATAGAAAATAGGTGCAGGAGCAGGCCATTCAGCCCTTCTAGCCTGCACCACCATTCAATGAGTTCATGGCTGAACATGAAACTTCAGTACCCCCTTCATGCTTTCTCGCCATAACCCTTGATCCCCTGAGTAGTAAGGACTTCATCTAACTCCCTTTTTAGTGAATTGGCCTCAACTACTTTCTGTGGTAGAGAATTCCACAGGTTCACCACTCTCTGGGTGAAGAAATTTCTCCTCATCTCGGTCCTAAATGGCTTACCCCTTATCCTCAGACTGTGACCCATGGTTCTGGACTTCCCCAACATTGGGAACATTCTTCCTGCATCTAACCTGTCAAAACCCGTCAGAATTTTAAACGTTTCTATGAGGTCCCCTCTCACTCTTCTGAACTCCAGTGAATACAAGCCCAGTTGATCCAGTCTTTCTTGATAGGTCAGTCCCACCATCCCGGGAATCAGTCTGGTGAATCTTCACTGCACTCCCTCAATAGCAAGAATGTCCTTCCTCAAGTTAGGAGACCAAAACTGTACACAATACTCCAGGTGTGGCCTCACCAAGGCCCTGTACAACTGTAGCAACACCTCCTTGCCCCTGTATTCAAATCCCCTCGCTATGAAGGCCAACATGCCATTTGCTTTCTTAACCGCCTGCTGTACCTGCATGCTAACCTTCAATGACTGATGTACCATGACACCCAGGTCTCGTTGCACCTTCCCTTTTCCTAATCTGTCACCATTCAGATAATAGTCTGTCTCTCTGTTTTTACCACCAAAGTGGATAACCTCACATTTATCCACATTAAACTTCATCTGCCATGCATTTGCCCACTCACCTAACCTATCCAAGTCACTCTGCAGCCTAATAGCATCCTCCTCGCAGCTCACACTGCCACCCAACTTAGTGTTATCCGCAAATTTTGAGATACTGCATTTAATCCCCTCGTCTAAATCATTAATGTATAATGTAAACAGCTGGGGCCCCAGCACAGAACCTTGCGGCACCCCATTAGTCACTGCCTGCCATTCTGAAAAGTACCCGTTTACTCCTACTCTTTGCTTCCTGTCTGACAACCAGTTCTCAATCCACGTCAGCACACTATCCCCAATCCCATATGCTTTAACTTTGCACATTAATCTCTTGTGTGGGACCTTGTCGAAAGCCTTCTGAAAGTCCAAATATACCTCATCAACTGGTTCTCCTTTGTCCACTTTACTGGAAACATCCTCAAAAAATTCCAGAAGATTTGTCAAGCATGATTTCCCTTTCACAAATCCATGGTGACTTGGACCTATCATGTCACCATTTTCCAGATGCACTGCTATGACATCCTTAATAATTGATTCCATCATTTTACCCACTACTGAGGTCAGGCTGACCGGTCTATAATTCCCTGTTTTCTCTCTCCCTCCTTTTTTAAAAAGTGGGGTTACATTGGCTACCCTCCATCGATAGGAACTGATCCAGAGTCAATGGAATGTTGGAAAATGACTGTCAATGCATCCGCTATTTCCAAGGCCACCTCCTTAAGTACTCTGGGATGCAGTCCATCAGGCCCTGGGGATTTATCGGCCTTCAATCCCATCAATTTCCCCAACACAATTTCCCAACTAATAAAGATTTCCCTCAGTTCCCCCTCTTTACTAGACCCTCTGACCCCTTTTATATCCGGAAGGTTGTTTGTATCCTCCTTAGTGAATACCGAACCAAAGTACTTGTTCAATTGGTCTGCCATTTCTTTGTTCCCCGTTATGACTTCCCCTGATTCTGACTGCAGGGGACCTACGTTTGTCTTTACTAACCTTTTTCTCTTTACATACCTATAGAAACTTTTGCAATCCGCCTTAATGTTCCCTGCAAGCTTCTTCTCGTACTCCATTTTCCCTGCCCTAATCAAACCCTAATCATGTCCAGAGGGGTAATCTCTTGTTGCCAAGTAGCCAACCTGTGACCTGACGACCTAGTTGAAATAAAAGCAGCACAGAAGACTGGCGAAGGGTGTAACTGCGACCAGGAAGACAGGCACAGACCTGCATGATGCACTGTCTGTAGTTACAAACAAGCTGCACATTCAGGCAGTGGTATCGCTTTCCATGGACAAAGCTGTCACGCTGGTGACGGAGAGCATGCAGGGCAATGTGGCTGCAGTCTATGGCAGTATTGGAGCCTGGGGAAGCCTGCAATGTTCCTAATGCTCTCGCATCCTGCTTAGCTCTGTTCATGGGGAATGTGATGTATGTGTTTCTCCTGGTGTCGAGAGCCTCATTGACTTTCCTGATACACAGCAAACTGCAAGGTGTTGCGGCAAACTAGTAGCCCCTTCGCCAAGTCATTCTAGTGCAGCTACGAGACTGACATCTATCCAATGATGTGGAAAATTGCCCAGGTATGTCCTATCTACAAAACGTAGGACAAATCTAGCCTGGCCAATTACTATCCTATCAATCTCCCCCCAATCATCAACAATGTGATGGGAGGAACCATCAATAGTCTCATCACAATTTCAACACAAATTCATTAAAAAATCCTACTGATGATGGTCAAGTCGAGGTAAAAACTTTTTAATGGACTCCCAGTAGAAACTTGCACTGTTTTCTGCTGAATGATGCAAATATAGCACGCATTGTACCCACTATGCTGAAGTTATTTTAAGGACAGGCTGTCAAGGAGCTGAAGTAGCTTAAGCACTGACAGAACGATGGGGCAGAAGTTCAGCCATGTATAAAAAAATTGGAGTGGGGAATATGCTGGCAGATAATAAAAAAGTCCAGTCTGGTATTTAGCTAGTAAATAATAGAACCCATCTCAGTAAACCACCAATAGAACAAGTCAAAAATAATCGATCGGCAGTACAGATCTCCACAATGCCTCCATGGCTTGAACGTCTCTCATGTATTCTCCTGACACGTGCTCTCTACAGTTTCAGTTTGAAATCCTTATATTCCACTAATCTGGCTATATAACTTATCCTACTATTTGTCTTATTAATTGCTGTGTTACAGAGGCTGTCTTACAGTACACTGGAACCTCTAGATTTATTTCAATCTTTTACCACATTTAGCTATCTTAACATCACTTATGAATTACGTATACTGCCCATTTTTCAATGTGCATTGTATAGAAACATCACAACATAGAAAATACGTGCAGGAGTAGGCCATTTGGCTCTTCGAGCCTGCACCACCATTCAATAAGATCATGGCCGATCATTCACCTCAGTACGCCTTTCATGATTTCGCTCCATAACCCTTGATCCCTTGAGCCGTAAGGGCCATATCTAACTCCCTCTTGAATATATCCAATGAACTGGCATCAACAACTCTCTGAGTGAAGAAGTTTCTCCTCATCTCAGTCCTAAATGGCTTACCCCTTATCCTTAGACTATGTCCCCTGGTTCTGGACTTATCCAACATCGGGAACATTCTTCCAGCATCTAACCTGTCCAGTGCCGTCAGAATTTTATATGTTTCTATGAGATCCCCTCTCGTCCTTCTAAACTACAGCGAATACAGGCCCAGTCGATCCAGTCTTTCCTCATATGTCAGTCCTGCCATCCCGGGAATCAGTCTGGTGAACCTTCGCTGCACTCCCTCAATAGCAAGAACATCCTTCCTTAGATTAGGAGACCAAAACTGAACACAATATTCCAGGTGAGGCCTCAATAAGGCCCTGTACAACTGTAGTAAGACCTCCCTGCTCCGATACTCAAATCCCCTAGCTATGAAGGCCAACATACCATTTTCCTTCTTCACCGCCTGCTGAAGCTGCATGCCATCTTTCAATGACTGATGTACCATGACACCCAGATTTCGCTCCCCTTTTCCTTATCTGCTGCCATTCAGATAATATTCTGCCTTTGTGTTTTTGCCACCAAAGTGGATAATCTCACATTTATCCACATTATACTGCATCTGCCACGCATTTGCCGACTCACCTAACCTGTCCAAGTCACCCTGCAGCCTTTTAGCGTCCTCCTCACAGCTCACACTGCCACCAAGCTTAGTGTCATCTGCAAACTTGAAGATATTACACTCAATTCCCTCATCTAAATCATTAATGTACATTGTAAATAGCTGGGGTCCCAGCACTGAGCCCTGCGGTACCCCACTAGTCACTGCCTGCCATTCTGAAAAGGACCCGTTTATCCCAACTCTCTGCTTCCTGTCTGCCAACCAGTTCTCTATCCACGGCAGTACATTACCACCAATACCATGTGCTTTAATTTTACACACCAATCTCTTGTGTGGGACCTTGTCAAAAGCCTTTTGAAAGTCCAAATACACCACATCCACTGGTTCTCACTTGTCCACTCTACTAGTTACATCCTCAAAAAATTCTAGAAGATTTGTCAAGCAGGATTTCCCTTTCATAATTCCATGCTGACTTGGACCGATCCTGTCACTGTTTTCCAAATGTGCTGCTATTTCATCTTTAATAATTGATTCCAACATTTTCCCCACTACTGATGTCATGCTAACCGGTCTATAATTACCCATTTTCTCTCTCCCTCCTTTCTTAAAAAGTGGTGTTACATTAGCTACCCTCCAGTCCATAGGAACCGATCCAGAGTCGATAGACTGTTGGAAAATGATCACCAATGCATCCACTATTTCTAGTGCTACCTTCTTAAGTACTCTGGGATGAGGACTCCGGGGATTTGCGGCCTTCAATCCCATCAATTTCCCTAATACAATTTCCTGCCTAATAAGGATTTCCTTCAGTTCCTCCTTCTCACTAGACCCTCGGTCCCGTAGTATTTCCTGAAGGTTATTTGTGTCTTCCTTCGTGAAGACAGAACCAAAGTATTTGTTTAACTGGTCCGCCATTTCTTTGTTCCCCATTATAAGTTCACCTAAATCTGACTGCAAGGGACCTACGTTTGTTTTCACTAGTCTTTTTCTCTTCACATAACTATAGAAGCTTTTGCAGTCAGTTTTTATGTTCCCAGCAAGCTTCCTCACATACTCTATTTAAACCGTCCTAATTAAACCCTTTCTCCTCCTCTGCTTTATTACAAAATTCTCCCAGTCCTCAGGTTTGCTGCTTTTTCTGGCCAATTGATATGCCTCTTCCTTGGATTTAACACTATCCTTAATTTCCCTTGTTAGCCACGGTTGAGTCACCTTCCCCATTTTATTTTTATTCAAGACAGGGATGTACAATTGTTGAAGTTCATCCATGTGATCTTTAAATGTTTGCCATTGCCAATCCACCATCAACCCTTTAAGTATCACTTGCCAGTCTATTCTAGCCAATTCACGTCTCATACCATCGAAGTTACCTTTCCTTAAGTTCAGGACCCTAGTCTCTGAATTAACTGTGCCACTCTCCATCTTAATAAAGAATTCTACCATAGTATGGTCACTCTTCCCCAAGGGGCCTCGCACAACAAGATTGCTAATTAGTCCTTTCTCATTACACATCACCCAGTCTAGGATGGTCAGCCCTCTAGTTGGTACCTCGAAATATTGGTCTAGAAAACCATCCCTAATACATTCCAGGAAATCATCCTCCACCGCATTGTTACCAGTTTGGTTAGCCCAATCAATATGTAGATTAAAGTCACCCAATGTAACTACTGTACCTTTATTGCACGCATCCCTAATTTCTTGCTTGATGCTGTCCCCAACCTCACTACTACTATTTGGTGGTCTGTACACAACTCCCACTAGCGCTTTCTGCCCTTTGATATTCCGTAGCTCCAACCATACCGATTCCACATCATCCAAGCTAATGTCCTTCCTTACGATTGCATTAATTTCCTCTTTAACCAGCAATGCCAACACACCTCCTTTTCCTTTCTGTCTATCCTTGCTGAATGTTGAATGCCCTTGGATGTTGAGTTCCCAGCCTTGGTCACCCTGGAGCCATGTCTCCGTGATGCCAATTGCATCATATCCGTTAACTGCTATCTGTGTAGTTAATTCGTCCATCTTATTCCGAATACTCCTCGCATTGAGGCACAGAGCCTTCTGGCTTGTCTTTTCAACACACTTTGCCCCTTTAGAATTTTGCTGTAATGTGGCCCTTTTTTCCTTGGGTTTCTCTGCCCTCCACTTTTACTTTCCTTCTTTTTATCTTTTGCTTCTGCCTCCATTCTACATATTACTTTCCATGTTGAATTTCATCTGTCACTGGTTTACATATCTTATCGAATTCATTTTGCAGATCATTGCTTGTATCTTCAGATTCAACTGCCCTTTCCCTGGCTGATGGCAGGTTCAAAACTGTAACACCCAGTTGGGGCTTCTATTATATGCAAAATACCCATTTGTTGCACTAATAGCTTATAATGTCATCCAAAACTTTTAAGTGTGCTACAGCCTTGTGACACATTACCATTATCTGTTACACGATGTGCTTTATTTATCAGAAAATAAAAGTCTATTGCTGCTAAATTTGGCTGCATAGCGCCCAGTTTTCTGACGTTACGACCGATTTGGGTCCACAATCGTGTCCGAGGAGCGCACGCGCACTTCTGGTGCGGGTCACACAAGACACCATTTTAGGTAGGTCATTAGCGTGGACACTGGGAGCATGCACTGCCATATGCAGAGTACGCAGATCATGATGTTAATCAGCATGCAATGTTGACTTGAAGCCAGTGCTGCCATTTTCAACCTCAACGCTGGAGCTAAGTGCCCTCTCTTAAATTTAGCTGAACATGCATTCAGCAGCAGGAAGGGCCACCCACCAGCGCTAGTTAAAGGGATCATCACCTGCTGATTGATTTCTATTGGCATTTGGTGAGTTTGTATAAGTGTTTGTTGGTTTTTTATCTTATGTGAAGGTGCTGAGGTCTCCAGAGAGTGGTGCGGCAGGTTACTTCAAGGATTCTGCTCAGACCAGTTGCTCCCAGTCATGGGTGCAGCATTTTGTATTCCCTTGTCCTGCAAGAGAGAGGGAAGTGTGTTAGTGAGTGTGGTGCAATGTGTTTGGGTGATGTGCCTGTGTAAGCAGTGAGATGTGGGTTTGAGACTTGCAGCATGTTAGGGTGAGGTGGAGCTGTTAATGTGAGGAATGAGTCGTGATTGATAGAGATTGTTGGTAGGTGAGTGTTGCAGGGGTTGGTGAATTAAGCAGTACCTGAGCCTTGTGGTTCAGTTTTAAGGATGTAGCATTTGAAGATGAATCCACTGACCATGTCCACTCGTGTGAGGTCATTAAACTTCTTGCATCAATACATCCAGCTCCTCAGGACTACACTGCTGGCACTGACCGCAATGGCTATCTGTTCCCATTGCTTTCTCACAGTTTGTCTGGAGGGCCGCCTGGCCCCCTGTGGCTACAGAACATCTCTCCTCCTGTCCATTTCCTGCACCAGAGCCTCGAGTGCTGCATCATAAAATCTGGGAGCCCTCTCTCTGCCATGTTGCGCTGTCTCCACTCTTCCTGTAAGTCATACACTCCTCTACAATGACTTCCATTACCGGCTGCAGCCAAAAACCACCTCCCCTTTAAGAGGTGCAGGCTGACTTTAAGAAGTGCAAGCTAGCTTTAATTAGTGCCAGCCTCGCACAAGCTTGGGCCCCCTGGTGAGGTGAGTAGTTCAGTGCCGAACTGCACGCCACAACCATTATAATTAGCAGGCACACGAAGTTTGTGTGCTGCCTGCATTACTTTGAATGGGCACGGGTTGATTGTGCATTGCGATCCCCGTGCCTGCTTTCAAAGGCTAATATATTTTTAGCCCTTTAACAGTAATGTGAAAGGAATTTAATAAATATAAAGACACCCCGTAAATACTCCTTCATGGCAATAAAATTGCTCAAAATACAGTGATTGACACTCAGATTTGTTATAATACCAGCTGCAGTTTTCCTTCCTGGAGCCACTATTTTCTACTCTGCGCAAACTGTCAGAGAAGGACCTGGGAAGGTTACCCAGAAGTGGAGGAAAGAGCACTCCCAGAATAAAGATATAGATTAGTTCCTTGAAGAAGTGCTGAGGTATAAAAAGATCCTTAGTGCCAAAGCCAGTATTGACAGAACTGTGCAGGCATGTCTGGCTTGAATTGATATGTCACCACTCTCGCTGATGTGTTGACTTACATCCAGGATATTTGGAATGCTAATTTTGCAAAATTCCATCGGTATTCTTGCCAAATATCTCCTGAGGACAATCCTAGGATTTCAATTGAGGAGAGTCTTTCCACTGGGTGTAAGTCTGCCAGCATTTCCAGCCAAAGTGAAAGAACATGCTGAGCCTTCAGGCCAACCACCAATTCGGAGAGGCAGAAGTCTGCTGGTGCCGATTACAGCAACCAAACACAACCTCCACGATCTTCTCCAAAAAGATGCAAGTTGGCAATAGAAATAGAAAGACAGCTTAATCTATTAGTTCTTCACATATCTTTCTTTAATGTTTAAATTCAGAAATTAACATAGAAAAACAAGTAATTTTATGAAATTCAGAGGAGTTTAGGCACTTTTAAAAGAAAGTAAAGAAAGACTTACATTTGTATAGCACCTTTCATGACCTCAGGACATCCTAAAGCACTTAGCACCCAATGAAGTACCTGTACTGTTGAAGTGCAGTCTCAGTTGTAATGTAGGAAATGCAGCAGCCAATTTGCACACAGCAAGCTCCCACAAACAGGAATGTGATAATGACCAGATAATCTGTTTTTTAGTGATGTTGATTGAGGAATAAATATTGGCTGGAACACCTGCTCATCTTTAAAATAGTGCCACGGAATCTTTTACGTCCACTTGGTTTGATGTCTCTATGAATG
This sequence comes from Pristiophorus japonicus, assembly GCF_044704955.1. Taxonomy (NCBI): domain Eukaryota; kingdom Metazoa; phylum Chordata; class Chondrichthyes; family Pristiophoridae; genus Pristiophorus; species Pristiophorus japonicus. Next base: position 41,345,365 of record NC_091989.1, on the reverse strand, counting down.
ACGGCTGTTCTGACAGTGCAACACTCCTTTAGTGTTGCACTGGAGCGTGCTCAAGTTTCTGGAGTGGGACTTGAACCCACAACAACAACAACTTGTATTTATGTAGTACCTTTAATGTAGTGAAATGTCCCAAGCCGCATCACAGGAGTATTGTGAGATTAAAAAAATTGACACCAAGCCACATAAGTAGAAATTAGCGCAGGTGAACAAAAGCTTGGTCAAAGAGGTATGTTTTAAGGAGCATCTTGTAGGAGGAAAGAGAGGTAGAGAGGCGGAGAGGTTTACATAAGAACATAAGAAGAAAAGAAATAGGAGCAGGAGTAAGCCATACGGCTCCTCGAGCCTGCTCCGCCATTTAATACGATCATGGCTGATCCGATCATGAACTCAGGTCCACTTCCCTGTCCACTCTCCATAACACCTGATTCCCTTATCATTTAAGAAACTGTCTATTTCTGTCTTAAATTTATTCAATGTCCCAGCTTCCACAGATCTCTGAGGCAGCGAATTCCACAGATCCAGAAGCCTCTGAGAGAAGAAATTTCTCCTCATCTCAGCTTTAAATGGGTGGCCCATCTAAGATTATGCCCTCTAGTTCTAGTCTCCCCTATCAGTGGAAACATCCTCTCTGCATCCACCTTGTTAAGCCCCCTCATAATCTTATACGTTTCGATAAGATCACCTCCCATTCTTCTGAATTCCAATGAGTAGAGGCCCAACCTACACAACCTTTCCTCATAAGTCAACCCCTCATCTCTGGAATCAACCTAGTGAACCTTCTCTGAATTGCCTCCAAAGCAAGTATATCCTTTTATAAATATGGAAACCAAAACTGCACACAGTATTCCCAGTGTGGCCTCACCAATACCCTGTACAACTGTAGCAAGACTTCCCTGCTTTCATATTCCATCCCCTTTGCAATAAAGGCCAAGATTCCATTGGCCTTCCTGTTCACTTGCTGTACCTGCATACTAACCTTTTGTGTTTCATGCATAAGTACCTCCAGGTCCTGCTGTACTGCAGCACTTTGCAATCTTTCTCCATTTAAATAATAACTTGCTCTTTGATTTTTTTCTGCCAAAGTGCATGACTTCACACTTTCCAACCTTATACTCCATCTGCCAAATTTTTGCCCACTCACTTAGCCTGTCTATGTCCTTTTGCAGATTTTTTGTGTTCTCTTCACACATTGCTTTTCCTCCCATCTTTGTATCGTTGGCAAACTTGGCTACATTACACTTGGTCCCTTCCTCCAAGTCGTTAATATAGATTTGTGTTTAGACAGGGAGTTCCAGAGTTTGGGGCCTAGGCAACAGAAGGCATGGCCACCAATGCTTGAGTGATTATAATTAGGGATGCTCAAGAGGGCAGAATTAGAGGAACGCAGACATCTCAGGGAGTTGTGGGGCTGGAGGAGATTACAGAGATAGGGAGGGGTGAGGCCATGGAGGGATTTGAAAATGTGGATGAGAATTTTGAAATCGAGGCATTGCTTAACTGTCAGTCAGTGAGCACAGGGGTGATGGGTGAGTGGGACGTGGTGCGAGTTAGGACATAGGCAGCTGAGTTTTAGATCACCTTAAGTTTACATAGGGTAAATTACTTCTGAGTCAGAGGCGAAAGTGTTACCGACTGAGTCATGGCCGACAAAAGAGCAAAAAGGATCAAAGGGAAACTCAGGAGACAACCTCCCAGATTCAACTTGTAAATAAAGTAAAATTTATACTTCAGCCATCAAATCTAAGGTAAAAAAATCAAATTAAATCCCTACAGTTTTCTAATTACAACTGTGCATAAAAGAACTTCAAATAGTTTAAGAAAAAAGAGTCAATGTAATTATCTTAGCTCTTATAATCTTCACTGAATCATTCAAGTCTCTGACGTCTTAGCAATCACCAAGGTTGATGTTGTGGGACATCAATCTTTCACAGTTGTTTCAAGCTTCAATCTGTTGTTATACTACCTGGTATGGAACATAAAAGAAAATGACTTTCTAGTAACAACTTAGGCTCCAGGCTCTTTTAACAGTAATGGCAGTTACAATAGACTATTTGAATTGGATGGTGTGTACAGAACTAGAAGATGTAGGTTTGAAGTTAACAAATCTCAAGCAAGACTAGAAATTGGAATAGTGATTCTTTCCCCACAGTATAGTGGATATATAGAGAGCAGAATCCCAGCACAATCAGTTGATGCTGTGCTGATCAACTTCTTCAAAAAGATGCAAGATATGTAGTTAATTGGGAATGGAACTGAAGCTTATTGGGATAAATATTGACTGAGATCATCACATATTCTTTGTGGTCAGGGGTTGCTCTGTTTCTGGGTTGGGAGTGGAGGGTTTCTGTGACAAAACTAAAGCAAAGGATCAAGCAAATCAGGGATCAAGTGAACCAGGGACTGCTGGATTTGGATCCGGGGATCGGGAGGTCTAGCGATCATGGGCCAGATGCAGATGCGAGCCTTGGGCTTGCGCTGAGCTTTATTGGAACACTGCAGGAGCCCGAGCAGAGATAGATCAGAGTGTCCTCGGATTCCTAAAATATTGCAATGAAGCTCAATGCAAGTTCGAGGAATGGCATATCATCTTTCTACTAGCTACTTTACAACCTTAACATTGAGTATAACAACTTTACATCTTGGATAAAGTCAAGAGGGAGTTAGATATGGCCCTTACGGCTAAAGGGATCAAGGGGTGTGGCGAGAAAGCAGGAAAGGGGTACTGAGGTTGAATGATCAGCCATGATCTTATTGAATGGTGGTGCAGGCTCGATGGGCCGAATGGCCTACTCCTGCACCTATTTTCTATGTTTCTATGTTTCTATGTTTCTGTTCATCTCTAACATCTTCTAGTTCTGATGAAAGACCGTTGACCTGAAACCTTTAGCTCTGATTCTCTCTCCACAGATGCTGCCTGATCTGCTGAGTGTTTCCATCATTCTCTGTTCATATAGTAAAAGGAGGTCCAGGTGTTAAAATTGCCAGCGCGTCATGCTGACGACGTCATGGGGGTGTTTCACCTGTCCCATCCTTTCCCACTTCCCACCTCAATTTTACAATATTATTATTAAGGACGTTCTTGCTATTGAGGGAGTGCAGCGAAGGTTCACCAAACTGATTCCCGGGATGGCAGGACTGACATATGAGGAGAGACTGGATCGACTGGGCCTGTATTCACTGGAGTTTAGAAGGATGAGAGGGGATCTCATAGAAACATATAAAATTCTGACGGGACTGGACAGTTTAGATGCAGGAAGAATGTTCCCAATGTTGGAGAAGTCCAGAACCAGGGGACATAGTCTAAGGATAAGGGGTAAGCCATTTAGGACTGAGATGAGGAGAAACTTCTTCACTCAGAGAGTTGTTAACCTGTGGAATTCCCTACTGCAGAGAATTGTTGATGTCAGTTCATTGGATATATTCAAGGGGGAGTTAGATAAGGCCCTTACGGCTGAAGGGATCAAGGGGTATGGAGAGAAAGCAGGAAAGGGGTACTGAGGTGAATGATCAGCCATGATCTTATTGAATGGTGGTGCAGGCTCGAAGGGCCGAATGGCATATTCCTGCACCTATTTTCTATGTTTCTATGTTAAGGACAGCGGTCCACTTTATACAAAGTTGAGACTAAATGTGATTCTAAATCCTCTTCAAATATCTGCCCCAGATTTGACTAAAAGTTGTTTTTTTTAGATTAACTCTCTTGCAACTGAGTTATCTTTCACTAACAACAGAAAAGTACTTTAAGGCATTTTTGTTCTTAATTAATATTTGTTGGTTTGACAAATTAGAGTTGGAATAAGTGCCGGTCCATGTCAGAGCGAAGTCGGCCAAATTTGGCACCAGGCCTCATCTACATTTCACTGGCAAGTTGCAGGCGCCAATTGGGCATCCCGATGGAGCACATCAGTTTGAGGCAGCAGCCCTCAGGTAGGACGGGGAGGGGAAGGGAGTTCGAACGAGAGGCAGAGCGACCACGGACCGGCAGCGACCTGCAGTAGTGCTGTGGAGCTAGGAGGAGCAGGAGTCTTCCTTCTGTCTCCAGATTCAGGTAAGTAAAAACGCAAACCTTACCTCTTTTTTATCGGCCTCCAGCAGTCCCTTTAAGGACCGCAGGGATTAGGCTGTCATCAACCTGGAAATACCGAGCGGAGTATCTGTGTGGTGCATGCTCTATTCAGTTTCTTCCCAATTTGGGTCCTGAAACAGTTGTGAGGCCCATATTATCAGCCAGCGCACTTCCAGGGGCAGGTTTGGGCATGTGATACCTAACCCTGATCCCCCAACCCTGAATTAGCGCCCAGAAATTGGCCATGATGATGGCAATTTCTGCGCCGATAGCTTTTGTGTTGTTTCCGAGCTAGCAATCTTGCATAAATCAGCATTTCAAGGACATGAGATTGTTTCTGATGTAATTGGCTTGTCAATATTGGTAATGGTATCACTGAGAAAACCCAGCTAGGCTAGATGCCATTCCTCCTCTTCCCCCACTTTCCGCATAGCGATGTGGGTGTCTCAAGACCGCTTAGTATATTGCTTATTCCAGATTTCAAAAGGTCCCATTAAAGAACACACCAGTCTGCTTTTATAAACCCAACATGAACATCAGTCAAAAAAAAAGCAATAGAAAAATTGTACTGTTTGAAGTACTATAGAGGTCTGCTTCCATCACACTAAGTACAGGAAATGAGTTTTCACTGTAACCTGTTAAACATGAATACAATACTTCCTTTATAGGTTTTGTAGCATAAAGTTGCCAACCATGAAAAACAGGAGTTGATTATGTTTGATAATTCTACTTTCTCTATAAACTTTTCCAGACACCTTTGCTGCCGATTCTTACATGTACAGTGTAGATTTGATCAGCAAGAGGAGGAGTTAGATACTTATGAAGAGAATGAGGCATTTTTATAAAGGAGTGGCGAGTTGGAAATATCACAGTCAAGCCTTCTTAGCAGCGTTTTTTTTAACAATTTCTACACTGAAAATTACTTACCATTTGTCAGCTGACAATTCTGCTTAGATCTGTTCTGATTTGTTTAGTTGTCAAATGAAAAGATAACCATACTGGGGAAGATTTCCTCTATGTGGTAAGAGTAATTTTAAACATCTTTAAAAAGAACAGATTTATAATTATATTATGTATCAGATCACAGAAATGTTCCCTCTGTATAGAGAATGTAATAATTAATTATATAATTATGTTTACATATATATTTTTTTCTTAACCATTGTAGAGATCCAAGATTTTCATATTACAGTACTTGCAATGATGCAGTGTTGAGGCAGGCAGTATGAAAGATAATTCTTAAGGATAATCGTCATGTGATTTCTACAGTTAGTTTTCCACCAGGGTCATTCAGTAGTATTTGGCACCGGCAAATAAACATGATATAGATCTCCACCACCAACTTTCTTTCATCATTCCCTACTTACGCAACAAAAGATTAGATAAATATTCAGGAAAGGGCGTGGCTTCCTGCTGTCTCTTTAACATGCAATGGGATGCAATATTTCCATTTTCTGGTTCTGCATGTTAGTTTTGATTCCATAGTTATATTTGCAGTCGGTTGGCCTTTTTATGGCAAGGTGAAATTTGTTTTAATTAGTACCAACAATTAACATAAAATATCTTGCTTAGTGCTAATTACAACAACATGCCTATTGATAAATGAGATCATTGATATTATTATGTTGGGCAATAATGTTTATGACTAGCACAAATTTCCAGAAGAAAACTTGCAGAAATTCACAAACAGGAGAGAGAAATCTGATCCTACTCTGTGTTTGGATTAACATGTCGAGAGGAATATTGTAAAAAAACATTTGAAAACATCACCTTTGTCAAAGTTGAATGTCCACACACAAATTATGATACAAGTATTCGAAAAATGATTTGCTACGTTCAATTTATGACTTACAGTACTCAAGGAAGGAAACAGCCGTGAAAATTTAATTGGTTGTTAAAAACAGTAAGTTCTATAAGCTTTATTACATTTGGTAATAAGATCTGAAGGAAGTCTTTGAAAATAGGACAACATTAAACAAAGAACAGCTATTCAGGATGAGAGCTTATTCATTTCATATGTCCTTTTTCATCTCAACTCAACCTGTCCTCCTTGAAACACGATACACAGGTGCACAGACACCACTGACATCAGAGCCTGCCTCGTGGAAAAATAGCCACACTTGTAAACAGAACGTCAGGGAAAGTAATCCCAACATTGTCGTGAGCTGAACGGGTTTTAGCAGAGGTGTAATTATAGTACTACCTCAAACTGCGATGTGCAGGACACTCACAAAAACAAAGTATGACAGGAGAGAGGGAACAATGACACGCAGCACTGCTATCAGCTTCATTTTGAAGCCAGCGTTTCTTTGGGGATGATTTCCTCTGATTGCTACATGTCATAACATCACAAACAAATGTGGAAAGGTACCTTCAAATCATGTACTTCTGGCTAAATCTTACATGTATTATTTTTGAGCAAATTTACATTCGAACTAGAAATTTCAACCAAAGGATATCTTCTTGCATTTCTTTATGATGTTATTAAACATAGTGAGCAGAGGAAATCATCTCCATTTAAATGCATCGGTGCTGTTTACAAGAGTTTGCATTAGATCACTGCCATTGGCCTATGTCAATAATGCCTGTTTTTCAAAGCATTCTCATTTGTAAACAAAGGGACCAAAATTACCCCTTTTTTCACCCCATTAGCGTCGTCAGTAGGGGGCGGGCAGTGTTGACGCCTCGACTGAAATTGCCCCCAGGATTTTGGGGGCGATTGGCAGTTAGCGCTGCAGCTCGCATTCTGTGCCTCGGGTCATCATCACCCTGTGCACCGACCCCTCACCGCCCTGCCCGACCCCTTAGTGACCTGCGGGGGAAATTGCCCTGCGCGACATCAGGCTGGCGCGGGCCGATGTCAGCGCCAGTTTCACGGGGCGCTGACATCCGCCCGGGGCACCCCTTAAAGGGGAGGGCGTGTGTGCCCCAGGCCACCACGTTTTATTGTCGGCCGATGTTCTCGTTGGCTCGAAAAAGGCGGCCCTCATTATGAGCGGGCCGCCATCATGCAGCTCAGCATTGCCTTTTGTGTGCTGGGCCACTGGCCCGGTCGAAAATGCCCCTGGTGGCCCAGTGGTGCCCACCAAAGGGATTGCAGAGTCTGAAGCGGCCCTCCCTTTTAAATGAAGGGGCGGGGCGATGTGGCACGTCAGTGCTATGTGGAACAGCCGAGACATGTTCAGCACGGCACTGACCTCAGCGCCGTGTTACCGCCCCAGGAGCGCCCATGAAATGAGTCAGTGGTCTGCCTCGTTTCCAGGTCACAAAGGGGCAATTTCACTCCGGGGGTGGGATTTCCACCCCGGGCATTAACTGACCTGAGCTGGGAAGGTTAGCGAGCCCGGATGGGCCACGGGGCAATTTCACCCCCCAAAGAATTCACTTGATGTCAACAAAGAGGATGTCAGAACTGCAAACTGACCACCAGTTTTGTAATGAAAGATGTAAAAGTTTGATCTTAAAATAGTTTTTCAAAAATCATACTTTTGCAATGCTTCATTTTTGCATGAGTCCCAAATAATAGACTGAATTTGTAAATCTGAATCATTAGCAATGATAAATGCGTACCTGTTTCTCCCAAGGGTGGCTCTTACTATATTAAACTGTTTTTCTTATCGCCCCCTCTAATTTTTCAAATTGAACACTTAATTTCTGCTGCAATCTAACAAAACAAGCATTTGAAATCTTGGCACTCAAACTGATGAACCACAAGTTACTGGTTTGGTCAACCTTAAATGATTAAACACTTCGAATAGCTACACCCTAGTTCCCTAACCATCTCAGTAGGTGATCAGTCTTAAAGGGCTTAGTTAGGATTCAAACAGCTCCAGAAATAGTTTTTCATGATCTCTTGATATTCACTCAAAGATTGATTGGACACGGCTACACCAAATTACATTGATGTATTACTGGGGGAAAGGGGGTGAAGAGAGAGAGAAAAACATGATTTATGATGGTGAGAAAACTTTTTTGTCAATGTGCCATAAAAATATTACCATCTGCATTCCATATTTATTTTCTGGATGTGCGGATATAACAAGTTATTACAAGTCATTATTCACCAAGTTATTTCAGAACATAGCACATGCAAAATACCATTACTATGAGACTGTTATCCAATAGGTATTTTGTAACTCGCGTTCACTATTTTCCCATTTTTAAAAAACTGACAAAATAAATCTGACTGAGAATTATTGGCTGAATCTTAACCTTAGGTTTTGATGAAGAGCACTATTTGCAGATCTCTAAATCCGAACTTGAGATTTCTTCACATAATGCTGATACTGAAATAGTAGCAAGTTTTTCCAAACCATTCATTCATTCATTCAGCTTGTTATTTGGAAGGATGATGGCATCCATGATACTTCAAAACTGCATGTCGCTGTCCTTTTGCTGGGATCAGCACAGTTTATCAGTCCTCGGTGTGAGCTCAGTTTGTAGCTGACAAGTTAACTGGCTCTTCAAGTGTTTGGAAACTATTATGTAGCCCACTTTAGTTGGATCTACACCCACTTAATGAGCTTAATTGATGGTTTTACAATAGCCTTTCCAACAGATGAAATCTATGTTGGAAACTCATGACCTCCATCCACAATGGACAATTAATCATTACATTAGTCAACGTGACGCAAATGTTGGTACAAAGGTAAAATTTCACTGTAATTGAACAAGTTGATCTCAGGTTTTCCCATTACCAACTATGTACCTAATAAGAACCAGGATGGATAATGCTTTGAACGTCATGAAAATCTAAAATCAAGTAGTATTTCATTTGTGGATAATTCACATTTATTGACTGAATCCAAACTTTCTTACAATATAACTAGTACCGTACATTAATTTAAATTGCCCACAGCAGGTTTTTATTCATTCAGCCTGGACTCATTCAAACCTGAGACAGCCTTTGGAGATTAGCCATTAACAGATTTTTATAAGTAAAGGCAATCTAGGACAGTTTTCAAATATTTTCTGTGCATAACATTATAATATCATGTTTTTGAAATAAAATGCTTTCTTTTTGATCTGAAACTTTGTGGAGTGATTTGATACCTGTCATCCCAAATTACCTACAATTCATTACAGTTTACTTTTATCTGAAAGATGCTGGCATGTGTTGATGATATGAGACCCATATGTCCTTCTTCACCAACGGAGGAAACCAGATACCAGGAACTGCCCCCGACAAGATATTCCATCACCTGAGACATGCGACATGACATTGTTGTCTTTATAATGACAACTAAGCACTTTACAGGCAATGGAAATTAATATGAGATAAAGCAGGATGTATTGGTGTGACTTTCAGATAAACAGGCAAAGCAAGTTTCCCCACCCTCTTTCCCACCCTCATGAAAGGAACCCGGCAGTGTATTTATATTGAACTGGCAATGATTTGTGTATCCATCTGGTCTTGGAAAATTAATCTAAGCTGGTAGACAATCTCCAGCTAGGTGGCTAATGCTTCCAATGTTATTGTTTTGGAGACATTGAGTAAAGAGTGAAATGTTGTGACATAAGAACTTATATTTATATAGGACCTTTCACATCCTTAGAATGTCCCAAAGCACTTCACAGCATTCTTTTTTTTTGAAAAGCAGTCACTGCTGTTATGTAGACAAACACTGTAGCCAATTTCCACACTGCATTGTCTCACAAACAGCGATGAGATTAATGACCAACCATATTTAGTGATGTTGTTTGAATGATGAATGTTAGCCATGACACCAGAATTCCACCTGCTGTTCTTCAAATAGTGTCATAAGGTATGTACACCTAAAAGGCAGATAAAACTTGGGTTCAAAGTTTTAGCTGAAAGACAGCTGCATTTCTGACATTGCAGCTCTCCCTCTGAAGTGTCAGCCTAGATTATATGCTCAAGTCTTGGAGTGGGGCTTGAACACACAGCCTACTGACAGTGATAGTATTGAACCTAGCTGACGCATGAAATCAATCGTGATACAGTGTGGCAGTTAAAATATTTGCTAGTTTATCACCTACAATTACAATATAGATACATACAATGCTTACAGGTAAATAATATCTGCTAAAATGACACAGCTTGTGTCAGCTGTGGTTCAGTAGTAGCACTCGCGCCTCTGAGGCAGAAGGTTCTGTGTTCAAGTCCATGTCAGGGACATTTCAGCACTGCACTAACAGCGATGGTGTCTTTCAAATTAAATGTTAAACTGAGACCCCATCTGCCCTCTCAGGTGGATGTAAATGATTGCAATGCACTATTTCGAAGAAGAGCAGGGGATTTCTCCCCAGTGTCCTGGCCAATAATGATCCCATAACCAACAACACAATAACAGATTATGTCGACATTATCACATTTCTGTTTGTGGGACCTTGCTGTGCACAAATTGGCTGCAGCATTTCCCACTTTAGAATACTGACTACATTTCAAAAGTACTTCATCAGCATTTAGACGTTTTTTAGCACTTTGAGATGTCTTTCTTTTCTTTTTTTAAATCTCCTGCAGAACAATTTTCTGCAAAAATTACATTTTACAAATGAAGGGTTGGATTTTCGGCATTTGCGTTTTCACCCGTTTGCGGGCGCAATTCATGGTGGAGCCAAAAATTTAGCGGCGAGTTAATGTTACTGCCAGAGCTCGCAACTTTCGCCAAATGAAAGTTCACAAGGAGCGTTTGCGTTAACTCTGGCAGTGCGCCACACAATTTGTGCGGCAGAGCCGAAAGTTCCAGCGCTAAAAATATCAGCCATTCTGCACATGCGCAAATTTATTTTTTCTTCCCGCGCTTCTGGTCTGCTCTCCAGTTGCAAATGCTAATGCTGGGCACAACCGTGCACATGAGCAATACACCTGGGGCTGAATTAGCCATTTTACATTTGGATTTTGATGATGGAGGACGATGATTCGAGACAGCGTGCCAGGCAATTCAGCCACGAGGCTAATGAAGATCTAGTGGGGACTGTGGAAAGAAGGTGGCAGGAGTTACATCATGGGGGTGCATCTAGACCACTGCCATCAATTTTTAAAAGGATTTGGAGGGAAATCGCTGAGGAGGTCTCTGTCTCAGACACTCTGATCAGGACTGGCACACAGTGCCGAAAGAAGTTTAATGATCTTTCAAGAGTCGTTAGAGTGAGTACAATTTTAATTCATGCACTCCTTCATTACTTGAATTATAAATCTGACACACTATTTGTTCTCATGCTGTTGGTGCCTCTCAGCACTCTGTGGGTTGCCTCCTAAAATGCATGGTAGGTTGGCTTAGTTCGACATCCTATTTGCCAGGAATGATCTTTCCACATTGCTTTCTGAGATCTCATAAGATGGCTCTGCATTTCGATGTCCTCCTGATGACCTTTGTGCAACTTCCAAGGCCATTAAAACGAGGACTGTATTACATTCAGACAGTATGGTATAAGTGCTCTGGTGGCTATCTTGTAACCATTCCCATGTTCATCTTTGCAGGACAAGAAGTCTCACAATCGCTGGGAGCAGGTGCTGAAAGGCGATGGTCCACCTCAGACCCTGCCACTCACAGACATTGAGGACAGAGTGGCAAGCCTCATCGGCATCAATGGTTGGGCAGCTACCTGTGGAGGCACTGGCCACCACTCAGATACTGAGGGTAAGTCCTGCACACTCCCTGTGCTGGATTGGGGCAATGTCCTGCAGTGCATCTGGACTAGGGTTAGGGCAGTGTCCTGCACACTCCCTGGGATAGGTTGAGGCAATGTCCTGCAGTGTCTCTGGACTAGATCTAATAGAGTAGCAGCGGTCCTTCAAATAAGCCTGTGCTGTGTGACCATCCTCATGTCACCCTGCCCCCTCCTCTGCTGCTAACCACTCATCTATTGCTTTATACGTCCAGAAAACCACCCTCAGGCGCAGTAACCCTCAAGGGACCACTCCGCGGCAGGCCATCGTCTGGAGGAGGAGGAAGAGGAGGATACCGATGAGCCGACTCCGGGGTGGCAACCGGTGCAGCTTCCATCCACCCCTGTTCCACCATCGGCACTCAGCTCCTCTGAGGACAACATGACGTTCTCGGGGTTTGACAACTCCGAAGCTCCTGGGACCAGTGGCTTGCAGCGACGCAGTGCTGGGGTTGAATCCCACATGCCATCTCTCCAGAGGGTGAGTCGGCAATGTCGGTCTGCTGACAGACAGGCAGACGTGGAACTGGACATGATGGGAATGACAAGGGAGAGTATCTAGCTCACCCATCAGCTCCTTGATGTCTTGGGTAGGACTCCCGCGAGCATTGACAATCTGAAAGCGACTGTTATGGAGGTAGGGTCACAGTTTGTCAGTGCGAGCCATGAGACCAGTAAGGCCATCAATGTCCACACGAGGCTGGTGGCCTCCAGCAGTGACAGTGGAGTCCCGGAGAGTGTGGCGCAAACCTTTGCGGAATATGGCACATCACAGGCACAAGCTCTGCTTCAGCTTGGGCAGGTGATGCAGTCCATAAACCCTCCCACCATACTCTCTGTGTTCCCCACTGTCATACCCAGACCCATCATCATCATAGGCGGTCCCTCGAACGAGGATGACTTGCTTCCACGAGTTCACAGCTGTTTCGATGAAGGACCCAATGTTCCAATCCGGAACTCCAATTGAGGGGGTGGAAAATGCCTGTGCATGAATTTTTTAACACGTGGTGACCGTTGCACACCAGCCACCACATGGGCTTGACAGAGCTAGGCCTTTATCCAGTGGCAAGGGTTAACCAGGACGACTGGAGACCTGCTCTGCTGCACGGAAGGTGTGGTCTCACCAACACCCTGTAGAGTTGTTGCAAGACTTCCCTACTTTTATACACCATCCCCCTTGCAATAAAGGCCAACATTCCATTTGCCTTCCTAATTACTTGCTGTACCTGCATGCTAATTTTTTGTGTTTCATGTAAAAGGACCCCTAGATCCCTCTGCACTGCAGCATTTTGTAGAATCTCTCCATTTAAATAATAATCATATTGTTTATATTTCCTACCAAAGTGGATAACATCACATTTTCCCACATTATACTCTATATGCCAAATTTTTGTCAACTCAATTAGCCTATCTATGGGCTAGATTTTCCTATAAATTCTCAGCGATTTTCTCGGCGATACAGTTGTTTTTCCGCACGGTGAAAGTTTCCCCTTAAGTTTTTTCATGGTATCGCCCACATCTGAACATGCCCGCCGAGACCAAACCGCCCACGTGCAACGCCGAGAACAACCGCCAGAGCGTAAGTTTGGCCTCAACCGCCGACGTCCAGCTCGCCGAGAGAACCGCCCTGTAAAAGCTGCTTAAACAGGGCGGTAGGTGAGTACTCTGCAAAGAAAGGTAAGTTAAAGGTTCTTTTTTTTACATTTTAAAACAGCAATTAGGTATAAAAGTGTCTTGGGAATAGAAACATAGAAACATAGAAAATAGGCGCAGGAGTAGGCCATTCGGCCCTTCGAGCCTGCACCGCCATTCAATGAGTTCATGGCTGAACATGCAACCTCAGTACCCCATTCCTGCTTTCTCGCCATACCCCTTGATCCCCCTAGTAGTGAGGACTACATCTAATTCCTTTTTGAATATATTTAGTGAATTGGCCTCAACAACTTTCTGTGGTAGAGAATTCCACAGGTTCACCACTCTCTGGGTGAAGAGGTTTCTCCTCCTCTCAGTGCTAAATGGTTTACCCCTTATCCTTAGACTGTGACCCCTGGTTCTGGACTTCCCCAACATTGGGAACATTCTTCCTGCATCTAACCTGTGTCAACCCGTCAGAATTTTAAACGTTTCTATGAGATCCCCTCTCATTCTTCTGAACTCCAGTGAATACAAGCCCAGTTGATCCAGTCTTTCTTGATATGTCAGTCCCGCCATCCTGGGAATCAGTCTGGTGAACCTTCGCTGCACTCCCTCAATAGCAAGAATGTCGTTCCTCAAGTTAGGAGACCAAAACTGTACACAATACTCCAGGTGTGGCCTCACCAAGGCCCTGTACAACTGTAGCAATACCTCCCTGCCCCTGTACTCAAATCCCCTCACTATGAAGGCCAACATGCCATTTGCTTTTTTAACCGCCTGCTGTACCTGCATGCCAACCTTCAATGACTGATGTACCATGACACCCAGGTCTCGTTGTACCTCCCCTTTTCCTAATCTGTCACCATTCAGATAATAGTCTGTCTCTCTGTTTTTACCACCAAAGTGGATAACCTCACATTTATCCACATTAAACTTCATCTGCCATGCATTTGCCCACTCACCTAGCCTATCCAAGTCACTCTGCAGCCTCATAGCATCCTCCTCGCAGCTCACACTGCCACCCAACTTAGTGTCATCCGCAAATTTGGAGATACTACATTTAATCCCCTCGTCCAAATCATTAATGTACAATGTAAACAGCTGGGGCCCCAGCACAGAACCTTGCGGTACCCCACTAGTCACTGCCTGCCATTCTGAAAAGTACCCATTTACTCCTACTCTTTGCTTCCTGTCTGACAACCAGTTCTCAATCCATGTCAGCACACTACCCCCAATCCCATGTGCTTTAACTTTGCACATTAATCTCTTGTGTGGGACCTTGTCGAAAGCCTTCTGAAAGTCCAAATATACCACATCAACTGGTTCTCCCTTGTCCACTCTACTGGAAACATCCTCAAAGAATTCCAGAAGATTTGTCAAGCATGATTTCCTCTTCACAAATCCATGATGACTTGGACCTAGCATGTCACGTCTTTCCAAATGCGCTGCTATGACATCCTTAATAATTGATTCCATCATTTTAACCACTACTGATGTCAGGCTGACCGGTCTATAATTCCCTGTTTTCTCTCTCCCTCCTTTTTTAAAAAGTGGGGTTACATTGGCTACCCTCCATCAATAGGAACTGATCCAGAGTCTATGGAATGTTGGAAAATGACTGTCAATGCATCCGCTATTTCCAAGGCCACCTCCTTAAGTACTCTGGGATGCAGTCCATCAGGCCCTGGGGATTTATCGGCCTTCAATCCCATCAATTTCCCCAACACAATTTCCCGACTAATGCTTTGTACGTTTTTATTTTTTTATTTTTTTCAAAGTTTCCCCCCATCCCTAGGCTCAATTGCAGCCTCGGACTAAATTTTAAATACTTACCGTCCATTCCGGTAACGACCGCCCATGTTACTAAGTTTCCACTTAACCGCCGAGAAAACCGCACACAATGAGTGTGCAATGCCCATTTTCTCACCGGACCAAGTTGGGGCCCAAAGAATCTGCAAAGGGATATAGGGCTAAACTTTCCTGTGAGCCCCCCAACGCCTGATTGCATGCTGAGAAGAACCGCTAACGGTCGGTGAGTAACGCTGGCGAGAATTTCCATTTTTATGTTTATGACAGATACTCCCCCGCAAGAAGACAAGAACTCAAACATGGTCTTTTACATGAAAACAAATAGTTACTTAGCCTTTTGGGTAACCTTTTGTCCTCAGCACCTGGTGAGCTGATCACCAGTCCATCACCAGTAATGGAGTCTGCCTGATTTTCATCCCACTGATTTCAATGGCATTGTTTTTTTTCCTTATATTCATTCTCAGGACCTGAGCAGCAGTGGCAAAGTTAGCATTTATTGCCCATCCCTAGTTGCCCTTGAGAAGATGGTGGTGGTTTCACCTGAACCGCTGTAGTCCATGTGGTGAAGCTGCTCCCACAATGTGGTTGAGTGGGGAGTTCCAGAATTTTTATCCAGCGATAATGAAGGAAGGGCGATACATGTCCAAGTCAGGATTGTGTGCGAATTGGAAGTGATTGATTTCCCATTCACCTGCTGCCTTTGTCATTCTACATGGTTAAGGTTCCGGGTTTGGGAAGTATTGCCAAAGAAATCTTGGTGAGTTGCTGCAGTGCATCTTGTAGATAGTACACACTGTAGCCACTTGCGCCGATGGTGGAGGGAGTGAATGTTTAAGCTAGTGGATGGAATACCGATCAAGTGGACTGCTTTTACCTGGATGCTTTTGAGCTGCACTCATCCAGACAAATGGAGAGTATGCCATCACACTCCTGATGTGCCTTGTAAGTGGTGGAGAGGCTTTAGGGAGTCAGGAGGTGCGCCACTTGCTACATAATACTCAGCCTCTGACCTGCTCTAGTAGCCATAGCATTTACATGGCTTGTCCAGTTAAGTTTCTGGTCAAAGGGAACCCCCAAGATGTTGATTGTGGATTGTGGGTAATTTGGCAATGGTAATGTCATTGAACATAAAGGGGAGTTGGTTAGGCTCTCTCTTTTTGGTGATGGTCATTGCCTGGCACTTGTGCGGTCAAATCTTACTTGTGATTTATTAGCCCAAGTGGGGATGTTGTCCAGGTCTTGTTGCACGAGAGCACGGACTGCTTCATTATCTGAGGAGCTGTGACTGGAGCCGAACACTGTACAATCATCAAAGAATAGCCTCACTTCTGATCTTATGATTGAGGGAAGATCATTGGTGAGGCATAGATCAATTCCAAAAGCCTAAAAATAATTACCTGATAGGGTATGCTGTTCATTATCCAGGACATATTACAGAAACCCTACCTAGATCTCAAGACTAGGATAAAAATTGTTGAAGATATGGAGTGATTCACCCATGGGAGTGACCTAAAATACAAGGGCTAAAATAATCTGCTGTAAGAAGGGTAGAAAAGATGCAAAAATATATCACTGGCACTTCCCTCCCCAGTTCAAGATGGCACTGCTGCTCCTTGCTCCCCATAGCCCTTGTTGGTACTTCCCCCTCCCCAATTCACGCCGGTACTCTATTCCCCGTCCTCCTCACCATTCAGTCTCAGTTAATGTTGGCATTTGTCTTCATCTCCCACTCAAAAATGTCACTTCAAGCTGCTTTTCACATCCCCTACCAAGTTTATAAGATAATGAAAGAACCCGCACCACCTGTGACTGGCGACACCGATGAAGAGGCTAGCCAGTCAGAAGCCGGGCTTTCTACACCACGAGATGTTCTAGTGCATCCAGAGGCAGCGTCTCCATTGTCTCTCCCCCCCAAAATAGAAGCCCTCTGGCAACCTTGCTGCACGCCATCTTGGTGCCACTTTGGGTTGGAGCAGCAGGCAAGGGAGGGTGATAAGGGGAAGGGAGGCAAAAGCCGGTGGGAAAAAAATAGCGGGGCAAGATATTATGTTGCTGCATTATGTTGTTGATGCTGGATGCATCATATGTTTAATGTCACAGTATTATTGTGTTCTAGATTATGTTGTTGATATGTTGTTGAATAATAACACTGCTGGATGCAGCTAATTATTTTATTTTATTAAAGTTTCATAATGAAGGTTACATCACAAAGTTTATAATGTTACAATGTTTACTAAATTATTTTTTTCACCTTAACCATTCCTGTGTAGTTTCTTATTTACAGAATAAGAGGGGAACTAGTCAACATGGAGTGGGCAGGCAACGCTCAAGCATGCCGTTCACTCTTCAAGCAAAGCGTTCAATTATGAGCTGCCGACATAAGGTTTCTGCAGCAGCGAAATCTCCATGATACCTCCTCTGTGGTTGTGGTGTGGGTGGTGTTGGTGGTGGCATGGGTTCCTCGCCAGGGCTTGTCTTCCTCCTTCTCCTCTTCCCCCCCTCCTGAAGTGGTCCTGCAATTTCCTTTGGCAATTCCTGTCTCCTCATGATAGCTAAGTTGTGTAGCATGCAGCACACCACAATTAACTCAGAGACCTGCTGAGAGGAGTATTGTAGGCAGCCTCCAGAGTGGTCCGGGCATCAGAAACGCTGCTTGAGCACTCCAATTGTCTGTTCGACGATGTTGCGTGTGGCTGCATGGCTCTCATTATAGCGATGCTCGGCTTCTGTCCAAGGGTTCCGGAGCGGGGATCATGAGCCAGGTGGCGAGGCCATAACCTTTGCCCCCGAGCATCCAGCTCTGGCCTTGTGGTTGATGCTGGAACATGTGTGAGACAGTGCTCTCACGCAAGATGAAAGCATCATGGATGCTCCCTGGATACTGGGCATTGACTGCCGTGATGTGCTGAGTATGGTCGCAGGCGATCTGTACGTTCATGGAGTGGAATTCCTTTCAGTTTTGGAAAACCTCTGCATTCTGTAAAGGTGCTCACAGGGCGATGTGCATACAGCTAATGGCACCCTGAACCTTGGGGAAGCCATCAATTGTCCAAAACCTACAGTCCTCTCATTCTGGGTCCCCTTGGTCATTGGGAAGTTTATGAAGTCCATTCTGCATGCGTACAGTGCATTAGTCACCTGGTGAATGCAGCAATGTGTAGCATGCTGCGAGATGGAGCATATGTCCCCCCACTGCTACCTGAAAGGAGCCAGAGACATAGAAGGCAAGTGCCACAGTCACCTTCACCTCAACAGGCAGTGCAGTTCTGTTGCCGCTGGTAGGCTGTAGGTCTGCCTATAGGGGCTGTCATAACACTGTGACCACCTCTTTTCAGAAGCGCAGCCTTCTCATGCACTGTGCCTCAGACAGCTGCAGGTATGAGCGCTGTTCCCTGTAAACTCTTGGGGGGGGCTAAGGCCTCCTCCCCATATGTCTGCGACCTCTTCGATTATATTGCAAATGATCAACAATAAGCCTCCTTCCAGCTTGAAGCCGTATGAATATAGCAGCCAGGATTACTGGCTCCCAACCTAGCATGGCCCCTATCTTTTAAAATGTCCTTAAATGCCCTTTACAAAACAAACTAGAAATTCATATAAACTTCACAATCAAAAGTATGCAGTGACACAGCATTCTTCTCCCAATCCTTTTAATCACTCACAACTGCGACTTCTCCTTCGCTTTCAACATGCTACCGTTAGTGCCTGGTGCGCCCTGGGTCCATCTGGTTTTTCTGGGCGGGTTCTCAGGCAGTCGCTAAATCGGGCAAAATGGTCGAAAGTTCCGCCCGGGGCGCTAGTGCAGCGATGCACGACGATTTACGTCATCCAAATGGTCAAAACAGTGGTGGGACGCTAATTTTAACGCCGTCGCAAAACCATTGGCGAAAATTCCGTTCGGACACAAAACCTTGTACGCCTTGTTTTACGCCCCCAAAAAATCATTTTTGTGTCCCGCCGAAATGCTAAATGGGGCGCAAATCAGCCGAAAATCCAGCCCTAACTTAATTGCACATGAATATGGATATGCAAGTCTATGCCTGCATTTGAGTGTGTAATTCTGCAAAAATTCAGAACAAGCTAATATTTCTACAGTGAGTAATTTGTATCTTTAAAGAATAACAACAATTATATAATGCCTTTAACGTAGTGAAACATCCCAAGGCACTTCACAGGAGTATTATGAGGTTAAACATTTGACACCGAGCTACATAAAGAGAAATTAGGGCAGGTGACCAAAAGCTTGGTCAAAGAGGTAGTTTTAAGGAGCGCCTTGAAGAAGGAAAGAGAGGTAGAGAGGCGGAAAGGTTTAGGCAGGGAATTCCAGAGCTGAAGGCCGAGGCAATAGAAGGCACGGCTACCAATGGTTGAGTGATTATAATCAGGGATGCTCAATTAGTGGAGAACAGACATCTCCAGGGATGTGAGGAGGGTGGTGGGTATTATGGGGCTGGAGGAGATTATAGAGCTTGGGAGGGGTGAGGCCATGGAGGGATTTGAAAATAAGGGTGAGAATTTTGAAATCGAGGCATTGCTTAACCAACAGCCAATGTACGTCAGTGAGCACTGGGGTGATGGGTGAGTGGGACTTGATGGAAGTTAGGACACGGGCAGCCAAGTTTTGGATCTAGTTTACATCGGGTAGAATGTGGGAGGCCAGCCAAGAGTGTTGGAATAGTCAAATCTAGAGGTAACAAAGGCATGGATGAGGGCTTCAGCAGCGGTGAGCTGAGGCAAGGGTGGAAACAGGCGATGTTATAGAGGTGGAAATAGGCGGTCTTAGTTATGCTGTGGATATGTGGTCAAAAGCTCATTTCATGGTCAAATATGACACCAAGGTTGCAAACAGTCTGGTTCAGCCTGAGATATAAGTTGGAGAGAGGGATGGTCAGTAGCTCGGGAACGGAATTTGTGGGGTGGACCAAAAACAATGGCTTCAGTATTCCCAATATTCAATTGGAGAAAATTTCTGCTCATCCACAACTGGATGTTAGACAAGCAATCTCACAATTTCGAGACCGTGGAGGGGTCGAGAGATGTGGTAGTGAGGTAGCGCTGGGCTTCATCAGTGTACAGGTGGAAACTGACACTGTGTTTTCAGATGATGTAGCCAAGTGGCAACATGTAAATGAGAAATAGCAGAGGGCCAAAGATAGATTCTTGGGAGACTCCAGAGGTAACAATGAGGGAGCGGGAAGACAAGCCATTGCAGGTGATTCTCTGGCTACGATTAGACAGATAAGAATGGAACCAGGCGAGTGCAGTCCCACCCAGCTGGACGATGGTGGAGAGGCATTGGAGAAGGCCAGGGTGGTGAACCGTGTCAAAAGCTGAAGACAAGTCAAGAAGGACGAGGAAGGATAGTTTGCCTTTGTCACAGTCACAAAGGATGTAATTTGTGACTTTGATGAGAACCGTTTCGGTACTGTGGCAGGTGCTGAAACCGGATTGGAGGGATTCAAACATGGAATTGCGAGAAAGATGGGCACGGATTTGGGAGGTGACAACATGTTGAATGAATTTGGAGAAGAAAGGAAGATTGGCGATGGGGCAGTAGTTTGCAAGGATGGAGGGGTCGAGGGTTGGTTTTTTGAAGAGAGGGGTGATGACAGCAGATTTGAGGGAGAGGGGGACAGTACCCGAGGAGAGAGAACCATTAACAAAGTCAGCTAACATGGGAGACAGAAAAGGAAAGAAATCCAGAAATATTTTCTAGTCAGGAACTAATTTAATGATCCAACTGAGGCATGAAAATGCAGCACTATTAACAGTGCAATTTACAGGTTTCACTTGCCAACTAATAAATATATAACCAAACCAAGCATTATTCTTATTCAAGCACAACATTCCAATGTAGTAATCCAATTGCAATTCACTCCTGGTGTAGAATTCCTAGTCCAAACATAATATTTAAATATTAAGTACCAATCAAAGCATAAAATATTCTATAATTATCTGAGTACATTAAAAATGCAGTCCATCCAATGTCAGACTTAAACTACAGACAGCAGCACATTTTATATGTACAATATTTGTGAGAAAAATATTTTTGTTAAATGTTTTGTAATTTTATATAGACGGTCATGCAAAAAAATGTCAAACTATTTAACCGAAGTTTATAAAGCCTGACCCAAGCACATTTCTTGAAAAGTATCTGCACTTTTATTAGAATTTAACTATCGTCTTTGCACACTTTTTTCTTGTTCACATTACTGAAGATGTTCTTTGCAAATGTGGTCAAAGATAATGCCAGAAACAACACAGATATCTGCCAGTATCTTTACATTTGGGTTCGTCAATGTGTTTTCAGTTTTAAAATATCGGAATGCAAACTGAATTCTTGCAAAAATAGCAATGAATATTTTAGAAGGTGCTGAAAAGTGAATGAAGTAATTTCATTTGGCTAAGTCCATAGGCTATGTTTACTTTTGACATGACATGATGCGAAACAAGGTCATGCAGTCATTGCATTGAAGCAATGTCTAAGTCAAGAGGCAGGGCATTCGTTTTCCAGTTGATCCAGCTTGGAGAGTGTTAAAATACTGTGCTTGAAGCTGATACTTTGGCTTGAATGAAACACTCACATTAAAGAATTATGACTGGAAAGACTGTAAGGAAGGAGTTCCTGGAACAACACTGCTGATGTAAACTCAATACAATAAGATGATCAAGATAACGGCTTGGAGTTTCCGCTCGATTGCGCTGGTCTTACGCTACAAATTGTCCGAAAATGGCATAACCGGCGCAAAGGATTGTGGAGTTTCTAATCACAATTTGCATTCGGCACAACTGGAGTTTCTGCGATCTTTTGAGCTAGTTTTAAAAACATCGCACTAGAAGAGGGCCCCGCCCACAAAACTGATCACACCCCTGGGGTAAATTAATCACCAGTGGGAGTTTCCGCTAATTGCGCTCGCTTGCGGGCCTTCGAGGAGGCTTTAAAAATTAAGCTCAATCTTTGGGCACAAGGACAGTAAAAGGTAAGTTTCAAAAAAATTTTAATGTAAGTTTTGTTTCAATTTACTAAGAAACCGACTAATGTACCCCAATATAATTAGGAAATAGTTTAGTATTTTTTTTTAAGTGCATTTTAGTGATTCAAAAATGGTTTACTCACAGGTGGTGGATCGACACTGATTTAAAATGTTTATTTTTTGTGCTAAACCTGTTTTAATCAAACTTCACCAAGTTACCACTCTTAAATATATGAAGGAATTTTTTTAATGCAAAATATTAAGTTTTAAAACGCTGCTTATTTGTGCTGGTTCGTGGCAGATTTTGCGTTTGGTGATATGCAAATGAGTTTGAGCAGAAACTCGGGAGGAAAAAAAACACTTTTCAAAAGGGGGGAATTTTGGGCACAATTTGTGCCAGAATCGTCGAGTGCACCTGAAATGGAAAGTCTACCCCAACACCTTTTATGTATTCCTTTCTTGGGGTTTATCTTTTTTCTGTTGTTCTTTTGGCCCCAATGGTCCTCTACCAATTCTCTGTTTTTTCTCCAAATCCAGTGCATTTCTCAAACAAATTTAAACCACTTATACTATACTTTACTCACATTGGCTGTTCTAAATCAAACATAGTTCACTTTCAAATTGCTTTCATGTTAGCTAAGCCAACCATTTCTCTCGGGGTCTTTTTTCAGAAGGCTAGTTACTGTAAAAGAGCTTCTTGAAAACAACAAAGAGAATTCTTGGCTGGACCCACCAGCATCTGATCACTTCAAACAGCTCTGGTGGTAGTGGCTGTGACTCAGGGGAATGATCATCAGTAATAATGAACATCAACTCCACTCATGCTTTCTTCAGTCTCTAGTGCTATTGGAGCTGCAAGAATCTTTTCCCCTTTCCAATTAACTTCATAGCTAGCATTTTGTACTGTTTTGGAAGTCCTTCATCTGACCATTGTGAGCCAGACATAGGATCATCCTTTATCTTGTCCTAGGAAAGAAGCACAATTTTCCACACAAATATGTTATAGATCATCCTGGATTACTTCAGGTAATATCACAGTCAAGTCTTATAGGAACTAATACATTTTACAAGATATTTTGATGTGCTGGGTGGTTGTGAGACCCTATTTTTACTACCTCATCCTGTTTTGCTCATTTGATCACTCTTTGGAAATGAGGAAGAATTTCTTCTTTCAGAGGGTCGTGAATCTTTGGAATTCTCTATCCCAGCGAGCTGTGGAGGCTGGGTCATTGAATATATTTACGGTGGAGATAGACAGATTTTTGAAAGATAAGGGAGTCAAGAGTTATGGGGAGAGGGCAGGGAAGTGGAGTTGAGGCCAAGATCAGATTAGCCATGATCTTATTGAATGGCGGAGCAGGCTCAAGGGGCCACATGGCCTACTCCTGCTCCTATTTCGTATGTTCTTATGTTCCTTTGAACTTTACCTACCCTATCCCCCACTTCTGGCCCTGTTTACTTCATTGATGCTTTCCTTCCTCATGCAATACTCAACCGTTTAACTTTAGTGTCATCCTGCACTGTGGACCTTAGTTAACTTAGTTCTGCATTCAGTCTGACTTATTTAGCACACTCGCATATCCATTATCCATTCCTTTCAGTATTTCAGAAACCTGCATCATGTCTTCTATCAATCATTTCTCCAATGAAAGTAACTTAAAACTGGAATCATCCTTGGAGATTTTCTGTAATTCCTCGCCATACCTCATTGACCTTTTAAAAGTGGAGTGCCCAAACTGTGCAAAACATTCCAAATGTGGTTTCAACGATCCATACAAAATTCGAATAACTTGTTCCAATATATATCCAAGTAACCTTGAGAGGTATCCTGGTATTTGATTAGCCTTGTTGATAAAAGTTTCACTATACTTTAAATGAATGATTAAAACTCATACCCACCAGGAATTTCTATTATGCTAGGAGAGGTGGGGTTGTGGGTGGGGGCAGTGGTGTGTGGACGGGAGGAGGGGTGGGGGGGGTCGGTGGGGAATCATTATGTGTTATATCCAGTTTGAACTGAAATTCATACTAGAGTAAATTTCTTACAGCATAACCTGAGGGAACATGGCGTGTAACCTATTAGACCAGTTTGGATCTCACTCCACTAGCAGGCTATGTACAAGGTAATTATCAGTGCAGTCTGACATCAGGTAGAGCATTCAATTTTCCTGCAGGCTCACATGATGGGGGTAATTTTTACCTTTACCATTTGGATGATAAACTGACAGAGCCAGTCCCAAAAGAAACAGAAACCAGGCGGGTTATACATCAGGCATTCGATGCAATCCACCAATTTAACACCCAAGCGGCGAAGGTTAAAATGAGTCCCAATAGGTTCATGAAGCTCAACGGACTACAGGATCCTAAATAAACCTGCCAAGTTACCTCACCTCATTTAAATCCCTAATGCCGTTAGCTACTCCCTCTCTGAGCAGCCAGGTGGCCTAATCTCAAGCCACTACATGCCAATGTTTTCTTTTACTTCTAAATTTTCTGAAAGAGCAAAATATACCCAATTAATACCTATTTTTCAATAATCAAATTACTTTAAATGTAAACAAGATTATTTGATTCTTTATTTTCTAATAGGCAATGTAACATATTGATGGTGAAGAATCACAAATGTAAGGATAAAAATCGCATTACTGAGGTACCAATAAATGATTATACATCACCTTCTAGGACCACACGAGATATACAGGACCATTGACGAAGTGAAGCAATGTTTCTGTTATTAGTGCCGGCTTGACTATGTTGGTAGGCACCTGTCTCTAAATGAGAATGTTCACTCCAGCACATAATCTAAGCTGACGCTGCAGTACAGTACTAAGGAAATGCTGTATTCTCAGAGTTGTTGCCTTATCAATAGAAAATTAAATAGGACACTTAGAGGACATAGGCAGACTGATGGAATGGGCGAACATGTGGCAGATGAAATTTAACACAGAAAAGTGCGACGTGATACATTGTGGTAGAAAGAATGAGGAGAGGAAATATAAACTAAAGGGTACAATTCTAAAGAGTGTGCTTGAACAGAGAGACCTGGGGATATATGTGCACAAATCTTTGAAGGTGGCAGGGCAGGTTGAGAAAGCGGTTAAAAAAGCATATGGAATCCTGGGCTTTATAAATAGAGGCATAGAGTACAAAAGCAAGGAAGTGATGATGAATATTTATAAAAAACTAGTTCGGCCTCAACTGGAGTGGTATGTCCAATTCTGGGCACGGCACTTTAGGATGCACCTGAAGGCCTTAGAGAGGGTGCCAGAAAAATATTTACAAGAATGGTTCCAGGGATGAGGGACTTCAGTTACGTGGATAGACTGGAGAAGCTGGGGTTGTTCTCCTTTGAGCAGAGAAGGTTGAGAGGAGATTTGATAGAGGTATTCAAAATCATGGGTCCAGACAGAGTAGATAGAGAGAATCTGTTCCCATTGGCAGAAGGGTCGTGAACCAGAGGACACAGATTTGAGGTGATTGGCAGAAGAACCAAAGGCGACTGAGGAAAAACCTTTGTACGCAGTGAGTGGTTAGGATCTGGAATGCACTGCCTGAAAGGGTGGTGGAGGCAGATTCAATTGTGGCTGTCAAACGGGAATTGGATAAGGACCTGAAGGAAAATAATGCAGGGCTGCAGGGAAATGGCGGGGGAGTGGGACTAGTTGAAATGCTCTTGCAGAGAGCCAGCACGGGCTTGACTGGCTGCAATATTAAAGTTCGTAGTTTCTTC